>NC_091688.1:13760000-14385000 GCF_041296265.1 Equus caballus
CAAGAAAATGACTTACTGAAGAGCCTAACAGTCTAAAGTTTAACATTAGATTTCAAGTTGCCTGACTCTTTATGTCATACTCTTTCCAACTAAGCAGCATGTTGTGCCCAGCTTTTGTACAGCATTTGTTACCCCACTGTTCTTAATTTACTCAGTTTTTAATGCCAATCTAGTTTCTATGACATTGGCTGTGAGACAGTATTAAAATGACTGCATTTTCTTTCCATTTAACAGAAAAGTAGCAGTTCTGAATCATTAAGTGACAGAGGTTCTGAATTGAAGAAAAGCTTTGATGCTGTGGTATTTGATGTTCTTAAGGTTACACCGGAAGAATATGCGGTAAGCTTCCCACCTCTCCTTTCTCCAGTTTTTGCACAAAATTTATGTATTGGTGCTGTGTTGAGTTAGAATTTGTAGCCCCAGCAGAGGGGTGGCAAAAAAAAAAAAAAGGAAGAAGCTGGTTGTGGGAATTGATGGAGAAAGTCGCACAACAATGAGGAATCAGAGGGTGAAACTGGGAAGGTCAGAAGAGTGGTGGGTAGTTTTAGAGCAGCTTCTTAAGCTGCACTTTTAGCTCGGTAAGTAGTAAATCGGTGTTTACCTTTATGGTAATTGCTTTCATCCCAACCTATACCACCTCCCCGAGCCAACTGTACTTTTTGACATATATAAGAAGTATTTTTACTTTTTTGTAAATTAAAAAATTGAAAAATGAAATTTGAAGGCATTATTGCAATATCATAAAAGATATCTAGAAAAACTTTTCTTAACTGACATAAATGTTCATTTATTTATGTTCTCTCTCTCCTTTAACTTATTAACAGGGCATATAGATTTCCTGATATTGAACCACTCTTGCATTCCAGGAATAAACTGTGTTTGGTCATAGCATGTTATTCTTTGATATATTGTTGGATTTGTTTTACATCTGTGGCCATAAGTGAGATAGGTCCACAGCCATGTGAAGTCCTTAGATGTGAGTTGTCACTATTATAGTCTCATTACTTTTTATAGATTGGGAAGAAAACCTTTCTGTTAATATCAGATTTTATATTACCATTTAATAGTCACAACAGCACTTCTCCATGAACCAGTAGATCTGGTTTTTGTTTTTGTTGTTGAGGAAGATTAACCCTGAGCTAACATCTGCTGCCAATCCTCCTCTTTTTGCTGAGGAAGACTGGCCCTGAGCTAACATCCGTGCGCATCTTCCTCTACTTTATATGTGGGATACCTACCACAGCATGGCTTGCTAAGCGGTGCCATGTCTATACCTGGGATCCGAACTGGCAAACCCCGGACTGCCAAAGTGGAACATGCAACCTTAACTGCTGTGCCACCGGGCCGGCCCCTGATTTTTTTTTATTTTGATTTAATGTGTATATGATGTGTCTCCATTTTTTAAATTATGTTTTTACTTTCTAACTTTACCTCATTTATCTCGTAAGAAAATACTAATAGGCATGAGATAATTGGGAATAATTATATTTAATGGTACAAGGGCTAAATTTTCATTTTCTCTAAGCACATAAAATTGATACTTTTTTCTAGTAAAGATTTGAGTATTCAAGATATTTTAGTACAGAATTTTAATTTAAAATTTTAATTTAGCATATATGTCATATTGTAAATTCCAAAGAAGAAATCGTCACTTTTTACTTTTTGTTTCAGGGTCAGATAACGCTAATGGATGTTCCAGTATTTAAAGCCATTCAACCGGATGTGAGTAGTTTTAAGAACTTTCCTTTTAAATATACAAAATGATCGAGTATAGTATCCCAAATTAAGTTTTAGAAATGTCAAACTATACTTCATATTAATTTTTAAATATTTAAAGCTTTTGATGTAACTTTTCTGTTATTCAGCCCTCAGAAACATATGTGGCAATCATAGCAAGACATCGCTGAGTTGTCAGTAGGACTCTGAATCATTTTGGTTGGTTAGGCCTCATCACTTGACTGAAGGAAGGAATAGACTTAGAGAGATGGAGTGATTACCCAAGGCCTTTGAAGCTTTTTACTGGGAGGACAGGAATAAGAAATTGGGTTTCACAGCTCACTCCAGTAGTCTCTTCCCTTGCACCTTTATTTTATGACTTTGTAAGATGACTGTGTGTTGACATTTTGGAGAGAAGAGGGAGGATCAAGAAAGGCATTTTTTGTTTTTATTAAAAAGAAGGAGACTAACAATTGTTATGCATCTACACACTATATGCCATTTGTTATGCTGTGTGTGTGTGTATGTGTCAACCTAAGTATGGTAAATCTATTTTACTGATGAGAAAACGGAATCACAGTTGTCTTTGATACACAACTAAGTGTTGGAACGGGGTTTCAGATTCTAAAAGCAGATGCTTTTTCCACTCTTATCAAGTAAGAATATAATATGATTTTGTACCCCAAAACTAAGCCATTGATAATAGTGACATTTGGTACCATAAGATAGGTAATTTTTTACTTCTTTTGGGAACAAAATATAGTGTGTTTTAGTATATACAAGTCTATGGTGACCCTGAACACTATGATAGCTATGAGTCAGGGAAAACATCTGTGTCTTCCATGGTATTCACAGCGTTAGTCCTGTGATTTTCAAGTAAGTTACTTAACATCTTAGTGTCTCAAGTTTGTCACTTACAGAATGAAGTGGTGAGCCTAAATGATCTCCGAATCTCTGTAATTTCCACAATTCTGTGGTTTCCTGACTTTTCCCCCATACTGCCAAGGATTCTCTCAATAGAACCATTAGATTAGCAATAGAGGAAGAGGAACAATCTGTTTAATAAGGCACAAATAGAAAATGGCTTTTGTATTTAAATAACAAAAACTGAAATATTCATTTCCTTATATCCCTGAACAAAACAAACTAAATTCTTTACAGAAATTACATTTTTTGCCCTGAAATCTCCTTAGACATAATTTTTCCTTTTGAATAAACTGCAATGACTATCTTGCTGTTTCATGTGAGATTAGTGCTGTCTTATAGAAATGTAATGTGAGCAGCTTATAGAGCTTTACATTTTCTAGTAGGCACATTACAAAGTAAAAAGAAACAGGTGAAATTACTTTTAATAATTTTATTTAACCTACTTCATCCAAAATATTATTGCTTTAAGTTGTAATCAGTATAAAAATTATTCAGGTATTTTACGTTATTATTTACGTGCTAAGACTTTGAAATTCAGGTTATGTCATACAATTACAGCACATCTTTATTTAGAGTAGCCACGTTTCAAGCGCTCAATAGCCATTTGTGGTGAGGGGCTTGGATGTTGAAGATGTAGATAATGACTGCTTGAAGACGTAGACATCAAGTTGATGGGAATTTTTTTATTTCCCCGGGACATCTAATACTACTTTGTGAAATTTAGAAGTAAATCTTAAAATTCTCTTGACCCCACTCCCTGATCTAATTTAACACCAAATCTTGTTTTTTTTTTGGTGAGGAAAATTGGCTCTGAGCTAACATCTATTACCACTCTTCCTCTTTTTGTTTGAGGAAGATTGGCCCTGAGCTAACGTCTATGCCAGTCTTCCTCTATTTTATGTGTAGGAGGCTGCCACAGCATGACTTGAAGAGCAGTGTAGCTCTGTGCCTGGGATCTGAACCCGCAAACCCTGGGCCACCAAAGTGGATCATGTGAACTTAACCATTACACCACCAGGCCAGCCCCTCATTGATTTTTCTTTTTTTTTTAAAGATTTTATTTTTTCCTTTTTCTCCCCAAAGCCCCCCAGTACAGAGTTGTGTATTCTTCGTTGTGGGTTCTTCTAGTTGTGGTATGTGGGATGCTGCCTCAGCGTGGTCTGATGAGCAGTGCCATGTCCGCGCCCAGGATTCGAACCAACGAAACACTGGGCCGCCTGCAGCGGAGCGCGCGAACTTAACCACTCAGCCACGGGGCCAGCCCCTTGATTTTTCTTTTTTTTAACCTCCTAAGTATTGTGTCTATCCATTCTCCCTCTATTCCCAACACCCCAATCCAGGATACCATCTTATCTGAGCTGAATTACTACAGTCCCCCTTACCTGATCTACCTGCCTTCCCTGACCCTTCTAAACTCTTCTCTACCTAATAGCCCAGGCAATCTGTTCAACATGTAAATCTGCTCACATGATCCCTCTGCTTAAAATACTTGAGTGGCTTCCTGTTGCTCTGAAGATACAGACAAACTATCCTAAGTGGTCTACAGATCTCTTCATAGTTTTGCCTCTTCCTACCTACTCTAACCGCATCTTACGTTCTTCCCACCTCTTTCTGAGCCAGCTATCCTGGCCTTGTAATCTCTCTCACTGAGCTTGTGTAACTAGTTAACTCCTCCTCATCTTTCCGTTCTTAGATCAAGTTGGACTTTCTCTGGTAAACTTTTCTTGCCTTCCTGCAGCTCTTCTAGCACTGTCTGCTTCTTCACTGGACTTGTCAGTTGCAGTTTTACGTTTATGTGTTGTGATTCAGCAAGTATTTAACTGGTGTCTGTTATGTGCCAGGCACTGTTTTTTTGCTGGAGATACAACAGTAAACCAACAGACTAAGTTCCTGCCCTTGTGGATCTTACATTTGAGTGAGGTGAGCTAGACAAACGTGTCATGAAAAACATAAAGCAGCTAGAAGAGGATACAGAGTGTGGGCAGTGGGAGTTCTGAGTTTAGATAGGATGGTTAGAAGGGCTTCCCTGAGAAGGTAACATCCCAGCAAAGACTGATGGAGGTGAGAGAGGTAGCCATATGGGTATTTGGAGAAAGAGTGTTCCAGGCAGAGAACCACCAGGGCAAAGGCCAGTGAGCTACAATGAGTGAGCAAGGAAGTATGGTAGAAGGTAAGAGTGTAGAGTGAGGTCTGGGTGGTACAGGGCCTTGTAGACCATTACTCTGAATAAGATAGGAAGCTGTTGGAGGGTTTTGAGCAGAGGACCGACAGTTTCTGACTTAGGTTTTAAGTAGCTTTTCTGACTACTGACTAGGGTAAGGGGGGAAATGAGTGTGGGGGCAAGGGTGGAGTGGTACCAAGGACTGAATCAGGGAGACCAAGTGAGAGACAAGGTGGCTTAGATCAGAGTGGGAGTGGAAGAGAGGTGGTGAGAAGGTGTCAAACATTATGTGCAAGAGGAGTCAAAGACACTGCCAAGGTTGGCCTGACACCAAAAGTGTGTGGTTGGTAGTCTAGATGGAAAATTATTATTATATTGTTTTCACCATTCCTGGGGCTGCCTTTGTATAGAATATTGTGTGCAATGTAGCCTTGTGGAAAAAGGCCAGAGGAGCAGATTTTGAGGAAAGAGGGAGAGTTTGACTTTGGACATGTTTAGTTTTACATTCCTGTCAGACAGCCAAGGAGAAGATTGAGTTAGGTAATATATACTAGCATATATTTTCAGTCCAGGTTGGAAATAAAAGTTTAGGAGATGTCAGTGTAGAGATATTAAAAGTGTGGGTGAGATCACCAAGAGAGTGAAAATAGAGAGAAGAAGGGTCCTATTTAGTGTTTAGGGGGAACTAGCAAAAGGTGCTAATAAGCAGCGGCCAGTGATTTAGGAGGAAAATGAGGTGATTAGTCTGGAATTTGATGAGCTAAGTGAAGAAGGTGTTCTTAAGAAGGAAGGAGTGATCAAGACTTGTCAGTCTTGTGCTTATCTGATTTTTGCTTGCTGCTTCCACTGGATTTTAAGCTATGAGAGGGCAGAAACTGACAATTTTGCCTTACTTTTCTATCTGTCTGGCATGTAGTGGGAGCTCAATATTTAGAATGATAAAATGAACATAGTGTTTAGTAAATATTTGTTCAATGAGAGACTGTTCTCAAAAATGGAAGCAGTATCTCTATTGGAAGAAACGATGTAGCCCCAAATATCAGTCTCATATAGTTATCAAGATTACGTTAAATCTGGCAGCGTGAACAGGACTGTGTCATCGGACAGAAAAATGTTTCTTAATTTATTGTGAAATGTCTAAGACATACAACAAGCCATAAAGAATACGGTGAGCCCCACGTTCCTGCCTCCCCAGACTGTCGAGGCTGCTCTGCGTTCTCCCACGTTCACTCTCTTCTCTCCACTCGCCACAGTAGCCGCTGTCTAGTGTTGATCTAGGTCATTCCTGTGCGCTGTGTTATATTTTTTCTATAAGTATCCGGTAGCAGTATATGCCATTTCAGGTTTTTAATTCTTTCTGTAAATCAAATCCTGTTGTTTTTGTCGTCTTTAGCTTGCTTTTTAAAAGCTCAGCATGGTTGGCTAGCATCTAGCGCGTTACTTACTGAGTTGTGGAGCATGAAGACCTTTAAACCTGTTAAACACTGCCAGATTGTTTTCCAAAATGTACAGATATTGTTTGCTTATTATAGCAAAACCCTTGCTATTGATAAATTTAACAAAAGATTGTTTAAGCCATGATGTCAGCCAATCTAATGTATTAGTCTTATTTATAAACATAAAATGGTGTCTACCTCATTATGTAGTCAGAGTATTAACTTCATTAAAGAATGAAGGAATTCTTTTTGTTAAATCAAAATTTAACTTCAGATATCATGAAAAGATAGTGATTATCACTGAATCTAGTGAATTTATCTTCATGTTTCTTTCTGTTCCGTTATACCAGTGTTCGTCTCTATATATAACTTCATATAAAACTTCCAAAAAGCTATATATATACTTTGCGAAACTGTTTAAAAGATCTTTAGTTGTTACACCAAAACCATTGAAATCAAAGCTCACTATTATGTTTCTATATCCATATGTAACTTTATTTTAGTTGAAAATTTATTCACATTCTCTGAAATAAAAAGTGTACTAAATTTGAACTGGGAAGAGTCTGGACTCTGAATCCAGCTACGTGGTGTAGTGGTTTTAGTTGCAGGCTGGTGATTGACTCACACGAGTCCCGCTCAGTTTTCTGTAACAGAGGCAATTTCTGAGTTACCTGGAGCGTAAAATATGTATCTCCCGTGAATTCGCTTCCCGAAGTAGGACCCTATAATTCCTACCAGTTTGTGGAATTCTGTATTTCTGAGTCTGTCATGTCAAGCAGAATTTAGCTAAGTTTGTTCTGCCTAAACTTGTTCTTGACTTGTGGGAAGAAAGGGACAGTTGTAAGAAGTGCAATTGTTTTCTCAGAATAAAACTGCTTATCTACACTGTCTGTTACACAGTATACCTCAAAATTGCTCAGGTAAAGAAAGGAAAATTCCAAGCCTTTTATTTCACTGTAGAAACTATCTGCCTTTTCTTTGAGGTTTCAAAAATTATTTTTTATTATATAGGCACTGTCCTTAGTTATCAGTAGACTACTGGCCAAATAAAATCATGCCTTTAAGAGCAGATCTGAGTCAAACATAGTGCTAAGCCTGGTTTTCCTCCAACTCTGTATCACACTTGAAATTACCTCAGATTGAAAGAAAATAAAAGAACAGATTTTGGTACTTCATTTCTTAGTTTTTTATTTTATTGTAGAGAAGATTGTAAAAACATATTTACCAATGAAAAGAATTTAATGCTAAGGGAAGTTCACCAGTAATTAAGAAAAGTACTTAGTAGGAGTATAATTACATAGAAAAATTGTTTGCTCCAGTTGCATTTTTTAAGGTTTCCTGCCTGAGTGATTTATACCATTATCCATTTTAATACTAGTCAGAAACCGAGGAGTCGTTCTTTTCCCTTCCCTCTATTCTCTTTCCCCTGGTCTCCAGTATCTCCAATAGATCTTACCTCCCAAATAACTTTTCTCCCCTCCCTCTTCCCTGTCAACTCGGAAGGACGTTTATTCAAAGACTCCAGTGTTTGTACAAGGCTGCAGCTCACTGGCTCTGGAAACAGGAGCGTTCCAGAGTGTCTGTCTGTCGTTGTGGGGCCTGAGAACGGGTCTCAGCTCATTTGTCCATCTATACACCGACTCTCTCCATCTGAACACTTTGCCCTGATGCTCCCCAGCTGGCGCTATAGAAGTCCTGAGAAGCCTCACTTGCCCACTGGCCCAGGCAGCAGGGCCGAATTTGGAAGCTTCTGTGGCTGCTGATCCCTCGCACATGAAACCAGGCTTTTCACTGTTCTCCCCCACTTGCATTAAATAGCCATCTCTTAGTGATGAAGAGAAACACAAGAATATGGTTGCTGAAACTGTAATGATAGTGATGACAAAGAAGGAAAAAGGCCAGTACATCCGTCATCTACACTCAACCACGGATAACATGGCCTTGCAACTCTTACTTCCACGGAGTGCTCACTCACTCTCTTTTTTCTTTAGGTTTTGGGGGCAAATTGCCATGTATTTTGCTGCCTCTTAATTTTTTCCTTTGTAATCAGTGTCCAACATTCACAGCTCTCTGGTAGGTGTTCAAAAAATTCTTAATTACTTAACTTAGCTTATTTAAAAACTTATTTTAAAGCGCTTAGAAGTCTAGAAGATGTTTTTTAGTGGCAAAACATAAAAGCAAAGAACAAAAAGCCTTACATTTTTCTTTCAACTTTGTCGTTTATGGATTCTGCCACTAATACAATCTGTTTCATGTCTTTGGCCGTTTTAAATTATTAAACCCATATAATAAGGGATTTTGGACTACTTGATCTTTAAAATACCTTGTAGGTCTTTGAGAAATTCCTGAAAGTAGGATAATTTTTAGTGGCGACTTCAGAGTCAGAGCTGCAGTTAAGTGTAGTTCTCAGTCAGTGATAAATATGATTTTGATCAAAACTGCAGAAATCTTAAGGAGGTAATAAGGTTGGGGAGCAGTCATGAGTCAGGCTCTTAAAGATTGGAGGTCTTTTGTCTTCTCACTAGAACGTAAATTCCACAGCGGCAGAAACTTTTGTCTTCTCTTTTCACCGTTGTATCTCTAGTGCCTAGAATAATACCTGTTGGATATTTAAGTTTGATAAGTGACCATTGCCTAGCTTTATACTTTAGAGCCTACAAGCATATCATCCCCCACTGTTTATCGTGTTTGGAGACATTTCTGTAAAATCCGCTACTCAGTCCAGGAATGTGGCTTTTATAAAATAATGTTCTTTCTGTGGAAACAGGAATGATTTCTTTTCCCCCACCCACAATTCAGAACATTTTCAGATTTCTTCCCTCGTATGAATTCTTTAATGCTTTTAGTAAGCGCACACGTTTAGGTTAACGGTTCTTTACATTCATTAATTTCTAGTATGAATTTTCTGGTGTTTAGTCAGGCTCAGCTCTTGTTAAAGTTTTCTCACATTTCTTATATAGATAGATTTCCCCAGTGTGGTTTCTCTTTTAATCAGGAAGGGTTGTTTTCTTTTAGAAAGCTCTTCCATGTTTATATGGCTTCCCTCCATTGTAAGTTCTTTCATGTTGAGGAAGAAGTGACTATTCTAAAGGTTTTTCCAGGTTTATTACATTCATAGGTTTTTTGTTGTTGTTTTTGTCTATTACGAATTCTCTGATGCTCTATAAAGCTTCTGTTTCTTCTGAAAGCTTTACCACATTCATTACCTCAATGAGATTTCTCTTCAGGATAAGTATTATGTTATTCAACACAAGATGAGTTATGGCAGAAAGCTTGCTTCCAGTCAGGTTTCTCCCCAGTAGCAATTCTCTGGTGCTTTCAGTAAGTCTTAATTTTTTAAGGGGTGAATTGTGCGTGAAATCCGTACTATAGTCATTACATTGGATGATGTTTGCCTCTTGTGAGGTTCTCATGTGTTCATAAAGTGACAGGCTCTGACTGAAAGTCCTCTGACACGTGACATTCAAGAGGAAAGTTCTGCCTTTATTATTTGTCCTAGTAGGTCCATACAATAAGTCATTTAGATTGTATTCATAAACAGACATTAAATACAAAGGATAGGAAAGGCGCTCCTGTATAACTAGGATACTCTAGAGATGGAGGAATAATGCTGGTTAAAGGAAGGAAAGGACATAGTAGGTAATTCTGAATCTTATTAAAATGTTTCTGAAGAACTTAACAATTGAGATGTTTCGGACAATATGTAAAAAGAGCTTTCTCTATGCAAGCTTTCTTGTGTATGCAAAGAGACTATAATCTCGGCAACATCCAAGGGTCGAACATCGGGAATATCATAGTTCTATCCTTGTTTTAATGAAAATTATCATTTATGTTAGATTTAAAATGTAAACAATCCATGAATACAGTGAAAGGTTTGAAGAAAGCAAAGAAGACGTGTAGACTTGAAATTTTTCTTCGAGGCTGGAGTAAACTAACTGTTCTGTTGGAAGCAGGGTGCAGCTGTTTATGAGTTCATGTTATTGCTGTTCATCAGCATGAACTTCCTTAATATATAGTCAGGTCAGGCTAAGATTAGAACTGGAGAAGGTGGAGGAGAAGATTGTTGGTTAGGAGAGTAGGTGTATCACGGCATCGGTGGTAGAAGAAGAGAGCTCCTGCCTTTATCTCTGATCTTGTTATAGGGGCGCGTTTGTGTATTAGGAGGCGGGAGGAGGGGGAGGAGAGAATGTGAGTACATTAGAAAAGGTGTTAGATTTTTGACAACATGTTATGTTGGAGATATGTAGTTTCAAAGCTTAGTCTGTCAGTTAAAAATATGGGAATTGTAGGGAGCACGTCGTTTGCGGCTGAGACTTTTTTCTAAATGGCCATATAGGCTGAATGCTAATGGAGCTAGTATATTCCCATAAAGTGTCCCACTTTCGAGCATCGGAATACCTCAGCGGTAATTGTCTTCTCCTTGGGAGGCTCCCTCACACACAGTCTTTTACAATCCCATCGCTTTTTCTTTCTTCCCTCAATCTCTGTCTACATGCTGGTCTATATTGGCCTTTTCTCTTCTTCTATCTATAGGTCTCCCTACAACATCACCCTTAGAACAGTCCTTTTAAGAGAGTTGGAACCTACAAGATGAAATTTAGATCAAGAATTTGACTTTACAGAACAAACCTACAAGACATAAGAGAAGCTGTGGCTCCCGTGAAATTCAGTAATTCTTTCATAGGGTAGGTGGTCATCAGTTGTGGTGTTTGCCTTCACACGTGCTTCCAAAATTAACTCAGTTGAAAATTGGGCTTGACAGTTTCATGGCTCAAAATGAGTCTCTGAATATTCTTTCAAATATACTTTTAATGACAATTAAGAAATTGCCTTTATATATGTGAGTTGCTACTAGAAGGTTTCTCTTCACTGCCTGATTTAAAAATTGCAAGTTGGGCCAGGCTTGGTGGCCTTGTGGTTGAGTTCAACATGGTCTGCTACAGCAGCCTGGATTCGATTCCCGGGTGCCGACCTACAACCACTCTGTTAGCAGCAATGTTGTGCTGGTGGCCCACATACTAAAAAATGGAGGAGGTTTGGCATGAATGTTAGCTCAGGGCCTGTCTTGCTCAGCAAAAAATAAAATATTGCAAGTTAAATCCATTTGAACAAATATTAAGAGGTATTGAGACTGCTATATTTCATTTAGCCTTTGCTAAAATGGAGGCTTTTTTACATAGTATACTCGACTTAAGTCAGTCCTATTCTTAAGTCAGACCCTAAAAAAATACATTCTTTGAATCGCTAAAGTTTACTGCAACTTTTTGGTATTTGTGGGAGATGTTTTATTATAGAATAACTCTCGACCGGGCTGATAAGCTGTCAAATACAAGATGACGTTAGTAAGAGAATTTATTTCTTAGATTGTATTCTGGTGTCACTTGGAGGAAGATTCTAGAGTCTGAGACAAAAAGAGATAGAGACAAAGGGAAAAGCAATTTTGTTCTCACAGAGAAATTTAGTGGCTGTTGAGAGGTAGAGATAGGGCAGGACAAGATTCCTTTAAGGTAACCATGAGTGCATGTCAGAGTTTAGGAGGAAAGTAGTGGGTGAGTTCCTGGAGTCCTTGTGCAATTTCAGCTTCATAATCTGCTGAAAGGGTTTTTGTTGTTACTGTTTTTTAACTTTTTATTTTGGGGTAATTCCAGATTCACAGGAAATTAGGAAAAAAGTAAAACAGGAATAATTGTAGATTCATAGGAAGTTGCAAAAATAGTGCAGACGGGTCCCATTTACCCGTCACCCTGTTTTCCCCAGAAGTTACGTCTTATATAAGTATAGTACAAGATCAAAACCAGGAAATGGACATTTGTACACTGTGTCTGTGTCGTTTCATGACAGTTTATCATATCTGTAGATTTGTCTAACTACCACCTCACTCAGGATACAGAACTACTCCATCTCCATAAAGATGTCTCCCTTGTGTTTCCCCTTCCTAGTCACAGCCATCCTGCTCCTGCCTCCCCCCCGCCCCCCCCCCCCCGACTGTCCCAAGCTCCTGGCAACCATTGATCTGATCTTCATCTTTATACTTCTGTTTGTCTTTGTATTAGATGGGCTAGCAATGTAACATTCTCTCAAAGGGGAAATGTTTTCTGAACAGAAACTACCATTGTAAGAGGTTTAAAAAAACTTGCTTGTTTCTTCACCTTTTCTAATTACAAATTTTTTTGGAGTGGAGGGCTCCAGTGGTATTTTAATCCATTTGCTCCCAAGTAATATGACTACAGATTCATTCGTTCTCCCCTCTTTCAGTCTATTTCCAACAGAGTTTTCTTAAAGGGGCAAAGCATTTTTCCATTAAATTAATCATGTTCAAATCTTCCAAGAACTGGATGGATTTTTCAGAACCTCTTAATGTTTCTTATTTGAGGAGTCAAAAATGCATTAAAAAAATTTAATGTAAAAAAAATAAAGCGATAATTCACTGATACTTTTGTCTGGGTCCCTTATTTATCATAGTAGATTATAATGATGAAGATAGGATTTCTGATATCAAATGGGTTGATATGTATAAAGCACTTAGAATAGTGCCTGGCATGTAGTGATCTCTATATTAATGTTAACTATTATTTTTATTACTGCTGTTAAGACGTCTGTTCTCAGGATGAGAAGGAAGGACTTTTTTTTTAAACTTTTTATCAAGATTATGATAGTTTACCACCTTGTGAAATTTCAGTTGCCATTATTGTCAGTCATGTTGTAGGTACACCACTTCACCCTTAGTGCCCTCCCCCCACCCTCCCTTTCCCCTGGTAACCACCAATCAGTTCTCTTTGTCTATATGTTTAACTTCCACCTATGAGTGGAGTCATACAGAGTTGCTCTTTCTCTGTCTGGCTTATCTCACTTAACATAATACCCTCAAGGTCCATCCATGTTGTTGTGAATGGGATGATTTTATCCTTTTTTATGGCTGAGTAGTATTCCATTGTATATAAGCCATATCTTCTTTATCCAGTCATCAGTTGATGGGCACTTAGGTTGCTTCCACATCTTGGCTGTTGTGAATAATGCTGTGATGAACATAGGGGTGCATGGGACTTTTGGAATTGCTGATTTCAAGTTCTTTGGATAGATACCCAGTAGTGGGATGGCTAGGTCATATGGTATTTCTGTTTTTAATTTTTTGAGAAATCTCCATACTGTTTTCCATAGTGGCTGCACCAGTTTGCATTCCCACCAACAGTGTATGAGGGTTCCTTTTTCTCCACAACCTCTCCAACATTTGTCACTTTTTGTTTTGGATATTTTTGCCATTCTAACAGGTATAAGGTGATATCTTAGTGTAGTTTTGATTTGCATTTCCCTGATGATTAGTGATGGTGAACATCTTTTCATGTGTCTATTGGCCATCCATGTATCTTCTTTGGAGAAATGTCTGTTCATGTCCCCTGCCCATTTTTTGATCGGGTTGTTTGATTTTTTGTTGTTGAGCTGTGTGAGTTCTTTATATATTATGGAGATTAACCCTTTGTCAGATATATAACTTGTAAATATTTTTTCCCAACTAGTGGGTTGTTTTTTTGTTTCAATCCTGTTTTCCCTTGCCTTGAAGAAGCTCTTTAGTCTGATGAAGTCCCATGTGTTTATTCTTTCTATTGTTTCCCCCATCTGAGGAGATAGGGTGTCCGAAAAGATCCTTTTGATACTGATGTCAAAGAGTGTACTGCCTATATTCTCTTCTAGAAGACTTATTGTTTCAGGTCTAATCTTTAGGTCTTTGATCCATTTTGAGTTTATTTTGGTGAATGGTGAAAAAGAATGGTCAATTTTCATTCTTTTACATGTGGCTGGAGAAGGAAGGACTTTTAAAGCACAAAATCAAAAGATTAAATCACACGGAAAAGGACAGGTGTATTAGCTATTTTAAACAAACAGAAACCAGGCGCCTGTATGCACATGAAGAAGATTGGGAAGATGCATGTTTACGTAGGTTTGCTTCAGGTGGTGGATTTATAGGTGATTCACACTCCTCACCCCCCAACCCCCATTTTCTCTCTATTTAACAAACAGAATTACTCTTAGAGTTGGGGAAATTAAAGTAATAATATATAGAAAGGGAATTAAATGTGCCCAATTTTGATAAGACTCTTGTGGAACTGACACTTGGTAGTGGCAGTATAAATGATTCTGCTATTTCAGGAGGGCAGTTTGACAGATATCAAAGCCTCGAAATGGTTTGTACTCTTTGACCTAGTGATTTCGCTTCTCGGCCTGTGCTTTTGGAAAGGACCAGAAATGTCAGAAAAGGTGCAAAGATATTTATTCTTTATAGTGTAGCCTTACTTGTAACAGGACAATGAAACCTGCTTTATGTGTAAAGCTCTGTAATTGAGTTTGCACTCTATGTCAGACGGCTGCCTTGAGTGGTTTAACATCGGTTGATGGAGACCCTTTGCTCATATTATTAATATAAATTTGGAAATTATATTAATTGGCTAAAAACAAATTCAGTATTTATGGGTTTAATCCTAGGAATTTTGTCCTAAAATATGGCCTCTTTGTATAGTTGTGTAAATATGTGGTGATTTTTAGAAAGAAGAAAAATGTTTCCTAGCAGTTTGATGTTTTTAATATAGTTATATGTCCTTTTATGTTACTGTAATGTCTACCACTAAATATTTTCTGTCTATACAGAGGAATAATGTGAAACGAGCATATATCTAAGCTGAGTACCAAGCAATGTTTTATACTGTAGAGTTACTTCTGTCATTTTATTTTTTTCCTTTAGTAGTTTTGAATTTGAAAGTTGTAATCTAATTTTAGGTTTAAGAAAAAAAGTAATTCATATCCTCAGAGCTTTTACTGCTTATCTACTGTTGAAGCGATGTCATCTCTTGCCTCAGTATTCCCCATCTCAGTTGCTCAAACCAGAAAGTCGGGAAACTTAATGCTTCTGGATACCCCATTCTTAGCTTACACTGTGTGACTCCAGTTATTGAATAAGTCCTGCCTGCCTCCAAAATATCTTGAATTACTACTTCTTTCGCTGTCTGCTCACACCACCCTAGTTGAAGGAACATTACCTTTTTCTTGCAGTATTATAATATCATCATAACTGTTTCCTCAATCTTCCCCTGACTCAATTCATTCCGTTTTGTTTGCTTTTATTTTATTTCAAAATTGTATTGAAGATTTGCATATATCACATTTAAGAAGTCAAATATTTCCATAAGAGACCAAAATATAGCAATACCCTAGCCCAGCTGCTCCCACCGTTCTAGCCTCCATCCAGCCGTGAGCCCCACACCCATCCAAGTCTCTTAGCTATTTCTCCTTGGATGAATTTATATCTGTTTTTCAAATAATATATCTGAATTATTTATGATTTTTCAATTTTAGGTATGATTTACTAACTCTGCTATAGAAAGTGATTTCACTCTCTTATGTTCTCTTGCCCTTAGATTTACACAATTCACATCCTCCTCTTTTTCCCATATAGTTATGTCACAATTTTGACATGAATAAGTAACTTAACTTACTTAAATTTTGTTGTCTTTGAGCTAATAACTTACTCTAGCTTTCTTTGTACTTGTCACTAATTTTTCTGCCAGAAGTTAATGTAGTGAATGTGTCTTCTCAGTGTGTTCAGATCCTTCAGCTATTCTGTTAATCATCTTTCAGAGACTTCTCTCTTGGAATCTCTGTCCTCTTGCAGCTTACAATCTGAACTGTTATTCTTTTCTTTTTTTTCCTTGCTTTTTCTCTCCAAATCCCCCTGTACGTATCTGTATATTTTAGTTGTGGGTTCTTCTAGTTGTAGCATGTGGGATGCCACCTCAACACAGCCTGACAAGCAGTCTCTTGTCCGCGCCCAGGATCGCACCGAACCGGCGAAACCCTGGGTTGCTGAAATGGAGCGTGCCATGGGGCCGGCCCCGAACTGTTGTTCTTAAGGTCTGCACACAGTTTTGTCCCAAGATCTCTCTTTACCGTTAATCTCAGAATTTCCAGTAGTTCCTTTCGGTGTTGGTTCCTCAGTTTCCCGGATCCCGTGTCCTCCTTTTTCTTTTGCTAGTTGTGGTGGAACACATATTCTCTTAGCTTTCTGAGAATAGGAGCGTAGAAGGCAAAAGCTCTGAGATTTTCATGTCTGAAAATATCTATAGTATACTTTCATATTTAATTGATATTTTTGTTGGATATAGAATTTTAGGATTTTTTTTTTTGTGTGAGAAAGATTCACCTTAAGCTAACAACCATTGCCAATCTTCCTCTTTTTTAGCTTGAGGAAGATTAGTCCTGAGCTAATATACATGTCAGTCTTCCTCCACTTTGTATGTGGGATGCCTCCACAGCATGGCTGAGGAGTGGAGTAGGTCCCTGCCTGGGATCTGAACCTGCAAACCTGGACCACTGAAGTGGAGCACATGGAACTGTAACTACTCAGTCACAGGGCTGGCCCTGAATTCTAGGATTTTGAAGGCATTGTTTGAGTTGTCTTTTAACTTCTAATGTTGCTATTGAGACACGTGATACCTTCTGATTTGTGTTTTTCTGTATGTGATCTATTTTTGTGTGTTCTGTTTTTGAATCTGACAGATTTTCTGATCTCTTTGTCTCCCACATACTGCAATTTTTAGATGGTGGGCCTTGGTCTAGGTCTTTTTTGTTTTTTTTGATACATTGTAATAGGAACTCTTCAAGGTTTTAGTTCTGGGGGCATTTTCTTGAATTCTTTCTTTTGATAAAGTTACTTTTCTCCATTTTTTCTCTTCTCTCTTAAAATTCTTACTATTCAGGTGTTGCCTCTTATGGACATTTCTAATTAACATAATATTTTGCTCCTATTTTTAGCTTATTGCTTAAAAGATTTTCTCACCTTTATCTCAGAATTCTTCTGTTGATTTTTAAAATTTCTGCTATTACATTTTTCATTTCCAAAAGCTGTATTTTGTTTTCTGAATATTTGTTTTTTATATCCACTTGTTTTTGCCTAATGGGAGCAATATCTATTTTCATCTGTCTGAGAGTAGCAATTATATGTTTTTGTCGTCTTCTTTTCTCAGTGTTCTTTTGTTCTCTGTCCTAACTCAGTTTCATCAGAGTTATTTTTCTTTTTTCCTATAGATTGTGTCTCTCTCTGGTGGCAGTGGTTGTATTACACAGAGTTCTTACCTATTAGGAACCTCTTTGGCAGACTGAAGCTCATAGAACTGAGCCTTGCTTTAAAATCAAAGGAAATTAGTTCTGTTAAAATACACTTATCAAGGGGGCCAACCCAGTGGTGTAGTGGTTAAGTTCACGTGCTCTGCTTCGGTGGCCTGGGATTTGCAGGTTTGGGTCCTGAGCGTGAACCTACACATTGCTCATCAAGCCACACTGTGGCAGCCTCCCACATACAAAATAGAGGAAGATTGACACAGATGTTAGCTCAGAGACAATCTTCCTCACCAAAAAAAACCACACTTATCAAAATAGTTTTTAAACTGTTATATAGCAATATATGTGCTTCTTTATTAGCATATTAAGTAAGATCTAGAGGTGATGAGATCACAATTTCAAAGTAGTGATGAGTGTAAATGATATTTTCGAGATATCTGTACCAACTGTAATATGATAAGAAAATATCTGATTTTTATTAGTGACAAAGTCATGTGTGTTGCCAGTTTTTCTGTAATCTGTAGCCTACATTTATAATTAAAAGGAATGTCGTTTCAGTTAGAAGTTAGTGTAAAACGAAAGTTTAATTTTTTTTGCCTAAGTCCTTGAGCTCTTTGAATCCTGTTGACAGACCCTGTGGGGAGTCAAGAACCCCTTTATCAGAGGCTTCTTCGGATATCTGGGGTCATTGACTGTCACTTCAAACACTGAGGGACTGGAAAGCTGGTTGGAAGCTCTGGGGAATGGACTTGACTCCTCACGAGCAGCTTCACTGTATGTTGTAAAAGGCTCAGCTCTCACTGTCTGTGGATCTTTCCTCCTCGGATTCAGACCATCAGAGGGAACCTGCCGATCTGCCTGTGGAGTATGAGTCTGGTCATCTATGTTCCCACAGACAATTGGTTTACCCTTTTATATTCTACTAATAAAATTTGCTCTTGTGATTTAGCTGAATGGTTATAGTATTAGATATGTTCCTGTTAAGTAAAACACTTCTAGGAAGGAACACAACTGTCTTTAATGTTTTGAAACCCTTAATATAACAAGAAAACTGAGCTATTTCATGAATTTATATTTAACTTGCAACTTAATTTTTCAGGAACACAACTGTCTTTAATGTTTTGAAACCCTTAATATAACAAGAAAACTGAGCTATTTCATGAATTTATATTTAACTTACAACTTAATTTTTCAGGAGCTTTCAAGTTGTGGATGGAATAAAAAAGAAAAATATAGTTCTTCCCCAAATGCAGTTGCCTTCACAAGAAGATTTAATCATGTGAGTTGCTTATAAAATTTTGGTATTTAGTTTCTGAAATTCAATTCCACAATATATAATTTTTCATTAAGAAATAATTTAACTTTTTACATCAGTTCTGCAACATTTTCAGTCAATATTGCTTCAAATATTTTCTCTCTGCATGATTGCTGTTTTTTTCCTTTTGTGATTTTTGATTTTGTGATTGAAATTTGTTGAAACTTGGCATCCTTTCCTACTTGTATCTCATCCTTTCTTATTTTTACATCTATTCCCTGTGTGCTCCATTCTATGTAATTTTTTCAGATCTGTATTTCAGTTCACTAATTCTCTTCAGGTGTGTCATATTGGTTTCAAATCTGTGTGCTTTTACACTAGTGTCAGTTTTTTAAATTTTTTAATTTCTTAGATTATTTTCCACATTTTATTTTTATTGTTATTGTCCAGAGTCTTTGGGGTACTAATTCTCTTATTTCTGCTGATCCTTACGCACAGTGGTTTGTTTTCTTCTGCTTTTTGTAATTTTGGATTGAGAGCTCATGTCCATTTAAGCTTTTTCTGTGGGAATTTTGCTGTTGCCTAGGTTGAGGGTATATCCCTTCGGAGAAGCTTTTTGTTTACTTTTGCCAGTACCGAGGTCTATCACAGACCTAGGACTGTTTTTTATGTGTTTTGGTTGGGGAATGTCTGTACTTCTCTGTAGAGAAAATTTAGACTTCAAATTCAGGTAAGGGCAGATTACAAATTCTTATGAAAGACTTATTTTTCTCCTTCTTCTGTATTGTCTCCCCCTGCTGGTAGGTGAATTGTTTTACTCTACCTTTTGACCAAGATTATAGCCCTTTGAAGGTCCCTTAGATAGAAATGGAGGTGGGAGGGTGGATGGGTGAGGCCTTGTAGTAAATCATTGGAGGAGTGCTGAATCCTAAGCCCCCAAGGGCAGCTACAGGACCTTTCTTTTAACGACCGCTTTGCTTTTATTTCCTCTTTGTTTTTGGCCACTGGGGAAATCTTTTATTTTTCAAGTTAGCCATACATTTTTTTTAAAAAGAGTTTGTTGTCTTTAACCCAACGTTTCTAAGGGTTTATAGCAAATAGTATCTCAAGTTATTTGGTTCACTGTATTCCCAAAAATGGAAGTAGGTTAAAGTTTTTAAAGATTAGATTAAATCAGTAATAGGGGCCTAGGGCAAACATGTTTTGTACTGAATTCCATATTTAAGCTATATAGCAGTCTTTTTCAAGATTTTTCTGAGGTGATCAGAATTTATTATCACAGTAAAAGTTTTTTCTTTGCTGTACAGAAACATCACGTTACCGTACTCACAAATTTGACTTTAGTTTTTAAGCACTCATATTATTGAGCCAAAAAGTTGTCAGAGTCAAATATGTCACAATGTACCAAAAGCTTTTATCCTCATTCCAGATCACAGTTGATCCTATATAAGCTCCATTACTTAGGTACTCCATTACTCTATTATTTTCTCCTAGTAAGGTCATAGGAGATCTGAAGTAGCCAATTACAGAGGAAGTTAGAAAGAGTCCTTTAGAGGGAACATATCTGCCTCTTTATGTTTAAAATGAATCTCTTGTAGATAGCATATAGTTGGTCTTCCTTTTTATTTTCCAGTCTGACAATCTCTAGGTTTTCAGTTTAGACTTAGAAAAGATACAAAGAGTTCAGAGAGTTTTCAGTTTAGACTTAGAAAAGATAAAAAGAGTTCAGAGAGTTTCCATATATCCCTACCTTCCCCCAATGTTAACATTTTACATAAGTGTGGTATAGTTATTAGAGTCAGGAAATTAACCTTGGTATATAATACCATTAACAAACTAAGGACCCTATTCAAATTTCTCCAGTTTCCCACTAATATCCTTTTTGTTGTTGTTCCAAGACATCATTTTGGATCCCTCATTGCATTTGGTTTTCACTAATTCCAGCAAAAGGGTTATCGTAGGGTCTGTTTCTTTTTAATACTTTTCTCTTAACTCTTAGCCAACCTTTTCTGTTTCTTTGCAAGTCTGGTAATTTTTTCAATTGTATAATCATCAACAGTGCTTTTACACAGTCATATTTTTAATATGACTTTATATCAGTAGTACTTTTAAATATAGGTATAGACATCTGTTGTGCTTTTAAATAGTTGTATGTGTTTGTGGGGTTTTTTTTTTCTTTTTGGTGAGGAAGACTAGCTTTGAGCTAATATTTGTTGCCAGTCTTCCTCTTTTTTTCTTTGCCTGAGGAAGATTGTCGCTGAGCTAACAGCTATGCCAATCTTCCTCTATTTTTTGCATGTGGGACACCACCACAGCATGGCTTGGTGAGTGGTGTGTAGATCTGTGCCTGGGATCCACACCTGTGAAACCCAGGCTGCCGATGCAGAGCACGTGAACTTGACAACTACACCACCAAGCTGGTCCCTAAATAATTGTTTTTATCATTTATAATTATTATCAGACAAGCACTCCCAAAAATACCAGCTCCTTCATGTCATCAGAAATGGAACTCTCCCTCATCTCTTTAAAAACTATGCTTTTTACTGGTTATCAAAATAATAACATGTATTCCAGGAAAATTGAAGAAGTGTAGAAATGCTTAAATTAAAAAGCTGGAGGGGACGATCACCCAGAGGTGACTGTTAACATTTCAGTTTATATCCTTCCATTCTTTACTTTTTCTTAATCTAATAGAAATTGTGTTGTACATATAATTTATAGCCTTATTGTCTTAGCATGCCATGAAATATTTCTGTATCATAAAATCACTTTGAAAACATTTTTACTATCTATATAACCTCCTGTGACTTGACTGTATCATGATTTTAATAATCATTCTATTGGATGTTTCTCTGATAACTTATGGTCATGCCAGTGGCTTCCTGATTTTTTTTAATTGAAGGAGGGTTGTCTAAGTTTCTTTTAAATGTTACCTTTAGATAATTGAAAATTTGACTAATAATCGAAAATTTTTTGTAATTGGAAATTAATTTTTTTTTTTTTGAGGAAGATTAGCCTTGAGCTAACTACTGCCAGTCCTCCTCTTTTTGCTGAGGAAGCCTGGCCCTGAGCTAACATCCGTGCCCATCTTCCTCTACTTTATATGTGGGACACCTACCACAGCATGGCGTGCCAGGCGGTGCCATGTCCGCACCCGGGATCCGAACCAGCGAACCCTGGGCCGCGGAGAAGTGGAACGTGCAAACTTAACTGCTGCGCCACCGGGCCGGCCCCTGGAAATTAATGTTTTTAGGAATGATAATGATATTGGATTATGTTTATTAAAAAAGACTTCTTAGGGCCAGCCTGGTGGCGTAGTAGATAAGTTCACCTGCTCTGCTTTGGCAGTCCGGGGTTCGCTGTTTCAGATCCTGGGTGCAGACCTCTGCACTGCTTGTCAAACCATGCTGTGGCAGGCGTCCCACATATAAAGTAGAGGAAGATGGGCATAGATGTTAGCTCAGGGCCAGTCTTCCTCGGCAAAAAGAGAGGATTGGCAGCAGATGTTAGCTCAAGGCTAAATTTCCTCAAAAAAGATTTCTTACTTTTTGAAAATATTTACAGATGCAATTATATAGTGTCTGTGATTTGCTTCACAATATTACTTGGGCATTTGAGTGCAGGGTGAGGATGGAGATGAAAAAGCTTGGCTGTAACTTGATTGCAGAAGCTGGTTAATGTACTGGGTCTTCATTATTATCTTCTAAGTTCAGTATACATTTGAAGTTTTCCATGATAAAAAGTTAAGAAACAAAAGCTTAACATATTTTTGGCTGCAAATATAAGGTTTCATAACACCTCTTTATGATTTTAAAACACTGAATAAAGCAACTATATTTAAAAATATCCTGTGTTTTCTAGGATTTTTTTAAATGAAATATTTGATGCATTTCAAAGAATGTGTTAAATATTTGTTTGAATTATATGAAAATGCTCATGTTAGACCATTTTTAGCCTACAAAAATGACAAGTTCATATCATAAATCTAATATGTATTAAGAAATGTTCTAATAACCATGAGTTCACCACCTAAGCTGAGAAATAGAATATTAGCAAAGCTGTTGAGGCGTTTTACGTGTTCTTCCCTCTACCCTTGACTAAGGGGTGACTATGATCTGAAAATTTGGGGTTTTTTTTTCTTTATACCTTTTTAGTTGGTTTTTAAAAATTTAACTGCTCGTTAATTCCCTTAGAGATTTGCTGGAAATATTTGCATCCCTAATCTTGCTTGTTTTTCATCTTCATAATATATGTCATCAGCCTGGATATACTCTTTCTGGGGTTGGCTTTCTTCACTTGTGTTTCTCTGATGTATCCATGGTGATGTTTGTTGCTCTAGTTCATTGATTTTCACTGCTGTCTGGCATTTCATTCCATGAATATCAGAATGAATTTATCATTCTTTTGAGGATAGACATGAAGTATGTTTCCTAATTTTTTGCTATTATGAAGAATGTTGCTATGAATATTCTGAGTGTTTTGGTGTCCATGTGCAATAGTTTTTGTGGACGGTGGCTTTCAAACTTTTTTGACTGTGACCTACATTAAGATAAAATATTTTACATTGCGGCTCAATACAGACACAGAGCTGAAACAAGTTTCCTGAAATAATGTTCCTTTGTATTAGATGATGTGTACTTTGATCTTTTCTGCTTAAAAAAACAGTTTAAAAACTTAAAATTAGGAAGAGCTACCATGAAAATACCTGTGAAAGTACTGATCTTCATTTTTCTCCTTCACTAATATGTCCCAAGCATTGACAACAGTGCCCAGGATACAGTAGGAGCTTAATAAATATTTATTGAATGAAAACGAAAGCTGAAGTCATTTTATACCAATTAGATGGCAAAGGTTGATGATACCAAGTGTTGAGAAGGATATGCAGTAATAAAAAGCTCTTTCTTTTAACCCTCATTTAGTCTTAGTTCTATGAATAAGTGTATATTTAATGCTCACTACCATAGTTAGGTTGATTGTTTCTCTGGTCATTTTGGTTGTCTGAGGCTTGTTCTGCAGTAGATTACTCTGGAAGTAGAGCCCTCTGGAAGGGCTCATAGCAACAGTAATTCCTGAGTCCTTACGTGCTGACAAGTTCGTCTATCATTTGTATAAAATTTTCTTCCCTTGATTATATTTCATCTGTTACTCCATTTTTTTTCTGACAGAGTGTTGCTGTTGAAAAGAAGTCTGATGATGTTTTCTTTTACTTAAAAATCACTTTCTCTGTTTGTCTCCAAAGCCCCCAATTTTTTTCTTTTAAGGCTAGTAATTTTATTAAACTGTGTCATGGTGTTGGTCGTTCTGGGCTGGGGTTCTCAGGTGAGGTTGACTTTAGCGGGGCCCTGTTGACTGGGGAGCACCTGCACTGAGCCTTTCCAGCTTGCTGGTCTCAGGGTAGGTGGACTTCTTACATGGTGACTTAGGGATCCCAGAGAGAATGTTCCAATAGTCGAGGCAGGGGCTGCATATCTTTTTATGACCTTGTCCTGGGAGTCAGCATCAATTTCATTAATCCTTTCTTCATCGAAGCAGCCACAAGCCTGTCCAGATTCAATGAGAAGTGACCCATACACCCCAGCTTTCAGTGAGAGGAATGACAAAGAATTGGTGGCCATATTTAAAATCACCATAATATTTGTCTTAAAATTTGTCCAATGTTAAATTTA
This sequence comes from Equus caballus, assembly GCF_041296265.1. NCBI lineage: Eukaryota > Metazoa > Chordata > Mammalia > Perissodactyla > Equidae > Equus > Equus caballus. The sequence goes on from NC_091688.1 coordinate 13,784,268, forward strand.
ATTAGGTTGATGATCATGCAGTTTAGATTGAATTCTTAGTTGATATTTGCTAAGATTATTGTTAAAGTATGTGCAGTATAATTTTTTATATATTTTTAGAAGTAAACCTTTTTAGAATTAGGGATAGTTACTGCCATTAGTAGCCCAAATATAGTAACAAATATGAAGATGGCTTTGTAAAATATAAGCATTTTACATTTACATACACATTTGTAAAATATAGACATTTTGACAATTTGTTTATAGATGAATGTTGCGAGTAAAATCTGAAATACTTCTCTCTAAAAAAAGGTGAAGAAATGTGAGTCAGTGGCATTATGTTTTTTACAAAGATTTCTGTCTACATTGTGTTTTTAGATTGTATAAGTTTGAGCCAACTGATAGTGCTTTGATTTTATTTTCATAGTACATGAATTAAAATGTTACATAGATATTACGTTGTATCATGGTAAGCAAACTGTTTTCATCAGAGTAGAGCATTTTACTTATAGATCTACTCAGCCTTCTTAGGAATGACTTTTAATGTTTTTTAAAAGAAATCATGAAGATGGTTTAATTGAATTAGCATTACATACTTTTTTAAAATACAATCTTCATTTATTTTAGAATTACTCAGATATGTTTTTCTTTATGATATTTTATTTCATTTTATTCATACCAAGAAAATCATCCATGGGATTCTTCATACTTAGGATTCTGCTCATTGTAAATAAATGATGATGTGGCATTATACAGCCACAGGAAAACGTGCTCTAAGTAGCCTATTTTACAATATCTGATCTTAGAGCTTATCTAATTCTGCCAGAGTGTTTGAAAATACAGCAAAAAACATTTGTTCATGTTGCATCACTCTTGTTTTATTGCATTGTCTTAGCTCTTTTCCTTCAAACTTTATATTAGCTTTTACAAATTAGAAATCATAGTGATGTTTTTATGTGTATGTGTACACATATGTATACGTGTCTATATCTGTCTGTGTATATGTGAAGTGTATGTAACATTTGAAGATTGGTTGTGTCCTGGTACTAAGTCAAGGGTAAGAGAAAGTATTGTTTTTTTAAACAGCTATAGGTCATTCATCAAGTAGTTGCTGTTTTTGATCCTGGTGAGTAAATAATGTTGTCATTCAACTATTTTTAATTTTTATTTGCAGGTAAGCTTTTGGGTTGTTAGAGAGATTCTTCATGCTCAAACATTAAAAATTAGAGCAGAAGTTTTGAGCCACTATATTAAAACTGCTAAGGTAAGAAAAACTTGTGTTTTTATGTTTGGGTTCAACCATTCAGCAATGTTTGTGAGTGAGTATTTGCCCGTGACACTTTGTTTACTATTTGTGACACTGCAAAATGAGACCTATTGATTAAGTCCATTTTTAAAATTTGATGCCTGATTTCTCTGCCTTTTCCTTTATTTCTCCTGTCTTCCTCCCCTTTTTTAACGTATCTTTCCTCCCTTTCTCAGAGTAGCTGAATTATTGATTTATTTGAATGGATAACTAGACAGAGGTCAAATTTTGGTGAAGTCCAAATAAAATATTGGACTATTCCGCAGGTGACTGAGAAAGCCTTATAGGGATTAAGTCAGAGAACACATAGTAATTATTTGTTTTTGACATACATCACCCTGCCAACTGTGTGGAGAATGATAAGACTTTATTTTTTAAAAAATAGGATAAATGAGGACGTTAACCAGATATGTTAATTGAATGGTTATTGTGGGACGTAGGTAATAAACGCAGCAAGAGAAATGGAGCATGGATTTCAAGGGTAGTCAGAATTTAGAGAGGGGGATGAAATAGGACATTCCACAAGAGGATACCAAGATTTTATTAAAACTTTTGTAACAACTCCGAATTTATGTGAAGTTCACTAAAAAGTGGTGTACTTGTAGCTACATTCTTCATTATTCTTGTAATAAATATGTAATTTATCTCACCTGTGAATGAAGGAAGACGGACTAAAATGAAGGTACCATTTTTATAATTGTAAATGGTTATAATTCTTATAAATCATAACTCTTCATATTTTCTTTGAGCACACTGGAGCAAGTGTATTCTAACATTCCTGTGGCACTAGGTGGCAGAGCTAGCCTTCTGAAAATTTGGTATTTTGCAGAAGTGTCATAAAATTTTTGAAAACATTCTCTGTGATATGTTAGATAAATATTGTGTTTGAGCTAATAGAATTTCATGGCTTTTCTCCCTAGATTCTGAATTTGTGTTATTGTTTTCTGCTATCTTCGTTAGGTTTTTTATGTACTTGTATTTTCCACTCAAAACTACCAAATTTTGCCCATCAAACCTGCCATTACCTTCCTTATCAAATAATCATTTAATTCCTAATCAAACTCTTAGACTTTGAGGTTTTTTTTTGACAGTGCTTGCTTTCATCCCAAATTCCAAATTTTCATTTTTGGTCTTATACTGTCTTTTAAATCCCTCCATTCTGACTTTTCTGCCTTCTGTATTCACTTTGTTATAAAACTGTCAAGTCTTTCTCTTCTTTTAGTAGATAATATCAGTCAGGGTTCTCTAGAGAGAGAATATATAAAATAGGTGAAAAGATTTACGGAATTGTCTCCTTAAAGGACTGAGGTAGGCGTGGGGGGCTGGCAAATCTGAAATCTGTAGGGCAGGCAGACAGCCTGAAACCTGGGCAGGGAGGTGAGGCTGCAGTCTTGAGGCAGAATTTCTTCTCTAGGAAACCTCGTTTTTACCTGAAGGCATTCCAACTGATGAGAAGCAGCCCACCACGTTATGGAGTGTAATCTCTTTTAATTAAAATCAGCTGATTGTAGATGTTAACCACATCTGCAAAATATCTTCACAGCAACACCCAGATTAGTGTTTGATTAAATAACTGGGTGCTATATAGCCTAGCCAAGTTGACACATAAAACTAATCAAATAGACACAGAAGAATGTAAAATATGTTTAAGGTAACAAAAGAATGATAAAGTGAATACTCACGTACTCACTGCCCACTTTGAATTCCCATAGCCCTCTTCATATGCGGTCTCCTACCCTCCCATTACAAAAGGAACCACGGCCTTGAATTTTGTGTTTGCGTATCTTTTATAGTTTTACTGTATAGATGTGTCCCTGAATAGTATATTGTTGTGTGTTTTTGAATTTTGTTTAAATTGAATTGCTCCATAATGACTTTTATACTTTTATAACTTGCTTTTTTTACTGAGCAGTGTTACTGAATGGTTTCAGGTGTATCTCTGTTATAGAGTACTCTGTTTGCATATCCCACAAATATTCAGTGTACTCTAGCTTGGATAGTTTCCAGATTTTTGCTGTTATAAACAGTGCTGCTACAAAAGCATTCTTGTGTAAGTCTCTTGGTGCTCACGTGAGGTTTGAAGCCCTAGAAATATAGAGAAAAGACAAATTACTTTCAAAGAAATGACAATTAGATCAATAATCTTCATTGAATCTGTTGAGAATGAACATTTTTTTCTGTGTTGACCATTTAGGTTTTCTCTTCTGAAAGATCTGTTTGAGATCTTTCAACAATTTCTGTTATGGTGTTGGTCTTTCATCAGTTTCTATAGGAGTCTTTTTTATGTATGTAATTTCTAGATGCCAGTTCTCTGCCGTATGCTTTGAATACATCTTCCTATTGTGGCTTGTCTTAACACTCTTTTCATGTTATCTTTTCATATAGATGTTCTTAACTTTAGTAATCAAACTTATTAATCTTTAATTAATTTTTATTATCTTATTTAAGACCCCTTACTCTAACCTCTGAGAATATCAAAGATGTTCTCTTATATTATCCTTTAAAAGATTTATAGCTTTGATTTTTGGTACTTGAGTATTTAATCCATCTGGACTAAATTTCATATATAATATGTGTGAGTTATGGATTTTAGTTTTAGTTCATATTTTTCCATATGAATAATCATTCTGGCACCATTTTTAAAAATCTTTTTTAAAGCTTTCTTTATTTGTTTTTTGTCTGGAAGCATCTTTATGTCACCCTTGTTCTTGAAAAATGCTATTCCAGACTTAGAGTTTTTTTTTAATTTATTCTACTTGGGATTCCTTGAGCTTCCTAGCCCTAGGAATTAGTGTCTTTCAGTGATTTGGGGGAAAAACCTGCCATTATCTCTCATATATTTCTACACTATTACTTTTTATCTTCTCTTTCTGCAACTCTAGTTAGATAAATGGGGGCCTTTTTTTCTCTACCATTCATGTTTCTTAAACTTTATGTCACATTTTTTAAAAACTATTTGGCTTTTATGTTGCATTCTGGATAATGTCTTTATGTACAGTCTTCACTTTATTTGAAGCCAACATGTGATATACTGTTCTCCATTTGCGAATTCTTGTTCCTTGTGTTTTTTTCTTTTCTTTTTACTTGAGTTCATATTTCTTGAAACTTTATGGGAATTCTGAGACCTGAATTAAGGTGGCATATTAGGGTTCTTCAGAGAAACAGAACCCTCCCCTTTCCTTAGTTCTGATGTTTGAAACAGGCATTTTTGCCTTGGAGTCTCTTGATGGTGGGTGAGGACAGTTCTAAATGACTGATTTTTAGATAGACCCATTGGGATGTAAGCATCCGGTAGTATGAAGAAATCTGGGAAATTAGGAATAAATGTCAAGTAGATCTCTTGGCAAACTCATGGAACCTGGTGTGAGATAGGAGTTCTCTGCACAGAGACTGTAAAAGGCAAGGTGTAGTATTGGGAAGCAGGTAGTTAGGTGTCCCAGCATGAACGAGGAACAAAGGATCTGGGGATTCAGACAGGAGGAAGCAGGAAATTGAGGAGGACTCTGGGAAGCGGGTTTGAACCCTAGCCCTGAAATAATGCGGGTACTGAGTAGGAAACTAGATCAGGATACTGGGCACAGACCGTGTCTTGAAACTTGGATCCTAAGGCAGAGGCTTAATAATGTTTCAGTATAAGGAAGGAGCCTGCTTGCTAAAAACTAGTGTGCCTAATCATAGCAGGCAAACTTGATACTGAGCTGTAACTTGGGTTTTCTTAATCTGTTACCCAACTAGAGGTAGATTGGTTCCCGGAGCTTAGAGATAATGCCAAGTTAGAATGCGGAAGTTCTATGGTGGGCCCAAATCAACTTACTGTGAACAGTGAGTACTGAAATGGCAAATCTCAGTGGTGAGGGTAATACGTACTGGATCACTACCAATTGCCTAAATTATACTTGTGCATCTGAAGTTTTTTTGTATTCATGCTGTTTATTTTTCATCTCTCTTCCCCCTTTTTCTTAAATCTTCAGAAACTGTATGAGCTGAATAACCTTCATGCGCTTATGGCAGTGGTTTCTGGCTTACAGAGTGCCCCAATTTTCAGGTTGACTAAAACATGGGCGGTGAGTAATCTTGCTTAGTTAATGAAAGGTTAGACTTCCTGTTGGAAGTAAAAATGTGTTATAAGGTTAATATTATGATAATAGATAATAATTTTAAATTACTGTGTACTCTGTACTTTGAAACCTGCATTTTTCTCTCAGCTGTTTCACTAAGTAATTTTTTGGGTAAATTACAGATTGGTGCTTGGTTTTTGCTCTTTAGGAAATCATTTTTGTAAAACGTCCTTAAGTATCTTTGACAATATACCATTTCATGTTTACTCACGAGAAAGTGTAAATGCAAAAAGATTGTATTTAATCATGTAAAGATTATGCTTTTGGAAAGTTTGAGGAAAATGTAAATTGTAAGTTTCAAAAAGTATTTACTGATTTAGATTTCCATTATTTTTAGGCAGGAAACTTAGGTTTTTTTCCTTAGAAATATCAGAAAATCTGATAATTAACATGGAATTAGGCAGTGTTGCTACATATTCTGATGTTGTGTTAATCATATTTGGTTCTGTATACTTTAACAAGGTCAGGATGTGAATTTTGATTTCTGCGAATTTGTGTGTTTGAGTGACATGATACTGGCCACACGCTGTCTAGGTATTCTTCATTTAGATTCTATGTAAGTAAAATTTTAGATTTAATTAAATTTGTTCATATATAATACTCTTCTTTAATGTTAAAGAGGAATGATTTTATTACTTTTTGTACAAAGGATTTAGTGTGTTCGTAGGGTTCTGTGTAAAAGATACGACTGACTTTAAAAATCTTTTTTTTAATTACTACAGTATAACTGTATTTTTAATTAGCTTAGTGTCGCTTTCATTTTTTTTGGTGTCTGAAGAGACAGATGTTTCTCATGAAAACCAGGGTAGATTTCTATATTGGAAAAACATTAATATGGAAGAGCTTACAGTTTTCTTTATATTTTCTTTATATTTTAGAAACACCTGGGTGAAGGATTTTCCTACTTTAAAAATTATTTTTAACAGTGATGGCCTTATTCTCTTTTCTTAAAATTTGAATTTCATGGGGGAATGGAAATGATTATAAATATACTGTTAGGAATTCCATCTTTGAAGTTTTAGGGAAAAGAATTATACTCTGATGTATGTTGTGGTTTAGAAATGAGATACATTTCCCTCAAGTTAATTTTTATTTTCCTTGAAGATATTTTTGTTGTCTCCCTCATGTATTTGCATGGAAAAGATTTTTTTTTATTTAGTAACATCTCCATTATTAATCTGAATAAAATTTTGGTGTTTATATTAAATTTTAAAATATTCCATACTGTGCCGGGTACTGTCTAATTGCTTGACATACAACAGTGAATGATATAAACAAAATCTCATTCTTATATAGCTAACATTCTACTGGGAAAAGATAAACTGTAAATAAATAAATGATATAAATAGTGATGAATGCTCTGAAGAATAATAAAACAGAATAAATGGAATGGAAAGGAAGGCAGGGAAGTATTTATATCATATGTGATAAGAAAGTCTCTGGTAAGTGACAGTTGAGTAGAGACCTGGGGGAATTGAGAGGACATTGATGTGGAATCTGGGAGGAGGGAACTCCAAGCAGAGGTAATAGCCAGTGCAAAGGCCCTGATAATGTTCAGTGAATATCAGGGTAGTTAGTGTAGTGTTGACAGTGGAATAGCTAGGGAGTAGTTGATGGTAGGAGACGAGTCCAGAGAGGTGGCATCAAATCAGATAATGGAGATGCTGTGCCTTGGTATTGAGGAGATACAGAGAAGGAGTGGAGAGTGGGACTCTATTTTACATATATTAAGTTTGAGTTGGCTGATAATTGTCCATGTGGAACTGTAAGGTCAGAGTTGGGCATGCAAGTTTCATAGAACAGTTGTGGCTAGAGATAAAGTTCTGTGATTATCAGCATAAAGAACAGTGTTTAAAACATGAGGTTGGATGGGATGACCCAAGGCATGAACATAGTTGAAAAGCCCTGGAACCCTCCAAGATGTAGAGACTGGAAAAAGGAGGGGGAATCAACAAAGGAAATATCACAGATAGGAGAAGTTTTCCTCAGTCAGGTAAAGAAAGTGTTTCAACAAAGAGTGAATCGCCTGTGTCACATGCTGCCAATAAGTTGAATAAGGTAGAACTTTGAGATGACCATTGGATCTGGCAGGGATTGGTGACCTTGGCAACAGTAGGTTCAGTACAGTGGTGGGGTGAAAAACTGACTGGATTTGAGAGAATGGTGGAGAAAAATGGGACAGCAAGTATAGAGAATACATTTGAAGAATTTAGCTGTAAAGGGTTGGGCTGAGGTGCTACAGAGAAGTCTGGCAGTAGCTGGAGGGGAGTGTGACGCCAAAGATTTGTCGTGTTTTGCTTTGTTTTTGGAAATGAGATCCTTGACAGTATGTTTCTATGCTGGTGGCAGTGATGTAATAGAATGGGGAAAAAGGTAAGAGAACAAGGGGTTACTCCAGTGATACCCTTGAATAGGCAAGAGTGAATTAGATCCAGTACTCTACTGGAGCAGGGACAGTTTATCCATTTTAACAGGAGAGAAGAGGGTACGTTTGGTTACGGATCCAGGTAAGTTGGTAGATTTGGTGGTGGGATTCTGTAGAGTCCTTCCAATACTTGGTTTCTTAAGACATAAGAATCAAGGTTATTGGTTGAGGGTGATAGGGGAGAGGTGTTGGAAGTTTGAAGAAAGAGGAAAGGGTGAAAGTCATCTAGAAGAGTGTGAGAGTGAATTAACGAGGGAAACACAGTAGGTTTAATATGCCTTAGGAAGGATCCACTTGAGACTTTTGGTCAGGAATTGAAAGTGAAACCAGCCAGCAAAGTTACATCTTCTCCAGCTAGGTTTGAGTGCTCAGCATTAGCCTGGAGTTGTGCTGAGAATTGTATTTAACCAGAATTGGAATTTTTTTAGGCTTATTTGTACTACAGAGGGATCAAGGATAGAAAAAGAGATAAAGTGGGTAAATGTAAAAGTTGTTTTAGTGATAGATGAGGAATCTAACGCAAGTAAAAAGAGAGATAACAAACAGTGAAAAAGTAGTTACGGTAACTGGATTGGAAATCCTGGTGCACTCAAATATTTATTGGACTCAGGAGGACCAAGGGAGTGGAGGCTGAGAGTGGTGAAGATAAGACCATTTAAGGAAGAGAAGTCAAGAAACTGAGAAACCACGGTTGGAAGTATCATCTACATAAAGATTGCAATCACCAGGATATATCAGTAATGTTGGTTCATGTACTATTTTTCTCGAAATACTAAAACCTTTAAGATATAGTGGCAAAAATGACTTGTTGCTCTAGTAATGACAGTAACATAACTGTTATAATCTAGTGTGCTCTTGTCCAGTATGGTAGCCACTAGCCACATGTGGCTGTTAAATTTAAATCATTAAAATTAAATAGAATGTAAAGTTCAGTACTTCAGTCATACTAGCCACATAACAAGCACTCAGTAGTCACATGTGGCTAGTGTCTGTCGTATTGGATAGCACATACATAGAACATTTTCCATCATCACACAAAATTTGATTGGACAGCACTGATCTAGTGCTTAACAGAAGCTGGAGAATTTTAGAGAGGATAGTGAGATAATAAGCTGGAAGGAGTTGTAAAGTGCAAGAAGCAAAGATTGAACCTAAGTCAACTCCAGGTTCATGTTATGTGGTTTGTAAGAAAAGAAAGAGAATGCTTAAAGAAAAGGTGAAGAACGGGGCTTTTGCAGAGGATGGAGTGTGAGTCCCAGAGAGTACAGTTGGGAAGGATTGGGAACTGTAGGGTGTTAGGTCAAGTTAGAAGATAATAAAGATTGTCTGGGTTTCTTGCGCGTTTGGGTTAAAGATTTTTAATGAATGAGGAATTGAGAGTGTTTTGTTTTTTTATAAAGAGAATGTACCCAAACAATCTACAACATCCTAAATGGGGAGAATATTAGGAATATTCTCTTTAATGTCAAAGAAAAGGATGCACATTTTCACTGTTTCTATTCAACGTAGAAATCCTAGCCAGCACAGTCAAAAGAAAAATGATTAAAAATAGTTAGACTTATCCTCAAGAAAGTAAATGTAGAATTACCGTTTGATCCAGCAATTTTACTTCTGGATATATACACCCCAAAGGATTGAAAGTAGGGACTCAGACAGATATTTTTACACCAATATTCCTGGCAGCATGATTCACAATAGCCAAAAAATGTGTATAACGCAAGGTCCATCAACAGATGAATGGATGTACAAGATGTGATATGCACATACAATGGAGTATTATTCAGCCTTTAAAGAAGTGAAATTCTGACACACGCTACACTGTGGATGAATCTTGAAGACATTATGCTGAGTGAAATAAGCCAGACACAAAATGACAAAAATACCGTATGATTTCATTTATATGAGGTACTGAGAGTAGTCGAATTTGTCGAGACAGAGAGTTGAAGGTAGTTGCCAGGGGCTGGAAGGAAGGAGGAAGGAGTTGTTGTTGTTTAATGGGTATGGAGTTTCAGTTTGTGAAGATGGAAAGAGTTCTGGCCAAGGAACGTGGTGATGGTTGGCCAATAGTGTGAATGTACTTAATGCCTTTAAGCCATAGACTTAATGATTAAAATGGTAAATATTATGTATTTACCACAGTTTAAAAAAACAGTAGGGTTTGGGGCCGGCCCGGTGGCGCAGCCGTTACGTGTGCACATTCCGCTACTCAGCGGCTCGGGCTTTGCCGTTTCAGATCCCGGGTGCGGACATGGCACTGCTCATCAAGCCATGCTGTGGTAGGCATCCCACGTATAGAGTAGAGGAAGATGCGCATGGATGTGAGCTCAGGGCCAGTCTTCCTCAGCAAAAAGAGGAGGATTGGCAGTAGTTAGCTCAGGGCTAATCTTCCTCAAAAAAAAAAAAAATAGGCTTTATTAAGGTGACTGAACATACAAAATCAGTTGTATTTGAAACAAGTTGAAAATATCCTGAAAAGGATGCTATTCACAATATCAATAAAAGATACAAAATAGCAAACAAGTGCAATAAAATGTGCAAAACTATATGTTAAAGATTTTAAAGCTTTACAGGAGGTCATTAAAGAACTAAGTAGATGGAGCAGTCATCCTTTGGTCATAGATAGAAAAACTTAAAGATGCCAGTTCTCCCCAGAGTATATAGAGTTTATGTGCAGCTTGAATCAGAGTCCCAATCTGGGGATCTGGACAAGATTGCTTATAAAATTTACGTGGAAATACAAAGGTTCAGGAATCACCAAGGCATTCCTGAAGAGGAAAATGGGGTTGGGAGCTTGAGTACTTGCCCTAACAGACGTCAAGACATACTGTATTATTTAGGCAAATGTTCAATTAGTGCAGGTTTAGAGATATCAACCAATGAAATAGAATAAAGAACCCAAAAATAGATCCTTGCTTTTATAGAACTCTGATTTATGGCAGTAGTGGCATCGTAAGTCTAGAGAAATGAGGGACTTTCTGTTAGTTGGAGCTGGAAAATTGTTTATCAGTTTGGGGAAAAAATGAAATTGGGCCTCTTGCACCATTCACAAAAGTCATTGCCGGATGAGTTAAGGACTTAAAAGTGAAATGCAAAACTTTAAAGCTTTTAGAAGAAAAAAATAGCTGAATATCTCTCTGGCTTGGCATAAGTGGATTTCCTGCTTGGGCTTGGTAAGCATATTTTAGATGAGATATGAAAAGCTCACACAATCAAAGAAAAGATGGACAGGTTGCCACATAAAGTAAGAATTTCTTTTCATTGAAAGATATCTTAAAGAAAATTGAAAAGAATCCCCAGAGTCGGGGAAGATGTGTGAATTTGTGGGGAACTGATCATGAATTTGTATCCAGGATATATAAAGAGCTCTTACAAAGCAAAAAGAAAAAATAAGAAAAATAGAAAAGTGGGCATCGTGGTGGTACTCATAGAAGAGAAAATACACATGGAAGCAGTGAAAATGAGCGAACTGCAGCCACACACAACATTGTGGATGAAGCTTCAGTGTCAAAATGTTGAGTGAATAAAGCAAGTGCCAGAGACTATAAACAGTATGACATTCTTTAGTCAAAAGTCAAATAAAATTTAAGAGAATGGTAAACTCCAAATTTAGGGTAGTGGTTCCTGGTTACCTCTTGAAGATAGTCAGGGGAATTAGATATTGAGGGAGCACATAGGTAGATGTGTGTTGTTGGTATGTAGTTCTTAGGTAGGAAGGTGGATACATGTGTATTTGTTATAAAATTTAAAAATAAATCAGTTTAACAAGAAAGTCACATCAGGGACTAATGATAATTGAGTGTCATGAACAAAGGATTATAGTTTTCATGTGAGGTCCAAGATAAATACATAAATTATATATGCAAGTGCACACATTTTTACATATTGTATAGGGATACAAATCAAGGTGATGAGGGATGATCTGGGCATCTTGTATTTCTTTTAGTGACTGACGTGAGCAGGGGTTCATCCAAATTTTCCCAAAGCAGATTGTTATGTTAAGGTGGCATAGAGATCCAGCCAGGAACACTTGGTGTTCCCGCATTCAGGCACCACTGAAAGCCTGGAGAGCTCTGCCCCTATTTGTCATGCTCTTGGCCAGAGGAAGAGGGTGGCGCCCAAAACATATGGAGTTAGAACCTTATGAAGTACTTTGTTTTCCCCTTTTTTGGATGGAGAGATATAGTGAAGTGACATTGTAGGGATAATATTAGGAACATCAGAAAAAGAGTTGAAAAGGCGGAAAAGAAAATCAGGACTTATTGGTTATAGTGTTAGCATTGGGCTCGGATGAGTTTCTGAGCTATTATTAGGAAATTTGTATTTTAACATCTAATTAATTCCTTTATCCATATTCTTCCTCTGAGCAGTCTTCTGAAAACAAGTCTCTGCTGCCCCACCTCAGACTGAATCCTTTGAATCTGGTTATGGATTTATTATGAAAATTCCAAGATATAAGTTATTTTTATGCACGGTAGACCGTGTAGTTCTTAGTGCAGTTTGTTTTCAGATGTGGCAAAATCACTTTGAGTTCCAGCTAATTTGTTTCTCCTGATCCTGTACCAAAGTTTTTGAATGATTGACTTAGGAAAAAAAGAACAGGATTATTGTTATTGCTGCTGTGTCACATCGCTGTGTTTTACACATGCAAATACTTTGTTATGTGGGGGAGAAAGGGATGGTTGGCCTTATAGGGAGCAGCAGAGATTTGCACCTAATCTTGAAAATGCTAACCAGGGGTGTTGAAGCTGGGCCAGGGGAAAGGCTGTAAAACCACTGTTTTAGACCATGGAATATCTACCTGAAACATTAAAGCAAAGGACTCCTTGAAATCTTGTGCTTTAAAGAAGGAGGGATACTGGTCAGACATTTTTCCAACAGAGATTATCTGAAGATAATCTGCATCTTGGAGCCTATGAAAAATGAATTCCACCTTTAATCTCAATGGTACTACTTGTGATTCTAGAAAGAGTAGTGGATTAGGCATCACAGTATTCTTCATCTCCAGGACGAGACTAAGACCTTGAAAAACAGGGACCTACGTCTTTGTGAATGGATGACTGAGTGTTTAGGATGTTCTGCTTCTTGCTAACTGTTGATCACCTTTGAATCTCACTCTCCTGATCTCTAAATTAATCCTCAGACTTCTCTATTAACCTTACAGGAGAATTAGATGAGAATTTTATAGTTGGAGGTGTTTTGCATGATATGACACTAATATTTTATGATATAAGTAAATAAAGTGAAATTTTATTGCATTGTAATGAAATAGTAGCTTCTTTTTTTTGGTGAGGAAGATTGGCCTTGAGCTAATGCCTGTTGCCAGTCTTCCTCTTTTTGCTTGAGGAGGATTGTCACTGAACTAACATCTGTGCCAGTCTTCCTCCATTTTGTATGTGGGACACCACCACAGCATGGCTTGATGAGCAGTGGGTAGGTCATGCCTGGGATCCAAACTTGCAAACCCTGGGCTGCTGCAGCAGAGAATGTGAACTTAACCATCACACCACTAGGCTGGCCCTAACTTCATATGTTTAAAAAATTTTTTTTTTCTTCCCCAGAGTCTTTGGAATACTTGAAAAAGTATTTTCTGAACCTTTTTAGTTAATGTTATTTGGGTGACTGACCTTGTTTTTCTTTCATTCCCCTTGGTTCTCTCCATTTTTTCCAAAGGGCACTCACTACAAATCTACCCCTCAAGCCTCTTAGAACAGCTTCAGTTGATTGTTCGACCATATGCCGTAAGCACTGATCCAAGGGATCAAAGAAAAAAAATCTTGTCAAAAATCCAAAAATGTAAATCACAGTTCTATGCTTATTGTTAGGACTAGTCATGGTTAGATTTCTCAAGAAAAATTGTTACTTAAATCATAAAATTCAATATTTACTTCTTAATGGTTATGTAAGAATGATCTTTATCTTTGACGAGGCAGGGGACGGTTTCTTAAAACATTTGGGCATTTGAGCTGAATAGGAACACAGAATTATTTTAAATTCAGAAAATGATCAACCAAAATTGCTTAACTAGTTAAAACAGTAAAGATGAGAAATAATTTATTATAATTTACTACTTAGTAAGTTAATAATTTTATGTACCTACAAAGGATATTATATTTTATAGATAATGTGTTTGGATTTATTATCTTAATAGACGTCTGATTTTGTTTTATTTATATACTATCAAAATATAATTAAAGAAGGTGTAACTTTGAAATTAATATTCAAATTTACAGTAAATACAACTTCAAGTCTTTGCTATAATAAAATGGGATTTGGAAATAACTTAGGCTTTTCTGTTTGTATTTTAGTTATTAAGTCGAAAAGACAAAACTACCTTTGAAAAATTAGAATATGTAATGAGTAAAGAAGATAACTACAAAAGACTCAGAGACTATATAAGTAGCTTAAAGATGACACCTTGCATTCCCTATTTAGGTGAGTTATGTCACTATGTGTTTATTATGCCTAGTTGTTGCTGTGCCTTAATCAGTAATTTGTATAAAATTCAAGATATTTTAAAAGTGTATGTATCCTTTAAATAAATTACTGCAAGATTGTTAAGTTGAAAAAATTGACTAAAGGGACATGTTACCTTATTACCTGGCATGTATTTTCCTATTAAATTAGCCTTTTGCCCTCAAGGTTTTTCATAGACTATCATTTTTTCTTTGAGATTGGACCATATGGTAAAACAATGTTTTAGTTATTATGGTAAGGAAGCAGTGGTTTTAAAAAATGAAACAGTAGTTTGCAATGAAGTTTAATGCTGCAAAAATATTTAACATTAAAGAAATTGATCAAAAGATTGATTGAATTTGTTTTCAACATCATGAGTTCTTATTTTGTATAGTTGGCAGATATTTTAGGGTGAATTATGAAAAGCAGTCTCAGTGAATGTTGGTGTTACTGTTTGCTTGGAAGAAATGAGTTGTCTAGCTGTGGAAATTTAGGTTAGTACTGAGACAAACAAACCTGTGTTTTATGTATCATTTGACTGAGAATTTATCTCTTTACTGTATATTTTACAGTGTTTACAAATTCTAAAAATATTTAACCAATAACATTATGAGATTATTTTCACCAAAATATGAATAATGCCTTAGGTGTTTGAATGAGAAGAAATCTCAAACTGTCCCTTTTAAAATATGTATGTAAATTTAAATACAGAAAATACTCTGTATGATATATACCTAGCATATATTAAGATAAATTGGTTTGATCCTATGTAGAGAATAATCAAATGATAAACATTTGTTTCTTTCTAGTATCCTTATTTCTCCCTTATCTCTATTCTGTCTTTTATGTAGTTACTCATACTGGATTTCACAATAGCTATTTTTAAAAGTAATTCAAAAACCTGTCATTTATTTAGGAGATGCTGCACTCTTTACAGTTCCAGTGACTAGAAGACGAATAGGGACCGAGGCAGTTGCTAGACTCTCATTCGGCTGATATAGAACATCAGCCTTAGTTTGTCAGAGAAGAGTTGAACTCATTAGAACATTTTGGGAGATCCTAGGATTCCATTGGGAACAGGGAATGTTATGCACCCTGTGTTGAAGGCAGAATATCCCTAAGCACAGTGTAGATAATGGCCATTACATACCAGAATATTGTGTCCTGTTTCTTTGATCAACATTTTGGGGCCATAGTGAACGTGACTCCATCAGAGAGGCTCTAAGCTGGATGTTAGAAGAGACATTCTGCGTGTGCTCCACTTTTTGCTGTAGTCTTAACTGTGCCCATTCTTGAAAATATAATTTGGGGGAGAGGATGAATAGCCGATTTGAAAGAAAATCATCAATATCTTCATACTCCATAAGAACATGTACTTTTGATAGCATAAAGAACATCACACTGAGAATTGGCAACTCTGAATTCCAAAATGGCTCTACCATGCTAACTTTTCAAGTCATTGAATTCTCTTCTTTGAGCCTTGTTCTCTTTACCTAGAAACAGCACACACAAGACCACCGCCTGTTCTTCCTGAGGCTGGATGGGACCACAGTGATCTCTTCTACTTCACTTATTTCACAGTGAGAAAACCAAGGTCCCTTAAAGGTAGAAGAGCTGGCTCACAGCCCTAAGACCGGGTTACTGACACGTCTGCAGTCTGAAGTCTTCATGTAGCATCTTTCCAGTTACACCTGCTAAACTCTCATTCTAAAATTTACTGATTCTATGGTTATATTTTTTTCTCATTGAAATGTTTTCCTCAAATTCCATAATTTGTATTTCTTTGACAAAGAAATTAAGATTATTTTCTTTTGAAAATGGGAAAATGACAAAATAATATAAATCCTTGTGCTGTGATGTCTAGTTCAGGAGTCTTTGTTTTATGGTTCCCTCAGTGGAGACTTCAGTAGAGGATTTGAAGTTGTCTGTGTGTGTGCACATGTGTACACTCTCATGCACATAGAAGGGAAGGAAACCATGAGCATAGTTGGAGTTTAGTGGAATCTGGAAAGATTTTCTACTAGAGAATATACCTGTTTTCTGTCAGCCCTGATACCTGAAACAAACATAGTAATTATTCCTGTGGGTTAAAGTAAGGGAGGCAGATGCTGAGGTACAGAAGTTAATTTGGAGAAAATATTAGAACCATTGTCTTTCCTGTATCTTCATTTTGGTCTTCCATTGACTCCTCTTTTCCGTTCCCTTTCGTTTTATATGTCCTCATGACTTGGAATCTTCCTTCTCACTGTTACCGTGTAATTCTCCTTTATATAGCTAGTAAAAAGTAGCCTATTCCTCCTTTCTCCTTTTTCTTCGTGTTTTCTTTTGCTCAGCATGCTGTTAGCTCCCTCTTCACTCATGGAAATTTTCCCAGTAAGGTCACCACTGACTTCTAGTTGAAAGATCTAATAGGTGTTTCTCAAGCCTCCTCTTAATTTTGTGAGGTTGATTCTAATTATTTCTACTTCTTGAAAATTCTCCACTAGTTGCACATGTCTCTCTTGGTTTACTGTTTACTTTCTCGTTTTTGTTTTATTCACTCCTCTTTCTCTGCCTTTCTCTCAAACCTATTCTTCTAAAGTTCTCAGTCCACTACTTTTCTTACTCTATACACTCATTTGGAGTAGTCTCATTCAGATTTTTTCCATATATTGCCTGATGACTCCCAAATCTAGACTAGACTTGTATATCCATCAGTTTGTGTAATTCCTGGGGCCTAGTAACGTTTTAGGTACTCATATACTGATTGAATGAGACATGTATAGGTTACCCTAATTCAGCATGTCCCGAAGTAAATTCATCCTCTTTTCCCCTTCGTACAAAACTGGTCCCCATCTTATCTCCTGAGTCTACCAGTGATCTCACTGTAGCATTTTATCTACACTGCTCCACCACACTAGAAACCTGGGGTTTTGTTGGATTTCTCTTCCGCCTCCTTCTCTACTTCTTGTATTCTCTAGTGAAATGAGATGCATGTTTCTGAGGGTTGTCCAAGAATTAGAAACCAAAGCAGGAAAAATGGCAAAGTACTTCAGTTAAACTAGAGAACATACACTTTGATATCTACATGATTTTACATATTGGAAGTCTTAATATAGTTATTTTTCCTTATACTAGTTTGTGAAGAATCATCTGAGGTTGTGAGCTGATTGTGGAACATTTGGCATAAACATTTGGTAAACTTGGGAAGGAAAATGAAACATTTGTCAGATAAGTTATTGTGGCTCAGTTTAGTTCGTTTTCAGCATGAAAATCATCCCTTTAATGTAGTGACAGTTTTGTTTTGTTTTATAGCAAACCTTGAGATTAAATGTCTTCCATCTATCAAAACATGCATGCTTTTCCTAAGAAACTGTGAAGCATTTTCAACTTATACAACTTTTTACTTACTTGATTTATTTACATCATAGACAGCTGGTTCATTTTTTCATTCCTGATCTTCAGTAGTGAAGTGTTTTGAAGAGTGAAGATTTAACAATAGTTTATACCCTGTTAATATTTACTTTTTCCATATTTTGCTCTAATTTAAAATGAATTAGGATCATGGCTTTTAAATTTAACTTGTTTTGATTTCAGATTCCTTTCCCATCCTAGGAAGCTAGGCCCTAGTGCAGTTGACAGCAGTGTCAACATTTATGAGATGCTGTACATTCATAGGACAGAACTTGGCGTGAAGACATTTGAAAGATGATACTCATTATGCAAATTGTAGCTTCTATTTAACTATCCCTCTCAACTATACAGAATTTGCATAATGCTACCCTTTATTCATTATGTCAGCAAGGGTTCTTATGGAAAGAATATATCAAGCAAAAGAATCTGTAGTGCATAGAGAAAAGGTAAAGGCTAATCATGTTTGTTAACGTGAGAAATGTGATCCAGACTCATGGTGTTTTTGCCCCTAAAAAGTATCATCAAACCAACCATTCTTTATGAAGCTTAAAAAAGAAGGATGGGGGTTTATGTGCTGATAAAACTCTTATTTTGATACTGCCAGATTTATCTATAATTCAATGTGGATTAAATTATAAGAAGGAGAAAATATTTTCTTGGCCTTCAACTCATTATCCCTTGAAAAGTTGTCTCTTCTGTTGGTTTGCATTCAAGGTAAAAATTAGTCAGCCTGGACAATGCAGTGAAAAATTCTTAGAATAAGAATACAGTTTTTCTGGAGAGGAATAGTTTGGCAAATCTTAAGGAAAAAATTGTTTAATATGAGAATTATTGCTTTAAATCTGAAAATCATTAACAGCACTCATTTGTTCTTGTCATTGGAGAGCAATCTTAAGAAGCTTATTGAAGAATTTGGCATGGGAAGTTTTGCTTTGCAAGAGAGAGAGAGAAAAATGGAACGTTGTGCAAACTAATATATTTGTATAAAACATAAGTATTTCATGTGCGTTTTCTAGCCTTATTTCTATTTTATTCATATAACTTTGGGAAGATACAGTAGCTCAACCAGTTTAGAATGTTTTCTGGGAGAGAGCATATTTTTAAAACTATGGAAATAATTAAATTGTTACAGTTCTGTGTATTGCTTTCTGTTAAGCAAAAGTAGAGAAGTTTTGGAAAACTCTCCTGCCCTTCTGTAGGACATGACTATGTTGTTTTGATGTGTCTAGGTGTGACTTCTCACTCTTGAGAGAGGCCCCTCCAATTAATTTTTGATTTAATGTGTTAGGTTTTCATAATAGACATTTTCTTTTTTGAGAAAAGTTATCCTTATGACCTTCTGTAATGTAGTGCCCGCTACGTCCTCCATTCTCTGAAAAGTACCATTTTGTTTTCATTATGATGTTTTCATTAATCCTTCTCCCCCTCAGCAGTGTGTAAACCTTTATTTGTCTTGGTCCAAGGCTTTATCCTTAGCATTAGAACAAAAGTAGGCACTTAGTAGTATTTGTTGGTTGAATTAATTAATTAAATGATCCCTTTCTGGGTCTTCCTATTGTTTCAGTAATTTTATCTGTTTTTAATACAATAGATTTTTGTGGCATTTTTGTATACATCAACTCCCTACCCTCCCCCACTTTTCTTTGGTGCATCAGCTGGCTAACCAGTATTTGCTTTAGCAGTATGGTTGATGCTAGATATGTAACAGGGATCGAAACAGACTTTGTCCCTGGCTTTATTCCAGTTAACATCTCTTTAATACCAAAAATTCAGGTTGGTGTCATTGCCTTATGAATAATTTCCCCTGTCTCCTATATCATGGAAGAGGTACGTATCATTGCCAGGCTTTGTTAGTGGTGTCCTCATCACAGCTAATGAAATGCTTAAGGTATGCTGAAACTTCTCTTCAGATTTTATCTGATCCTCTTTTATTTTTCTGTAGTTTTTACCTGTCTTGATCTCACAATGGAACATAGTTCTTTAGTTTTACGTTCGTTTTAGAAATTTCTACTGACCTATGTACAAATATTTTTTTAAATAATGGCTTTTTATTCACATTTCTATTCAGATAATTGCAACAAAGTCTAAAGCTTTCTGCAGCTCTATGGAAATTAATGAGATTTTTTTTCCTTCCCCTTTGGTAGAATTTTACTTGGTTAAACATATGCAAGTTTCTGACATTGATCTCAAAAATTCTTAATGGTTAAAAAATGTCATTGGCTTTTAATATTTTAAGAGTTTTATTCCATTTTTCTTCCTTTGGTTTGATTTGTAGATAATATACACCATGAATTACTTTCCCTTATTCTTCTCATTAGATTATATATTGTATTCTAAAATAGCCATAAAGCATGTTCAGTCATTTTTCTTTTGAATCCTGAGAATGAGCTTTGACCAGATGGCAGCTAGCCCTAGCTTTTTCTTTAGCCAAAATTACATCTCCATTTTCCATTAGCTCATTTATATCCTTTTTTACTCTCTTTCATTTTTATGTATTTAAAATTCTTCTAACATTCTTTAATGGTATCTTTTCTGAAGTTTACTTTAGATCACTTGAAGACTTGTGATATAAAATTGCTGGGGATAGCATTGCATTAATTTCTTTCCCATGTTCATAGTTTTTCTTTAAGAATCTATATCTTAAAAAAAGAAAAAATGTGGAGCAGCTATACAGGTCTGCATTTTAATCGTAAACAGAATCAGATTCCCTCAGTTCCAACAGCTTTGCCAGTGGTGTTTCCAACTGCTGATATTTCAGTAATTTGTTTTGTAATTTTTTTGAGCAAACCTTAACAAGAGAATAATAAAAAGAATCTTAATAACTAACATTTATTTAATACTTAATCCTGTATGCCCAGCACTGTGTACTTTACATAAATTATCTAATTCTTAACAATATTATAAGGTAAGTGATATTATTATTCATATTTTACAAGTAAAGAAACTGAGACAAGTGAGATTAAATTGACTTGCATATAAAGATATGCATTATAACTGTTTCATTTATAGTTCAAAGAAAGCATTATGAAATTATATTAATATTTTTTGAATCTGTATTTAGGTTAAAATTTTGAGTGTCTTCTTCAGTCTTTCCTGTAATTATGTATAGAATTACAACTTAATAACAATATATTAACCCCACTGAAAATATTGGAAACTGAGCTTATTTTTCGATGGCTTTTTGGAGAAAGGGGTCACGGCATTATAAATGGAATAATTTTCTTACTTGGTAAGAAAGTTAGTACTTTTAGTTTCAACAGACACTAAAAGACTAAAAATTTGTTAGGGTGTAATAATCTTTAACCTACTATTAAGATTAAGTATATAAAAATCATATGACATTAGTATAGGTTTGCAAGTAATTTAAAACATTTTTATGATTGTGGAAGTTTTTATAGCTTATTATGTTATTATCAGTAGGAGTCTTAAAAATATAGTGCTAGAAGAATTAATACTCTCGTATCATGACTCATAAAGTCAAGTTAGCATTAGACTGAAAATTTGATCTTTATACTCTACCAGGCTTGGAGTCTAAGCATAAGTTTATTTGTGGATATCTACTAAATTTTAAGGTGGTGGCTAAAATTGTCTTTCTCTAAAATTTCAACTTTTTAAAGTTTACTTTAGAGATACTAAGTTTCCTAGGCATTGATGACTTCCCATTGAGTACAGAATAGAGTCTAAATCATATTTACGATAAGCTTCATTTCATTTATTAAAAATAACTGAACATAAAGAATCCTTCTGCAAACCAGCTCCAAGGTTATAGCTCAATCTTACTGAAGTAAGGCAACCAACCACATGTTTATTCCTGGGTAACCTACAGAGTAGCTATCTATTGGATCTCATCTGCCACACAGATGATCTGTCTAACCTCCCACAAGATCCTTATTAGGCTGGAATTCCTGCTATGGGTATTCTTGCCTTAATTTTTTTAAAAATTTTTTTATGGTCCAGTGTCTTAACTACCTG
Source organism: Equus caballus (assembly GCF_041296265.1). Lineage (NCBI taxonomy): Eukaryota > Metazoa > Chordata > Mammalia > Perissodactyla > Equidae > Equus > Equus caballus. The sequence continues at coordinate 13,805,914 of NC_091688.1, forward strand.
CCATAATAGCTCTGTTAGGTTTGCAGATGAAGATTATGAATCAAGGTAATTTTATGCCTGAAAATTTGGATATTGTTTCTTTTAACACATTTATTCACCATGTACTCTGTGTAGGGCATCATGATAGGTATTGCAGAAAGTACATAGATTAGTAATAATCTGATAACTAAAGTCTACTGGGGCCTTTACTTTGTCAAGCATTATTCTAAATGTTTTACCACATGTATTACCTCACTTAATTTTCACAATAACTACATGACCTGGGTACTGTTATTATCTCCATTTTATAAATAAGAAAACTTAAGCAGGAATATGTAAATTGCCCAAGGAAACACAGCTAGTAAATGGTAGAATTGGGCCACAAACCCAAGCAGTTCTGACTTTACTACATTTAACCATCATATAATACTGCTTCTTAGTCCCTGCTCTCAAGGAACTCACTTGCCTAAATTGTTCTTAAGCTCTCCAGGAACTCCAAAACAGTTAGTCGGATCTGTAAAGGAAACCAAAGTGGACCCAGTGGCCAAGGCGGCCTAGCATTCTGACCAGTTTTCTAGTTTGTATGTTGACTTTCACATCATTCTAGTTTGAATAACATTCCTTTTCTGTGAAGATTCTATTTAAGACTTGTCTTTCGTAGGGTTTTGGATGTTTAAGTGAAATACTATAGTTCTGTCAATAAATGGAATGCCCTGGTAAAGTTCTGTTCAATTAAGATATGACATAACAACTAGATGCCTAATTCTTCTCAGAAATCTTATAGCAGATTCTTTTGGTTCTGGGCTGGTGGGGAAGGACTTCAAAACCATTTTAAGATGATGATAGGTAAAACAAAGAATAATGCCACTGTAGGGTTTTGATGTTCTCTTACCTTCTTCGACCAGAAGTTTTATTTTGAGATGTGACAGAGGAAAACCATTGGTCATGTTGGTGGACTTGAGTTGTTCAAATGATTATCTTCAGTTCTGACTGGATTTTCTTTTTGCTTGAGCAAAAGTCTCATGAGATTCCTCTAAAATTTTAGTTCACAAATGAATTAAGGGAAGATCAGCTGTAAGCAATGAACATGTTTCCGGAAGGAAATTGTTCCGGAAGGTTGGTAATAAACTTGTTAGTTGCAAAGATGAGTTATAAAGTCACACACACTATAAAATGGAATTAGCAATTTGGAATAGCCAAACCCCTATGGATTCTGTTCTGAGGCTGTTGAATCTCAGTATTGGGAAAATGTCTAACAGTTCCTTGAAGTTGTTTTAGTCTCACTCATAAGTATGCAATAATGCTTATAAAGCTGTCCAAGCTTTCTGACTTGAAGAGCAGAGGTTTTTTCCAAATAGTAAGGATCAGCAAATTGGCTGGTGGGTGTGAGGGGTATTAATAAGTTTAAAGTTATAATTCAGATCTGTAAAACCATTGGCTCACTTAAATATTCTGCGTTTTGTAATATCAATATTTTGCTGATATAACAACATAATGCATTTCAGGAGATTTTGGTGCCAGCAAATCGTGTGAAGATAATATTGAAAAATTCATTTGTATATTTCTCTTTCTACAAATTGAGCATTTAAATATTGCCTACATTATTTTTTTAAATATGTATTTATTTTAATACTGTGGATCACTTAATTCTTTGGGGAAATTGGCATAAAATATATTGTCAATAATTCAGATTTAATCATTTCATGTGAAAGGCACAAATTCAATTGAAATAACTTTTATTCAATGCAGAAAGTATTTTCTATTGGCAAAACTAGAGTTTTCTCTAATTTCCTGTCTATATTTTTATAAATAAAATGTATTACTTGGCTGAAATCTTAAAATTATTTTTCCCTTGGAAGTTAGAGGAATCTCATAAAGTTTTTAAATAAATTGTTAAGGATCTTGAACAGGTATTCAGTTTTGATTTAAAATAAAGCTAAGATTTGTTTTACATTTAGGCAAATATTTACATTTTTGAAAACACACTGCCTGTATGTAGTCAATATAATTTTTAAAATAACTAGCATTATGGATACAAATAATCTTTTGAAGTATATTAAGAGAAGATGAAACTACATTCATAAATCCCCTTTTATAGTTATGGTAAGATTCATTTAAAAACTATATTTGTAGAAATAAATTGTGCGAAGTAATATACATGTGAAATTTACATTTTTAGGAACTGAAAAATATAAAGTTCTATGTCATTTAAGTTGGAGACTGTCTCTCTTCAGTCAATAGGCTTGATCATCATCTGAACTGCTCTCAAGGAGTATGACCCGCCTCGATATTCGGCCCAGAATACTCCATCTTGGTACTTGCTTCTGTACTGGCCTCCTCTGTGCCACACTCCATTCAGGTTAGAGTGTGCGCAGGCGTTGTACCACCATCCTCCTTTATGAAAGTGCGCGCAGTTTCCTTTGAGGAAAAACAGAGACATCAAAGGAAAAGTTTCTTCAAAATGTGCTACTCTGAAAACTATCAAAAATTTATTTTACTTTTGGAACACTTTAATTCGAGTTTTTCTTACTAATTTCGGTTACCTTTATCTTCGTAGTTTTATTTCTTCATTTATTGTCTTACTGTTGCTTAAGTATCAGTTACTTGAAAAATCACTTGATTTGCTTTTTTATCTTGCCCTTTGCTTGCTTAGCACATTTTTTTAAAGAGATTTAATTTTCTAGGTAGCAGAGAAATAAAATGCAGGCAATGTTTGTATGTGAGAGAGAAGGAGAGATTTGGAGAGACTGGGAAGGGAAAATATGGAGTTGCTAAGGAGAGAAAAGTTTGGGGAAAATTGGATTCTCAAAATATCAACAAATAATATAGGGGCTGGCCCTGTGGCCAGGAGGTTAAGTTCACACGCTCTGCTGCAGCGGCCCAGGGTTTCCCCAGTTCAGATCCTGGGTGCCAACATGGCGCCGATCATCAGGCCATGCTGAGGCGGCGTCCCACCTAGCACAACCAGAGGGACCTGCAACTAGAATGTACAGCTATGTACTGGGGGCTTTGAGGAGAAGAAGGGAAAAAAAAGAAAGATTGGCAACGGATGTTAGTTCAGGTGCCAATCTTTAGAAAAAAAATATATGTATAAAAATAGCACTACCAGCAATCAGATGTGTTTCTGTAAATATGGCCTATCTTATGGTTATATCTCTCTTCCTTTTTTCTTCTTTTGCCAGTGTAAAATAAGTTAAAATAGAGACCTATGTGCTGCTTGCCAAGATATGACTGAACAGAAAATAAATCAGTTATCAGGGATCTCTCTTTATCTGGGCCAGAAACCTAGGTTAAAAAGGCCAAAAGTATGTGAAAATTAAATTTAAAATTATATTAAGTGGATGGCCTGATTGATTCTTTCTAAGGAGAACATTAATTTCCCCTCTGAATAAAGCTTTTTGCTCTCCTGTATCACATGTTGCACAGTCGTCTTGCTGTTCCCTTTACTGAGAAATGCCTTTACCCCATACTCTCAAATGGCTTGCTTCCTTCACTCCCTTCAGGTCTTTATTAGAATGTTTCCTTCTAACAGTAACCTTTCTTGGCCATTCCATATAAAATAGCACCCAGCCCACTCCTCGCTGCCCATCTCTTTCTGTTCCCTTACTCAGTTTTATTTTCTTAGAGAACTTGTCACCGCCTGACAAATCATTTTGTCTCCTAGAGAGTGTAAGCTCCGAAAGGGCAGGAACTTTGGTCACTGCTATGTACTCAGCACCTACAACGGTGCCTGGTGCATGGAGGGTGTCCAGTTAGTATTTGTTGGGAATTTTAGGCAGTTGAGAGTTTTATTTGCAGTTCAATGAATTTTTGTTTGTTTCCCCACCCCCACCCCAGTTGTCCCCGAGTTGTTCTGTTAGAACAACAGAATCTTGTCCAGAGTTCATACTTTGGGAATGCCTTAGATCCTAAAAGCTATTCCTTTCTGCATGTTATATTCCTTTTGACTGAGTCCAAAATTACCTTTCTAGAAAGATTTTTAGAAGCATATACTTTAATAACAAGGTTCTATTTAATGTATAGAAAAGTGGTGATTCTACAAAGAATACACATTAGTTTCTTCTTACCTGCATACATATCTTTATCTCTGTCTAGTGTGGTGAACTGTTTGCCATTGTGCCACATCATAGAGTCCCCTGCATTTCCCTGGTAAGTTCCCAGGCGCAGTCTGTAGAATTCGCTCTCAGGCTCCAGACGAAAGCTGCTATATTCTGCGTAGACTTTTTTATCACTCCAGTCTTCTAATTCAATCAACAATTTATAATTATCTTGATTGCTAAGCGTATAGATATTTTCCAGTCCAAGCCAGTATTCTCCATCAATGTTTCCAAACCCTTTCTGTTAATAAACAAAGAGCATGGGTACCTAAGTAAGCGTAGAGATAGTAAACTTTTTTGTAGGTAAGTTTAAACATTTGGTAGCATAAAGACGTTGGTCATTTAAGTGGCGATGTGAACTTCCATCTCAGTAGATCACCTCATCTTTATAAGCCCCACATAGTCACTTTGTTTTGTTTTGCTTTGCTTTCTGTTAATTTGTCAATATTTATTCACACAGCTAGCTTCAAACCCTACAAATAAGACAGAGGCTAAAGAGAATGAAAATTATTGACAGCTACTAAAATCATTAATTAATGAGCTACCCACATTGTTGAAAGGGGTTCCTGGTCTCTCTCGTACTCATGCAAAGAGCCAAATTTTTTTTCTGAAAGTATTTAGATACTTTTTCTCCCCACCACAGTCAAACAAAAAGGATGTGCAAGATTACTATGATCATTCAATAAAAATGATACTATTTTAGAACAAATTATCTTCTTTAGCTTTATTGTATGTAAAATTAATAACTATAAAATAGTAATCTTCAAAATTCCCCCTTTGAAAAATTGTAGATTAATATTTGAAAAAAAATAAGTCAATTAACTATCCTATTTCAATAAGCATTTGCCATTGTAGGTATCCAGCAGAGTTTAAGACTTGGTAAACCTGATCTTAACACTAAATGTATTTTCTAGGAGGTTATGTTGCAGGATTTTTTTTCCTAGTTACTTGTTTAGAAATGTATGCAAGTTCTGACTTGGATATATTAATGTCTTATTTTTTGCTGCCAGTAAAATTTCAGCTGAGTGAGTAATCACAGTACTTCACAATTCTGAATGAAGAATTAGCCATCTAGAAGATATAATCTTTCCCATATGCCATCCTTAAACTGAGGGTTTATATCACTTATAAAATTAGCATGATGAACATTAAAAGCATTAACAAAGACTAGTTGTTTACCTTTCCAAAACTGGTATTGCATGATTCCTCTTGTATCTGACAATCTAGGTGTACAATACTTCCCAAAAGCACCAGTGTCTGGTGTCATCAACTTAAAACATGGTGGCATGATTATCAGAGGTAACTAGTCCTAGAAAAAGGTCCATTTTTTTGAAATCCTATAGTTTATATTATTGTTTAAATACACTTGATGATGGGTAGAAATCTAGTCATAAAAAAGTAATTATTCGAAAATGAAATTAGGGGTGGTTTTTGAAAAGAATTAAATATATGTATGTCATCCAGAATGAAGGGGGGCATTTTAAAGTACATCTTCAGTTTCCTTTTTACATTTTAATTTTGACTTTAAGACTAGAGATGAGAATCATCTTTTCGACAAATGTAGGTAATGAAAAAACATATGAATACTTATTTTTAACTGTGTATCTTATTTATTGCCTAGAATGGCTGCTATTGCAAGAGCTGCTTTGTTCCATCTCTCCCCCAGGTCTGAATCACTGATTTACCTTATAATTTTCCCAATTTCTGAAGAAGTTGACAGAGCCATCCATTCTTTTCTGAATAACAGTCCAACCCCCAGGATCCAAACTGTGCTCACACCATAACTGCATCGGTCCTCTGCTGTTTTCAGGTTTAATCATATAAATTCCACTTACTGAGTGTCCAGCTTCTTTTGCATGCTGACAGTCTTTGAATGGTCCTGTAATGAAAATATTACTGGTTACCAGGAAACTTAATAGGAAAAGAGCCATATTAAGATAGTTTTTAATAAAGAGTCTTACCTTTGTATCCTTCTTTACAGATAACACTTTTTATGTATCATATACACAGTACTATAAAAGTTAAAGAAACTAAGTAAACGGATTACCCCAGTCCCACTGTCCGGAACAGAACTTGTTTCATTTTCTACTATTCTTGCAAGTTTTTGGCCATATATACATTTTTATATTGTTAGAATTCTAATACATATGGAAAATTGGCTTCTGTCTTTTTATTTTAACAAACATTTCCATGGGACTATCGTCTCCATTCTAGCACTTACAGTAGCTGTAATATCCAATTTCTGACATTGATATATCCTTGTTTATTCATTGGACATTGAAGTTTCATCTGGTTTTTTCTATTATAAATAACCTGAAAAAATGTCTTCTTATTGGCTTCATTTTTTCATATTTACTTATAAAAATGCTGTAGGATTGATTGACTGGATCAAGAGGATGTGAACGCTTTTACAGCTCTTCGTAGTGCCCAATTTACACTTTGTGAAACTTGATTTCAGTGGAACACACTAGTCCCTTGAGATACTCGGTGAAAACGAAGGACCATGGTCAAATAAGTTTTAGAACTGCTAAATATTATGTTTACCCTTTTGGAAACTAACAGTGTACATTCACATGTACGTTGACTAAAGACTAAGAAGTCCTGAAATAAACCAGAGTTTCTCAAACTCATAGAATCTTTTAACTTTCCCCCCATACTACAGTCCATAAGAATGCATTTCAGGAATGTTGGCAAAGTGCCTTTTTATAGAGTTGTATCAATTTATATGACTAATACTAATTTTCTTATTTAGTCTACACGATGACCCTGTGATAGTTTACAGATGTGACTGTAGATAAAACAGTTAACTAGCTAGTCTAAGGTCCTTAGAAGGTAATAAACCCTAGACTTAAATGCATTTCTTTCTGATCCCAGAGTCTGCTCCCATGTTATTTCATAGTTTTCTGGATTCTCTCCTTATTTTTTAATCCATTCATAAGTTCTTTATGTCTTTTAAAATGACAAAACATTTTGTAAAATCGTTTGAGTGTCTGCCTCTTGAACTTGTGATCTCCACATCTTTGGATCTAAAGAAAGATAGCTTCTAGTTAGTTTTACTGAACCTTCTTTAGTTTCACCCTTCCCCAGTGTTTTGATCCTTTGTTTTTTTAAATAAGAATGTGAAAATATTAAATGATTCAGAAATAAGAATTACCCTAAAGATTTATTAGAACAAAAAAATATAGGGGCCGACCCGGTAGCGCAGCAGTTAAGTGTGCATGTTCTGCTTTGGCAGCCCGGGGTTCACCAGTTTGGATCCCAGGTACGGACATGGCACTGCTTGGCAAGCCATGCTGTGGTAGGCATCCCACATATAAAGTGGAGGAAGATGGGTACGGATCTTAGCTCAGGGCCAGTCTTCCTCAGCAAAAAGAGGAGGATTGGCAGCAGTTAGCTCAGGGCTAATCTCCTCAAAAAAAAAAAAAAAAAAAAAAAAATATATATATATATATATATATATAGAAATTCCCATTGTCAAATTTTATATTTCACTAGAAATTTTTAAATTCTGACATGTATAATTTTTAAAAATTATGTGAAAATAGAGAGTTAAGTTCATACAAGAAAATCTGTACTATAAATATGATAACAGGATTGTTGAAAATTTGAGAAATGTGTTATCTGTACTTTGCCAAGTATATATACAGAGTCCCTTTTGGGCCTTATTGGAGTAGAATTAATCTCATTAAATAAATAGTTATACAATTACATCATTAGAAGGGGTTCTCAGAGACTGCGCTCTTCCCTCCAGATTGCTCCTTGAGGACGGAGACTGTTTTTGTTTTTCTTCTGACTTTATGTCATCAGTGCTTTAACTATTACTATGCTGTCAATAATTTTTTACGTAAATGAATCAATTAACTTGCCTTCGCATTTTAAATACTAGGGAATTGAAAACCACACGCAAAAATCAAGAGATAATGAATTTCTCTAGTCTGGATTTTTATTGTGCTTCATTGCTATTTCTCCATGTTTCACTTTTTTTAAATTAAAATACGACTGTAAGCTCTGCAGATTATTAGTAAAAAATTTGAGAATCTGGAAAGACTTAATGCTGTCTTTCTTGAATTATATTTATTTTAGATATTGAATTTTTTAATTCTAGAGTTTCAATTTGATTCTTTTTTGTAGTTTTTATTTCTCTTCTGAGATTTCCAATCTTGCATTTATTATGAACGTATTTTCCTTTAAGCTGTAATAACTGCTTAGAACTTCTTGTCCCTTCTATTCCTAGTTTGCTGAGACTTTTTATTATGAATGGGTTTTGAATTTTGTCAAAGGCTTTCTGTTCATCTACTGAGATGATGATAAGGTTTTTCTTATTTGATAATATGGTGAATTCTGTTGATTATATTTTTAATGTTAAGCCAACCTTGTATTTCTGGTATGGCCTTGACTGCTTATGGTGTATTATTGTTTTTATATATTACTGATTTGATTTGTTAAAATTTTGTTAAGAATTTATGCTTTTATCTTCATGAGGATATTGGTTAGTCTGTGAAAGCTCATAAATAGGTTCTTAAGCTGAGGAAGACTATGATAAAAATAATATTTTAAGCTTATCGGACTGGCCATAAATTAGATCACATTCCATTTAAATTCAACGTGAATTATTTTTGTATTATCTACCTTCTGAGTTATTGAATTTAAATTACAAAGTATTCAGAGCCTTTAACACAATGCTTAAGAAAATAGTCATCATCAGTAATTGTTAATTTCCTTCTTTTCCCCTTCATTGCTGAAGTAGTAGTAGGTTATTTAATAATTCAAATAGCTTATTTAATAAATATGTGCTTATTTAATTAATAAATATAATATGGCTAATCAAAGATGAATGTATAGTCATTTCTACTGTCAAGAAATAACGTTATTTCTGGGACAGCATAGTGGTTAAATTTGCGCACTCTGCTTTGGCGGCCTAGGGTTCACGGGTTCGGATCCTGGGTGCAGACATACACAATGCTCATCAAGCCATGCTGTGGTGGCATCCCACATACAAAATAGAGGGAGATTGGCACAGATGTTAGTTCAGGGACAATCTTCCTCAAGCAAAAAGAGGAAGATTGGCAACAGCTGTTAGCTCAGGGGAAATCATCCCCACCAATAAAAAAAAGAAACAACATATGCCTGAAAAACCTCATGTTCTGCAAAATCATGCACTAAAAATAACAGTTGATGTTAGCTGTTAGCATACTTTGTATTCAGCTGCAGTTACTCGTGGCATAAACATTAACATGCTTGGAAGAAATCCCATACGAACCAATGTGACCTCTTTGTTTTACTGATATTATTCTACTTTTTTACCAGTCACATGTGAGCTACTTTACATTACAGAAACATGTATTGTAGTCAAGTCAGAGAAGGGTAGAGAGCTTGTATTTCAGATAGGAGGAAATTTATAAAATTTTAGTTTTGTATGTGGGAGTGAGATGGAAAAGTGAAGTATGATTTTCATGTCCGTTTTTATTTTGTGGGATGCATAGTAGTATATTTATTTGTTTACTCATAGAACTCCTCATGGGCAAGGACTGTATCTTTTGGTTGTGTATCCACAGTTTAAACTTTTCCATAATTTCCTCAGTTCTGCATTATTTTTTCTAGAAAATGTCTTTTCTGCATCTGCTATAGGCTAGAAACTGTTTTAGTCTCAAGGGATAAAGAACCATAGAGTGAGGTCGGAAGTGGGGAAAGTGGCAAATAGAGAGATAATTCCACTGCAACGTGACAAGTACTTTGATGGAGTGACGCAGGGCACATGGGAACACTGGGTAAAAAATAGCTAACCCAGAATGGTGGGGAAGAGATCCGAGTCTACCTATATCTGAGCTGAGTTTTGAAGATCAAGTAGGAGTTAGGCTAGTGGGGGTAGATGGTGTGTTCAAAGCCACACATGGGTAATGTGCTCTGGACGTGGAGACAGAAGAGAGCTTGGTGTTATAGAGGAGTTACAGAGTTTAGTAAGTATGAAATGTAAATGTCTGAGAGTGATACTTGGAGCTCTTGAAGTAGACTGCAGAGTTGAGACTGATTTCTTCAGTTTAAAAATGCAGTCATCATGGTTATTTCCAAAGTTAGCCAGAGTGTTTCTAAGTTGTCACTTTCAGAATAGTCAAGGTTATCTGAGGAACATTGCTCTTATTTTTAAACCTGTTTAGTATTATAGTTAATGCACACATGAAGTGGTTTTGTTGCAATACACGTAAATATTTCTCTCATTTCACAAATTTGCTTAGTCTATGAATGTCACCTTTGTATCACTTATTTTATGAATGTCATCTTTGTAAATGTTTTCACTCATTTCTGTGCAGTTTTGATAGTTTACATTTTATATTTAAGTATATATTCACAAGTTGGACTTTCATTAGGTTGTTTGAATTGGTGTAAAATATTTAGAAACATCAAGCTTTTGAATGTTGACAGAATATTTGTAAAATACCATTTGTTCCTTTTCTGCTATTTAAGCCTTTGGATGTTTAAGCAAATTGGAAAGCTCTGGATTTTCTGGATCCAGCTTTGATTTGATAAGACTTCTGTTTATGCAAATTTAAGATTATCTTCAGTTCTAATTTTCAACCCACTTTTTATAGTGGGCTTCATGTGTACAGTTTGGATGCGTGTTAGACTGAGTTGATATAAAGGCTTAGGAAAATTTAGTTGAAATCCTTTTCCAGAACATGTGGATAAAATTAGCAGTACTTACAGCTACTTTTTTCTCCTCAGTAAAGATAGAAAATATCAGAATTTAGCATTTTATTTTTGTAAATAAACCATTAACTTGTCTTAGCCCAGTGTATACTGTTAATCTTGGCAGAAATAGTTTCTGATTATTACTTGCATATCTTATTTACTTTCTGCTCTAGAATTAGATTATAAATCATTCTTCTGTTAAGTGTTTTTAGTACTTTCTCTGTACCGTAAAAAACATTGCTTAATGGGAATTCTTAAATGACTAGTAGAAAAGTACCAGCTTTGTTTTTGAGAAGTCAGATTTAACTTGCTGGTTTGCATATTGTCAGAAATAAATTAATTGACATATGTTTCAGGAATTTGTTCATAAGGGTTCAAAGGTTATAGACTGGAAGTACCTTTCTTTTAAAATAGGAATTTTATTAACCTTTTTCTTGCATTGAGTAATCTTGAAATAGTCTTCATCTTCCATGACACACAATTGGATTCTTCTCAAGGCAGGAAACTGGGATTCTGTACATTGAATTTGAAGGACCAGTCTCTCTCTTCCTCATTTTATTTGATGATTAAAGGTTGTATAGGGCTAACAAACTCCAGTTAATGGATCTGATTCACAGAAAGAAAAATATTGACCAGTCATGCCACATTATTTCCCAACATGTATTTTTCATTAAGAACCCATAGTCTGAATAGAACAGTGGGTTAAAAAAGAAAAAGGAAGGGCTGGCCCAGTAGGGTAGTGGTTAAGTTCATGTGATCAGTTTCCACAGCCTGGGGTTCATGGGTTCGGATCCTGGATGCAGACCTACATACTACTCATCAAGCCGTGCTGTGGTGGCATCCCACATACAAAAAAGAAGAAGATGGGGACAGATGTTAGCTCAGGAACAATCTTCCTCAAGCAAAAAGAGGAAGATTGGCAACAGATGTTAGCTCAGGGCGAATCTTCCTCACCAAAAAAAGAGAAAAAGAAAAAGGATTTCATACTTTGAATAGCACCTTTACTGGGAACCATCTTTAACATACCTGTCCTTTTTCTACAAAGGAACTGTTTAATTACTTAAGTTTAATTAAGTATAAGATAAATATATTCAACAGTATTTCTGGAATGAGAAGTTTGAGGCAAATACTTTCTAAAGTGACAATAGATTCTTTCTTGTAATAATATTAATTACTTTGTTTATTCATCTGTAAGTTTAATATGCAGTTAGCAACTTGACCTTTTATTTTTGAAATTACTAAAGAATTTATCAGTCTTTTTCATAACTGGTTAGTAGAAAAATATTTGAACACCTCGTTTGCTTTAACCAGTCTTCTTTAGTTGTTTTGTTTTAAGTGTTAATATAAGGATTACACTGAAACCAATTGAATCTTAAAGATTTACTAATAGGAAATAATATAAATAATTGAAAATTAGCTTTTTACTCCCTAAAAAGCATATTTTTACTTTCTGATGACTGCTTTTCAAGTTTAGCTTTTAAGCTTACCTTTTATGTCCCCATACATGGCAAGGCAAGGCAAGTATAAGGACGTGCACAAAAAATGTAATTATGAATGATGGTTAGAGCGTACACAAGCATTTTCACATGCGTCACCTCATTTAATCATCACAACAACCCCTTTTACAAAAGAGGCAACTAGGCCTCAGAAAAGCGCTCCCAGAATCCAGGTTTCATGGTACTGAGATGTGTGCTCTAACACACTGTGACGGCACTTTCTCAACTCCGTTCACCTACAAGGAATGAACTTATTTTTATAAACATACCATTTGTAAAAGAGCAATTTTTTTTTGGTAAAAGACTAACCCAAAATGCAACCACTGAATAACATTAACAGTTAAGAGTTTATTGATGGCAACTTGCCAGGTGTATAGTTACCTTGCCAAACATTTTGTTTTTATTGTAGAGGGAGGGTAATGTTTCTGGAGATAGTTTATTTTAAACTAACAAAATTATTCTGTTATTTGCTATAAGTTGATAAGAAGTTTGTTCTTTTGAGGTGCGTTTTTCTCTTATAACCATTTTTGAAAGGAAATATAAAATTGCCTGTCATTACAACACCTTTTTTCAAAAATTATGGTCAGTTATAAATAATGTAAAATTTACCAACTTAACCATTTTTAAGTGTACAGTTGAGTGACATTAGTACATTTTCATTATTCTGCAACCAGTCTCCAGAACTCTTTCCGTCTTGGAAAACGGAAACCCTATGCCCATGAAACAGCAGTTCCCATTCCACTCTCAGCCCAGCCACTGGCAATCACCATTCTACTTTCTGTCTCTGTGAATTTGATTACCCTAGGAATCTCATATAAGTGGAATCATACAGTATTTGACTTTTTGTGGCTGAGTGAACACTTTTTAAGTAATACCTACACATTCTGCATTTAGAGAACATGTGCAGGAACCTCTTGGTGCCAGAAGCATATGGAAGTAGAGCAACAATCTTCCATCCTTGCCCTTTTTGTGCAAGTACCCAAACAGCTTAGACCTATTCTCCAGTCTGATGAAGAAAGGCTTTAACACATTATATATAAAGAAAAGAAAGTAGCAAGTCTGTTTATTATTGCTTGTAGTAATTTATATTTGATAAGACTCACAGAATATTAGAACTAGAAAGGATGTTAGAATCATCTGGTCCAACCAGTGTTCTCATTGTACAGATGAGGGAAAAAGACACAGGTGGGCAAAGTGACCTACAAAGGCAATAACAAAGGAAACAAGTTTTCTTAGTTCTGTGTACTTTTCCTTACACGTGTAGCTAATTATGTCCTTGACTTTCAGAGACCAACATTTATAGAATAAAATAAGTAAAAAGTGAATTTTTACTTATAACAGCAAATGAATAATAAATAACCGAAAAGGCTATGCCTGTCCTTGATTTTTACATTAAGGATGGTTTATTAGGGATATATATACACCTTTGTTTCATTAAAACAAAAGTTGGGGGTGTTTTTGTCTTTTTTGAAGATTGGCACCTGAGCTAACATTAACATCTGTTGCCAATCTTTTTTTTTTTTCCCTCCTCTTCTTCTTCTTCTCCCCAAAGCCTCCCAGTACATAGTTGTGTATTCTGGTTGCAGGTCCTTCTGGTTGTGGAAAAATCTGTTTAATGGGACTTTTGATATGCTAAATCCCTAGCCTGGGATTTAATTCTGTAATATTAGATTTTTTCTTGCACTACAGCTCAGTGTATAATAAAACCTAGAATTGATATGTCTCGTTTTATATAAGCATTTTTTAGTGTGTCAGTGTGTTAATTTGTGAATAATCATTTCTTCTAGAATTGGTAACATCATCCATCTATATAAGATTCAGCACCCTCAGAAAAGACTCCATAGCAGTCATCTCCATACTTACATAATTGTCTGCCCTTTCAGTTAAAAAAAATTCCACATACTTCAGTTATGTTTATTTATAAATGATATGTACAAACTAGTATACTAAGTTGTATACATTAAAAGCTTACACAGAACATACATTTTTTTAAAAGATATGAAAAGTAAATACATATTTTTCTTTTTATATCCAGTGGATCATTTTGTACACATCTTTCCTTTGGAAGTCAAAGGGTGTGGGGATATTAATAGTGATCATCATTTACCAATTTAATGGTACTCTAGCCTGTCATTACTGAGCATTAGAATGGTATAAAATGAATGAATCCAGTACAATATAGAATGTATGAAAGTACTCTCATGGAGGTCTTTGGAATGACAACTTTAAGAAGCTCTATAAAAATGTGATATCAAGTCAACCAACATTTATTTAGCATTTGCAAATGAGATACAATATCCATCTGCCAGGAAAGAGGCTTATATTATAGTTGGAAGGCATTTTACTTAGATGTATATATAGGTACTATGTGTACATGTAAAGATACCTGATAATTCAAGAGGGAATATAAGAAATATTGTAGGGACTGGCCCAGCGGCACAGTGGTTAAGTTCACACACTCTGCTTTGGTAGCCCGGGGTTCTCAGGTTTGGACCCCACGTCTGCTGACCTAGCACTGCTTGTCAAGCCATGCTGTGGCAGCATCCCACATGAAATAGAGGAAGATTGGCACAGATGTTAGCTGAGCAACAATCTTCCTCAAGCAAAAAGAGGAAGATTGGCAACAGATGTTAGCTCAGGGCCACTCTTTCTAGCCAAAAAAAAAACCAAAAAAAAACGCATGTTATAAAGAGAGAGACATTCATGGAGAGGAGCAATCACTTTCAGTCTGTGAGAGTCAACAAGGGCTTCAAGGAGGAGTTGCAATTTTATTTTATTTTGTGTTGATCTGAGCCTTATAATTTGAATAGACAGAAAGCCTGGAAAATATATAGAAGACAATGAGTTGATTCTTTTTATTGAAGCAGATGGTTTTTGTAAATGAAATTAATAAAAGGAAAGGTAAAGAAGTAGGATTGATTCTTTTGAGGAGGATATTCTTACCCAGGCCAAGCAGATTGGACTTTTCCTGTTTGCAGTGGAGAAGTGCTGAGCAGAAGTGTGATGTGATCAAAGTGGTGGTTTAAGAAGACAGAGCTGTTGGCAGTATAGAATATATTTTGATGGAGGGAGAAAAGAATTAGAGAGACCAGTTGGCAAGCTGTTATACAGTTCTTAGTAGGAATTAACATTTGAGTGCCAGGCACAGTTTTAAGCTCTCTTCAAGTATTAAATTCTATGAGGTAAGTACTGTTATTATCCTCATTCTACAGATGAGGAAACTGAGGCACAGAGCAATTCTTCACCCCTCCTCAAGGTCACACAGCTAGAACTCCAGGAAGTCTCTGTCCTCTAGCTGCTGCCATAGATTATTTGCATCTAAGTTAGAATTCTGGCTCTGAATAGAAATGAGGGACACATCCATGAAAGACTGAAAAGCAACATGGATAGAATTCAGCTGTCTATGTGTGTGGGGCAGGAGAGAAGTGTCAAAGATGAGCTGAACAAGTTCAGATGGATGGTAACATAAAATAGAGAAGTCAAAGTCAATTGACCCATCGGTTTTACTTACAGAAATTTGTCCTAAGGATATAATCATAGAGAAAGAAAAAGAAGAACAAAATTATTTTTAAAAGTTATAAGAATATTGATTACCGTATTTATGAGAGGGAAAAAATTGAAAGATTTGAAGGTTGTTACTAAAGTGTTAACTTTATTTCTGAGTATTTGGATATTCGGTGAAGCTTTTTAAAAAGTTTATTAGTATTTTCTGTATTTTCTTCACTAAATATGTATTTCTTTTATAATAATTCACTTATTTCTGAAAGGAGAATACTAGTTTGGGGAAAAGATTATTTTAGGGTTTCATTCATTCATTCATTCCTCAAGTATTTATGGTAGTGCTTACAATATGCTGGGAACAATATGCCAAATCGGGTCCTGGCTAGATGTTTGAGCTAGAAAGTGAAAAGTCTTTTCATTTCTCTTCCAGAAGCATTCAGTCCAGCAGGGAGAAAGACACACAAACAAGTGACTCCAGTCTAATGTGATAGAGAAAACATGTGCAAGGAGGGGGCAGCAATTTTGGGGGAAAAGCCATCTAGATATGTTTGTTTGGATCTGGGAAGGTGTAACATTTAAGATATTTAGTTAAGTCTTGAAATCTGCCAGGTTGACAGATAAGCTGAAAGAAGTCATTTCAATAGAGGAAGCAACAATGTGTGAGGCAATAGTAGAATACTGAGATGCAAACATCCTATTTTGGTTAGGGTTAGGAGGGAGCGCCCTGCAGGAGACATCTGAGCAGTGGTGGTACTTGCAGCCTTGAAGGTGTGTGAGTCCTCTAAAGTAGAATATCTTGAAGAAAGCCTTTTTAAGCCATAGGAGAAGGAAGACGATGCCAGTGAAGGACCTAGAGAAGCGGAAGAGTTAGCATAGTATGACTGGAGGCCCAAGAAAGCAGAGGTGCGAATGGTCAGTGGTATCCTCTGCTGCAGACACAACCACTTTGTGATATATTTCCAGTCTTTGTCTTTGTTCTGTGTTTTTATTATTGTTGAAAATTATTTCGTAGTCTATGTGCAGTTTTATGTCTTGCCTTTTCAATAAGTGAATGAACTCTGGTTTATTTCCTTTTTTTACTTCCGGGCGTTTGGATTTTTCCTTCCACTCTAAGGAAACAAATCGAATTGTAAAGAATTCGGGAGAATGGCTTATAGGAAAATGAGTGCAGATGTAAAATGTTCAGAAAGTTAGCCATGTACTTACTAAACTGAAACAGAGGTGAATTACTCTTTTTTTTTTAAAGATTTTATTTTTCCTTTTTCTTCCCAAAGCCCCCTGGTACATAGTTGTATATTTTTAGTTGTGGGTCCTTCTAGTTGTGGCATGTGGGACGCCGCCTCAGCATGGCCTGATGAGCGGTGCCATGTCCGCACCCAGAATCCGAACCGGTGAAACCCTGGGCCAGCAAAGCAGAGTGTGCGAACTTAACCACTTGGCCATGGGGCCGGCCCCCAAATTACTCATCTATATTCTGGCATCTAGATCAGTGACTGTTATGAATGAATGAAGGAAGGAAGGAATGAAATTAAGAAATAGAGGTAGAGATATTAGGATCAATTCTAGGGGGTTTTTTTATGGTAGTAAAAACTTCTTTATACTTATATGGGTACAAGGGACAAATTGTAGTTTTGTTTAGCCTTGGAAAATAGGAGGGATACCTTTTCCTCTTGAGGGCGAGAAGGCATGGATTTTGTGCAGATGTTTTCAAGCTAGGAAAGAACAAGGAACCTAGGACCTGAGTAGACTTCATCTTAGTGCAGCAGTAAATGATGCCTGTGCTGCGTGAGAGTGGAGGCAAGGAGGAGGTGTAATCATAGGCTTAAGGAGAGTGAAAGCAAATTTTTAAATGCTTCTTTTGAGAAGGATGATGATGGGAAGAGCAGCAAGAGGTAAATAAAAGGATTGTTGAGCAGCAATGAGGACCCAGCTGGAGGCCAATAGGATGGTTATCGAGGTTAGGAGTGGATTGTGGACTCATTCCTGTCTGAATCAATGCTAGAAACTTAGATTATAAGAATTTGGATGGAAGACTACTTTTTTCACAGAATATACTGTTTTTATAAACTCTTAGATTCATAGATGTATTAAGAGATGTATTTAAATTCAATTCTTGATTAATAGAAAACAATAGAAATTTAGTGTTCATGTATAATTACATCAACAAAGTGCATAATAAGCACTTATTATGAGCATTGTTTCATAAACCATAAAACATATTAACCTCATACTTTGATTTTTAACAGTAAGAGGTGACTCACCTTCATTGATGAAAGTTACTGGTGGTCTCTTGAAAGGGCTTTTGGTGGGAGAAGTTGCCAGATCTGGTAGTGGCATTAAATCTCTAGGATAACCTGGATCCCTCTGTATCTCATTACTTCCCAGCAGACCAGGAGTATACTGGTGACTGTTAGGAATATGTTGTGGCACCACCTGGACAAGAGGAGGAGACACATGGGGGTCTTGTCGGGAAAATATCCTTAAGCACTGTTCTTCCAACAAAGTGATCATCACAGATTGGTTATTGACAAGATCAGTCAAAGAAGCATATTTCACCTCCAGTTCCCTGTACCTTGTTGCCATCTTCAACATTTCTGTGGTGACATTGAGGATTTTATTTTCCAACTGAGAAAGTTCAAGTGAATTATCCCTCTTACGGATAATCTCATGTAATAGTTGCATATAGAGTTGAGTAACACGAGAATTCATGTTACGGCTTTCTTTTCTCAGCAGCTTTACCTCATTCACAATGTTTCCATCTACATCCACCACCAGTTGCAGGACATCTATCTCCCGCTTCTGCCTGGAGAGCACGTCCTTCAGGTTTTCAAGGTCCATCCTGGTGATCATGTGTTTAATGGTACCTGCATCTTGTCCTTTGGTGTTGACACAAATTGGCCCTGTTATTTTTTGTTCGGGTACCAAGAATGTGTATGCACATTTCTTTGCTTCCTCTTTACCTTCTGTGGCGCGAGGGTATCTCCTCTGGGTTATTTTTTTTATTTTGAACTGTCCTCCTCTGCAATGTCCACTGCCCATTAGTAGGAAGAATAGCACACTTAGCGTCCAGATAAAAGCCTTCATTTTGAAATGAGGTTGTTTGATGTCTTTTAAAAAAACAAGACAATGAAGGGAAAAAGTGAAAAGAATTAATATTAATGTACTTTCGAAGTCAGTAGTATAAAAAAGCATTTAAGGGAAAGAGTGAGTATCTATTGGTGTTGATGAATTGGGCCAGAATTAATGCGATTGATTTCTTAAATGCAATATTTAGTGCCTTCACATTTGTTTAAAAATTGGGTTTCAGAGAACAGCTCTCCAGCTACCACCTTATTATAATACTTTTTGTACCCCAGCTCAATGAGCAGATTCTGGTGAGTTCACACTGTGTGTATAAGGCATACTCTTAGGTGCTCTTGGGGCTTTTGAGACCCTAAGAAGGCAGCTTTCTTACCTTTAAAAGCTTGCTTACTATCATAAGACTCTGAAACAGGTAGGCAATGTTTGTAAGGCATGAATTAAAACATTCTTCCCTAACTAGTGTTAAAGTTACCCAAGTGACTTTACTAGTCAATGTTTTATTGTAAGGTTTCAACTAAATTGGTCCTCTCTAATAAATATACTTTGTATCTATCAAAGAAACATTTTTAGACCAATCTAAAGCCAGAAAGTTTTAGCATCTCCGTTGTTGTTTTGTAGCGCATTCTGTTGGGATTAGTGGGAAGTTTGAAGAGTGAGGAATGCTTGCAGTCATTACTGTGGTGGTTGTGTTTCCTAAATCATCATCATGTATGTGCTCTGAGCTTATAAATGATTCCGCGGGTTCATTTTTCTACCAGAGCTGCTACTGAACTGTATTGTGGTAAAATGTTAATAATTTTCTGCAACCATTACCAAAGAAGGAAACTATCTGTAATCGAAGAGGACTGTTGGAAAGTGCTTTAGAGACCATCTCACTCGAGCACCTCTTTGCACCAATGTGCGTGTTGAAGGCCAAGGCCACACAAGTAGGTAATATTAGAAGCAGGTCTAGAATTCGAGTTCCCTGGCTCTTCAGTCGGTGTTTATAGCAGTGCCACATACACTAAAGTGTGTGCTTGGAATGTTCCATTTTTGCTATGGCAGATGAGACGTTTGTTGTTTATATACAGTTTCTATAGAAATACTAGAATTAGTTCCAAAAACCAAAGCTTCTTCCTTTCTCTTCAGTTACCTCCCTAAAGCAGTAGCAGTAGGGGATGAGACGTGTCACTCCTTCAGCTTCGTGAGCAAGCTGCTGTGTAGAGCCCACCCTCCGCAGCAGTAGATACCCTAAGACAGCTTTTCTACCCCGTTTTCCACCCAAGTACTTGTTTTTTGACTTGAGAAGCCAGGTCCCAAGTTGATTATGCCTACTCTTAATAATAGCAGCACAATAATAACAATAGTTCATACTTAATTGTGTCCTTGTTAAATGCCAGGCATTGTTTTAAGACCTTTACATTATTAGATCATTTACTTCTCGGAACTATGACCCTCTGAGGTAGATTGTTACGATCCTCATTTTCAGATGAAGAAACTGGCATCCAACCTTACCCATAGTCTTCTGAGAAATGGAGCCAGAATTTGAACCTAGGCAGAAGATTGTAGAGTTCATGTTTTTCATTAACCACTGCATCGTATAACAATGTAGCCTATCCTGTTTTCTATCACCAACACTGTAACAATCCCTTATAGTTATGCAGTGCTTAACACATGTTAACTGTTTGTATTCAAAGCAACACTGTGAAGTAAGTATGTACCATTTTGCAAAGGAGTAAACACCTGGAGAAGCTAAAACACTCAAATGGGATTCAGATCTTCTACTCGTAGCTTTTCTAGACCTGTGATTTTTATCCTAGTCGTGTCATAACTACAGAGGAGTCTTGACAGTGTGTTTCCCTTTTTTCACAGTCTTTTCCTGGTTTATATCTCTTTACGTTGACCCATTACTTAATTATGCAAAAGCTTTTGTGGACCATTTTTGTTAGGCTGTGTTTTCATCATTTTTATATCCCAAACTTTTCTGCTGTCATTCCTTTCCCTCCATATGCATTCTGTCAGTTGATAGTTATGTGTCTAACATGTGATTATGAATCCTCCCCAAAATGAAGGTTGTGTCAATGAAATATGGGCTCTTCCACTGTAGTTGTAAAGATGACTGCTACTTTCTAAAACTCCTTACTTGGGTGTATTCAAATGAGTAGTGTTTTCAAAATGAAGTGATAATGAAAATAAAGCAAAGAATGGATGGAGTGTGGAGAATTATTTTATTTTACTGATATAATCAAGATAGGAAGGATGAACATGGTAATATTCCGTGTTTATATCAGAGGCCCTCTATTGCTGACTGATATCCCAAAGCGTGCGTGGATGAGTACTTTTAGTTTTCAGTTTTTATACTTTGCCTTCTGATATCAGTAGGAAATTTAGAGCTTAAGAATTGTCTATTTTATTTTTAAAAAGGCCTTTTGCTATAGTAGAGTTACCTATAACCAAAAACCAGTAAAAGATTTGTTTTATTTGTGGAGTCATGGAAGACTGAGGGCAGTAAAATAGAAACCATCAGCTTCCTGGGTAAATGTACAGCATTTCTCCTACATAATTCACCTGGTGCTCAGATCTACTCATTTCACTTTAATAATAATGGAAACTCTTAGATCACGACATTATTTAAATACTAATCTACTATGAAATAAGCTACCAAAACAAGGAAAATTCAGAAAGTATCATGAAACTTCAAAACAAGTAGAATTTTATGAATAATACTCTGATTGAACATGTTGTATTCCCACCAGACACAGATTTTTCTAGAACTAAGAGTATGTAATACAAGACTGTTGGTGTGACTTTGCCTCAGCGTTGTGGAAGAATGAAAATGTCAACTTCCGAATCTAAATTAAAAGGGCAGGAGCTTCCTTTGCTGTCTTCTGCCTTGGCTCCTTGTGGGCCCCATACGGTTAAATCATAAGTCAGTCACTGCCTACCTTGAGAATGGGACCTACTTTAGTATTTAGAGGAGGCAACTAAAAGTTTGCTTTTTAAAATAAATACAATTCCCTTATCCTTAGAAAAGTAATGACCTTGTTGTCACCTAAAGCAGAATAAGAAGCCACGTTTCTTAAGTAGTAGACCAGCTCCATCATGAGTACAGAACTGGTTTGAAAAATACATTTACCATTACATTTTCTGAAAACATTCTCTCCTATTTAATATTTTCCCACATATGTTCAGTTTTAAAAGTGAAAGATCCATAAATCTGTGTTACCTCATAAAACCTTTCTGTATATGTTAAAATTTTCCAAGGTCCCAAGAGAATGTTATAAATTAGTTACAGTATACTTAAGTTTAAATCTATGTCTCTGCTTGGTTTTTAGACAAAAAAGAAAGTCTTCCATGCTTTGGGTTAATTTTATTGGTACTCTGTCTCTTCGTAGTTGCTACGTTGCCAGCTAGTAGAAGAAATAAAAGTCAAGATTTACTTCCTTTCAGATGGTAAACACACAGAGGCATTTCACTGGCTGTGTCCTGCACTGCAAACAGCGTGGGGCGGTGAACTTACATTTATGAAGCATTGGAGATACCTCAGATAAAGAACTTCTAGATTGTGAATTATGTTCTGGGAAGAGACTTGGGGACAGTCTCATCCTCCAGAGATATTTAAGAAAGGGATAACTATTTATCTGCATGATTTGGGTTTCAGATTAAATGCTTTCCTAAGGCCTCAGTAAGAACTGAGGTTTAATGAGGTCCTGCACTTTTCATAGCTAACAAGAAAAAAGCAAGAGATAACATTATTTCAGATCCAGTGTTGCTTAGAAATTTTACCAGAATTTCTTGTGGAATGTGTTTAGCAGAGATCCTTCCAGTATTTAGAGTTTTGAATCTTTAAGGAAAGGACATGAAAGTAAAGTTGAAGAAATCTTAGCTTTACCATTTTTTACTTGTTAAGGATTCTTACCATTAATATCTTTCAATTATCTTTTAAAAGGACAGAGGATCCCCATATCATAACTAGACTTAGATTTTTGGTGTTAAAGCTTACTATTGGTAACTAGTAATTTTATTTTTAATAGTTTTCTTATTACAGTTAAACAAAGCCCCCAGATAGAATATTGAAAGAAACCTCTTGTGTATGGTTACCAAAATTATTGCTATCTAAAAATATTATATATTTTTGGTCTTTTAATTAATCTATTTAAGTAATTGTCATCTTGTGGGTTCTTATTTCCTATGGTTAATGCTGACTACTTACATCATACTTCTGCCACATATTATTTTTCTCCTTAATTCTAACCTGTAAGCTTTCAGGGTTTTTTATGTATCGATAACTTTGCTTTCTCAAATAATTCCAATTATAGCAGTTTTAATTTCTGTTACTCAAGTTAAATTACTATTACATGTAAACCTGGAAAACTATTTAAAATTTTGAGTGTTAGCAAGAAATACCATTGACTTATCTTAAATCTTTACAAGAATTTCTGCTTAATATTTGCTTGTACTATAATTGAGGTATTATTGCAAAGCCTTTCAGTTATTTTTATATCTTTCTAGCTATGTGAAGAGAGATTAATCTTGTTTACGACTATTTTCTTTAGTTTGTATCCCTCTGTTTTTAATTACTGTGCTACAAACCTTATACATTTAATGTTACTTGTTAAAATTTCTTTCTAGTGTCCCTAAAGCACTTATTTTCTGAAACTCAGCATGTATGCATCAGTCTATAAGCATATACACTAAATATCATTAAATCGAACCTCAAATAATGCATTAATCATCATAAAGTACATAGTGACCAGTTTTCACATAAAGTTGCAAAAGGCAAAACCTTTTTCAGATGAAATAAATTCTAGTATATTCCAAAATTCTTTAATAAGAGATTTTGAAATTTCTACTACAAATGTAAAATAATTATGCATTTTGATATACATAGAATTTTTAAGTAAAAATAAAAGAAATATTAAAATACCTTTTTGCATCTGTCGAGAGAGCAAACCCAGAAACTTGCTGCTCTTATTCTTGCTCTTAAAAATCAGTGGAGAAGTTTGCTCGTCTGTGACTTTAATGGCAACTGCATTTTTGTTTTGGACCGTTGAATCCAAGCTGTAATAAGGAACTTCTTTTTCTTCTTACAACACTAATCAATTGAATTTGACAAGCCACCTATGTAATTTTAAGTAGTATAGTGGAAGTTCTGGTCTGTGGGCTGTCTTTAATCCAGCAGAGAAAGCATTGTGGTTTTGCTCTGTCTGCCACATGGAGAAATGCAGTAACCAGCTGCAGCTGACCCAGATTGTATATACAGTACCCTTGAATAGTGATTCCCTCTCTTTCTCAGTAGACTCGAGTTCAGCCCACATATTACGTCACCAAAAAATTGCTGGAGACTGGGGGAAAATGTCCTCCTTAGGATTTCCTCTCTGTGGCCTTAAATAGGGGTGGGGGTAGTGGGATCAGCAGGAGGTTGAATAGCTTGGAACAAGGAGAGACTGTGTGTGCAGGTTGAAGGAAGGGCACCATCTGGAAACAAACTATCATAGTTCAGCGGGCAATTATAAAACAAACATTTTAGTCTGCCGGCCAGAGATCTTTTAAGTTGAATACTGAAAAAATAGTACTCAACTTCACTTAGAAGTAGTTGCAGGCTGATGTTTGTTTTTTGTTACAAAAGAACTAGAGTTAGACTTTGTTAGGAGGCGGCCACCTAAATAATATAATACTCTGTGTAGCCTAGAAGAATTTTTAAACATTTTACTGAGTTGCCATTTCAGAAGATTTTAAACTTCTAAGAAACCTGATGTTAGTGTACTGTGTTATATCGTACTGTGTAATGTTTTTTAAGATGAACCTGCTGGTATATAATTACCAAAAATAAGTGGAAATCTATGTATAAAATTCTTTCAGAAATTTAGTACTTTTTAAACTTAAATCCTGGTGTTATATAATGCCACTTCCTCCTATTCCACAGCGTGACTCCTCCTGTCTGAGTAAGGTCATTCTTATTCGTTGATGTGTTGTGATCTAAAAGCAAACATGACCCTGGCCTGAGTGGGGGGGGGTGGGGGGGGGAAGAGTTCTGACTACCCACTAGCCGTGTGAACTTAGACAAGCCACTTTACTACCTCTGGCCCAGTTCTCCTGCTGTAAAATGAGGGGGCTGGACAGGGAATTAATAATTGAGCACTAACTCTGCTATTTCATTAAATCAAGAAATGTTGATTAAGCAACTCAACAGCTGAGGAAACACAAATTCAGCCACCTTAAGTGATCGGCTTAGTACTAAGTGGTAGAAGTGGGGTTGGAATCTGACTCCAGAGCACTGTGCCCCTCCGTCTCTCCCTGGACTGTGTGATTGCTGATTGCTGCTTCTAGATGCAACTCTTAAGCTTCTACTTCCTATATGAACGTGTAGCTTTCCCCTCCTCTTTTTAGCTTGTGCTGTTTTTCTCTTTCTGATAGGCTCTACCATCACCTGTTTGTTGATCCACATGTTTTATTTAGTCAGCTTGGTTTCTACCTTTTTTCACAGAATTGTTTCTTTAGATTCCTGTGACATACATAGGTATACCAGGTGTTGCAAACTAAAAGGCCTATAAAGACAAATGCTCGCAAGAATGAAGCAGATAAATGTAAATAAATGAAATAAACCAGAACTAAGATAACAGGAAAATGAGGGTAATGACAAACTGGTGTCCTTGCCGTTAATATAAAAGGATCTGCACTCTTCTCAGGTTTACCTCATTGTTGCCAGATCTCTTCCATTTTTTAGGAAAAGAGAGTCATTTAAATATTTCCTGATTTTAAAAACATTGAGAGAGATGGCCGCCAGCTTGTAGCCTCTGATTTATATTATGCAGCACGTTATTGGACCATCCAGTGATTACGTTGTATTTGCTAACAGCTTAATCTGGGGAAAATGTGAGATAGTAAGTGCCTCCTGAGTTTTCTTTATTTGAGCAATTTTGAGATTTCTAGTTTTAGCAGTTAGTAATATCACTAACCAAGGTAGGAACTTGGAATGGCAGATCTTTAGGGACAGATAAATGTTAGTTTGATGTGTTAAATTTAAAATGAAAGTCAAGAGCCCAGATCTCTAGAGAGATTTGGCAAGTCACCAGCAATTAGGTAATAGTTGCAGCTACAGAAGTAATCCAGAGCAAGCACATGTAGAGTGAGATTACTGACAGAACCATGGGGAATGCCAGCGTCCAGGGAACATGAGGAAAAAGAAGAATGGAGGAGGGCGGGATGCTAGGAAGGTTCAAGCCAGTAGACCAAGGAACAAAGGGAATGGTAAAAATGCAAGAGAGATGTTTCAAGAGTTCATAAGGAGGTTGTTTATGCCTTTCCCAGAAGAAGTTTCAGCAGCGAGGTAGATAGAGCTTTCAGACTGTTAGAGTGGGTTGAAGAGTGACTGGATGAAATTCAACTGCCAAACGGATTAGTTTCTATAATCTATTAAGAACTTAGAAATCAATAAGAAAACGACAATCCAGAGAAAAAAATGGACAAAAGACATTTCATAGAAATATAAATATTTAACCTCATTACTAATCAAGGAAATGAAAATTAAAACACAAGATATCATTTTATCCTTACAAGATTGGCAAAATGTGAAGACGGATAATATCAAGTGTTAGCACAAGTGTGGATCAGTAAAAATTTATATACAATCAGTGGAAGTATGAATTGATATAGATTTGAAAAGCAATATGCTGCTTTCTTGTAAAGTTAAACGTTAATATACTATATATACACCAAATATGTGTATATGTATATATACATGTATACCAAGAAATGTGTACAAGAATGTCTATAGCAACATGAGAGGAGAGGGGAAGTAATTCAGAAGTCTATCAAATAAAATGAGTAAGTAAATTGTGATGTGCTTACATATTAGTTTATTCTCAATTTAAGAAATATCAGCTACAGCCACATTAGACAACATGAGTAGGTCTTAGAAACAAAATGGTAGAACAAAGCAGTCACAGAAGACCATATTTTTAAAAATTTAACAAATATTTATAATCACTTATTGTGTACCTATCCTAACTTTACTGATATCATTTAATTTAGTCACATAAACATAAAATATGATTTTTTTTAAACTCAAAAATAAGCAAAAATAAATAATATGTCTTCAAAAACACAAGGGAATAATCTTAAAATTCAGAGTAAAGGTTACCTCTGGACAGGAGGCAGGGAGATGACATAGGGAAGGAGCATAGATGATGCAACAGATTGGTGATGTTGTAGTTCTTAAGTTGACTGGTTGTTCACAAATGTTTATTATATTGTTTGATAACAACGATTGTTACATGTGTTAAAGTATAATTTTTTAAAATATAAAATCATGATTCTCACACCAGTACAAAATAAACACGTCAAAGGTTTTATGTAAATCATTACATTTATAAGGGAATCAGGAAGATTCTACAATCATTTCAAGGGAGAATTCAAAGTATCACACATACATATAGGCAATCAGGATTGCTGAAATGAATGTACAAATAGTTGCAAAATTGGTCAACATGCACAGGGCAATAATCAGTTACCTGCCACTGGACATAATTCATTAGCGTTTTCATGGACAAGAATTGGTATTATTACTAGTTTTCAGCAACTTCCAGAGTTGTAAAACAGCTCAAAAGGGCCAAAAGGGTGCACTGGAGACAGGACACCTAGTAACTTTTTTGCCTATTTCAGAGTCTATCACAATTTTTTCCGTTTTTCCAAATTTACACATGTAAACTTTTATGTGTCTCAAATATTACATCAAAAATAGAATGAAGGATAAAATAAGAGTGTACCAGTGTGTGTTTCTATTTCAAGGTGTTTGTTGAAGGGAAAGAGGCAAGAGTCCTTTGTTGAGTCATTTTGTTTTCTTAAACAGGGGATTTAAGTGTGTGCCTTGGTTCTGGGGAAGCAGCCGGTGGAGGGGGAGTGGCAGTGGAGGCAGCAGCGGATGTTGTAAAGGAAGCAGTGGCAGTTAGATTCAAAATCACAGTTCAGATTTGCAAAGAAAGGGGTTCTTCTTCCTCTGAGATTGGAGGAAAAGGAGAGGAGCTAGGCTGTAGATTCACTTGAAGTCATAAAAAAAGAAGTTAAGAGTCTGTGAAGAAAAAGAAATGTTTATGGTAGGTGGCTTAAAGCATACTTGTAAAGATTTACTGAATGGAGAAGGAGTGACACTAGGATAAGTAGAAGGGTTGCCATGGCCAGCCTTTTACGATGCACCAAGCACCTGCTGTCCTTTTCCTAGAGCACAAGATAGAGCAACTACCTTAAATGAGTTTGTAGTCTCAAACAGATAAGATATAAAAATGAGAAGGTTTAAATAACTGAAGAGATTATAAAGGCATAAATTATCAAGTGAATGGCATAGATAATGTATGTTTATAATAGAATGTAACCCAAAAAAACTCGATACAAGTGAAAGCTTTGAGAGCCAACTCTGTCACTGACAGTTTGCGTGACATTAGACACATCACCTTTAGTACCTGTGGCCCTCGGATTCTTCATCAGTGACAAGAGGGGGTTGGACTAGACAGTTTGTAAATCCGTTTCTTGAAATCTATGAGAAAACTAAAGAACAACTGACAGTGAACTGGATATAAGATATAATTAAATGGGCAGAGAGGAGTCCAGGAAACATTCAAAACGGAAGAACTGGTGTGAGAAACACAGGGCTTGTTTGGAAGGCAGTGGGCACATGGGTTTGGTTTCATTCACCCTGAGAGTTCATGAAAATAGAATAATGAGGAAAAAGTAGGAAAGTGTATTTTTCTCTCCAGCATTAGTTGTTTTATACACTTTACATGTGCATGGTAAACTCTCAGGGCGGATAATTAAGTAAGTGATCTTGCATATCCAGAAAGAGTACAACCACATTATTTGGGGGGATATGTTATTTTTGTTGATACAGAGAAATGGAGTCATGGGGTGGGGAGAGAGAAGGAAGGAGTTACTAACTCCAATATTTAGTCACATGAACTATTTCAGAAATCCAGTTGTTAATCTTTAAAACAAGACACTTCTACCAGAATGAGACAGCTTTCAAAGTAGTAATTATGTCTCAAGTGACAGTTATCGACTTAAGGCTAGGGGCTTTAGAACTAATATTAAATAACTACCCTAGCCAGGTACTGGCTAGACTGGCTAACTTAACTTCTTCAAGCTATACCACAACTTGGGAAATAGGTACTAATAGGTGGACATAAAAATTGAGGTTCAGAAATTAAAATAGCTGTCTTCATTATACCCAACTAGCCGGAGGCCCAACCAGTTCCAGAGCTCAGCTTCTTTCCATTTGGTCCTGTAGGTGCTGACATTTCTAACTCCAGCCTCAAACGATACTTTTAAATGGTATTATAAGAAGACATTTATAAAAAGCATGTGTTATTTATGTGTCTGACCACAACTGTATAGAAATCTAGGCCTCAATGGTCTTGTTTCAACAGTGCTGCAGTGTATTAGTAACAGTGTATTCTAAATATGCCTTATATTGGAATACAGCTATAAACTAGCTTTTTTTCCTCCTTCACTTTGTCATACTCTTCCAAGCTACAAGTAGGAAAACACTCATTTATCTAATTTCATTTCAGGTATCTATTTGTCAGATTTAACATACATTGATTCAGCATACCCATCAACTGGCAGCATTCTAGAAAATGAGCAAAGATCAAATTTGATGAATAACATCCTTCGGATAATTTCTGATTTACAGCAGTCCTGTGAATATGGTAAGTCTCTGGAGGAAGGTGCCAAGCCGTTATTCTGCTGTGAGCCTGGTGATGCATTCACACACATCTTGGGCCACTTTTCACACATCAGGGAACATCAATTTCTTACATCCATCCTAACATAAAGGAAAATAATGGTGGTTTTATTTCACTGTTTAGTATTTAGCATCTTAAGATCTTGCTTTTAAGAAATTGAAGTATTTAATATTTAAAATTTTAAGTTTTATCTTTTGCAATTCTGCCATTTTGTAGCAACTTTCCTAACATAATTTACAAAATTATTTTCCGTTATCTTCATCTCATTTGCTCTCCCAGATCTATCGTGTCAGCAGTTCTCATATTTTTCAGTTAGAGAAGGAGCTGAAACCCTTGATCCCAGGAACAATTGACTAGCTTTCTTGAGTCTGATATTGAGTAAATAATCATTTTTAGCCCAAGATGTATTTTATGGAAACACAAATATAGAAAGAGCTTACAAAAGCCCAAATTATTAGAAAAGGGTTTTGATGGGGTTTTTTTTAATGTTTTAAAATGTTTGGTACTTTCAGTTTGATAGAGAATAAAGGTAGCCTATTTATGTATAATATATGTGGTGTTAAAAAAGCAGTGAGTTTACATTATCCATTTGTTTAAAATAAATTTGTCTTAAAGCTAACTTTACTTATAGGCATCTATATACTTTGTTAAAAGTGTGTGTGGGAGGGGAAGAATGTTACTGAAAGTTAAAATAATAAATAATCTCTTATTTTGTCCTTTTCTCAGTTTTTTTTTACCATAACACCAAATTGTGATGTTAAATTAATTTTATTTGAAATTTCTAAGTAGGGGAGAAAAACCACATTTACAAATGGGAGTCAGCCTCCTTTAAAAAAAAACAGTAATAACTGCCTTTACGTCTTGTGTTTACATGAGGTTTGAATATAAATCGCAGTGCAGTCTCTGATTTTTTTGTATGAAATTTCTCAGATATATGAGATTTTATAAATGGAGCTTTTTTTTAAATCTTATACAATCAAGATGCAGCTGTAATTTTCTAAATTACCTTCAGTTTTACATTAAAAAAAATTTACCTCAGTAATGTCCTAGATTTAATTTAAATTTTGGTGCCATGTGGCCTTAATCTCCCTTTAAATATTTTTTTTAGCTTAAGTTTTACAATTAAGATGTACTTTATCATATAATTAATTATTTATCCCATTTTGCCTAGATATTCCCATGTTGCCTCATGTCCAAAAATATCTGAACTCCGTTCAATATATAGAAGAACTACAAAAGTTTGTAGAAGATGATAATTACAAGTAGGTTGGATCTTCAGAAGTGGTTTGTATAACTTTGTCCTGTCCTCCACTCTTTCATCCCCATGTACTTGAATATCTAGATCTTACATAGTATCCTACAAGTGCATTATGCAATGGTAAAGGGATGTAAGTGTATTTCTTTTTGATTGCTTGATACCGTTGAGCCAATATAAAAATACCTCATCTGATCTTTTACTAAAAAGTATTTCATCTTTCTCAGGTTGTTGAGAGCTGATGTTTGATAGTTCTAGCTTAAATTTCTTCCTTTCCCTCTATATTCAAGCACTGAATCATTATGGAATTTTATCTTTTAAGAGACTGAAAAATTAATGAAACAGTCTACAAATAGGAAAATTACTCCTTTTTTAATTGTAATTTTTTGGGGGATGGGAAGATTAACCCTGAGCTAACATCTGCTGCCAATCCACCTCTTTTTGCTGAGGAAGACTGGCCCTGAGCTAACATCCGTGCCCATCTTCCTCCACTTTATATGTGGGACGCCTACCACAGCATGGCTTGCCAAGTGGTGCCATGTCCACACCCGGGATCCAAACTGGCGAACCTCAGGCCCCCAAAGCAGAACGTGGGCACTTAACCGCTGTGCCGCTGGGCTGGCCCCAATTGTAATTTTTGATACATCTTTGAACTTGTTTTTGTAGATTGGGAGAATATTGCCCCTTCTTGCCTCTAGGTCGGAGACATATTTGTCCAATATAGTGCCACACTTGACCCTTTTCTCTGTTACAAGAAGTCCTTTATTAAGGATTTTAAAAATCACTTTTGAAATAGCTGATATCCATTTCCTTCTCCTTAAACACAATACTGCCCAAAGTGGAAGGAATTTTTGAATTATTAACCCTTTTTATTTTTCAGTAGTATGCTATACGTCATAACTGCCAGTTTTTTCCCAAAAGATGAGAGGATAAAGAACTGATTTCTCTTCAGGCTTCTCTTATTTCTTTTAGCTGTGTTTGTTAGTTTCAAACACTTTGCTCAGCTGTGTGATGTCAGTTATTCCCCAGCTTTCAAATTTAACTTTGTATCTTCCACCAATATTTTTTCCACTAGAAGGTCATACTTAAAAAATTTGTCAGAGTGAAAGAGACTGGGTTATTTTTTTAATATTAATGCATCATATAAAAAAATTTTTCTTTTATGATAGTGATTATCAACTTCCTTATTCCATAAATTTCAGTGATTTTTAAAGAATTCTGCAGATCAGAATAAGTATCGATAAAAGGCTGGAAATTCTGGAAAACACCTAGAAATAACTTGTCTTCAAATGTTAAATACATTAAGAAGCTCAGGATATATGCTTAAATATATCTAAAATTTCATTAATGTTTGCAAACACCTGTATTGCCATCGCCTCTCCCACACCATATATATTAGCACTTTATATTTCTATTTCAGTTTTTATTTTTTATTTACAGTCTTTGCATGGTAACTCATTTGAAAATGTCTGAGGTCGATGGATCAGCTTTTTAAGGCTGGAGTTAGTTCACAGATCTCTTGTTGCCCTAGGTTGAAAGCTTCTTGAGTTTGATGGTCTGTATCTTATATTTACCACTGTTTCTCCCATCTCTCTAATTACTTACATATCACAAAACACTCATGTTTTGTCCAGTGAGGTATAGAAGGTATCTTGAAACTCAAAATATGAGTAAGTAGCTATTAAAAATCTCTCTGTCTGGCTCAACAAATTTATTAGATTTAAAAGAAGAGTTGAAGTCTAACTTAGAAGTGAAGTCTAAGAAATTGTTGCACAATTATGGAGGATGGTAAATTTTTATTGACTACAGTAAAAGTAAACTGAAGTGTTTATTTAAGCAAATTTTTACTTTGCTAAAAGGGATAGCATTAGCCATTTAAGCCATTAAGTAGTCTTAACGGTCTATAAACTGACATAAGATACCTTCATTTTTGTAGGAAAGCTGATGCTATTATATTGATTTTTGTTTTCATGAATAGCTAGAACCAGAGCAGGTTTCTCATTAAATTCGTTTAACGAATATTTGTTAAGCTTTTGCTACAGGTGAGTTATTGTGCTAGTTTCTGGGATTACAAAAATAAGATTTTGTTCTTGCCCTTAAGAAGCTCAATCTAATGCAACAAGACACATCCAGGAAACAGATGATTGCAAAAGAGTTAAAATAGTACCATAATAGAGAGATGCTCTGGGAACATAGGGGAGACATAACTCAGTTTTAAGAGGGAAAAGCAAAGAAAAAAGAAACCTGAACAGCTTCAGGAGACAGTGTCACCTGAGGCTGAATCTTGGCAGGTAAGTAGGAGTTAGCTCCACATGAAGAGTAAGGCAAAGCATTCCAGGGGGTGGGATGGCTGGAGGAATGGGGTGGGAAACAGTCTGTGCACTTGGGGAACGACAGGTCCTTCAAGGGTGCTGGGGCATCATATGGGAGACTTGAGAAGAGAGATTGTTTTTCTAAAGATGCGGTGATGTTGCATGAGCCTACTGATTAATTGTATTGAAAATCAGAGCATTTTAAGATAAGAGCCGTTAAAATTATTAGTTAAAAAAATGGTTTTTATGATGAAAGATACTTTCTTTATCCAATGGCCTCTGTTTTTGGAAACTTCATCTGTATAGGCAGCCTGTATAGATATTACTAATTACATGCATGTGTCTTAATCAGGATGAAAATCTTCCTAAGTTATTTCATTTTAATACTTAGCATAATATCTTTTCTCAATGAGTATTATTATATGGTGTTTTGATGAAGATACAGGCAGCTGACACTCTGATTAGCCTTCTCTGCTGTGCTTTTTTTTTTTCTTTTTTTTTGCTGAGGAAGATCTGCCCTGAGCTAACATCCGTACCAGTCTTCCTCTGTTTTTTAGGATGTGGGCCACCAGCACAGCATGGCCACAGAGCATGCCAAACTTAACCTCTAGACCACCACTGCTGTGCTTCTTAAGATGCTTCTGTGTTTTATACTGCTGTCGGTTACCAGCTGCTACTGATAGCAATGTGATTCATCCATAGCTTGCTTTCTTTTCCTGTTTTTATTGTAATTATGTCATTTACTTCTTTGTCTTTTCATAAGCTTCAGAAGAGCAGGGACACCATGTCTGCCTTAGTCTCTTATATTTCAGTGCTGAGAGCACAGTGCCCAACACAAAACAGTCGTCAATAACCATTTATCAAATGAATGAATTCAGTATGGTCTGTAGCCCAAATAATTAAAGTCAACTGCTCTGGAAAAAGAAAAAGAGTAGAGAGTTCTGGTTAATCATTTATCTCTTTAGTACATGCATTTTACACTGTCAGGTAATTGGCAGATAATCATATGTAATTCCCTCTTAGGTTATCAAAGAAATAGTAAGTTAAGAATCCATAATAGATTTATTATGAATGTCTCTTGCACTGTATTCTGCGATTTCATAAAAAAATCCAAGCTGGTAGAATGCTAAAAAGTAAAAGGTCTTTATTAGTTTTCAGACAAATGCTTAATAATAATAGGCTTCAGGGGCTACACCAAAGTCTTTTCTACAACTGCTTTAGGATCCTGTTTCATGAAATAGTTTCCATTGGTAGGAAGCATAACCTCTTTCTGCCATGGAACTCGAAACTGGATGTATTATCCTAAACAGAGCTTAAGGACCAACTAATAAACTTGGGCTTAGGGTCGGGATTTACCAGGAATTTTGCAAACAACCTGTTTGTTTATATAGATGATTCTTTTGATAAGTTGATTTGGTTGGTTTTTTGGATGGTTAGTTTTAAATAAGATGTTTTTGAAATTTTCAGTGGTACACAGGCCAATTAGCCTATCCAGTAAAGATTCTAGAAAGAATTTGCGTAGTATATTTAATATTATATGTGAACGTTCCTGAATTTAAGTGCTCAGGTGTCAGTATAACCTCAGGTTCAGTCACCTTTGAGTCATTCATCAGATGTCTTGAAACGTGCTGATTTGCTTGGCAATGTTGGGTTAGCTTGGGGAGATTTTTCTGTTTTTAAATGTGACTTTTTAATGTCCCCTCTCCCCCAATATTTCCTAGAATAACCATAAGATCAGCTTTGTATGAAAGAGAGAGATTGCTCTTGAGGAAAATTATATGGCTGAGGTTATCTTATAAACATGTTTTTAGTTTTTTGTGGGAAAATACATGATTTTAATGTTATTTTGTCAAATGTTAATCATTTTATGTGTTTTGCTTCTTTTTAAAATCCAGGCTTTCCTTAAAGATAGAACCAGGGACGAGCACCCCACGCTCGGCCGCCTCCAGGGAGGATCTAGCAGGTTAGTGCGCGGTCTCTCCTTCCTACATCGCACGTCAGGTAGCTGAGGAGAAAGACACTCTCCAAAGGACAGGAATGCTGAGCACGTTTTATACTGCATGCAAAAAGTTATTTTTGGTATTAAAATATGTTAGTTTTTTCTGTTTGAGTGTTTTTGTTTTTTAATTAAAAAGTTGTTACTGGTAATTTGTCAATAATATACAAATACGCCAACTAATCAAGGAAAATAGATCAACAGACAGAAAATTAAATAGGGAAGTGTTTATGAATATCTTTTCTTTTTTTTTATTAAGAATGCACTGCCCTAGGCAATGAGGGTTGATTACATTAGAAATTTCTGTGGTTTAAGTGGAAAACCCTGCTAATTTGAATAGTTACAGAAGTCAATTTTGGTGACAATTTTTTTAAAATTTCACTGTAATACTGGGCCAAGTATGGAAAATGTTACCATAATTTACCGGTTGTATTGTAGTTAGGGATATTATACATATCCCACACATAATCAAAAGTATAAAATTGAAGAGAATTACGCATTATTTAAGAAATCATTGATAAGTACCTTTTTTGAAATTCTAAATACAGACCTTGGCACTAAGCTTCATATTATTGTATGTTCTAAAACTGAAGGCCCATCTAAGAAGATGTGAAGGAAGTGAGAGCAGAAATCATGACTAGGGGGAAGAGTATTCCAAGCAGAGGAAAATATTTCAGTCTAAATCTCTTAAATTTTCTTTTCTTTTCATTCTTAGTGATATTTGACAAATCTGTGTACTTTTTCTTTTTTTTTTTTGAGGAAGATTAACCCTGAGCTAACTGCTGCCAATCCTCCTCTTTTTGCTTGAGGAAGACTAGCCCTGCACTCACATCGTGCCCATCTTCCTCTACTTGATTTGTGGGACGCCTACCACAGCACAGTTTGCCAAGCGGTGCCATGTCCGCACCTGGGATCCGAACTGGCAAACCCCGGGCCGCTGAGAAGCGGAACGTGCGCATTTAACCGCAGTGCCACCGGGCCAGCCCCCACTGTGTACTTTTGAGTCGTATTTTTTTTATTCCCATAAGCTTGAACAGTGTGAATATAGATTTAAATTCTAACTTGAATGCTTGACCTACGCTATGCGTTCTTTGTCTAAGAGGAAACTGAAACTAAGGATCAAAAAGCAATGCGTAAAACTAAGTGAGCACTGAACTGGGCCTCAGAGACCAAAGTCCTTGAGCCCAGGTTTCATCTGTGTTGTGAGGCCCTGAGCCCATCTCTTCTAATGCTGCTTCTTGCATTATTAAGGGGCAAAATATTTATACTGCCTACTTAAGGCAAGGAAGATAGAAATTAATGGATTTTGTATGTTTGGGGATTTTATGTTTTAAGACTCAAAAAATAAATATTTCTCTAGAGGCCAGCCCAGTAGCACAGTGGTTAAGTTCGCACGTTCCACTTTGGTGGCCCTGGGTTCACCAGTTCGGATCCTAGGTGTGGACCTATATACTGCTTATCAAGCCATGCTGCCGCAGGCATCCCACATGTAAAGTAGAGGAAGAAGGGCACAGATGTTAGCTCAGGGCCAGTCTTCTTCAGCAAAAATAGGAGGCTTGGTGGCAGGTGTCAGCTCAGGGCTAATCGTCCTCAAAATGAATAAATAAATAAATATTTCTCATATTTGGTCAGTTAAACTTAACATTAATATTATCTTAAAATTTAAAACATTTTATATCAAGGGATTAAAAAACAGTCTTTTGAAACTATCTGAAGATTTCTCTCTCTTTTTTTTTTTTTTTAAATTTAACTCTTAGGTCCTGAAGTAGGAGCATCTCCGCAAAGTGGAAGAAAAAGTTTGGCAGCTGAAGGAGCTTTACTACCACAGACACCGCCGTCCCCTCGGAACCTGATTCCACATGGACATAGGAAGTGCCATAGCTTGGGTTATAAGTCAGCATTTTTAATTTCATCTTTCAAATTTTTAAGTTGTTTCTAGTTGGATTTATTTTCTATTTATTAATTAAACAGAAAATAGTGTCCTTGCAAAATTTTATTTGTATAACAATAGTCTTTTCCTGCTTCATTAAAATATCTTGCTTTCCTAAAGCATTTATTTCTTCCTTTACCTTAATTTGGAAATGAGCTTTTCCCAACAGTGCCTTCACATTTGGGGGAAATAAACAAACATTACAGAGTGTCATCATAAATAAAATCAGGAAAACAATACGCCATTTTCCTTTTAATAACCTAATAACCTTCCTTTTATAACCTTTGTATCAAGACAGTCATTGCTTGTCTTAACCAAAGTAAGTTATCATAAATTAAGATCTATAAAAATTGGTCTTTTTATTTCTAAATATAAAGAAATGGAAACTGATTTTTTGTTTAACTTCATTAGCTTTGCAAGATTGTTTTCTCAAAGTGGGGCCCATGGTTCACCTTTGCCGTGATTTTTGTAAAAATTTAATAGCTGTTTTCCAAAAGTGAATGTGAAAACACTTTTTTAATGTACCTGCAGCTGAGGATGAAATTGAAGTATTCTCTGTTGTGTAGGTAGATATGGCTTGGATTCCTAAAACATTTTCCCTGAACTGTTAGTTTGAGGCCTTCATGGTAAAATCTGTGTGTTCGTTAGTATGAGAGTTCAGAAGTAAGTTCAGGATATCAGGTAAATCTTTTATATCCTGAATCTTTATATAAGAGTATC
Source organism: Equus caballus (assembly GCF_041296265.1). Classification (NCBI taxonomy): domain Eukaryota; kingdom Metazoa; phylum Chordata; class Mammalia; order Perissodactyla; family Equidae; genus Equus; species Equus caballus. The sequence continues at coordinate 13,843,683 of NC_091688.1, forward strand.
TTTGATATCTTGAATTAGTAACAGTAATAAAAGATATGAAATATTTCTCTTTGTTTCCAGTTTCATTCATAAAATGAACACAGCAGAGTTTAAGAGTGCAACGTTCCCAAACGCAGGACCAAGACATCTATTAGATGATAGCGTCATGGAGCCCCATGCACCATCTCGAGGCCAAGCCGAAAGTTCTACTCTTTCTAGTGGAATATCAATAGGTGAGAAATATTTATCTGAGAGGGTTCCAACTTATGTAAAATGTTTTTAACGAAACTCAGCTGGGAAAATGTCCTTAACCCTACTACAAATAGAGAAAATTTGATAAAAGCCAAGTAGCAATTAGATATAGGATCATCTTACTAGTAGCTATTGAAGTTAATAATTCATGATGGTTTAAAAAGTACTCGATGATTTTGACTCTAAAAGAGGAGGCGTTTGAGTAATGGTGGAAGAGAATGTGGGTTGGTTGATTGGTTACTCAGTGCCATTTGGATGTGGGAATGAGGAAGAGGGCAGAGTTGGATATGCCTCCCGGTTTTGTGGAATAAGCAGCTAGTTAGATGGTGGTACTATTCCCAAGGTAGAGAAGACTGGAAGAGCAGTCATTTGCAAGTGGTGAGGTATTTGTGAAGGATGACTGGGTTTGGAGAATTAAGAATTCTGTTTTGGATATGTTTGGTCCATATGGAGTTGTCAGGTAGGTAACTGAATGTATGAATCTGGAGCTCAATGAGGTAAGGTCAGGTCTGTAGGTGTAAGTGTAGGTGTTAGCTTATTTATAGTATTTTCAAGCCATGGGACTGGTGGAAGACATTCTGGCGTTTAGGAGTCTGATTAAATTATTTTTTAAAAAACAACTGGCCATCAAAGGAAGCTACGAAGGAGGGACCAGAGAAGTAGGGGAAAAAACCACAAAAACCCACTAGAGGAAATGTCTCCAGGAGGAGGGAAGTATTGAATGTGTCAATACCAAATGCACACAAAGAGAACTAAGATGAGAATGGAAATGATCAGTGGATCTGGCAAGATAAAAGTCATTGGTGACCTGGACAAGAGTTGCTTCATGGAATAGTGGGGTCAAAGCCCTGATGGAGTGGTAGATTAGAGAATGAGAGACAAGCAAACAGAAATAGTGACTATGAAAGGGAGCGTAAAATTGGGACCATACCAGAAAGGGATATGAGATGAAGAGAAGAATTTGTTTCTACTTCCTAAACTTTTATTTATTTTCTAAATCTTCTAGATGAGCATTATTTCTCTTGATAATTCGAAAATCTCCGTATAATGCTATTTTTATTTTTAAAAAGAAATAAATGAGGAAAATGTCTTCCTCTGTGATTAAGTGCCAGGTTGTTCAAGGGCTAAGCCTATTATTATTAATATAATCATCTCAATATTGATGAACAGTTAATACAAAGAAATGCAGAAGGTGTTCATTTTCTTGAACATATTGACTTCCTTAACCCCTGAGAGTTCTAAACCCTGAAAACGAAATTGCTTTAGAGCTTTCTAGCACCATTCAGCAGTTTTTTATTCTCATGTTCCCCTTTTTATAAATGCAAATGATTAAATGATGACAAAATTTACAAAATAGAAAACAAGTTGGCCATCTGAAATACCTCTTTATTAATGCTGTAAGTTGTCTATATGCAAATGTCAACCTCAATCTGAAAAATAATATACAGAATAATTTTGCAAAAAAGAAAGGAGGAACTTTTTTCCAGTTAAACACTTGTTACACTTATGGAATCCAGCATGCCACTTAAAGCAAAAAATAATAATTTTTAAAATTACAGCTCTCAAGTATATATATATAAAATATTTGGCTTTTTATCACCATAACTGTTATAGTGATAATTATTATTCTCTAGTTTATTTGTAGCTTTTACTTTCCATAGATGTTCTTGTAGTTAACACAAGACAGTTATCTAGTTATTTCATTTAGTTACAGTTAATGTCTTGGTTTAGAACTCTTTCTTTTAGAACAGAAAGAAACTATTTGAATTTTTGCCTTTGCATTTATTTTTTAATTATGTAAGGCTGTTAAGTAACTAAACGGTAAAGATTATTACATCCTTGTTTGTAAATTAAGAACATTAGACATAGACATTACCTTCCCTGGTTTTTGTTTTAAAGCTTTAACCTTCTGAATAGAAAGTAAGTCTATAAACCATAGATGGTAGAGTTACTACAAACACACAAAATTCCTAATTACAAAAGCCTTTTTTCCTTAGCTGTAACTTATACATACAACATTAATCAGTACCATGGAGGCTTTGAGAAAGTACTCTGGAGAAATTAACCAATGCTTGGGACAGTGGCCTCAAACATTTCTACTGTGGTATAACATCCTGGGTAACCTAAGTAGTCTTGCCCAGCTAAGGGGGGCATAGCCACTCTGAGCTTCATGCTTCTGGAAGAGCTTACATTTTTCTGCAAGTCAGTCATACTAAGTATGCTTAAATTTTCAGTCTTTACCACAGAATGCTACAAATCAAAAGATAGTCTACGACACCCCACCACCACCAACAGATTACCTCTGGTTTCTCATCTGAACCACACAACCAGAAAATTATTTCAGTGACTCTTAGTCAGTTCTTTCAAGGATTATACACAGCTAGTGCCTTTCTAAATACATAGAAGAGGTGTTAATCTGTCATGTGTAATGGATACATTATAGCATTAGAGTTTGAGTCTCTCATGGAACACTGCTTCTGAAAGTCTGATAGACAATTCAGCTGGATACATAAGGGACGTGTTAATCATCAATTTTATTGAGAACCAGAATTATCTCTCAAATAACTTTTAAATCAATCTAAGCTGTTTTGGATGCTCCCAAATTCATTCATCTCGGTTTTTTCTTTAGCTGTTTTAAAACTTTCTGTTTTAACTGATATTCTGGAGAAAGCTTTTATATTATAGCACCATTTTTTTTTTAATATAGATTCCATCCTTTCTACCTTTCCTCTAAAGGCAAAAATTGAATTTCATTAAGCTTTTTATCCTTAGGTTGAAGGAATACAAAGGGAAAGGAAGTGTGCCATGAACCTCTAAGAATTTCATAATTATATTGGTCTTAAATTATGACAAATCTGATAAGGAAAAATGTTGTGCTTATGTGCATTATCTGATGGTAGGAAAGTTTTTATTAACATAATGAATTTGAGTTATAAGTAGACATGCAAAAATGTTTTATGCTATTTTATTTTAGATATGCTTGTCATTATATTCCTATATTGCAGAATAAATCTAGCAGCAGTAATATTAGAATGAAAAATTAATATGTGGATATTTACCCACAAATAACATGGTTGTCATTTTATGAGCACAGTTAGAGAATTTATTTTTAAAATATAAAATTCAAACGGTAATTCTGATGTTTAAAAAATAGAATAACTTTTGATTTTAGGTAGCAGTGATGGTTCTGAACTAAGTGAAGAGACCTCGTGGCCTGCTTTTGAAAGGTAAGAAAAATTGTCCATTTGAACTGCTTTGAGTTTATTTTGTCTGTCTTAAAGTATATGATAATATGAATTTTAAGAGATAATGTTTATTACATATCTCTATGGAACTGTTTAAGCTTCCTGCTGGTAGTAGAAATAAGAAGTTGGTATTTAAGTCTGGAATTGAGTCTTATCTAGCAAATATATGTTTATTTGGTGGCTTGACACATGTATTTGAATTTTAGTACATTTAAAAATAATAATAACCAGTTATTGTTAACTTAGCTACTAATGTGTTCAAAAGTAAAATTAGGGCTGGCCTGGTGGCATAGTGGTTAAGTTCAGTGCACTCTGCTTTGGTCGCCTGGGGTTCACTGATTCAGATTCCAGGCGCAGACCTACACCACTCATCAAGCCATGCTGTGGTGGCGACCCACACAAAATAGAGGAGGATTGACATAGATGTTACCTCAGGGACAATCTTCCTCACCAAAAAAAAAGAAAAGAAAAGAAAAATTATTTCCTTTAATTTTAGTTCATTGAAGTAATTTTAAGGCATTTAGTAGAATTGTCAAATTTATTCTCTGCTACTTTTGAGGGCAGAAAGACTTAGTAAACTTTAAATTATGCTATAAAGAAAGCAGCTTAAAGTTTGAATTTAAATTGCCATTAACTAAGAATTTGCACAGAGCACAGATTTATACTGAAGTACAAGTCATGCTCCCTTCTCCTTTCTTTAGTGCTTTAAGGTATGATAGCTGTCATCTGCCTGCAGCAAATATCATGCTATATTGATCCTCCAATATAAGATCTCCTTAAAAATGTAACCAAACTGTGCAAATAATTATTTACTAAATGTCCGTTAGGACTTTTAATGTTGTCTATGACCATTTCAGTTCTGCCATTTTTGTACTTGACTCTTGACCAAAATAATTGCTCCCTTTTGTATATAAACTGAGCAACTTTTTCTAAGCGACAAGAGTGTCATTTAGATTGAATTTTGAGCATGATATTAAAATTGATGGAGTTGAAAATATTTAGTAACCTAACTTCTCATCAATAACTTTTTAATAAAAAAGTTATACTAACTATACAGTTGAAATTAAACTATATTTGAATTTCTTAGTTTCATTCTGTTTAGTTGGAAAATTATATCTTTGTTCTTGATGAAACTTCCTAAAGATTTCTCACCACTACATGATTAAGATTTTACTCATAAACTCAATATTTCAAAGTCCTTTTGAACCTTTCTACTCTAATTATTAGTGTTCCCAAGTTTTGTTCTCTTTGCTTTGGGGGATCCTTAACAATTTGTGTTTGCTTATTATGTTTCTTCCAACTTTTACTTTCAATCTCTTTATTTGGGTTTGCCTGAAACAGGAAAAACACAAGAGTTGCCGCTGGCCTGCTGTCTGTACAAATAGTCTTAGTTCTTTCGCTCTAGAAAGAGCATGATACCATCAGATGTTGATTATAGAGTAGATTGTAATCTTTAGATAAAAAATATTGGTGAACAAAATTGTTTCTCAGATTGCATGAGTTGTAAGTGTGTAACCATAGTGGTGCTGTGTTAAATAACGCGGTCTTATCCCAGCAGGCTACTTTTGAAGACAGTATTTAATGATGTTACCTTCACATCTCAAAACAATATTTTTCTTTTATGACAAATGTTTTGCTTTGCAGACATTTGCAGCTAATAAAAATCTACTCGTGCCAAGTTTAAATCAGTGACTCTTGGAATATTTTGAGAGCAAATTAATGCTGCCCAGCAAGATTCAGACATGAAATAATAAAAAGTGGATAAAGAACTAGGATATAAAATACTTCTTATGAATAGTGACCTTGAAAATAGCACTCTGACTGTTAAACATGCCATTTTCTGTTCTTATTTCCTGGAGACATCAAATATGTTGCTGCTTAAGTTGCTAACAATGCTTTTTGTTTTAAATATCATTTATCAACAGTACTTCTTTTGGCTTTTCCCAGGCAAAGAAGTATCAGTGATTCAACGTGTGCGTGTTTATTTCCTTTGTTTAAGTATTACATGCCATTTTGGATAAATATTGACTCATAGCATTTTTATCATTTATTGGCTTTATCAGTAGAAATAAAATAATGCCTTTATTACTCAGTTCATCTCTTTTATTAGTTTTCTTGCATTTAACATAAAGGATAGAGAGGAAAATAAGGTATTCAAGCCACATTGCTTTTAGGTGTCTTCATAGGGACATATAATAAAAATGAATTATTTATGTAAACCCGGGTATCATATTTAAACTAGGATCCAAGAACCAGAATAGAAACAAAAGGATTTTTGAAATATTTTTCAGGTTTTGATAGTATTTGGTTGTAAATAGCTCTTTAATTATTTTAGCAGATTTGTAAAAGCGAATGTATATATAAATGTATGGTATGTACTAAGCATCTATAAATGTTTCTAGAGTCAATGGTGGAAGAAAAAATTTTTATAGTGTGTGCTGCATGCTTTAAAAAAGAAAGGAACAATCAGATACTATCCTTTTGTAGGATTTAGAAAGTTAGATTACACAAAGAAATTATTATACTGTTCTAGGTATTGATGATGATTGTGTGAATAAAAGTATATGTAATATATACAATTTATAATGGAATCCAACAGGAACAGATTATACCATTCTCTCGGCCCGGTGACACGAATGGCACGAAATGGCTATCGAAGCCACATGAAGGCCAGCAGGTACAATTCCCCTGCACTCAGGGGTCACAGAACTCCCCTCTGGTGTTGGTGATTGGCTTACATGGGTGTGGTCTCACATCATATCTGTTCTTTCTCAACTAATTGGTTTAAAAACTAAAGAAATCCCAGGAAAACTTTCTTTGCAAGATTCAATCTAGAGATAAATTTGAACTCTTCTTTCTAATCCAAGAGCTGGTTGCTAAAACTTGCATCTTTATGTCACATTTTTAAAATAATTCCAAGTTGGTAGCCTGTTAACTACCCAGGTCTTTCTAATGCTTCTCTTAATGGATGAGCAATACAAAACTCTGCTCGTCATTCAAAGGCTGCAGTCAAAGCATTTACTCTGCTAGCAAGTCTACATTCAATTTGTCTTTTTTAAGAGTTTTTCAGATAAACTGCAGATTCTGAATTTAGACATCTGTTTCATTAAGTAGTATTTTTGTATTTAAACTCCTTTTCATTTGGTGGTTGTTCTAGTTAAACCGGATCTCCTGCTGCACTGTATCAGCTGCAGAGGAAACAAGGATGGTAGATTGATTGAGGGCTGGAGGTTAGTGGTGATGGGGTATTAACCAATTTGTAGCACAGCAAAATAGCCAACTTTAGAAGAGAACTTTGTCATTTGATGGTGTCTAATCTCCTTGTGTATATCTCCCTAAATATAAATAGCTGTATCATGAAATTTTAGTGGTTTTTAAGTCACTTTGAAGACACCTAAATAATCATTAAGGGATAACTAGCAAACTTCATTTTTCTTGGCTGTTGTAGGAATTCTCCAGGTCATGTCAAATCACCAGAGAATGACAGATTTTTTGTTAGTGTGTGTGTATGTTTTAATTGACTTTATGTAGAAATTATTCTTGTTTTGAATATAGGACCTTAAATCAGTTGGGGAAGGATACTTAAATGTTTGTTCTTTTGTGATGGTTTTCTTAAGATATATGAAAAGGAAATCTTCAGTTTTGAAGTGCTTCCTTTCTTGGAGAGCTGTAGGCTATAATCAAACACTTATGCATTGACAGTATTTTAATGTCATTAAAATTTATTGCAGAAGGCCAATTTTTTAAATATGTTGTTATTGCCTTTATTACTTTTTTCACTTATTTTAGAATTAAATTAAGCATGGATTTTCTTTTTCTTTTTTCCTTTTTTGAGCTTCTGCTATTTTTGTTTTGAGTTTTATGTGCTTAAATACTTTTAACAAATAGAATCCTCATTTTTCCTACCAGGACTTAAAATTTCTAATGGGGAAAAAAAGTTTGCAGCAATGATGCAATGTGGCACATTAAGAAGAAGGAAAAGTCTTAAGTCCTTAATCTTTACTAAATCGAACTATTCTATATTTTCTAACTTATACTTGTTCAAATATGTAATAAAGTATGTATTTTTTAACCGTCTGCTGACTTTAATAACTTGATTAACTTTTGTGACAGCTTATGAATTTCAGATAATAAACCTTTATAGTCAGTGTCTTCTCATTCTGAATACAGTAACAAAGTTGTAAAATTAAGAATAATTACATTTCATTTAAGTACCTCCTTGACAACTACTAAACACAAAAGCTCTTACCTGTTCTTTTTTTGTTTGTTTTATTATTATAGTTCTGCAGAATCAGAAGATTTGGCAGTACATTTATATCCAGGAGCTGTTACCATTCAGGGTGTTCTCAGGAGAAAAACTTTGTTAAAAGAAGGCAAAAAGCCTACAGTAAGATTTTATTATATTTTAACATACCTCTAAAAATATGCAAATACATAGGACCCTAAAATATATGAAGAAAATTGAAATAAAATCAGATATATAGTACATTTGAAATAATTTAAAATATGCGCTTGCCTCACCGTGTTTCTTAGTTTAGATCTCAGGGAAATCCTCCCTTTAGGGAGTTTGAATCAAGGTTCTCCTCTACTTCTCTTTGCTCCCTGATATAGTTCTTACACAGTCATTTCTCAGAGAACCTCAAAATGATATATTGTTAAATGTTTTAGTAATGAGTTTAGGAAAAATAAAGAATAGAGAGTAACAACCCTAAGAAATGGAATTCACCCAGTTCTGTCACTCCTAAGTTGTTTATTTAAATCTCTAATGCAGTTTTGTGTTCCTACATAAAATAGAACCTACATATTAAATGTCCTCCAAACCATAATTAATTTTTTTAAAAAAAGCTTAGTGGAACAAAGCTTTTCACATGTAATGTGGAACTTTGTTCCTTCTCAACAGCAGCACAGTAGTTTGACTACTAATGAAAAAAGGGTTTTTTTTCTTTTCTCAAATGTTATAATTTATCTAATGTGGAATAAAAACTTTGACATATATCCACACTTAGAGCTTTTAAAGATATGAGGGCTTCTTAAACTGTAAAAACGGTTTACATCTAAGTCATCTGATTTTGCTGCTTACATTACAGTAAACCTCAGGCACATACGATCAGGAAGCTACACCAGGCCAGCTAGTGAACTCAGAATAGCATGTCAGTGGAGGCAGTACCACACCTATTGCGGGCCAGATGCCAGAAATAGATCAGTGAACAAGATGAGGCAAAGTACCTGGCTCACGGAGGTGACATTCCAATGAGGAGAAATAGAAAATAAGTGCTTAAAATAAGGTAATGGGGTGGAGAAGGAAAGGATCAGGAGAGACGTCACCATAGCGAGGCATTTGAGCCGAGGTCTGAATAAGGAAGGAGCGTTAGCCATGTGAAGCTCTCCGGTTCAGAAGACAGGAAGGCCAAAAGTGAGCACTGAAAGTAGAGGCGGTGGAGGAGAGAAAGGCCGAGATTGCTTGATGGTGTAGTAGATGTGATATACGAGAGAAAGAGTGGAAGTGAAGATAGCTTCTGGGTTTTGGAGTGAGCTGGGTGAATGTTGGGGGTACTTACTGAAATAGGGAAAGTTTCTTTGAGAGGGGGCAGGAGAGTCTTAGCCAAGTTCAGTTTTATATGCTTATTAGACATCTAAGTGGGGATGTCATTTTGGCTTTTTAAAAAGTCCCATTCAAAAGTTCAGCAGAGAGGTGGTGGCCAGACATAAAGATTTGGGAGTCATTAGCATACAGATAGTGTTGAAAGTATGGGACTGGGTGAGATAGATTATGAAGAAAGTGTAGCCAGGGAAGGAAAGAGGGCTGGGGCTGGAGCTCTGTAGCATTTAAAGGACTACTATTAGTGTGTAGAGGAAAGCTAAGGGATTGCTAGAATAGAAGCCTAGCAAAGTATTTCAGTTGTGTCACATGCTGCCGAGAGGTTGACTATGATGAGAACAGAGGCTTTAGTAAAATGTCAGTGATCAGTGACCTTGACAGCAGCCGCCTAATTGGAAGAAAGTCGAGAAGAATATGGGCAAAATAGAAGTAAAGTCAGGAATTAGAGACAACCTTGCAAGAAGTTATGCTGTGTAAAGGAGCAGAGAAATTGGATGGTGCCCGACAGGTCAGGGGGTGGGTCAGTGGAGGGATTTTCAAAGATGAGAGTACTGTTAAGTCTCATTTGTATAAGGATGGTAGAGGGAGAGAAATTGAGATGCAGAAGAGAGACGAGTAAATTGCAAAAGCAAATTCCTAGAGAAAGTGAGAGAGAGTAGGAATCTAGAAGCACACTTAACTATTCTGTTGTAGCAGGAAGAAAGGCTGAGTATGTGGGTCTACACATAGGTAGGTAGATGGAATTGGTCTGGGAACGTGAGGTAGTCCTCACCAGATTTCATCTATTTTTCTTAGGAAATATGCAATATCATCAGGGGGTGGAATATTAGAATTTTGAAGAGAAGGTATGAAATAATTGTCTCCAGAGAGAGAGTATAATGACTTGATTGGGTAAAAGTGAAGTACTATTAATTTCTTTTTGAGATTGGAGGTCATAATTTTATCAGTTGGCACAACTATGTCATTTCTCCAACAATACTGGGTTACTGTGATGTGGTGCCAAGTAATCATATGGTCAGGTTTGTTTTGTTTTTTTTTTTTAAAGGAAATGGCGTTTGAGGACGCCTGTATTTTTTTTTTTTAAGAGTTTATTTTTCATTTTTCTCCCCAAAGCCCCCCGGTACATAGTTGTATATTCTTCGTTGTGGGTCCTTCTAGTTGTGGCATGTGGGACGCTGCCTCAGCGTGATTTGATGAGCAGTGCCATGTCCACGCCCAGGATTCGAACCAACGAAACACTGGGCCGCCTGAAGCGGAGCGCGTGAACTTAACCACTCGGCCACGGTGCCAGTCCCGTATGGTTAGGTTTATCTAGGGTTAAGGTTATATCAGGAGAGAAGGACAGTGATATTAAAATATTTGGAGGGGAATGGTTATAGTGCTGGATCATGCAGTACAGGCTTGATATGAAGACAGGGGAGGGCGGATATGGGATGAAGAGGCAGTGGCAATACTAGATAATGTTACGAAGTGATAGGATTCTTGATGAAGTCAATAAGCACTAGTAGAGTATATTCAGTGGAAATGATACAAATATTTGAGATAAAGATGTCAGAAGTGATACAACTCTAAAGCTAGGCTAAGATGGCTGAAGTAGAGTAGGGCTAAAGGTCGTTGGCATTAGGGTTTCAATAGTATATTCGTGTGTTTGTCCTCTCCAGGTAGCATCTTGGACAAAATATTGGGCAGCTTTGTGTGGCACACAACTTTTTTACTATGCTGCCAAATCTCTAAAGGCCACAGAAAGGAAACATGTAAGTATTCCTCCTCTAAATTATTAGCATAGTTTCATAGCCTCCTCATGATTGTAAAGAAAGTAATCCTAATGGAATGTAACTCTTTGGGGTTTTTCCCCCATATTCTAATCCAGAAGTTCTTAAACCTGTTCCTTATATGAATATTGTAATGGAATTATTTTTATTTAGTAAGACCATTTCAAGGAAGGTCTTGGAATAGCTTCCATATTGTGAAGTTTCCTTTTTGATTGCTATTTTTCCTTTGCAAATGTCAAAACTGCACATTACACATATTTATCTCGGCATCAAAGCCTTCCCAAAGGTGGGTTTCTTGTTCAGAACATGCTTGAAAGCTGTTGCCTTGGAATCTTAATTCCTAATCTGTAAAATGTGAAAAATTGAGATTGTCACCTAAAGTTCTTTCCACCTCAATTTGTGATTGAGTGATTTTCCCAACAGTGAGGGGAGTAACAGCTACTATGATTACTATGGTCCACTTTCTTGTGCTTTATATTACTTAAAAGAAGTCTCTCAGTGCTCTTTTCTTCAAGTGTAGAATCTTTCTAGAAGTCTTTTTTGCATGCTGTTTTGTTTTTGTGTGCCAGTGATAGAGTCTTTGAAAGGAAGGATAATTTTCCGTGTTACGTTAATAAACTCCCTTTGACAGGAGTTTTATTTCTAAATTACGTATTTGCTGGGGAATTAAGTGGTTTACCATACTAAAGAAAGGTAAGCCACTAAAAAAATGTGTCCTTTTACGCTCTTCTTTGTTCTCACACTTTTAGCCCTTTAATAAAACTAGAGGTGTAGAGGGCACATTTTTGGTTTAAATAAATGTGGAAAGTGCTGTAAAGTAGCATCGTCTTCCCTCCTTGTTGGCCACACCCACACGCTGTCATTGGCCTGGGTTTCATCACTGCCTTGCTTTTCTTCAGAGTTTACCATATGTTTTCTTAAACAATACATTGCTTCATTTTTTAACTGTACCTGAAGAGAACCATATAAATTCTTAAGCACTGGCTTTTTTGCTCACTATTATGATATAGTTGGTTAGCTATAGTTTAGCTATAGTCCTTGCATTCAGGTAAAAGAGTATTTTTTTGTATTCGGTCAAATTGACTGCTCACATACCGATCAAGTTACACAGGTCAGTTCCAGTAGAACGTTTTGTGGAGTGATTGCCTCTGGTTAGTGTTGCTGTACTGGACGGGGAAAAAAGGGTGATGTAGCTGATTAAATCCTCCGTCTTCAGATGTAGTTAACTCTTCACATAGTCACCTTAAGACACTTGGTTGGATTTCACTTAGTTGGTGATTATAAAGAAGTAGCTATTCAAAATGAAAGGTTTTTTGTTTTTTCCTATCTTTAATTAGAAACAAGCCAAATTAGGGAACTGATAGGATAACTGAATTTATCTAATGCATATGTTAAATATCTTTTTGTGTTTAGTGTTGCTGCTTATACATAGAGAATTAATGACAATAGCTTGGGTTTTTAATTATATGAGGTCTCTGACAAATAACGTATATGAAATGTTTAGAAATTAGAGCATAGTGGGTTGTGAGGAAATCAAATTGAATGCCAAGGAATTGCACAGTATTTCTGATCTTTTTTAATTAAAACTGTTAAGATTAAAGGAAGAATTATAAGAACAAGATAGAGGGTATAGAGACAGGTCCATGTTTATATTTAGTATCAGTTTTAGTATAGAAGAGATAGCGCACAGAACTAAAAGCAGTGAAGGAAAAAATTTTTTAGTTGTTTTCAAACAAAATTAAAGTGCAAATTTGAAGAAAATATTAGCTGTGTATAAGCAACAGATATAGAATCAAATTGTATTATATAAACGGCACCGCCTATGTGGTGTTCTTGCCAAAAATTTAACCTGAATCTAATCATGAGGAAACAATCAAATCCAGATCGTGGGACGTTCTACAAGACAACTGGCTGGGATTCTTAAGACAAAATTTGGCAGATGTAGTGGGATAGGGGACAAGAGGACTGCTCTAGATTAAAGATCTTGACAATTAAATGCAATGTATGCACCTTGGTTGAATCCTGGAAGTAATTTTTTTTTAAAGCTATCAAAGTCGTAATTGGGACAATTGAAGAAATTTTAATATGGACTTTATATGATTGTGTTTGTTAAATTTCTTAGATATGATACTTACATTGTAGTTATATAGGTCTATATTCTTAAGGAGATACATGTTGAAATATTTAGAGTTCAGTGTTATGATGTCTGCAACTTACATTTAAATGTTCAAAGAGATCACGCAAATGCCAAATGCAGGTATGTGGGTAATTGTAGCATTTTTTTCAACTTCTCCATGGTTTCAGCCTTTTCAAAATTAAAAGCTGGAAGAGAAAAAAAGTCAGTAATGAAAATATACCCGTTAATATGTGTACATAAATGCAGAAGGAGAAAGTCTGGAAGCCTACACATCTGTGTCCCATTACTCTCTCTCCTTCTCTGCCTGGGAGGAGGCAGAGGAGGCTTGGGACGGTGGAGTAACTGGGGAGAGAGGAGGGGACTCTTGTTTTGTTATGTCTGTATTTTTGAATGTTTTAAAATGAAAACTTTAGTTTTTAAAATATTTTTTAATGAAAGTATATTTACTGTAAAAAAATTTGCAGATATGTTTAAACTTATCACTACATTGATAATGAGTAAATTAATATTATTTGATTAGTTAAATTTTAAAAGCCAAGACTAAACCTGAATAAGAAACCTGTAACATATATAAAGACCTTCCACAACTCAATAAGAATAAAACAGAACGATAGAAAAATGGAAAAGGGAGATAAATATAAGATGAAATATAAATGGGTAATAAACCTGAAAAGATATCAACCTCACTAGTTATCAAAAATGCAAATTAAAGAGGATGGCTTTGTTTGTTTGTTTATTTACTCTTAGGCAAAAATTGAAAAGATTGATATATGGCATTGACCACAGTGTATGGAAACATAGACTCTCATCCACGGTTGGCAGAAATTTAGATTGGTACTGTTTTGTGGCAGGCAGTCCCTAGTCAGTATTTAACTTAATAGTAACTCCTTGTTTGAGAATCTATGTGATGGAAATCCTTGAACAAGTGCGCAAAGATATCTGTAGAAGAATATTCTTGTAATGTTTATAATAGCAGAAATCTGTAAACACTGAAAATACTTATGAATAAGGAAATATTTACTAAGTGAAAAACACAAGTTAGAGTATAAATATACACCTATTACTATATAAAAACCAACAGCAACAAAAAAGTCTTTGGTAAATGCGTAGAGAAGGGTCCAGAGGGCTACACTCCAAATGATGGTGGATTCTGGGGAGTGGGAGCAGATGCAGCTAGTAGTCAGGGGGCATTTGCCTTCTACATGCTTCACCCCTCTGTATGAGGGCTCTTATATTACTTGAGTTGCTTTTTTTTTTTAATTGAAAAAGAAACAATTGGCAGAAAGCTTTAGGGTTAGGAAAAGAATATTAGAAAATCATGCCGTCCACTTTGACATAAATTATAAGCTGTCAAATCAGCGGTTCTGTGGTATTACCAATTTCATTCTTCATAGTATTAAAACTTCTTACTTCCTTTAACTTTCATTTTTGTAGTACCCATGTTAAAGTGATGTGCTGTATCATTCTTTTTCGCATTTTAAAATTGTGAAACATATACATACAAAAGAAGATATGTAGTGTTCATGCACATTTTAAAGAACAATAAGTAAAATGAACACCTATATAGCTCTCCACTCAGCGTGAACAGAATGTTACCAGAACAGCCCAAGTCTTCCCAAGTAGTACGCTCTTCCTTTCATCTCAGCCATACCCACAGCCTATCACTGTCCTGAATTTCATATTAATCATTGCCTTGTTTTTGTTTAGAATTTCACTGTATATATTTCCTTAACACATTGTTTCATTTTTGAACTGTACCTGAATGGCTTCACACGGACAGTGTTCAGCAACACCTTTTTTGCTTAGCGTTGTTGAGATTCATCACTGTTGACGCATATAGCTGTCATTTATTCCTTTTCACAATTGAGTAGTCTTCCATTTTATGAATCTGCCATAATTTAGTCATCATTCGTTGATGGATATTGGGTTTGTTTCCAGTTTTTTGCTGTATCTAACAATGCTGCTATGAATATTTTTGTGCATATGTACTCTAGGTTGTAAACCTAGGAGTGCACATGTTCAGCTTCACAAGAAAATGCCAAATTGATTTACACACTCACCAGTAGCATCATGAGGTTCCTCAGTGTTCCACATCCTCCCCAGACTTGTTATTGTCAGACTTTAATTTTGGCTAATTTAGTGAGTATGTATGAAGTGGTACCTCATGATTTTAATTTATATACCCCTGACTGCTTAGTGAGTCTGAACATTTTTTCATGTTTATTGGTCATTCCATAAAATGCCTGGATAAATATTTTGCCTAATGAGTGATATATGGTTTCTTACTAATTGGTAAAAATTCTTCATATATTCTGGATGCTAATCTGTTAACAGTTGTGTGTTGCCAATATCTTCTCCCAGTTTGTTTGACTTGTTTTTTTTCGCTCTCTTTGTAATGTCTGTTAGTGAAGAGTTCTTAATTTTAACGTAATAAAATTTATCTTTTTCTTTATGGTTCTTTATGGTTTTAAAATCCTCTCTAACCTGAGCTCATTAAGATAATCTCTCATTATTTTCTACTATTAGATTGAAAGTTTTGCCTTTTGCTTTAAAATCATTGATCTCCTGAAGTCAGAGGGGGTGTGTGTGTGAAGCAGGCATTCATTTTCATGATTTTTCTGTGTGGATACTAATTTTCCTGGCACCATCTATTGAACAGTTCATGTTCCTTCACTGATCTGAGAGCCCACGCTTGTCGTATGAATTTGCATCTTATATGCGCAGATTGCTTTCTAGACTTCCATTGCCCTGTTGGTCTGTCCCTGTCCCGGCAGCTCATGGTCTCAGTTACAGTAGCTTTTTAAGTCTTGATGTGTAGCAGGGCACGTCTGCCTAATTCTCTTCAGGAGTTTCTTGGCTATTTCTGGTCCTTTGCTCTTAGATATAAATTTTAGAATCAGCTTCTCAAGTTCCACATAAAACCCTACTGGAATTTTTATTGAAATGATGCTGAATCTATAGATCACTTTAGGGAGAATTGACATCTTTCTAACATTGAACCTTTTTCTTCATCTCATGGTGTTTCTCCATCGATTTAGTTCTTCAGTGTCTTTTAACTGTTGTACTTTCCTGTATGTCTATTATTAGGTGTATTCTGAGGTACCTTTCTTACAAATGACTTTTGTATTTCTAGTGTTTAGAATTACAGTTGACTTTCATGTTGATCTTTTCCAAGCATTCTTGCTAATCTTTCTTACTAATTTAGTAGATTGTGGTGGATTTTTATATAAATAATATCATCTGTGAGTAATGGCTTTTTTTTTTTTTTTTTTGAGGAAGATTAGCCCTAAGCTAACATCTGCTGCCAGTCCTCTCTTTTTGCTGAGGAAGACTGGCCCTGAGCTAACATCCATGCCCATCTTCTTCTACTTTATACGTGGGACGCCTACCACAACATGGCGTGCCAAGCGGTGCCGTGTCTGCCCCTGGGATCCGAACTGGCAAACCCTGGGCCGCCGAGAAGTGGAACGTGCGAACTTAACTGCTGTGCCACCAGGCCGGCCCCCTGAAATGGCACTTTTATTTCTTCTTCACCTTTATGCCTTTTATTTCTTCTTGTTATCTTATTGAGCTGACTGGGTGTTCCAGTTCAGTGTTGAATGGGAGTAGCAATAGTGGGCATCCTTGTCTTGGTACTAATTTTGAAGTGTTCTTAGCATTTCACCCTCGAGTGTATGTGTTGCAGGGTTTGGGTTTGGGGTTTTTTTTTTCTCTTTCCTGCTTTTTTTCCGTTGGTGTTTGGTTGGTTGGTAGATAGGCTTTATTGAATTAGGAAGTTCCATTCTATTCTTAGTCTATCCCAAATATGCATTATATTTTAGCAGATGCTTTTATTTTGCATCAACTGAGTTGATCATATTTTTTTCTTTTTTAATCTGTTAATATGGTGATTTGCTTTAATAATTTTTCTGAAGTTGAACTAACCTTGCTTTCTTGAAAAATTGATTTCTAACGTTAAACCAGCCTCACATTCCTGGGATAAATCCAATTTGGTCATCGTGCATCAGCTTTTTTATATACTGCTGGATTGTTTGCCAATATTTTATTTAATATTTTTTCATTATGTCCGTGGATGTGTTTAAACCTAATTTTCTCTTCTTTCGTAACAGCGCTTTTTTCATTTCTAAAATGTAAATTAAAAAAAAAAAAGAATAACTGGAAAAGTAACAAGCATGCTACGAGCACCCCTTTTTTTGAGAAATATAAGAATACGTTATTAAGAATTGCCTGATAGCCCTGCTGGCTTATGAAATCATCAGGTTTAAGACACTACCCCTATTACATTATGCACCTTCAACTTATACAATGTTGTATGTCAATTATATCTCAATAAAGCTGGGAAAAAGGGTAACACCTCTGTTAAAATCCAAGTTGTTTTCTTTACGGAAGGGGCGAAGGGTAGCACGGTGACAGAAAAAACAACTTAGATGAATTTATCAGATCCGCTAACAAATCGTGCTCAACAAGGACCGTTAGGTTTTGATGAAGAATTGAAGCTGGGAATGGTCTTGAGAGTAGGAGACTGTGTAAAGAGGGCATGCCTCCATGGAATTGAGTAGTAAAAGGCCCTGAGCAGGCCTGACCAGCATGAAGTCAAAAATCTCCTCTCTCGCTTGGAGAAACTCAAAATTCGCTAACACTAAATTTTTCCTTAGGATGAGCCATAAATTTTGTGTTTCCATCAATTATCTTTTTGTCTCTCAGTTCAAATCAACATCAAATAAGAACGTCTCTGTGGTAGGATGGATGGTGATGATGGCTGATGACCCAGAACATCCAGATCTCTTCTTGCTGACTGACTCTGAGAAAGGTGAGTCATTAGAGTGACTAGAGTTTGAGGTACTGTGTATACATAACTTTGCGTAAGCCAGAGCCTGGTTTAACTGGAGTACTCTACTGGGGGCGTAGTAGTAGAATTCTATCTCTTGGGAGATGTTTCTGTCACATAATAATGATATCAGTATTTTCAGATATCAATTAATAATATATTAATTGCTTATTTTAATAAGGTTATTCTCTTTGCTGCATGGGAATAAGCTTGAAATAAAAAGGCCAAGTAATCCCTAGAAGGCTAATAGAGAGGAAAGGAAGGAAGAATCTATAGGCCGCTGTTACTTTAGAATCTCAGAGATTTGCCGTATGTGCAGTATCCCCTTCAGTTATGCCCTGAAATAAATTGTTGCTCTTAAGTTCTGAATGTGACAGAGGTTTTTCTTTAAATGATTTTTTTCCACTACTTTTAATTAAATTAATTGGTTATTTGACTCAAATTGCTTTCCAAATAAGTATAATTTTAATTATAATACTTTGCTTACAATATATGGAGACATTTATGAATAAAATTCTTGGCTATTGACAGAGGAGTTTTTAAGTGAGTGAGAGGAGTTGCAGGCTAGGCCTGTAGAGTCGCGTCGCACCTGCTGACTGCTTCGCCTGCTGTGGAGCCCGGGCGGGCCTCAGCACGGGGCCCTGGGTGATTGCCGCTCTTCCTCCATCACAGCGGCCGGGTATTGATAAGCACCACAAAGAAAATTCTTTCATACCTGCCCAGAATCCTCTGCTCCAGCAACTCACAACTCAAATGATAGTATATTACCTTTTATTGGCTGTACAATTATATTTACCTCTGTTTATTCAGAATGTATTTTATATTAACAGATATTCTACTTTTAGGATGTTATGGTATTTTAAGTAAAAATTTAAGTAAGCACATATATTGGATGCAGAAAAAAATAATAGTAAATTAGTCTTGTTTTGAGATGAAATTGATTGATTTGTTGAGTAAGGACTCTCTACTCAACATTCTCAATTCAAAGCCCCAGGCCCCCAAAATCCCAAAGGCATTATTCATAAAATTACTTTTGAAAGGAGATCATTTTCATTGGCTTTACTTAACAAATTCTTTGTTTTCCTTCAGTTTCCTTAGTGTGCTTGATAGAACTGTTTCATAGCAGCCAAGGTTTTTATGAAATCTGTACGAAGGTCTTTTTCAGGGGAGGAGAGAGTAGATAAATGACAGCTATGGCCAGCTTAGTTATAGGTACGCCTTCTATTCAGATTGATCCCATGTCTGCATCTTAGTTCAGCAAGGAAAACAGTATTATTTGAATAATAAAACATTTGGCAAAGGAAAATGGTTGCTACTGAAAGTGAAAAAGGTCCTCGAGTTTTAAAATCTCCAAGAAAAGCTGTATAATGCCTGAACGTAGACCAGGCTCTTGAGCCATAGAATGCAGTTATAAAGGAAAGAGACAGGTTCAGTAAGAATTGGGAAGTAAGAAGACTTAAGTCAATGAAAAAAGGGAATAAAGCTCTACTTAGGGCAGCCTCCAGTACGTGAATCCTTTCTTTTCTCAGTTTATTACCTTAATACATATAACCATATAAAATATCCTTATTATGCGTCACTCTTGAATCAGAGTCAACGTAAGGTCTGCTAAATACAGCACCCCAGACGAATTTCTAATGTCCCAAAAGTGAAAAAACTACCTCCTCAGATTTTCCCTGAAAGCCCTCATAAACCTGGAAATCTGTAGGAGTTTTGACAAATGTAACTAAAGACTAGAAGCATCTTGATGTTTCCTAATTAATCCTTAATCACCTTAAATAGCTAATGTTTAAGTGTTAAACATAGTAAAGAATTTTGGCCCATAAAAGCTTAATATTAACATCTACTGATATTTAGATAATCTAAGTAGTATTGAGAACAGATATTCTGCCGTCTCATTCACACATACAAATATGGAGAAACCAAACAATTTCATTTAGATATACCTTACTGTAAAGAACATTTAAGGAGACAAATAAGATTACTTCTCTTCCAATTCATAAGCAGCAAAACAGTGACTTTCTCAATAAGTGATAGCATGTGAATGTGGCATAGAGCACTCTTCTTTTTATTTGTATTGGAAAATCAGGTGTTAGAGAGAAGGATTCTGAAACTAAGAACTCTAGGTATGTTTTATTTTGCTCTTTGATACCTGGCAGAATTATTTTATGTCAGAGTCCTTACATTTTTATTCTTTTCCCCTTGCTTTTGTTAATTTTAGGAAATTCATACAAGTTTCAAGCTGGCAGTAGGATGAATGCAATGCTGTGGTTTAAGCACTTGAGTGCAGCCTGCCAAAGTAACAGACAGCAGGTGAGCCTTTCTCCTGATCTTCAGAGTAGACCGTAACTCGGGAGTATATTTAAAAAGGTTCCAAGGAGAAGTAAGTAGACTAATTTTCTGAATGAAGTGAGGAGGTGGTATTTTGTCTTTTTCTTGTTGACAGCGGTCAACAAGACATGAAGTCCACGTTTTATTGAGGGAGGTGGGCAGTAAAGAAGTGAACAAATGACAGAGTTTCGGAGTGAAAACTATATAAAGAAAACAAAGTAGAATTATGTGCTATAGATGATGGGGGTCAAGACAAGTTTAAATAAATGAGTGAGCAGCAAAGGTCTCCCTAAGGAGATGACACTGACATGAATGACAATAAGGAACGGCCCTGTGAAGATCAGCGGGAACAAGGGCTCTGGTAGAGGGAACAGAAAGTGCAAAGACCCTGCAGCTGGAGTGAGCTTAAGGTGTTCAGGATAGGGAACTGTAGCCATGTTGGTGGAGTGGAGTGAGAGGTCAGGGTATGTAGCTCTAAAGGGGGTAAAACTTAGACGGCACTTGAAATCAGTAAGAATTAGTCTGCTTCGTCTTTGCTTGTTCTGTTGACAACTTGATGCGGGTTCCTGTGTTTGCAGTGAAACCCAAAACCATATGGTTTTTTTTGTTTTTATTTTGCGGAAACAAAGATGGTCTAATTCAAAGGCTTCCTCAGCTGCAAAGGAGAATGCATCCATAGTGTTGTTTTCCCAACTCTGTTGCAGATTTGAAGTTGAACCACGAATTGGTAGAGTGGGCATAAGATAAACATAACTGAAGTTACAGAAATTTCTGTAGACGTTTTGTAGATCAGTTTTCAGTTGAATATATTTGAAAACCATTCACTTAAGGCACTGAAATACAGAGGTATGCCATAAGTGTTATCAGTAGCTAATTTGAATAATATACCATGTGAGTTATAAAGCTTATAAAATTTTGTATTTTTCGTCCCATGATATCAGGACCTAAATTATTACCCCTTTTTTGGTAAAGGGAGAAACTAGGGCTCAGAGATGCTAAATGACCTACCTCCATAGGGTCCAACAAGTAAAAACTGGTGGACGTGAGACACAGTCTTCCTCCTTTAGGTCCCTTCTTTTTAAACCATTTAAACAAGACCCATTGTTAGAGTGGGTCTTGTTCTCTTATAATTTTTATTTCAAATGTATATGAAAGACTAATAGCAGTATTTGGTACCATTTTTAGCAGCCTCCATTAAAGACATGAAATGCTCTAGTGCAAAAATGACTGTCTTGCCCTTGTCAAGTTAGTGTCTAGGACACAATGAAAGAAACAGACCTTCTTTTGCCTAGACTAAGCTTTTCAGGACTCAACTCCATGCGTATGTTTTTTTAAGTGTAGCTTAAAGTGTTCAGCATCATTTTTTAAAACTCTCAAATTTCAGCGTTAATCTAGACAGTGTGTGTGTACCAGCATGGGAGTTCAATTTCTTTTACTGTATTAATGGAACTTCTTGCTGCACAAATCAACCAGATGTGTATAAATGGTTTTTGTTCATTTGTTTCTATACTTGCAAGAATCAGAGTAGTAGCAATTATAAATAGAAGCTGTGAAATTTGAAAATTTTTAGAAGATTCTAGTTGACTCAAATTCAGCACCTTAAGCATCATTCGGGCAACTTAGGAGGAATGAAACTTTTACCTTATTTAAATATGTGTTTCTTATAACAAGACCTGGGAATTTACACTTTAAGCACGTGGGCGTTTGTATTGTATTTGATTTACAATCTAGTTATGATTACATTGTCAAGTAATTTTTCATTCAGAAGCCAACACGTGTAAGAGATTCATTTTTTGTTTTAGTATATGAGGTTTTCAGAAAAAGATTGCTGAAGGGTGAAAGCTGTTGTAAAGGACAGAGAAATGCACACTGACGTGTGAATGTCTGGCAGAGAGCTGAGGGCACAGCTTTGGAAAACTGGTGGTAACAGTTAAGAGCATTTTGGTTTTGGTTTTTTTTTTAATGTGGTGAAGTCGTCTTTAGTCTTTGACTAGAAAACTCATCAACTAATTTTAAAAAACAAAATAATTCATATTTCAAAGAATTATTATTGGATTTCAGAATGATAAGAAGTCAGGTTAAATTTGATCCAGTCTGTAAGTGGCAAACTGTTATATAACCTATTGATTTTTTTTTTTTTCCAAAGTCAGGAAGTGGGAGATCAGAATTTATCTAATGATGAGTTTATTCTTTCATACTTATTTTCATGATGATTTAACAAAGAAATTCTTAGTAATGTTTGTTATAAAATTATCTGTGCTGGATTTAGAAATTTGCATGTAGGAGTTCATTGTAATACATATAATGAGAAAATAAACCATGACAGGTGTGTTTGTCTAGAATCTCACCATACTGGAGCCATGCCTATTCTTTTCTCATCCATTATTCACTCAGTGAACATCGACTGAGCCCCTGTATCAGATAAGAAAGATACCGTTTCCACTCTCTCCCATCCAGATTTCAATTTACTGGAAAGAGTATCCACTCATCTCAGTGATTTTTCTCTCAAAAATATCTAGTGTGTTTTATTCACTGTTCATAAACAATTGCAGGACCTTGTATCAAATTCCTTTTTAAAAAGATATTTAGGTCAAAAATTTTAATATTTGGGCTTACGTAAAGTAAGAAAGAAAGGTAAGAAATAGTACTTTGAAAAACAACTTTTAGATACCATCAGTTTGTATTACTTCTATTTTTTAGGTTCCTACAAACTTGATGACTTTTGAGTAAGAGCCTAAGAAAGAAGAGGTGAACGGTTGCTCCTCCGTGAGAGTGAGGACTGATGTGAACCACCCTGTGCCAGGAAGAGCCCGGGGCGGCGCAGCCTTTGGAGTTCTGAACCAAAAAGCACTAATTTCAGGGAATGAAGTGAAAGATTCCCAGAGAACAAATTGGAGTTGCAAACAAACTGCCATGGACCCATGCTTCTTATCTCTGAACTGACCTGTGGAAACCACTGCCTTAAAAGAGTGAAAGGAAAACCAACACGAAACACCAAATAGTGTGTGTGAATCTTCTGGCGGTGCTGTGCTTGGAGTAGACCGTAGCTCATTTGCATTTCTTTTAACTTTGTACTGATTTTGGAGGGGGGAATCGCCTTTTTTAGATACACTTTAAAAAGGAAAAACATATTTCTTATGGGTTCCGTCAGGAGCTGGTTTGAACTGAGGCGTAAAGATGCTCTAACCTAGTGGGATTCTACCAGCAGCCCCTGGAAGGCTTGTTCAGCCTCCAGTAGTCGCAGCCTCGCTCGCTTCTCCCAGCGCGAGTGTAGGAATTAGACGTGTTCGTAATGTGAGTTGTTGGGGTTTGTTTGGGATTGGGGAGGGGGGTGCGGTTGTTTTGTTTTGGGCGAGGGGAGATTTTTTTAAACACTAAACTTCTGAAATTTAGTACTGTATGGGGAACATTATTTCCTGCAGGAGGTATAAAGGCTGAGTGTTCGTATGCCAGACGCTTTTTTCAAGTGGGCTTCAGGAAGCATGGCCGCTGTTGACCAGGTTTGAGGTTGAGCCTCTATGTGAGTTCATTGTTGGAGCACAGAGCTGCGTGGTAGGAACTGCAATCCCGACCTAAACTTTCCTGAGCTTTTACAATAAGTACATTTTTCACGTCAATAGATTATCCCTTCTGCTGGTCACAGGTGATTTTTATCATCAATGTGATGTATTAAAATTTTTTCAGGATATTTTCTTTTACAGTGTTTAACGTGCACATTGCCAGTTATTTTTTATTGTTATTCATATTCATTTTTTTCTTCAATATGAGATTCCAGATCACATTTGTTAGAGATTCCACGTGTATATGTATGTATGTATTTTATTGTAAAGCATACAAAATAATTTTAAAAGGGAAAAAGGTGAAAGATTGAGATTCTGGGAATTTTAGGTATCAAAACTTTCCTTCTTACACAACTTTCCTTTATTACAAAACATCTTTCTGAAAACTTACTGTAGGTCTCTACCACAAAACCATGTTTTGTCAGTAGTTGACCAAGCAGTTTTGTGAGAGCTCTTCTATGCAGTAACAGATATAACTTCCAAAATAAATGTTGAATTACGAAAAGAAAAAAGTGTTTGAAAGTGAGATGCCTTAGAATTTTAGCAAAAAATGGCACTTGGACAAAGGCTACGTGTTAGGTGTTGTAAACTCATGAGGCATCGTAATTTTAGCAGTGGCCCAGAGTAAGATGCTTTTTGACTGATGTCTTCTAATTCTGTTACTTTAGGCCTCACACAAAATTTCTCATATTTGTATTCTTAGAGAATTTTATACCTTTTTTTCATCATAGGTATTTCACTCTTAAATCTGTGAAACTTAAAAAGAAAATATTGCCCACAGAATAATTAGCTAAAAATCTATCCAAGGGAAAATAAAAGAGCTTTTTCTGAGTACTAAGTTTGTAAATTTAGTTTTCTGTTTGGAAAGGATATTAAGAGTTCAGATATTTCTCTCATACAGTATAGTTAAAAATACCATTATTTCTGGGTTTATGAAAAGTGACATGGGCTGGAGAAGGCAAAATGTTGCCTGTACTGGATGATTTTTCAGTTTATGACCTCCCAAGCTTAACCCACGTTGGGTACATAGAAAGACACCATCTGCATAGCCAGCAGTATTACTATGTAGACCTTGCACATCTTACTTTTATTTTGCTTTGTTTAAAAAATTCCTTAATTTGTTTATTTCTCTTCAGAAATGTATGTGCTTTTTAAAAAATATTGTGGTTGAGAACCCTGTGGATTTTTTACTGTTGTTATTTTGTTTGTCATAAATAAGCTAAAATAGATATGTTGCAGGTTAACCATATCTGTGGAGATATGCAACTGGAAGTCAGAGCCTGACATGACACAGTTTTGCCAAAGAGAGAGCTAAACTGGAAGATGTGTTTGATATTTTCAGCTGTAAATGTTAATGGGTGCTTGCACAGAGTGAGAAATAGTGTTCAGATTTGGTTAATAGTTCATATGTATAATTGTGGCCTCTGACTGAATGAAACTCTTAACGTCACTGTGCAGTAGACGTCGCCCTTGTTTTTCTGTCTTCAAATTCGTCCATTCAAAATCTTAGTCATTGCTTTTTAAGATTATTTTAGCATTTGAGGCAAATGGAAACCAGTGAGAACTAACATAGTATAGGTGAGCTTTTTATCTCTAATTCACCAAATTATATCTAATAATAATTCAAGCAAAGAAAATATGTCACCAAAATATATTAAATATTTGGGTAGTTTATTAGGTAGTGTGAAGATGAAGTTTTTGTCCTCCTATTAGGTCTACCCTTAATAAATTAGTAAATTAATGACTTGAAATCTGGACATTTCCATCAATATTAAACTCATTTGTTTCTCTCGTAGCCAAGAAGAACTAGTTAGAAATTCCAATATAATTTAAATTTAAGCTAGTTTGTGATAGGATAAGCATAATGATTGGCATATGATACAGCCTGGTATAGTAGTGTATAATACTAACCAAAACACCATTTGAGGCGCATATCATTTTTAACAGTTATGTTGAACATGGAAGCTTATTTTTCACATGGGGGTAGCATGACAGCTTTTGAACTAGAACTATGAAAGTAACTGTGTAACGACCTTCCAGAGCACTGTTTTTGGCTTCGTGCTCCTTCTGTGTTTGGGCGCTGCTTATTTTCAGAGGTATTATTTTTAGTGTAACCTCCAAACTGTAGGAATTGAAAGAACTGATCAAACACACTTTCCTAATCTCTTTTCTTCACTATGTAAATATTATTTGTGTAAACATTACAAAAAGGGATCCAGACAATTTGAGTATTTTTTTTTCTCCCTAGGCATGTGCTTCAATGACAAATTTGTTTTCCGTGTGGAAAACGCCATATGACTATTGCACTACCTTCTGTATGACTGTTTCGGTATTGGATCTTTCTGTGTGTCAAGAGTTGGGGTGTCCATAGCTGCAAAGTTTTTGTAAGTGGCTTTATTCCTCCTCTAGAAGATTTATAAAGGAGCCCAAAGAGCACTATTGTTGCAGAAGGAAAAATGTTTACAGTGTCTAGTGTATACACTCCACACGTTAGTTGAAACCGGGGCCCTCTAAGAGCAGCCTCGCCTTTCGGTCTCTTGGGATTCCTAGAATTTACCTGGCCAAATGACTTGAGCAGAAGTCTTTTTTTTTTTTTTAGGTTAGATCTGTAAGCTATATG
The DNA here is from genome assembly GCF_041296265.1 of Equus caballus. Taxonomy (NCBI): domain Eukaryota; kingdom Metazoa; phylum Chordata; class Mammalia; order Perissodactyla; family Equidae; genus Equus; species Equus caballus. The sequence goes on from NC_091688.1 coordinate 13,870,006, forward strand.
CCTTTACTACTGAAAACAAAGCTATAGGACATTGTATTGATTGGAAATCAATAATAATGGTAGATTTAGTCCATCAACTGTTTAAAATAATATATCCTCTATGGATTTCCTTCCTGTTTTTGAGGCGCATTCCTTTATAACCAGTTTTGAAATCACCATGTTATCTTCTGCAAACAAGGGGTACCAGTGTTGCTTAACGGAAGATGATCTTTAATGAAAGGAATCGTCTGCTTCAATGGCTTTTGAAATAATTGGGTCCCTTTTTGAAAATGAGCATGAATCTCCCTGTCTCTGGTGGAACGGTAGTACTGCTGTTGCACGAGTAGATGGTATCAAGCAAGGGTGAGGTTTGTCTGTCTTTTTCAGTGATCTTGTAGGGTTTGCTTTTAATTTCTCTCTTCTTTTGTATTATTTCTTTCAAACATAGTAAATTTATGATTTTACAACCAGAATGGTATTCTGTTTTTTCTAAGCTTGGAGATACAAACATTGTTATTTAATCTCATCGATGATAATAGTTTTCCCTGTGAAGTCAACCTTTCCAAAATGATTCAAGTACTTTTTGGTTTCGCCTCCCTAAAAATGGCTTGTGTCTAAAGTGACCATTTGTTTCTATTTAGAGGATTCTAATGAAGGAGATCTGTGCATGCAAACTCTTAAGCTTTATTGAAAACAATTGCATTACACCGGTGTCTCAAGTTGTAGTGTGGGGGAAATTTGGTCAGTGCCTTATCAATTCGAAGACCAACTTTAGGGCATCAAGTGTGACAACCGTTTGCCCTCTTTCTCCTCTTATTTCAGGAGTGTGTGCTCTCCCTCTCGCCACCAGCTTACTCTTTCTCACAGCAACTCCCAGAAAGTCTGTACAGATACCTCTGGTAATGGTGCAGCCCTCCTTGGCGCTGAGTCTTTTTAGACAAGTTCCCTCCCTGCTCCTCTCCTCCCAGGGTAGGAAATTAAAAATAAACCCAGCCAAATAAACTCTTAAGAACAGCTTTGAAGAGCATCCATCTAGCTGAGTTTATTTTTATTTTGTGTTACTGATGTTGTTTTGAGCATAGATTTAATTATAAGGGCTTTCAGAAAAATCCCTGAAAGAGTACAATATAGCCAGAAAGATTTGTTTGGGCTTTATTAAAACTACTAAAATCTTGTAGTGAGAGTCCTTTTGTCCAGAACATTCTTATATTTAAATAAGACTCAGAACAAACAAGCTTAACCTACCAGTTATTGTTTATTCGGAAATATTAGCGCAGGAAAGTGAAAACAACTCCAACATATAAATTATGGACAAGTTAAGAGACTAAACAAGCTTCCTCAGTAAAAGCATAGCTTGGCAAGATTTTGCTGCTTTGAGATGATTGCAAGATCTGGAACTACTGTTGTTCAACTGAGTCAAGATACTGTTTTCACGTTTTTTAAAGGGCTAGTGTGTTCCAGAGCAGGCAAGTAGACACAGTCTTTAAAGCCAGATGAAAAGTTAACTGGTCCTTGAGGGTCATTAGCAGAATTTCAGTTTTAATTCTAGTCATTTGGACTACAAAGTGGTGATGGGGTTAAAGGAATACATAATTAGAGTGCTTTGGGATTGAACTTTTTTTTAACAGACAAGCAGAAAATTTCATAAGTATTTTAGATTCCAGGTAACAAGTATTGAGTTCCCCTGAAGATATCACCTATTAGAACTACTCACAAATATAGCCCAGTAATTATTGACTCATTAGGTCTGATAGAGTAGCTGATAATAAGTCACCAGACTCTCAAGAATTTCTACACCTGGATTATTGACAAATTCATTGTTTTCCATTCCAGCCTACTCAAGGTGGGGGAGAGGGGAGGGGGGACATCCTTCATGATGTAATCTAAAGAAGATAAACATCTGTGGGGATAAATATCCAATGATGATAATGTACAGGGAAACACAAGCCATGTTTGTTCTCTTTGTCCCGGTTAACTTGAGGCACTCCAGCGATCGCAGCTCCACTGCACTGTGGCCTCCCTGAGGCAAGTGCAGCTTGGTTCCTCTCTCGCTTTTTGTTTCTGTTTAAAATGCAAATGTGAGTGTGAGATCTTCAGTGTGTTTGCATACGCTAACTTAAAATGAACTTAAGTACCGTTTTCTGAAATATTTCTATTGAAATAAATTACTTAAAAATATAGATTGTGTGGGGATAATTTGTTACCATATTTACATTTTTGTCATTATATCCTTAGCTTTTAAATAAATGCTCTAACTTGATTTTTTTCCTCCTCCTGAAATAGTCGGCAAGGTTTTTGTTGGTATGGGAAGCTGCTGCCTGGGTAAACCTCATGGGCTCTTCTCTGTCCCAGAACAAGGATGCACCCTGGCATGCTGACAGATGGGGTCTTGGGGAATAGGGTCAAGGGTATAATATTTCCCACTCCATCTCCCCACTCCAAGTCTGTGACATGCTATGAGCAGTCCCCAAAGAGGCCCTCTTTGCTAACACTGTATTTCATGAATTCTGAGACATGACATTTTTTCACATTTTACCCTTTCTGTAAACAGAATGCGCCTTCCTGCCTGTGAAGCCTTAAATTGGAAGTACAGAAGTACCTGTGTCGAGTCTCTTGTAAGTCACTGGCTGGAGTGTTGGTTATGCCCTAAGAATTCCACATGAGCTTACCTCTAAGACTTGGGAAACCTCCAGACAGGACCGAACACCCAGTGTTTGGGCAAAGCATAACTCAGTTTTCAACAATTTTCTCACCTCTCTAGTAGCCTTTGAAAATTTTCACTGTCCCTGTGCTGGAACCAAAATTGAGTGACAGTTCTCTGATGGGGTCAGCCCGTCTCTGTCTCAACGTGGTGCCGCCTTTGTCTTACATGGGTTTCCATATATGCCTGCCGAGTTTCTGGGTTCCCTTCCGTTTCCTTAGTTGTTTGTCCCTGAGCCAGGACCATATTGCCTTCATTTCTGTGTCGCTGTCTAAGTCTAGCTATCTGGTGAGGTGATTACATTGTACTTCAGATTTGCCTTAGCTGGTCTTGACCCTTCTGTCTTCCCTGTGAATTCTAGGATCAGTGTGTCGTGTTCAGTGAAAACCCCATTGGTACTTTTATTGGAATTGCCTTCAATTTATAGCTTAATTTGAGAATTAACAGTTCTGAAAAGTTTATTCCTCTCATCTATGAACACGAAATGTCTCTCCCCTTATTTAGGGTTTTTAATGTCCCTGAGTGTTTTACGATTTTCTCCCTTCTGGTTTCACACATCTTTTACTAGTTTTCTGCTAGCTGAGCTGGTTTTTGTCTCTGCTATTAATAGGACCTTTCCTGGTGCGTTTCCTCACTGGCTGTTGCTCATGTGTAGGGCTCCTGTTGATTTTTTTGTTAGTGCCCATATCCAGCGGCCTTAGTGGACTTCCTTATCTGGTTCTAATGGTCTGTCCAGTATAATTCTCTTGTCATATTAACTGCAAGTAAGGTGATAAACTAGGAGAAAATACTTGAAGTTTCTAAAACACAGGATTCATGTCAAGAATATACAAGAGATTTTTGCAAGTCAGTAAGAAAATGTATTCAGTAGAAAAATGTGCTAAAGGATATGAGTAAACAATTTATAGAAGGAAGCCTGTGTGGCTAATCTGTGAAAAGATGCTCAGCCTCACTAGTAGAGAAATGCAAAGTAAGTCATCAGACAGCTGTCACAGTACATCTATCAAACTGGTGAAAATTAGAGATCAGGTTATACCAGTTATGGTGAGGCCAGGAAAAACTGGAATCATACATGCAGGCACGGGTGTAAACCAGTGATGCCGGGCCAGAGAGCATTTGGGCGGTCTTAGGGAAATTATGTATATAAGAACATAAGAATTAAGAATCCTAGCGCCAGCCTGGTGGCCTAGTGGTTAAGTTTGGCGTGCTCCACTTTGGCAGCCCGGGTTTGGGTCCCAGCGTGGACCTAGGCCAGTCATCAGCGACCATGCTGTGGCAGCATCCCACATACAAAATAGGGGATGATTGGCACAGATGTTAGCTCAGGGTGAATCCTCCTCAAGCAAAAAGAGGAAATTGGCAACAGATGTTAACTCAGGGAAAATCTTCCTCAGCAAAAAAAGAAATCCAACACTGGATCACATACTAGCTGCATGACCTTGAGCGGGTGACTTAACCTTCTTTCTCAAGTTCGTCGTCTGTAAAATGTACACAATGACGGAACCCACCTCATAGATTGTAAGGCTAAACTTAGCTCCTACATCTAACGCCCCTAGAGCAGGGCTAGCACGTCAGACGCACCGTCAGGGTCAGAGACAGTGCCGTGTACACACTGTACCTACCAGTTCTGCTCCTGAGACAGGTGCGGGGAGTGGGATGGGGTGAAGGGGAAATTTTACGTAGAACAAGAGAGGGGTCTTTGCATAGTTGTCACAGTGAACGGAGAAGAGATAAGCCAGGTATATTCATCACAGACATAGTGGCAAGTAGAGAAAAACATGAAGAGAAGCCCCCTGTAAATGAAGCCCCATTTATTATTGTTAGTTATTAAGACCAGTGTTTCACCCACATGGGGTGCTGTTTAAAACCATGACTTCTGAACACCACCCCACATCTGGTAGATCAGACTCTGAGGACAGTGCCTCATGCACAGTAAAGTATGAATTTGATCTGGGCTGATTTGCCTAGAGCCCAAGCTCGACCCAAAGGAACAGTTGCTGAATTTGCTTTGTTATTGCCTAATTCTCAAAGCCAAGTTTTTCGTCCAGTTTGGATTCAGAAACCATTAGCATCTATATTAAGCTGTTGCAGAAGAAAGACAGACAAGCAAGCTGCTGTTTTTATTGCCAGAAACTATTCTGAGATTTTAATGTAAAAGCAGAACTCTTTTCCATTAGCTGTGGAAGAAAAACCTGGAGATTCACTGTGAGTTTCTTCCATCCTAAGCAATTGACAGTAAGTACAATCAATCAGTTAATCGATGATCCTCTACCAGGCACTAAGTTCTAGACTAGCCATGTTTTATGACCTTATGCAACCTAAAGCACATTTTAACAAGTCCTAACAACCATACAAATATGGGGATGGAATTTCTATTTTGAAAGTGATAAATGACTATACTTTTGAGTGTGGTGGCATCTCCCTGGGTCTTTGGGATGACAACCTAAGAAAAATTGCCAAGTGTGGGCTGGTGCAATTTGAATTGAGACCTTTGATTCTAGCCTAACTAGCCAGCTAGTGAAGTTCTGTGTCTCATTCCAAATCAAGATAATTTACTGCACTTGGGTAACATAAATTTCATGTGATTCCTTAGTTTTACTAAATTAAAACTGATTCGCCTTTTAAAAGAAGACTCATTTCTGGTTTCTCGTTCTTCCTTCTTTAAGAAGAGGTTTATGTTCTTTTCACATCAGTTAAAATAGTCGGTAGATGCCGTTTGTTTGAGCCGACTGGTGGCAAGAGGGTCTTCTGCATTAGAGGGACTTTCCTTGGGGCCCATCCCACTGTCTGAGGGTGACTTGAGTCGCTCCGTTACAGTTCAAGCTGCTTTTACCTACTTCCTCTGTCTGAACTCACAGAAAAGGGAAAAGGACAGTTAAGGGGACACATCAAATGATGAGAGCGTTTCGTAACAGTGAGCTGTGTGTTTTGAAGTGATGAAGAGGACTTCTCAAGTAACACTAACCCACAGCAATTTAGAAACCATCAGTGTATACTTGTTTCTGAAGGAGGTAGTGAGCTTTCCAGCCTAATTTAAGTTGTGGGAGTGGAGTATCTCCAGTAGCATCTAACCCAAATCATCTCTCTTCCCTCCTGCGTCTATTTCTACGTTTAACCTCTCAGGTTAAGCTTTATTTCATTTTTTGTCATATGTGTCTCCCTTTTGGATTTCTACTTAATCGTTTACAGTACAGTTGTCTCCCTTCATATTTATTTAAATCAGTGGCTCTCCACCTTGGCTGCAATTTAGAATCATCGAGGGAACTTTTAAAAGTCCCAGAGGCCAGTGTGCACATCACACCAAGTATGTAAGAGCTGGAGGGCGGGGGCATTAGGGTACAGGCAGTAATCATTTTTTTAAAGCTCCCCAGATGATGTGAATGTATAGCCAGGGTTGGCAACCAATATTTGGATTATTGGTCTCTAAACCTTTCAGAGACTTCGGACAGTGGTTTTCAGTCTTTAGAGGGCACCAGAACCCCCGGAGGGCTTGTTAAGACTTAGATTGCCAGGTCCCACCTCCAGAGTTTCTGATTCAGCAGGTCTGGGGTGGGGCCTGAAAACGTACACTTCTAACAAGGCCCCAAGTGCTGCCGATGTCTGGATTGCGGACCGCACTTTGAGAACCACTGGAAATGAGGAAGTGGATTAGAAGGCGGCCCTGGAGGACCCTCCTAAGCCGTGAGTGTGCAGCTTCATCCCTGTGAACGAGAGGGGCTGCCGCGGGGAGCGTGGTCCACGTGCTGGGTGATAGGAGGGCCGGGAAGGAGAAGACAGGAAGCTTGGGATCTTGCTGAGGAGGCAGAGCTCGTGGCTGGGCAGCAACAAGGCTCCCAGCCGCTGTGGAGTGGCAGTGGGGTTGGGGCTGGGGACGTCTTCAGCCACCTTTGATCCCAGGCAGATCACCCCTCCTCCTTGCAGCTCAGTGCTGACTTCTGCAGGATTGGAGCTGTTTCAACTGTGTGTAACAATGTATTTACTCACAAAGGAATTATTTCAGAACATCCATGATTCCCTTTTCCCCCCCTCTCACAACAATAAAATAAAATATTTTAGAGTAACAGGGAAAAAATTGTTTTGTGTTTGAATGCCTTAGGCAGGGCCACTCACTCCAGCTCACCATAGTGCCCACCACTCCCTATAGTCTTCTGACCAATTTTCTTGACCAACCTAGGTGTTGTAATGTGGTGCCTGGAACTGAGGCTCCCATTTTGCGACCCAGAGGGAAGCTGGCCTGAAAGCAAAGATGTCTTCAGAGCAGAAGGGGAAGATGGAAAGAACCTGGGTCCTTAGTGATTTCCTCGTCCTGCTGAATTAACACAACCCAAGAAGAGCCTTATTTCTGAGCTTCCTGTGTATAATAATAATCTCTTTTTTTAAAGAAATAAAAGGAAATAGGGGAGAAAGAGGAGAAAGGATAGAAAGAGGACAATAAACAAGGAAGGGAAAAATGGCAGGCCACCTTTAAGACTTTATGTGCACTGGTAAGAAATAATGTCGTAAAAAATACTTTCATAGAGAAATCTCTGTGAAAGATTTCTGCTTGTGCCCCCTCTCCCCTGATATATCAGTTTTTTAAAGTACAACCAGCTGGTACTAAAGGTCCATGTGTGCTTTTTTCTTAAGAGGGCCAGAAATGCAACCGCCACAGGCCACTGACATGTAACCCCCCAAAGCAGAGGCTGGGGGGGTGGAGCGCAGGCCGGGCTGTGCCCTCCCCCGTGGCTGCAGTGCCCTGAGCCGCCTCGGCCCCAGCCCCTGAGCGGCGGGACGTTCTGTTCCTTTCCTTGGGTAAACCGGACACGGGCCCCTGCTGGCTCTTGAGTCAGTGGGGAGGCTGACCCGTCGCCGCCTCGAGGCGTCAGTTCAGTGTGCACCCCCCGGCTGCTGCTCTTCGAGCCCTGTTCTCCCTTTGTTAACAGCACCGGCTGCTTCAGAGATGCCGACTTCTCATAAACTGTTAAAGCCAGATTGTTTCTCTCATTGCTTTTGTTTTGATGTGCCTTAAAATAATTAGGCTTTTGCTCTCAAATGTTTCCATTCTCCGTGCCTGGCTGACGAGGCCTCTGTCACACGCCACACCAGGGCAAGGCGTGCTGCTATGGTATCCGGTCAACAGTTGCCAAACAAAGCCGAAGCCTCGCTCGAAGCAAGTCCTCTCCTGGCCTTGCTGTTCCTCCATCTGCCCTGAGCTGTGTAACTGCTGTCGGGAAGCAGAACCCACTGCACCTCTGTGTGGAGCTCAAGAAAAGCAGCCGCTTGAACCTCTGCCAGTGGCTGCCTTGCAACCTCTTCATTATCCGTTTGTTGGTGAGCAAGTCGGTCTAGGAAGAAGTCTTTCTTCTTTTATTCTTGGAAAGTATGTACTTGGGAATGTCCAATAAAAACGAGTATGTGCTGAACTCCTGCTCTCTGCCAGAGTCTGGGGAATGGGAGACGGTCTCTGGCCCAGGGCTCGTGCAAGCAGGAGAGCTGAGAAGCGGCAACCAAGAATCGGGGGTGGCCGCGGGCCTGCTGAGCGATGAGCCACACGAGACAGGCAGCGTGGCAGCCAGCAGTGGGGTCAGACGAGGGAGGTCGCTGGGAAGAAGGGACATACTTCCCTGTGTGGGGGCAACACCTCCCCCTCACCCAGTCCCTGCCCCGGAGCCCAGACCCACCCCAGGCAAAGGGGACTAAGCAGCTGGGCTCCTGCCTGCCCCTACTCTAGTCCTGTCGCCTCCTCACTACGTCCCCACAGCTACCATTCTAAGTTGCCAATGTCTTTCACAAAAGCTTAGCAATTTGATTCATCATATAATCACTGAAACCTTGGTTATAATCTTACTCGTTTTATACACAATATCTCACTTATTCCTTATAACAACCCTGTGAGGTAGGGAGAAGTCTTCCCAAGTCACAACAGGAAAAGTCAGAGAGGTTAAGAATTTGCCTATGTCACTCAGCACAGGGTGGAGCCAGGATTCAGACTGTTCTGGTTCTCAACCCTGGTGGACGCGGGCTTTCAGAGCTGTAGCTTGCCATTTTGGTGCCCAGAGCTAGCCGCGCAAAAGCTCAGCAAATGATGTTGTGATTTATGTGACTCAAAGAAAGAACAACCCAGCAGCTTCCTTTTTTGTTATTCTTGGTAAGGACAGTGTCTGAAAAAATCTGTGTGCTGTCATCATGCAAATGTAATTTTTTTTTTTTCTAATGGCTGTGCAGGGCCAGAACCTCCGATGGGCCTTGTGTTGTGCTGTGTCTGGTCCCTGAAGTTTTCTGACCTCCTTACACATACAAAACACAGGGCAGTTAGCACAAATAATCCTGAATTGCTTAAATGCCACATGCACCTGCTAGACCCGGCAAGTTGTGCATCTTCAGAAGGAGAAGCACTCACAGTGGCCTAGAGATGTCAGAGGCTGGGTGGACAGGGTGCGATTGACATGTGGATAGGATTTAGGGGCAGAGGAGAATTGAAAGCAAGAACTGGAAGTATACAATTAGGCTGGGAAGAGTGATGGCAGGACATAAAGTTGGAAAAGTACATTGGAGCCGAACTGCTCAAGACTTTAACTGCCAGGATGAGGAGTTGGAGGGTGCAGCTGGGAGGACAGGCAGGAAGCAGTGACGCTCCAAGGGAGAGAGAATGAGAGCCTGTCCCAAAGTGGGAGCAGGGGAAAGAAGACCGAGAAGCATTGTGAAGCAAGGATGCTCCTATGTCCCACGCACCGGGGGACCCTCTGCTAAGCAGTAACCACGGTAATGATGATTAACTGATCTGTCGATGGGCTAGGCTGGCCCTCAGTGACAACACGATGCCCTTTCTAGGAAAAACGTGGGGCCTCCGCTCCCAGTACCCTCCGCATTCAACTGCCCATTTCGCTCGACCCCTTCTGTCAACCGTACTGTAACCTCCTGAGCCTGTTTCCTCCTCTGCAAAGTCAGTATGAAACGGGTCCTCCTTCCCAGGGTTATTGTGAGGCTGAATGAGATAATGCATGGAAGATGCAAAGCATGGGGCTCCACGACCACACAGCAGACGTGAGCTGCCAGGGTGACGGTTCTGCTCCTTGTCAGCTGGAACGGACGCCTCCTGAGCTGTGTGTGTGTTTGTGAAGACCTGTCTGCTGTGCAAAGTGGCTGCTTTGCTCTTTCTCTGGGAAACATCAGACACTGGCGACCAGCCGAAGGTACAATCAAGCACATTTAAAGTACAATCTCTCTCTAGGGCTTCCCATAAGATAAGCTGGACAGAGGCCACTCCCTAACAAAACGGTCAGGAGTTGTTCCATTCTGACAGGGAAGCGCGACTTCACAGTTCCTTATTTTATGCTATCGTTTGCACACAGACTTTTCTTCTCCCTTTGTGTTGAAACTGTAGCGTTCTGGAGCTAAGCTATAACAGAGAGCCGGGATGGGAATCCAGGATGCTTTTGGACCCCATCTATAGAGGTCGCGTCCTGAGGATACTGGAAGCAGCCTTCACAGAGACTTCACTCATTCCGTGCTGCCGTGCCCTGGGCGTTGAAGGAGAGGAGGACTGACGTTCACCCATCTCTCTACGTCCAGATGCTGCGCCATGCATTCGGTACGTGTCATGTTATGCAATCCTCTCACCAGCCCCGTGACATAGGAATTGTTATTTGCATTATTATAAATGAGAAAGTAGAGTCTTGGTTGAAAGGTCTTGCCCAGACTCATGCATCTAGCCAGTGTTGCAACCAAAACCCCGCATCTTGTGCATCTGGCAAAGCCCTTCTTTCCCGCACATGCTCCTTCTCCCAGGTGTCACTCCAGGCCTCACCGTAGGCCTGGTGCTGCTGTTGCTATGACTGCAAGTTCTTCCATTTTTTTGTTTTGTTTTGTTATAGGATGGTTGAGAGGTTTGTCCTTTCATAATGGTGATTTGCTATAATAATTACCTATAACTATATAATTGGGAATAAATGTAAACACTGCAAGTTCTAATCAGCCCCAAATAGCATCTTACTTCAGAAAATCTCTCAATCTAAGGGAGGGGAGGGGGAAGAAATATATAAGAAAGACAAAATACTATATATACAAAGTAACTTACCAGCAAGTGGGAACCACGACAACTGTGGGTGTGGAGTTGCCAGGTTATGATGTTCCATAGCTGACTGCCCAATCAAGCGGAGCCTCAAAGGGTGTCTGTGCCTTGGTACAGGCCTTGGTCTAGATCTGGCCCTTAACTTTCAGGTTTCAGAAACCTCACGTAATCAGTCCACACAAGGTTGACCAAGCCTCAAGGGGTGGAATCCTGCCAACCAAACTCACAGTAGACTGATGTAAAAACCAGAATGCCAACTGAACTAATTTACAGTGAAAGACATACCTTTCCAGTTACTTATCCAGAGCACCCCTTTGTGCTGTGCCCCAAAGAAACTGAATTATCATTTAGAAAACTGCTTGTTGTTTCCAGTTCCACATGTAAAGAGCTTGGAAGTCACCACTTCATCCTAACAATAAGTAAAAAGTTGAACAGACTAAAAAAATCAACTCTTCTAGGATCCACGAGTGAGGGGAGGACAAGGGACAAACCACCGCCCTCAGGATTGGAGAGACAGACAGGCGAACACAGGGGCTCATGGCTTCCAGAGCAGAATCGTGAGTGGAAACCACCCCGGAACCAGTGCCGGGTGGGAAAACCTGACTGTAATTGAGGAATTGCTGGAGGTGCAGTGTGGACAGCTCACAGTGAACAGCTCCAGGGGGCCCTAGTCATGGGTGGGGGCACCGTATTGTGAGATTTACCTCCAGGAGCTTGATCAGGTTCCCACAGTGTATATCAGAGAAAACTCCCCGCGTGCGTCCAGCAGCAGGAGGGGAAAGGAACCATTCTGATGTAAGCCAGTACACTCTGTCCTTAACACCGCTTGTCCTCAGGGACAACTAGTTAACCAGAGCCTGACCTCCTGGAGCATTATCAGGGCCCAACTGACTGGAGGGAAGGGAAATACCCAACCCAGCCCACTCTAGACATCCTGTTCCACCTCAATGGGGAGGAAAGAACTGATAAACTCTTGTGAGATTCACAGTGCAGAGGCTTAGCCTCTCCAAAAGGCTGAGACCTAATCCCAGGACCAGAGAGCACGTTCCCTCCTCGAAACCTCACCACCACGTTACTGAAGGGCTGTTGAGAGAAATTCCCTTTACCTAGTACATCATGTCCAGCTACTGAGAAAAAGTTACAAGGCACACCAAAAGGCAGTGAACACAGTTTGAGGGCACAGAGCAAGCGTTAGAACCAGACGTGGCAGGAATGTCGGACTTATCAGCCCAGAGATTCAAAGCAAGGATGATTCATATGCTGAGAGATCCAACAGATAAAGCAGACAGCATGCAAGCACAGATGGGCAATGTAAGCAGAGAGATGGAAACCCTAAGAAAGAACCAAAAAGAAATGCTAGAGATGAAAAACACTGTAACGGAAATGAAGAATGCCTTTGATGGGCTTACTAGCAGACCGGACACAGCAGAGGAAAGAATCTCTGAGCTTGAGGATATCTCAGTACAAACCTCCAACACTGAAAAGCAAAGAGATGAAAAAAAATAGAACAGAATACCAATATCTGTGGGACAACTACAAAAGGTATAACACATGCATAATGGGAATACAGAAGGAGGAAAAAGAAAAATGAACAGAAGAAATATTTGAAACAATAATGACTGAGAATTTCCCCAAATTAATGCTAGGCACCAAACCGCAGATCCAGGAAGCCCAGAGAAAACCAAGCAGGACAAGAGTCAAAAAACTGCACCTAGGCATGTCATTTTCAAATAACAGAAAATAAAAGATAAAAAATCCTGAAAAAAACCAGAGGGAAAAAACACCTTACCTATAGAAGAGCAAAGATAAGAATTACATCTGGGGCTGGCCCAGTGACCTAGTGGTTAAGTTCAGCACACTCTACTTCAGTGGCTTGGGTTCAGTTCCTCAGCACACGCCTACACCACTCATCAGCAGCCATGCTGTGGCAGAAATCCACATAGAAAATAGAGGAAGATTGGCACAGATGTTAGCTCAGGGCAAATCTTCCTCAGCAAAAAAAAAAAAAAAAAAAAAAAAAGACATCTGATTTCTCCACAGAAACCATGCAAGCAGGAAGAGAGTGATGTGAAATATTTAAAATGTTGAGAGAAAAAAACCACCGACCTAGAATTCTGTATCCTGAGAAATTATCCTTCAAGAATGAAAGAGAAATAAAGATGTTCTCAAACAAAAATTGAGAGAATTTGTTGCCAGTACACCTGTCTTGCAAGAAAAGTTAAAAGAAGTTCTTTAGAGAGGAAAAAGATAACATGGGTCAGAAACTTAGATCTATGTAAAGAAAGGAAAAAGGAAGAGCATCAAAGAAGGAATGAGTGAAGGTAAAATTAAAATTTTAATGACAGATGGCAACTAGACTTTGATGATGAGCGCAAGGTAGGCTCTACCAAAGTCAAAATATAATTATATGTACACCTGAATTTATATAATGTTATAAACCAATGTTGCCTCAATTAAAAAAGCAAAGAGAAAAAGTAGGTTACAAAACAAAAAAATTTGTATTTTTCTTATTCTTAACTGATCAACAGATAGCAGTTTCTTCAAAACAATAATAGCAACAATGTATTTGATTACGTATGCTTCTGTTGCCTCAGCATGCCGTGGAGATATTGTGGGTTCAGTTCCAGAACACCGCAATAAACTGAATGTCGCAATAAAGTGAGTCACATGAATGTTTTGTTTTCCCAGTGCACATAAAAGTTGTATTTACACCATACTTTAGTCTATTAGGTGTGCAATAGCATTACGTCTGAAAAAAATGTCCGTACCTTAATTTAAAAATACTAATGCTAACCCTCATCTGGGCCTTCAGTGAGCTGTAATGTTTTTGCTAGTGGAGGGTCTTGCCCTCCACATGACATCCGTGAAATGCAATAAAGCGCAATAAAACAAGGTGTGCCTGTATATATCATACATGTATATTTGCTTCCATATAAGGGAATGAATGACAACAGAGACACAAGGGATGGGTGGGAGGAATTAGGATTCTTTCGTTATTATGAGGTACTCACATCCCCCTGAGGTGATATAGGATCATTTGAAAGTCAACTTGTATTAGTTGTACACATATATTGCAAACTCTAGAGCAACCACTAAAAAAAATTTAAAAAGGAAGTATAACCAATATGCTAAGAAAGGAGAACAAATGGATTCATACAAAATGCTCGGTTAAAACCACAAAAGGCAGACGAAGAATGGAAGACAAAAATAGGAACACAGAACAACAGCAACAAAGAGAAAACAGTAACAAATACAGCAGACATGAATCCAAGTACCTCAATAATCACTTTGAATGTCAATGGTCTAAACACATCCATTGAAAGACAGATCATCAGAGTAGATAAAAAGAAACAAGACCCAACTATATATTGTCTATAAGAAGCCCACTTCAAATATAAAGACACATATAGGTTAAAAATAAATGGATGGAGAAATACGTACCTTGTAACACTAATAAAAAGAAAGCAGGAGTAGCTGTATTAGTTCCAGACAGAGCAGGTTCAAAACAAGGAAAGTGTTCAGGGATAAGGAAGGGCATTACCTAACGGCAAAGCGGTCAGCCTCCAAGAAGACATCCTCCTTAGCGTGATACACCTGCAAGAGAGCATCAAACCACAGGGCATGAAAACTGCTTGTTAAGCAGGAATCAGGGGAAAGATGTTGAGGGGTGTGTGGCTCAGACTCGGGGGGGTGTCTGGAATGCCTTCTCTGCCATTCCCTTGACACTCCTGGAGAAACACTAACTGGATTTTTACTCTCTGACGCTCTTTTTCTAGGCTCTGTACAGGATCTTTCATGCCTGCCCATTTAATTCTCTTCAAACAACATGGCTTATTACGAATTACTTTGGCATTACTTCATGTAATTTAACCTTCCAATAAAATGGGTTATCTAACCTTGATGCAGCAAACCGTGAAATCCTAAGCAATGTTATTGGCAAAACCTCCCCTAGGGCAGGTTGCATCTGCAGACAGTTAATCTCAATTATATTGTGAAGATTCCATTAGCTTCTTCCTTCAACACTTGACACCTTCTGACTATGTCCCTAAATCCTGGAGATGCTATTGCCCACACAGACAACAAATGTGTTATAGATTCTAAAAGTGCTAGAAGGTCCTGGAGGAAAAGAGGAACTGAATTCACATTGGCCTGAAGCAGACTTGACTGCGCCCAGAGTCTGATCTCATGTGGTTTTTCTTTCTTATCTGATGCAGCTCAGGCGGACAGATAGCTCATCCCCTGGAGGTCATGCTAACAGAGCCCCTTCTAGCCTGCTTGAATGCGGTCTTAGTCTGGGCTGCTGTAACAACATACCACATACCGTAGACTGGGGGGCCTACATAATATTTACTTCTCAGAGTTCTAGAGGCTGCAAAGTCCCAGATCAAGGTAGCAGCAGATTCTGCTCCTGGTGAGAGCTCTTTGCCTGGCTCACAGCCAGGCATCTTCTTGCTGTGTGCTCACTTGGTGGAGACAGAGACAGGGCGGGGGGCACAAGCAAGTGCTCTGGTCTCTTGCTCTTCCTAAAGGGACACTAATCGCACCATGGGGGCCCCAATTTCATGCCCTCATCTAAACCTAATGACCTCGCAAAGAATGTTCCTCCAACTACCATCACGTTGGGAGTTAGGGTTTCAAAATATGGACTTGGGGAGGACACAAACATTCAGTGCACAGCAAACACCCCTGGATTCTTTCATACCAGATATTTCCTACTAAGTAGGGGAATGGTGGGGCGTTGTCAGCACGCACACGGCTGTTTTGGTATAGAGCCCAAATGCGCGGTGGGACAGAGGCGTTGGTTTTCGAACCAGCTTATTAAGTGAGCTTCAAGTAAAGGGTGAAGAAAATTAATGTACCCAGATATTGGAACACAATCTTGCTGAGGACCGTCCAGGGTCTTTTAAGGCCGCAATAGAGACCAGACCAGACCTTTCCATTCCGCATCTGTTCTTCTGGACTCCAGAGCACTGCCTTTCTCCAAAAAGGAAAATTAAAAACACAAATTCTCAAGTGGTTTGATAGTAATTCAGCCCAGCAAATTCTACTTTCCATTAAAAGTCACCAGCTGTCATGTGCTCGCTTTAAATGGAAATAGCTTGCTCTCAAAGAGCATTTTTCAGTTGATGTCACTTGTGAGTTTTATTTTCTCCTAATGAAAAATGGATTTGCATTAGTGAGGCTTTGGTGACAGGAAGCCCCTGCACGCAGGCCCGCCTTGGTGATCTGCCCCTGCCCTCAGGAAAGCTAAGTGCTCCACCGGCCAGCTCCGAGCCAGGACTGCCCCTGCGGTCAGCAGCGGGCTTTGGCAGAATAGAGGGGAGGGGGGTGGTAACATGTGTCTTCTTGCTTTGAGGGTCCCACAGTCCTTCTTTCCTTAAGAAAACGCAAAAAATACTTCCATAAAAAATGCTTTTAAGTGTGGAGGAGGTTTGGAGAGAGGAGTGAATATTTTAACGTTATTAACGGTTTCAGGGAGGCAGTCCTGCTGATACTCGTGCACTCATGAGCCTGTCACAGCTGAGGCCAGATCCCCGGCAGAACTCTGCTCTAAGGGAGCATCTCGGAGGGCCTCCCCTGGATGCAAGTGCCTGGACTCTCTGGGCTGTGCAATTGGAACCACCTCTTCCTGACCTTCAAGATCAGAACAAAACAGAAAGAACCTCTCGACTGCAGCCTTCTGAAGCCCGAAGCAGTCCTGTGTGGTCAGGACCGCGTTGCCTGGCAGAAGAGCTTGGACACTCAGGAGCCGCCTGCAGTGGCCTGTGGCAGGCCTTAGGGCCCGGCAGACAGAGACGTCAGGAGAGGGACGTCCGGGACCCCCAGCTTTAGCTCTGGGTGGTCCCTGGTGGGGAAGGTAGAGCAGGCTCTACGAGGGTCCTTCCAGCAGTGTCCTGACCCACTGAAAGTGAACCAAGGGGGCCAGGGACACAGGGAGCTGGGGAAGCTGGTGAAACTAGGACATAGAGAGAGGGAGACCCTAGCCCTCCAGCACTGAGCCAGCCCCCAGGCCTGAGGGCTGGAGACACCTGGACCTGTATCCTCAGAGGGGCTGGCGGCCTGTCCTGCCTCCCGCCCGGGGTGCACACACACATGCGCACACTCGCACACGCGCATCACACACACCACCTCGGGGAGAACTCCCTGTGAAGACGGCAGCATTCAAATCTTGGGCTTTACCTCCAGCTGAGACCAAGCCTCCCCAGGCCCTGTCTCCGTGCTCACAGTGAGGACTCGGGAGTGTCCAAGAATTTCTGAATAATGCTCCTGACAGACACCAGGGCCCCCCCACCCCCGAGCAGGAGTGCTGGGGCTGCCCCAGGGAAGATGCTCCTGGCAGCTCCCGTCTGAGCAGCTGGGGCAGCTCCAGGAACACTAAATTCTGGCCGCCCTTCCAGCCAAGGCATGGTTACTTTAGACTCCCTCTCCTCACTCCGTGTCCTTTCAAGCAGGAGCCAGCCAAGGTATTCGTCATGTTTCAGAGCTACCCCGCTGCTTGATTTATGCGCAGACGGGCAGGAGCGTAGGCTCCAGCGGGGGTGAGGCGAGGCCTGGGGGTGAGGGCTGCTGGATGCTCCTGTCGCCCCAGGGCTCACGGAGAGAACCCTGGTTTTAGGGTCGACTCTTTGTGCAGCTCAGTTTAGAGCTGAGGCTCCACAGATGTCGGGAAAAGAGACAAGCTCGCTGTCTCTGTCTCCGTCTCTGCCTCTGCCCCTTTCTCTCTCTCTCTCTCTCTCTTGATATGGCCATAAAAGGAGTGAAGCTTCATTTGCCCTCTCCCTCGGCTTCACCTAAAAGGCCTTTCAGAAAAATTTCCAGCCTTCTCCTCTGGGACATTAGCTGTGGTCTTTTTGGCCAAAGAGAAAACGAGTAACAGATGAAGCCCATTCAGATGCAGAGGCCAAAACCGAAACGTTAATCGCCTCAGAACACGCGCCACTCCCTCCCAAGCCTGCCTTGGCTCTCCTCAGAGGGTCTTCGATCGGAGACCCCCTCCCCGGGGGGCGGGGGGTTTGCTGCTGACATTTGGGAATACATTTGAGGGTCTGATTGCAAGAAGACGAATAATTGTCCTTCCGTGCCTTTAATGGGCCTGTTCCGATGGCTTTAAATGGTTGAAATATTGACTGCAGCTCTCGGCTAAACTCATACTTCTCGACGCTCCCATAAAAGCTCGAGGTGCTGTCATCCAAGATGAATAAAAATACCTCTTTTTATTCCACTGCATATGAAAACATGAGGTCATTGGAATATATTTAGAGTGAGATTTGGCAGCCTGCGCATGTTTACAATTCTTGGACTCGAAGCTCTCATGTGAGTCGGAGGCACTCTTTCCCCTCCTCAACTTCTCCTCTTTCTCTGCGGAGGTGAGTGCCCGTTCCAGGAGCTCAGAATCCCTTTCCTTGCTAGGTCCCAAAGTTAACCTTGCTCCGTGACTGACGACATCCTCAGTCCTGATGACCTGCTGTGGAGCCCGAGTCTTGAGGTTTTCATGTATTAATTCGACCACTGAAGTGGCTCCCCACCATCCGTCACCCACGGCAAAGCAGCCAGAGGGTTTGAACAGATTATCTAAAAATACTGTCTTTTCCTCAGTTCTTTGAATCATGATTTGGTCTGATTCCATTAGGTAGAAGCCTAAATGCCTTATGGTCACTGACTCCCCTTATCACGTGGATTTGGGGTTCTTCCTGGAGCCTTCAGAACAGCGTGGAATCGGCTGGCTGTCCTCTCCTGTCTTGTACTGTCTTGTCTCGGGGGCACTGGTTCTCAATGCTGGCTGCACATTAGAATCATCTAGGAAGCTTTAAAAGACACTGATGCCTGGTCCCCGACCCCAGCAATTCTGGTTATATTGATCTGGGTTACGGCTGAGCATCAAAAGTTTTAAAAACAGGGACCAGCTGGTGGCTGAGTGATTAAGTTCACATCGACTGCTTTGGCAGCCCTGGGCTTGCAGGTTCAGATCCTGGGCACGGACCTACACACAGCTCATCAAGCCATGCTGTGGTGGCATCCCACATATAAAACAGACGAAGGCTAGCACAGATGTTAGTTCAGTGACAATCTTCCTCACCAAAAAAGTTTTAAAAACAGTTTTATACTCTATTCCTAATTATGTTTTTAAAAATTATATACTTAAAAAAATAGATTTGAAAGAACATGCACCAATATGTCAACTGACTATCTCTGAGTAACAGAATTAAGAGGAATTTTTATTCCCTTATCTACTTTTCTGTGTCCTGATTTTTTTTTTTTTCGTAGCAAAGCAAATTGCAATGAAACAAATTATTCGTATAAAGGGGGGAAAAGCTATTTCCCACTTAAAAGGAAAGAAGCTCAGGATACCCTAAACAGAACTCCTCATCTTCTTCCCTACCCTCATTTCCTCCTGCATCCCCAGTTCCGAAAATGGCACCAGATCCTCACTGGCTGCCCTCACCCAGTGGCCATCCCGCCTCCTACCTTCCCTAACTCCATTCAGCCAGTTACTTACAAAGTCTCTACACTCAGTTTCCTTAGTACTTCTTCCATTTCTCTGCTTCCATCCACACAGGCCCCCTTCCTGCTACCTTACTTTGGGTCTCCCATTGTCTTGCTTCCATGATGATGGAGCTGTGTCCTCACCGGCTCTCTGCCCTGGAGGATGCTGTGTGGGGGCGGGGGGGGGGGGTCCTCTAGGCAGCCAGGCACATTGCTGCTACAGGGGTCTACCCTATACCCCACACCTGCTCTTGTCACTCACCTGCTTAAAACTTTCAGTGACATCCTCTTATTTCCAGAGCTCACTCCCAGATCCATGCCTGGCCCACAAGACCTTGCATAACCCGACCTGCCCACCTTCATAGCCACTCACCCTGCCCCTTCCCGCTCGCCATGTACACCAGTTGCAGGTCCCCAAAGGTGCCATTGTCTCTCTGACTCAGAGCCTTTGCTTGTGCTGCTCCCGTGCTTGGAGGCCCTTCCCTCCCCACCCTAACCATTTTCCTGCAGTAAATTGCTGCCACTCAAGATTCTCTGGGGCCTCCTTCTCCAGGAGTCTTCACTTTCCCGGCTCCTCAACACCCAATCTCTTTCACACTCCCATGAGCCTGTGTCTTCGTCTAGCGTTGGTTATCATTTTTGTCTGTCTGTCTGTCTCCCCCACTGCTGTCTGATGTCCTTGAGATTAGGAACCCTCACCTTTGTGTCCCAGCACCGCTCACATGGCCTCGCATTTCCCAGGCGTTCAATCAATGAGTCAAGGAACAAATGGACAATATCGATCCCTTACGCATAGACAGCTCTTTATGATTTTTCAAGGTACTTTTATATGTGTTTGGGGTTGGCTTTTGTGCCCCTAAATGGTCTTCAAAAGCACCACCTGCACCACCTGCATTCTCATTTATCCTGGGGGCAAGGTCCGTGGACAGGAGGGGAGTCTCTCTCCTCATTTGCCAGTGGTGACAGTGAGGTGCAGAGGGATCTGGGGGGGTCCTGCTGCCCAGAGCCTGCAGCTGGGGCATGGAACACCCAGGAGCCCGGCCCCTCAGCCTGTGCTCTTCCCCGTCGCCTCACTTCTTCCGCATGCTGGCTCCACCAGCCCGGATCCAGAGTCTGCACTGGGCGGTTGCCCACAAAGAAATGGAGATGGTCAGCCATTTAAAATCCTGCCTCCTTCACTTTCCAGTCATGCTTTCAGAAGAGGTCTGGGGGCGGGGGAGGGAACCAGGAGATGTGAAGTGAAAGCCGCAGCTCTGTTGGGCCTAAGATGAGCCCCTCAAAGGTAGGCCAGTCTTCGAGAATTGACAGTTTCTAGAGAGAAAGCAGATCCAGCAGGTGCGGATTCCACCTCTCTGGAGGAAGTACAGATTCACTAATCCCATCCACTTTCCCCCGCCTGGGAGGGAAGGGCTGCCAGAGGCTTCTTTCCAGAACGCAATCAGTGGGGGAAAGCGCAGAGCCACCTGCCTTCTGACTCACTGGCCAGCAGACCACATCCTAAGACCTTACGCAAGGCAATGACCGAAATCACGGCTCACGGCTCTGCCAATCCAAACGGATTTGGGAGAAGTTTCTCTGAGGTAGAATGACATTAAGAGAGCCTTGTCTCTGGTGCCTCCAGAGTCATCCTCACTTGATCCTTGGGTTCAGCCTGACCCAGAGAGGGCTCCTGGGCCCCTCTCCGCCCAAGCAGGGCCAGAGGCGCGTCTTCACCATCCTCCTCCCAGGAGAGTGCAGGGGTAGCGTGGGGAATTTGTGGGGTCAGGAGTGGGAGGCCACCTCCTCCCACCACCCCCTCACTCCCTACCCAGATTCTCCTCCAGCTCTAGTGTGGGGCCCTGGGACAGACCCTGTCCCTACAAGGATCAGGAAGCCACATAGTGGAGCTCAACAAACTCTTAACAGGCACCTCCCATGTGCCAGATATGCTAAGAGCCAGTCTGATAGGGATAAATTAGACGTGGTTCCTTCATCAGCACAAAAGCATGTACACATATAGAAAAATAACCAGAATTCCTGGAAAACGATGACTAGAAACGCGAACAAGGTGCTGTGAAAGGCTAAGAGAGATGCTTTCCAGATGGGAATTCAGCAAAGTCTTCTCGGAAGAGGTGGCGTCATTTGAACTGAACCTTGAAGTGAGGGCAAAATGTGGACGAGAAGGACTGTTGGCTGGAGTGGGGGGAGACAGGGCAGTAAAGATAGTGCAGGCTTTGCAGGTTGCAATGGCTGGTATTAGCGTGAATCACATGACATGGCTGATATTTTTACTGGTTTTACCTATAATAACATCAATTTCAGATGAGTCAATGTACTACTTCCCAGGTGAGTGGAGATGGGAAAACACAGGTTGCAGAGAGAAAACAAGCAGAACTTCAGCGTTTGTCAGTAGCTGGTAAACTTTGCACTAACTTTAACCTTTTGATATGAGCTGATAGAAATGTTCCAGGGATGGCATTTTCCTTCTTTCTCAAGAGGAGACTGGTATTGTAAGGTTTGTCTATCATCCAAAGACTAGTCCAAGTCAGACCTGAACTTCAGAATCAGATTGCATCTGCTGGTCACAGGAAGGCAGTATTATACCCCCGAGTCGGAAAGATCTGAGTTCAAATCCTGGCTCCACCACTTACAAACTAGGCCACCAGCTTCCTAACTTTCTGAGTCTCACCTGGAGAATGGTGAAGATAATGGTGCTTCCCTTCCTCACAAGACTGGAGACGATTACACGAGATGGTGCTTATTCATTGCTTAGCACAATTGCTGCCCACAGGAAGTGCCTAGCAGCTGTGTGCAGGGTTGTGACCTATGTCAAGAGGAAGAGACAGCACCAAGGGCTGACACCATGTCCACAAGTCATAAACGGAATTCCATTGTTTTTCCTTAGGTGAAGGTGAAGGTGACGGTAGCAGGGCCGTGACCTACTTGAGTCACAAGTGGGGGGAGGGGGAAGACACAAGGAAATACGTGAGGCTTGAGTCTCTCAGGCCAGAACGACAAGAACAAGGAGGGGCTGACATGATCCTACAAAAGCATTTCATTGCTTTCAGCCCCCAGAGCAAACCCGCTAAGGCACTTCACGTTCCCAGAGCTCTCCTCTCTGGCAGGCACACCTGGCTCAGATACGGATGCTTTTGAGCAAAAGAGTGTCTGCGGCTCCCAAGTCAACCACCCTGGAGTGGTTCCCAGGGAAGCAGTGGTGATATCGGCGATGGTCGGCTTGCATGGGCACCAGAGGTTCAGGAAAAACAGACTCTCGGCTTTCCAGGAAAAGAAATCTTGGCCATTCTGAGGAAAATCTAAAACCAGAGAGGTTAGGCAGCTGAAGTGCCCCGCCCAACCAGGAGGCCTGTGGTGGGCACAGGCACCTGGGCAGGACTTCTGGCTGTCCTGGGCGGGGGTGACTTGCCCACCTTGGCTCCCAGCCTTCCACTTCGTTCTAAGCAGTCTCCTGGTGGGGATGGAAACAGCGTCCTACCTCTGTCAGGAAGACTGGCTTGTGTACTTCACAATAATTGTCAATAAGAATTTTTAAATGGCATTTAGAATTCTAAAGTAAACAGTGCTTGTGATGGGGTGCTTGACAGAGAGAGTAAGAAACAGCGTCAGGGAACATTCTCTGCCAGCCCCAGCTTGCTGTCCGACTGCCCGTCCCCCTCATTGCCGCCATCCAGAAGGCAGGCAGAGCTGTCCAGGGGCCCACGCGGCTGGCATCTTCCCCTGTTTTTCTGTTCATCTTCTACCACCCTTTTCTCCAACAAGAACCGATGGAGTTGAGGGCAGGAGCAAGTTTTGAACACCTGAGACAGCGTCATCCCTGGGGTAGGGAGACCCTTCTCGAGAGCAGCTCTTCTCTCTGTAGCCCTGAAAATTTTCCCTGCAGTTTAAAGTTTTTGTTCAAGTCACCATTTCCAGTCCTGCTGACAAGTCCGCGGGGTTGGAAAGAGGCTCTGGCTGGGAGCAGCGGCACAGACAGCAGGCGGCTGAGGCCTGGTCTTGTGTGTTGACATCTTGGAGCCATCCCAGAGGCCTCGGGACCAGTTCCCGCTGCGGGATGGGTTCCTCGCTCCCCAACCAAGGTGGACCACAGGCCAGAGCTACTGCCAGGCAGAGGGAGGCTCCAGGCCTCAGCACCCGTGAGGGGGTCTCCTCTTTCATTCGCTGTCTCTGCTCTTGCTGTGCCTCACCCCACCTCACCTCATCCAGGAAGCTCTGCAGAATTTTCCCTCTCATTTCAAAGACGGCATCACCTTCCGACTGGTCCCACCAGAACTGTCCTTAAAGCACAAAACCCACCCTGGGAGATCAGTCTGCAGGAGCTTGGAGAGGCCCCGCCCCACACCAGGATCGCCTGACTCAGACACGAAATGAATCCACAGGCCCATCTCAAGGGCCTGGAGCTGCAGGGAGAGGATGGGAGCGGGGCGCCAAGGGGAGGACCCCACGGGATAAAGGAGGCAACATGGGAGCTGAATCTTGAAAGATGGAAAGGAGCCGAGGAAAGGGGTCAGCATTTGCAGAGGCCAGGAGACAGGAACTGTGAATCCTTTGGCATTTCTGGTGTGAGAGAAGCAGGAAGTGACAGGAGCTGAGCCTGGAGAGAGGCCCGGAGCCAGATCAGAAATGGCTTCACGTGCATGGTGTGGCAGTGAATGTTTAACACGCAGTTGTGGCCAGGGTTGAGGGAGTTGCTGATTTGTAACATTTGTGCCAATTTCCGTGCCACCCCACCACGGCAGATTTCAACGTCCCGATGGTTTACCAACCAACACACAGAAATTCCTGAAAAGTTAACAGTTTGTGAGCTAGTAAAGGCTGGTTCCAACACACTACTGCATCACATGTGACATGTAACCCCTACCCTTCCCCATTCCCTGCTGCAGAATTCCTCTGCGGTCCTCGGGGAGGGGGCCGCACTAATTCCACTTCAGACTGCTGTCACAGGCTCTCAGTCTCACTCACTCCTCCCTGCCCACAGCTGTCCCTTCTCTCTACCCCTCGTGACACAAGCCTGGAGCTCAGTCACACTTTCTGGAGTTCCACAAAAACCACTTGCACACGCTCACATAGTATAGCCAACCTGTGGAAACAGACAATGTTCCTATAACAGCAATTCTAACTACATCATCACCCAGAATATTAAACTTAATATTCTGGAATATTAAGAATATTCTTAAATTTTCCTTGGCCATTTCCACCCTCCTGGGCTTTGGTCTCCTGCAATATTGCTTTGTCCCGTTCTCTCCTGCCTCCCTCTGCCCTTGACACTCCCCCCTAAATCTTTCTGTCTATCACAGAGAGCAGTTTGGCCCTTTCTAGCCACCCGTCACCCAGGCCTGCACTGTTCGGTGCATATTCAGGGCCACTGATGGTTAGTTCAGGTCTGAAGAGCCTCTGGGAACGGAGAGGAATACCAGCTACTATTTAGGAATTTATGACAATCATCACTCCTTAAACTATTAGCATTCCTCTAAATATTCACACACTACTAACATGGCTAATAACTCAAAAATTCATTGTAAATAACAATGAGATATCACAACACACCTATTAGAATGGCCAAAATCCAGAACACTGACAGCACTGAATGCTGGTGAGGATGTGGAGCACCAGGAACGCTCACTCATCGCTGGTGGGAACGCAAAATGGCACGGCCACCTTGGAAGACAGTTTGGCGGTTTCTTACAAAACTAAACACACTCTCAGCCAATGATCCAGCAGGTGTGCTCCTTGGATCTACTCAGAAGATCTGAAAACTTATGTCCACACAGAAACCTGCACACAGATACTTATAGCAGCTTTATTTATAATTGTCAAGACGTGGAAGCAACCAAGGTGTCCTTCAGTAGGTGAACGGGGGTAAAGGAACTGTGGTCATCTAGACAGTGGAATATTATTCAGCAATAAAAATAAATGAGCTATCAAGCCCTTCAAAGACATGGAGGAAACTTAAAAGCACATTGTTAAATGAAAGGAGCCAAACCGAAAGGGCTACGCTCTGTGTGATTCTAACCATCTGACATTCTGGAAAAGGCAAAACTATGAAGACAATAAAAAGATCAGCGGTTGCCAGGGGCGAGATGGTAAGGGAAGGGCAAATAGGCAGAGCCACAGAGGATTTTTAGGGCAGTGAAAATACGCTAAATGACACCATAATGATGGATACATGTCATTATACGTTTGTTAAAACCCATAGACTGTGCAGCACCGAGAGTGAACCCTAACGTAAACCACCACTTTGGGTGATTGTGATGAGACAATGTAGCTTCATCAGTTATAACAAATGGACCACTCTGGGGAGTGACGTTGATAACATTGGAGGCTGTGTGGGGGTGGGGGGTAGGGTATATGGGAACTCTCTACTTTATGCTCCATTTTGCTGTGAACCTATAACTGTTCTAAAAAATAAAGTCTGTTTTTAAAAAGTCATGAATTTAGCAAACTGGATTTTCACAAACACTTAACATTGACTGCAAACTTAGAGGAACACCTCCAAACATTTAATTTAATTCACAAATTTAACATGGCAGATCCTCTTAAAAACTCTAAATGTATTAAATATACACAATATCACAATTCCAAAGCTATTTAATACCCTCACATCAAAACCTGTTATAAAAGTATTAATACTGTGGGTTTGACTTTGTTTCTTCTCTTAAATTCCACACCTTCCTGGGGTGCCAATTTTGACACCTTCCTAGGATTTCAGTAATTTTACCAAATACTATTTTTACCTACCCACGGATATTAACAATCCTACCAGACCAAAAGAAGACGAAAGAACCACCTCAAACTTCTGGAGTTGCAAAGTCTGGGTGGTTGAAGTCTTGGTTCTGGGTCAGGATGTGCGCCTGGGTTGCAAAGTCCAAGGAGAAGAAATCAACGGAGGGAGCTTCCTTTTTGTAATTCAACTTTATTTGTTACTTCAGCAAGACTTTTTAAGTCCATACCTTTCGAGAAGATTTTTCGGTTTTCCAGTATTGAATTTTCCCCCTGAAACGAGATGAAGTCACATCTTGCTTGGCCGGCATTGCGTAATTCATCGTCCTGTCATCATGATGGATTGACCTGATCCGTTAGCGTTATTAAAAGTGTGTGTCTCCTTGCTGGTGTTGTGTTATAAAATATAGGGGCCATTTAGAAGTTGCATCCCCTAAGAGAGGAGGCACCGAGTCTGTGAAGTTACTGCTCCTTCCTAGGACCACTAGGAACTCTAGGGGACCCTGCTTTCCTCAATTGTCCTGTGTGACCCCAGGGCTGAGAAGCCCTGTCCTGAAACAGTGCCTAAGTTTTCCCAAAGAAATGGGCTAATTCAGAGTCCCCTGCATTTGTTCGTTCCTGCTTTCACAGATGGAAACAAGCACGTATCTATCCTTGATAGACAGATACATAATTAATAGAAGAAACAAAAGACCTGTTTATGTGAAATGCCCTACTTACTAAAGTCGATACAAATTAACATATTCCTTATGTTCGCTCCCCTTTTCATCTCCAACCACTTCTCTGTTCGCTTTAACGTTTTTTGAGTGTTGTAATGAACCACATTCCTCCTCTGGCTCAACCTGTTGTAATTAATGCCCACACTGTCAGGGCCTTGGCCTGGGAGCCCCTCGGTTTGGCTCTTTCGTCCTTGTAGCACTGCCCCAACAGTCTTGGGAGCATTCTTCCTTTCTGGCAACAAGATGTTCCAGACCCATCCTGATTTTTTTCCTGCCTTAAGTCATGGAATCAGCTGTCCCCCATGGAATCTCCATTCCTGTTAGTGGAAAACGATATTAGAGACCACAGTCCAGCAGATTGGGGTACATGTGACCGTGGTGGGGACAGCGGGGAATGGGGCAAGAGTACTGCCTCGGTGGTAACAGAGACAGAAAATGTTTATTTTGAAGGTAATGTGTTCACACTACTCTTTCCGACTCAAGACAATGTGCCTTGTAGCTTCCACCTACTTTTCTCACAGTATGAGCCTTCAGTGGCCACTGTCTTTCTTTGTGCTGTCCTAAACAATAAGCCATAAATTCATCTCTCACCTATTCTCCCCACCCCTTCCTGGAAAGGGAAGGGAGCAGGACAGAGATTTGTTTCCCCACGACAGAAACGGTGCCACCACCTCACCCACAGAGGCATGCTACCTTGCAACGATTCAGTTTTCAACTGTTTTCTCCATTGTATGTTCCAAGGGAGTGTGGTCGGGGCACATAACCAACTTTATATATTGGATGGATTCCCCTGGTAGCTGGGGCAAGGATGGTTTTGAGAATGGGCAGGATAGAGGTAGAAAGATGGCTACAGAGTCAGTTGCAACTGTTCAGAACAAGAGCCTTGAACCAAGGAAGCCATGGGAGTTGGGGATAATTTAGTGTCTGAACAGAAGAGTCCAGTGTCTGGTTCTGGTCTCCGGGGGGTTGGCGATACCAGCTGTTGAGTGAGAGAGAGAACAAAGTGGAAATACAGAGCTGTGAGGGGCCTGAGGAGAGTTTGGCTTTGACCAGTTGAGTCTGAGGCGTTTCCATTCTGATGGAAACGTCCAACGGTGAGTTGGACATATGGGTCAGATTTTCTACCATGAACCACAGGAAGAGAAAGTTTCCCAAGCTAAAGGCAGGTGGTTGGGGGCTGTCTGTTGCCAAGGGGTATTCTCCTGGGGCCATCAACAGCCTGAGTTGTTTGCTTACACGGCTTGGGAAGACTTGGAGACTCTTCTGTTTTTCTAATTCTCATTTTGTCAGAGTCCTTGCCAGGAATCCCTGATGTTTCTACTTAACACCACAGTTTCAACCAAAATTAGCAAACAGCCCAAGAGGTTGGGACCCAGAGAAGGGCTGATTACATCTCCCCATTGCCAGCTGTAGAGAACAAGGTTAGGGTGGTAGAGACCGGAACCAAGGTGACAGAGGCTTTTGGAGCAAGCCGTAGTCATTCCAGAAGATGGTCTCTACCTCCCCAGGTTTTCCTGGGAGGCTCTGGAACCTCTGGAGGAACTGTAGGGGTGAGGAACAGAGGAGAGTTTGCAGGGAAAGGGCCTTCTCCCACCTCCCAAGCAGCCATCCTGTTGGTGCTGTGGGGAGCGTCTGGCCTGAGCATCAGCTGCCCCCAGGACTCAGTCTTGGCCAAGGTGGTGGCTGGGCCCCACCCTCAGAAAGGACACTGCATCTTTCCAGGAACCATCTGCAGGTCTGTGCTCATCTGGGAGTGTTGTTTGAATCGAGACAGGTGCTAGGCAGCCTGTTTTCACTCAGGACATGGCAACTTGGATCTCAGTTGTTTACCTAATCGAGTATTGGGTTATTCTTTTCCTCTTTCCTGATTATAAGAAATTGCCAAATGTAAACAACCCCCTCACTCTCATCACTGTTCTTTACTCTGAGCCAGAGACAGTCAGGCCTGGAGAAGGATTTCTTCCCAGGCTAACAGCTAGTCCAGAGTCTCTGTTTCTAGCCTAATTTCTCACCTTTCCCCAACATGAACCCAACCTGGTGAGTTCTGTTTCCTCACTGGCCCCTGACTCATGCCACACACTCCCTGCTCATTCCCATCTCCCGGCCTCAGCTTCTGCCATCTCCTCTGCCTGGGCGGCCCTTCCCATTTCTTTATACCTCCTGGGGTCTCACCCATCCTTCGAAGCTGAGCTTGGCCTCCATTGCTTCCAGCCCACGGTGTTGGGGACCTCACCAACTCTCGAGACTGAAGTAGAATGTGACCCAGATCCTGGCCTCCAGTAATTTCCTGCACAGAGGGAGGCACAACATGTACATTAAAAATGACAACTACAATTGGGAGGATTGAGAAATTCTTCTTGGATGTTTAGAGGAAAACCCAAGTAGACTTAGTGCTTTGCCTCGTTACTTCATAAGGTTGCTTCATTATCACCTTGTCATGTCCCTGCCACCCCAGCTCCTCTTCCTGCCTGAGTTGGGGTACGGGCTAGGGTCGGCCCCAAATTGCCAGCTGCTTCCTGAGGTTGTTTGGCAATGACAGCTTCGCTGTGTTAAGACTTCCTTACTCACCAGGCTTTGCGAGTGATGTCAATCTGACAGCCATGGATTAGAACCTTGTGATTACCATCCTCTAGCACCTAGAGAGGGTGCCCATCCTTCCTGAGCCTTCGGTCCTCATCTGTCAAATACCTACCTCACTGTTGAGAGGATGCAGTCAGATCATGCACATGAAGCATTTAGCATCCAGCACTGGGACTTTTGCAATAGCTCCAAGCTAGCTATCCGTTACTGTGTTTGGTACATTCCGTCCCCACCCCAACGCTCACACAGATATACATTCTCTTCTGCACCCATCAACTCTAAATAAATAGGGTTCCAAGGTGCGGTCTTTTCATCATGGTCAAGTTTTACAAATGTAGGCAGGGAACAGGGCCAAGTTTTCAGAGCCAGAAACAGTACAGAAATCGCTAGTGACGCCCATGACTCGGTTGCCTGTAGGATGGTGGCTGGGAAGCCTGTTTTGTGAGCTTGGCTGGTGCAGACAAAACTGAGGGAAAAGTTGATCTTTCCCACTTTTGCTTCCTCCCATCCCACCCACGCTTTCCAATCCCACTGCCACACACAACATCCTGGCCTCTCTGCCCCTCCCAAAGAAACGTATGGACAAGATGTCCATCACACACTTATTTATAACATGAACCTCAATCTTCAACTATTGGGGAACAATTTAACCATGCCACAAAACATGTGATAGAAGACTCCACAGATGTTGGAATGGACCAAAGTGAAGATGAGAGTATGGAAACATGTTTATAAGCTGGTTCTAAGTAAAATAAGCAGAACACAAAGTTGTTTATAAACACTGTGATTAGAACTAAGTAAAAAAATGTGTACTTCTCTGGCTAAAGATTAGAAAGAGGCACAGATGAATGAAACAATTGTGTAAGAGGAGTAGGGAGGATGACCTATCAGAGTGTTTTCTCTTTAAATTCCTTTAATGCTGTGGTAAGGTTATGTTAATAATACAAATGTCATATAAATTAAAGTGCCAGTCTACTGTCCCATTCCAAGTAAGTTTATGTCAACCTGATCATGGCTTATGGTTCCTTTCCCCTAATCAGGCATTTGGACCTAGAAGAAGTCTCTCGGGAAGGAGACCTCTCGAATTGAAGAGACTCCGGGAGGTGAGGTCTTGTGTGGGCAGAGTGGAGCAAGGTCTCTGCTGCCCCCACGCCTGGCATGTCTCCTCACAGGGCTGGCTGGAGAATTCCGGGGCGCTAGTGGCCACAGAGACCACCACACTTTTCTGGGTCCTTCCCACAGGCCAGGCACCGAACAGTCAAGAGGAAAAATGAGAGAGGGTACCATGGAGGAGATGGACAGACCAGGCTCAATCCAGGCTCTGGAGTGGGTTACGAGGACAGGAAGCAAGTCACTGAGGCCTCAAAAGATGAGCATCTTGAGAGATGAAGAGGTGCTCAGAGTGGACGGAAGTGAACCGGTGAGGCCCACGCTGGGAGGTAGGGTGCTCCAAGAAAGAAAGCACTGACTTGGCAACCTGAGTTTAGATCCCCATGCTATTACTGACTACCCAGGTGATCTGGAGCAAGCTGCTAACCTCCCCAAGCCTTAGTGTTCTCCCCTGTGAAATGGGTATTAATGATCCCTACCTGAGTATTAATTCTTCTGAGTCTGGAGAAGCCAACGACCTGAAAGCACAGTGTCCGACAGGGCAGGCACTCGGTAAATCTTGGTTTCCAGCACTCGTTGGTAGAGCTGGAGGGGAACCCAGAGCAGTCTGCCTCCAAAACCATGATGCTTCTACTGAATCATGTGATGGGAGGGGCAAAAGGACGACTGCGAATCGGGGCAAGAGGCATAGAAACACCAGGCCGCTTCCAGGAAGACTGCAGGGTGTGTGTGGCCCAGAAAGTCCCTCTGCGCATGGCTCTTCCTTCTGGATTTCCACCCTGCACTAGTTCCTGTCCTGGTATCACCACTATATTAGTCTCAGTGTCACAAGAACCCTAAATCTGTTCCCACAGAGCTGTCTCTCCAGAGGACTTTGCCCTTTGGGTTTGTTAAAGGTCAGTGGAGGGGAGTGGTTGCCCTGTGCGGGCTCTCTGATCGAAGTCAAGGACAACTTTGCAACCTCTCTTAACCAAAAATGTGCCAGCCCAACACTTCAGTTGTGAAATGAAGGGCTAGACAGAGTCTCCACGGGTGCCGTCTGCCCTGTGTGACAGGAAGAGCATTGGATTAGGATTCAGGAGCCTAGAGCTGGATTTATATCCTGGTGCCACTGTGTGTGACCTGCCCTCAGCAAGTACCTTGACCTCTCTGGGCTGCAGATTCCTCATGGACAAAACGAGGCAAGCTTTGGGCTTCATCAGAGATTCTCCCCCCGCCGCCCCTCCCCGACGCATGCACATTAGGATCACCTGCAGACCTATCGAAACCAAACACAAGGATGCCCAGGCCCTCAGACAGTCTCATTTCATTGGTTTGGGGTGAGGCTGGGGCATGAGAATTTCTCTAAAGTTTCTTAGATCACCTTCTTTCAAACTTGGCAGTACCTTGGAGTCACCTGGAGTTTTAAAGACCACAGATACTTGGGTCCCACCCCCAGTGATTCTGACATAGTTGTTATGGGGTGAAGCCTGGGTATTGGCAGTTTTCAGAGCTCCCCAGGTGACGCTAATGTGCAGCAAGAACACGTCTCACCTGCAGGCCTCTCCCAGGGGGCTCGCATTGCCCTGGCTGGTGATGCTTCCTTGGCTTCATCAGACTTTCACTCCTGCTCAGGAAGAGGCACCTCGAGAGCCCGGGGGAAGCAGAACCAGGAGTGGCCAGGGATGCCCAGCACAGTTGAGAAGCTGAGCCCCTGCAACGGGCAGCTGGGCCCCGGCCACAGAGGTGCGCATTGGGCACCTTCTGCCCTGCCCACCCCAGGCCAGGCGAGTGTGCTGGCTGGACACAGGCTTCAGGGGCTGTGTGTCTGTGGCCATCGTTCCTCCGGCAGCAGAAACCCAGGAGAGAGAAGGGCTGGAGCAGCTGAGGCAGGAGATGTGAGTTTGGGTCTTGCTTTGAGTACTGGTGGGTCCCAGGTGAGCCTCTTGCCCTGTCCACTATTCACTCAGTTTTTTGGACGTGTTTTCCAGCAACACTTATCAAGTGCTCTGCTGGGCCTTGAGGAAAAAGATGAATGGGTATGGGGGATCGGCAGGCAGAAAGGGCACGGGACGGGACTGGCAGGCCCAGGAGCTGCCGGGCAGAGGCTTGGCTGTGAACAGTGGGACGAGGAAGGTGTGGGGCAGGGACAGGCAGGGCCCAATCACGCTGTGCGCCATGCTGAGGAGCTTGGACCTTGCCCCAGGGACCCTGCCTCCCATGCACAGGCACCTCAGTTAAGCCAAGTGACATCACGGTTCACGGGCCTAACGGTGCTGCTCTCTCTGTCTCCACCTGCTGTCATGGGATCCCCGCTGCAAGGTACCCTAATTCTGGGAGTCCACAGAGGCGACTCAGTGTGTGCCATGACAGCAGTGCAGGGCCCACTCCACCCCTGCTGTGCCATTCTCCCAGCCCCTATACAGGTGTCCCCGGCTGAGTGCTCCCCAGAGCCCAAGAAGGTACTCTGGGCCACTGCCGATGGCTGCTGAGGTGTCTCTGTGCGGGACCTCATCCTGTGGCCTTAGCACTGCCAGGCCTGTCCTCAGGTCTGACAGCCTAGGGAAAGCGCTCCATCCTTGTGTCTATTGGGCTTCCTGCTAGGATTCCCCAGAGGGACTTGAAGCCACCCCTCTCCTCTCACAGCCACCCCAGTCCTGCCTTCTACACTTTCTTCCCTCTGGATGAGTTCTCCCCTGGGAAGCTCAATGGTCCTCCCTAGAAATGGACCCCAGCAGACCCCCAGCATCGGGAATCCCGGGACCCACACGTGCTGCTGACAACGGGGAGCACCCGAGACGGGAAGGTAAGCCAAGAGGGACCACATCTGCTTTCCCTGGATGCTCCCTTGTCGTCCCTGCACAGGGTCAGGCTCTTGAACACCAAGACTTGAGCCTCCACTGAGATGAGGTGTCAACTCCCCAACAGCCACCTTTAGCTGTCAGCACTTCACAACCTTAAGTGTATTCTCCGGCATTTTCTCACAACCAGCCTGCGAGGCGGGAGCCATCATTGTCACCATTTCACAAATGAGTAAACTGAGGCTCCGAGAGGTTAAGCGATTTGCCCAGGGTTGCACCTAGGACAAAGAACCCAAATCCAGGTTTTTTGGCTCCAAAAAGCTGGCTGCATCAAACCGCTGACAGCATTTTTAAAACTATGAAGTGTGACACGAACGTCAGGCATTAATAATTATTATCACTTCCACCACGCGGAGCTGGCGTGAAGCCCCAGTGCAGGCTGCACTTCAGGGCTGCTGCGTCCCACCCTCCCCTGCCCCTCACTGGTCTGAGTGAAGAGCCACCACCAGGATGGACGGAGCTATCTGGACACTCTCAGGGTCAGGGCGCCATGCAAATCCCCATCCAGTTCACATAAGTCTCTGTACTATCTGTCTGTCCCAACTCCAGGGATGGAGAGACACCAAGGTCACAGCAGCTGCTTCCACTGTTCAGAAACGGGGAGTGGGTTGCCCGTGGAACGGATGAGGGCAGCCTGCCTGATGGGATGCCAGGCTTGGAGGTGACAGGATCTGGGCCGTGCCCCTGTGGGCATCTCAGAGGCTCAGAGCTGTTCAGACTTCTTAGGGCATAGCCTGAGCGTTTCCCCCAAGGTTTGCTTCTCTGGAATATTAGTTCCTGTTTCTAAAGTGTTGGGAGAGATAGGGGACTGCAGAAGACAGGGGGAGAAGCGTGGGGGGAAGTTCTGAGGCTTTTGGAAGTCAAATACTCCCTAGGAAACATTTCAATGTATGAAAGGCTGAGAAACATATGGATTGAATTTTCCTGAAGAATACACATGGATTTAAAAATTAAAGGGCAAGGGTGGGGGTTGGATTTGAGGGCAGCGGGATGATTGGGTGTTTTTCCCCAAAAGCACATTCTGGGGAATTTTACTGGCAGCCAAACCACTTTAAACATCCTGAGATACTAACCAGACATGGAGTCACCCGAGTGACCCAGCTCGGCAGGCTGGAGAGTTGTCTGCCCCCTCCCTGGTTCTGCACACGTTCCGGCCTCGCTCGACACCTAGACACTAGTGTGGATGAGGACAGGATGGTCACAGGTATCCCCAGGGCCAGTGGGCACACTGTGGCCTGTGGGGGCTGCTTCCCTGGTCCACCCCCATGAGCTCCAGAATGTTGACTGAACATCCAACAGAGACCAGTGGACCTGCCCTCAACCCCACTGTGCTGCAGTGTCCTCATGTGACAAATGGGAATAAGAATAACACTTACCTCACATTTAATTATTGAGAAGTAAATGGGTAAGTCCATGTAACATGCTTAGATCCATGCCTTGGAAACTTTTAAGTGTGAGTTTTAAGTTTTAACTTTTGAGTTTGGGCACTCAAAACATACAACTGTAATTATTGTCTATGACATGTACATCAATACCTAGAGCGTGGTTCTTGAACTCAGGACTTTAAGAAGATGACAAAAGGATTCACTGACAATTCATTAATTTATTCAAAAAATGTTTATTGAGGGCCTACTGTATCCATCAAGATCCGTTAGATTATTCTGCAGTAACAGACATCCCCAGTACCTCAGTGGCTCAGAAAGACAAGGCGTCTTTCTTGTCCATGCTACTGCCCCCTTCAGGTTGAGGGACTCTGCTCCGCCTGGTCCTGACTAAGGGATGAGGCCAAACAAAGCTGTCACTGACTCGAGGCATCATTGACCAGCACACACAAAAAAGCAGAATTGTCACAAGTCACACACTGGCTTTTAAACGGCCCTTCTGGAAGTAGCACATGTCACTTTGGGGAGGACTCACAGTTCAGGAGCCCAAGCAAATCATGTGGCCATTTCGGGGGGGGAGGGGGGGGACGTGTATTTCTACCACGTGCCAGAAGGGGCAGAACCCCTGGGATCCGTCGTCTGAACTGTCAGCTGCCCTCCTCTCACCCTCAGCTCAGGGCAAACTTCATTTGCATTAACTGCCTGTAGTGTCATCGTGCAAATCATTAATTAAGATGTTGAATGGCATAAGGCACGGCCAGCTGCACCCTGCATATGGCAGTTTAGGTGTGCCCTGATCCCTGCCACCCCCCTTAAGAGAATTTCATTAACAGACACTTTTCAAGAACTTTCATTGAACCAGCTACAAACCCATCCGTATTAGTCACTCAGGCTGCCAGAACGAAATACCACAGACTGGGTGGATAACATAAATTTTATTTTCTCACAGTTCTGGAGACTGGAAGTCTGAGATCAGGGTGTCAGCACGGCTGGGTTCTTACTGAGGGCCCTTTTTCTGGTTGTGTCCCTACATGGCCTTTCCTTGGTGTGTACAGGCAGAGAGCTCTTGTGTGTCCTCCTCTTTTATAAGGACACTAATCCCACCATGAGGGCCCCACCCTCATGACCTCATCTAAACCTAATTATGTCCCAAAGGCCCCACCTCCAAGTGCCATCACAGAGGGGATTAGGGCTTCCAAATATGCATTTTGGAGGAGCACAAACACTCAGTCCATGACCAGCTTATCATCTGGATGACAGTTCTCCATCTTGACCTTGAGGATGTAACGTGAGTCTTCACTGAAGTCCACGTTTCAATCCAGAGTGTAATATCCCAGTGACCCGACAGTCTGTGGACCCCGTTATTAAAGGAAATGAGACCATTTCCTCTGCTAAATGCTTACAAATTGTGTGTTTAATAATCTTTTCAAAAGGTTTTGCCAAAGGTTGGGTCTGTGGGTTTTGGAATCTACTTCTTTTTCCATTTTTAAAAGTTGGTTCAAAGTCTGCCCGTCTCCTGGCACCTCCTGCTGTCCCCAAGACTCCCCAAAGAGGACCAAGCAGAGTGTGGGGCTCTTGCAGGTTCTCTCCATGCTCTGGGATGTAAATGAACCAGTTTAAAGATGCCAGGTGCTCCCTTCCTTGTGTGGCAGGATGATTTCTTGAAGTAGTGATGGGGGTATTTTCTCCTTTAAGTGTCCTCGCCCCCAGACTGGGGAGGGTAGCCAGGTCCTTCTGTATTCCCTCCCATGAGGGATTTTTGTACAATGAGGCCCAAAATAGAAGCACTCCCCTGGCTGTCTATTCTCGGCATTGGTTGAAGGGAGTATGATAAATATTTTTAATGACAACAGGAAGAGAAGTGACAGAATTCCTTGAGGGGAAAAAAAGTCGTCAATCAGAGTACTGGATGGAGAAGGAGCGGGTGGTGCTGAGGAAGTGGGAAGACCCGGGTCCATGGCTGCGCGCTGCCCCCAGGGAGGCTAGGGCACAGGCACTGGGGCGCCCCAATTCAGCAGTGATTTTCACCCCACACGTGGCATTGAAACAGAGAAAATCTTCAAGGGACCACTCTGAGTTCGAACTAGGAGGATGTCAGCCACAATTGTAATGGCCTGGAGCTGTGTGACCTTGGGCAAGTCCTTGAACCTCTCTGGGTCCGTTTTTTTCATCTGTAAAATGGAGGTGTTAGTATTATTTGTCTCAGGATTGTAATGAGGACTGAGTGAGTTCATACATGAAAGTACTTAGAAGAGTGCCTGGGGGCTGGCCCTGTGGCCAAGCAGTTAAGTTTGAGCACTCTGCTTCAGCGGACCAGGGTTTCGCTAGTTCAAATCCTGGGCGCAGACATGGCACCGCTCATCAAGCCATGCTGAGGCAGCATCTCATATGCCACAACTAGAAGGACCCACAACTAAAATATACAACTATGTACTGGGGGCAGAAAAAGGAAAAATCTTTAAAAAAATAAATTAAAAAAAAGAACAGTGCGTGGCACATAGGATTGTGGTGGTGATGATGCTGGATTGTTCACAGGTGCAGCCCGCGAATTCAGGGGAAAGGAAGAGCCTTGATAATAACTTAAATTGGGTTTCCTGCCAAGCTGGCAGATAGGAACTTGAAGTCAATTTGAAGAAATGAGAGAAACGTGACCTTTCTTGCACACTCGAGTTCATGAACCACGGTCTCATGTGCTACACTCTCTCACTCCACGTCAGGTGCGATTTCCTCTTAAAATTGTTTGTTTTCCCCTATATGGAGCAGAGAGCATCTGAGTGGGCTCTGACATCCACTAACATCACCACTTTCCCCAAGCAGTGGGTCTGCTCCTTTCTTATTCATCTTTCTTCTTCTTCCAAACAAAACTAAAAAAAACCGTGGCAGACAGGTGGTCCCCCAGATGCCCACATCCTAATCCCCACAATCAGAGAATGTGTTACGTCACATGGCAAAAAGGATATGGGTGGAAGGGAGGAATGTAAGGTTGCAGACAGAATTAAGGGCACTAATCAGCTGCCCTTAAGATAGGGAGATGATCGTGGGTTATGCTGGTGGGCCCAACGTGATCACCAGGGTCCTTAAAAGTGGAAGAGGGAGGCAGAGCCAGAGAGACGGCAGCGTGAGAAATGCCTGGCCCAGCATTACTGGCTTTGAAGATGGAAGGAAGGTGCCACTAGCTAAGGAATGTGGACAACCTCTAGAAGCTGGAAAAGGCAAGGAAACATTCTCCTCTAGAGCTGCCAGGAGGAATGCAGACCTGTGACACCTTGATTTTAGCCCACTGAGACCCCTGTCAGACTTCTGACTTCCAGAATTGTAAGACTACGAATTTGTGTTGTTTCAAGCCACTAAATTTGTGGTAACTGGTTATAGCAGCAATAGGAGAGAAATACACAAACAAATAACATCAAAAACAAGAAACAACAAATCAAACAAAAACACTTGTTTTGGCCCAGCTCAGCTTTAGCTTTCCTGACCCTGTTTGGAAAGAGTCCTTACCGTCTCCTGAGTTTGTCCTTGTTTCTCCGCCCCTCTTCCCGGGATTGGTGCCTGTTCTTTCACATGAAGAGCTTTTTAAAGAGCACTCGTTCTGTTTGTTTAGACACAGCCCTCGTCTTCACTCAGGTTATTCCTGGTTGTCTTTTCTAGAGCCTCCTGTCCCTCTTGCGTCATCTTGCTTTTTCATGTCTCTGGGGTCACACCTGCCTTTGCTCTGGACTTTCTGAAATCCTTCCCTAAGGCTCATCCATGTGACTGACCAGTCAAGACCCTGTGTCAGGTGCCGAGGACACAAAGTCACTCACTTACAAGTGACCGATAATTCATTAGCCAGGGCCAGATGAACTTGCCATATTTTTAGATCTAAAAAAGTCAAGATCAGTAATAATTCCATGCAGTACAACCTAAGGAGAGAGAAGACATGTAAATAACTATAAGTGTGAGAAATACAAAACAGGAAGCAGAAACAAGGAGAAGAGGAGTTATGATGGATGGAAGAGATGAAGAAATAAAATAGGAACGAGAAGTGCCTGAAGAAAATGAAACCAAGCCCTGGCATGGAGGACACTGGGAGCAGCTCTGGATTGTGGTCAGGGAAGGTGACTGGGGTGCCCCATGGGGGAGCTTGGCCTATACCCTATGAAGACCAGAGAGCTGAGGCAGACTTCAGCAGGGAGGAATGGACCCACTTCCTTTGTGACTTGCCCACTCTGGAGGGAGCACGGGGGAGGGCTGGAGAGGGCCAGTCCAGGGGACTGGTCAGTTAGTGGTGGTGCTTGAGGTAGCCCATACATGAGATGTAGGGCCATGACGGTGGGTTGGGGAAGACTGGAGGGCTGTAGAACAGGCTGGACTTTTTGGTGACAGAGTAGGTCGGAGGAGGAGCAGGGAAAGAAGAGGAAAACGTCAGGGAAGAGTCTGGGTTCAGTGTTAGGGGCCCGGAGGGTTGGGCCACTACTCAAGATGAGGAACCCAAGAAGAGGGGCAGATTGGGCAGCCAGAGACGTGGGTAGAGGAGAATGGAGAAGGTCACAAACCCCAGTTCTGGAAATGCTGAGTATGGCAGCTAGTCTACCAGAATGGCCCCCAATGACCCACACTTCCCAGTAGTCGCAACCATGTGTAGTGTCCTCCCCAAGAATCTGGGCTAGGCCTGTAGCTCTCTTTAACCAGTAGGATGTGGCGAAAGTGATGCTGTGCTAGTTCCGGGCCTGAGCGGTATGATGGGCTGGCAGCTCCTGCTTTTGCACCTTTGGGAGCCCTGAACCACCATGTAAGGAGTCTGACTACCCTGCTGGAGTGACCATTTGGGGAGGCCACTGGGGGAGGACAACGCCCTGTGACTACAAGAAGAAACAGAAAGCCAGTCATGCTAGCATCCCAGCAGAGGCCCCTTCCAAATGTTCCCACCGGAGTGCCAACCGTGTGAGTGTGCCATCTTGGATGTTCCAGCCCAGCCCCGCCCCAGAGGACCACAGCCCCAGCTGACATCACACGGAGCAAAGTACTACTCAGGCAGGACTAGTGAACCCACAGAGTCATGAGAGACAATAAAATGGTTCTTGCTTGTGGGGGATTTTGGTATACAAACTTTTTTTTTAAATGCAGTAAAATACGCAACATTTACTGTTTTAACCATTTTTAAGTATACAATTCAGTGGCATTAGGTACATTAACATTGTTGTACAACCATTACCACCATCCATCCATGAAACTCTTTTTATCCTCCCAAACTCAACGTTTGTGCCCATTAAACAGTAACTCCCCAGTCCCCCCTCCCGCCGGCAGCCACCATTCTCCTTTCTGTCTCTACGAATTTGACCACTTTAGGTACTTCATATAAGTAGAATCATACAGTATTTGTCCTTTTGGAGCCGGCTTATTTCACTTAGCAGAATGTCTTCAAGGTTCATCCACGGTGTAGCATGTGTCAGGACTTCCTTCCTTTTTAAGGCCGAGTAATATGCTTTTGTGTGTATATACCACGTTTTGTTTATTCATTCATCCATCAGTAGATACTTGGATTGATTCCACCTTTTGGCTATTGTGAATAACACTACCATGAACATAGGTGTACAAATATCTGTTCAAGGTCCTACTTTCAATTCTTTTGGGTATAACCCCAGAAGTAGAATTGCTGGATCATATGGTAGTTCTATTTTTAATTTTTTGAGAAACTGCCATATTATTTTCCATAGAGGCTGCACCATTTTACATTCCCACCAACAGTGCACAATTGGTCTAATTTCTCCACATCCTCGTCAACACTTATTATTTTCTTTCTTAGGCTTTTGTTTGTTGCTTGTTTTGATAGTAAGCATTTCAATGGGTGTGAGATGTTAGCTCATTGTGGTAAATGGTTTTTATTTTAAGCCACTAAATTATGGGTTGGTTTATTATGCAGCAATGGATAACCAAGACACTGAGTTTGCAGTCCTGGTGTTTCCCTGGCTGGCTGGTTATCATGGACTCTAAGACAGCA
Organism: Equus caballus; assembly: GCF_041296265.1. NCBI lineage: Eukaryota > Metazoa > Chordata > Mammalia > Perissodactyla > Equidae > Equus > Equus caballus. The sequence goes on from NC_091688.1 coordinate 13,910,548, forward strand.
CAATTACCTCCTTACAAGACCTGCCCAATTTTTTGTGCCTAGTCAGAATTCAGTCTAGGGTAGCTGCCCCTTGAAAAGATCCCTGGTAAAGCTGTTGAGAATTTCCCACAATACTGTTTTCAGAAGAATTCGACAACCTTCCTCCCTTGGATTGATGTAACCTTTTGGGGCTGTCTCCACAAGTGACTTGTGTAGGAATCTCCTTCTTCAAGAGAGAAGGTTTGAAGACTGTGGCTGGCCATCTCACTACCCTCAGACTCATAGACAAGTGTCCACAGTGTGCTCCACTCGGTCTCACATTCCTGATGGCTTGTATATTTCTTCACAGGTTCACACATACATCTAGCTTTTCACTCCCTCCCACGTTCACATGCTCAAGTACAAGGTCAGACCCTGTTGAACAAGTTATAACGAAGCACAACCAAGGTCAGCCAAGGACAATTCGTCTAGCTGCCCTGGAGCCTTCAGCGAGCCTGAAAAACTGGGAGGAGGAGGCATCCAGCAGATAGTCATGGAAGGGACGGTCCTGGGCACTGGCATCACTTGGGAGCTTTCACGAATCTCAACGTTCAGGCCACTTCTCACGCCAATTAAATCAGAACCTCTGGATGTGGGAGCAGACATCAGTATTGACTAGTGACTCCTAGGTGCAGCCAAGGTTGAGAACCAAGGATCTTCATTCATCATCACACACAGCCCTGCAGTGGAGATGTATTTCTTAATTGTGGTAAAAGTCACATAACGTAAAATTAACCATTTTAAAGTGTACAATACAGTGGCATTTAGTACATCTACAATGTTGTGCAACTATCCCTACTATGTAGTCCAAAACATTTTCATCACCTCAAAAGGAAACCCTGTACACACTAACCATCACTCCACCCAGCCCCTGGCCCCCACTAATCTGCTTTCTGTTTCTGTGGATTTACCTAATCTGAATATTTCATATACATGGAACCGTACCATACACGACCTTTTGTTTCTGGCTTCTCTCACTTAGCATAGGTTCATCGTGTTGTAGCAGGTAGCAGAAATTCATCCCTTTTTATGGCCGAATAACATTCCATTGTATGGATAGACCACATTTTGTTTATCCATTCATCAATTGAAGGACATTTGGTTGTTTCCATATTTTGGCTGTTGTGAATAACGCTGCTATGAGCATTCACATGCAAGTTTTTGTTTGAGTATCTGTTTTTGATTCTTTGGAGTATATATCTAAGAGTATAATCACTGGGTCAGATGGTAATTCTATGTTAACTTTTTGATGAAGCGCCAAACTGTCTTCCACCGCAGCTGCACTATTTTAAATTCCTACCAGCAACGCATGAGGGTTCCAATTTCTCCACATCCTCGTCAACACTTATTTTTCATTTTTCTTTTTTATTATTACAGCCATTCTAGTAGGTGTGGAGTGGTATCTCACTGTGGCTGTAATTTTCATTTCCCTAATGACTAATGATGTTGAGCATTTTTTCATGTGCTTATTGACCATTTGTATAGCTTCTTTGGAGGAATGTCTATTCGAGACCCAGATATTTCATACCCCCCAATTCTCACAGCACCACTGAGGGGACAGGATTGTCCATGTTTTCATAGATGAAGAAACTAAGAGCGGTTAGGTTGCCCCAAATCCAACCAGTGATGGAAAGCAAGGTCTGCCTGACCCTGAAATTCACACCACACACATGTCCCAAACATTCAAGTGCGCAGATCCTGGTGCCAAATGAGAACCGCAGTCAAAGAGCTGCCGGGTGTGGAGGAGGGATGAGCACAAAACCCTGGAGCCCCCAGGGAGGAAGTGGGGAGGGTGTTCCACACGGGTGTGTAAGGGGCAGGGCCCAAGCAGGGCACACTGAAGGGGACCCCTTTGGCTCCCTGTGTCTGCAGCAGAGAAGGACACGGTTGGTGTGTTCAGCTGGGGGCCACTCGCGTTTCGAGCTTGGGGCTCCCTTGTGTGGCGGTAACTGTCCAAGTTTGACCACACTCAGCTCCAGCTATGGATTCTGGGACAGACTTGACAGACCCAGCCTCACACAGGGTCACACAAATGGAAGTGGTAAGTCAGTGCCGTGCACAGGCAGCCACTGCAGCTGCAGGAAACCTGGAGGTGTGAGACGACATTTCTGTCAAACTGCCAGCCTCACCAGAAATCAGTGCCAGAAAATGGCTCCGCAGCTGTGTGCGTGTGTGTGTGTGTGTGTGTACCAGTGGACGCTTTAAGAAGCCTGTCTACCTCTAAGAGGTGCAAAGTGAGATTGGGAGGGAGGGTGATGAGGTGGGAGGAGTTCTGACATCTGAGGCTGAGGAGAATTAAGGACCAGAGCTGCCCTCGGGCCTTGGCAAGCAGCCTTCACCTCTGGAAATGATGCTGAAATATTTAAGCCTCTCTCCTGGGGCTTCCTGTTTCCTATTTGGTCTCTGGTTTCCAGGCAACACATGAATACCCCCAAACTCCTGAAATGTGCAGGTCTCCAAGCGTCCCTCTGCTGTGAAGCTCACATCTGTGATGAGTTTCCCATCTGCTGGGCTCCCAGAGTAGCCCATGCATTCTGCTCTCTTCAGAGGATAAGGGCAGCTGAAGATGCCTTGTGGTTTGAGGGGTGTCCGTGTGTGCGTGTGCGTGTGTGTGTGTTCTCCCTTTGTAGGTTCCTCCAGTTAATAAATCCTCTGGCAAAGTCAGTTTGGCTGGATCTGGTGTGGGGGTGGGGCAGGAGATTTAGGGTTTGCTGCTTTGATTTAGTAGAGAACCCAGCTTGGCAGGAGCCCAGCCTCGGAGAAGGAAGGTGGGGGAATAGGGGCAGAGCCTGACCCGCCGGTGCGCTGTTGGCTGGGCTTCCCTCTCTCACGAAGGAGCACAGGACTGCTGCTGCTTTAGGTGACTCTGGGGGCTTCAGGGGACTGGAGAAGCCCGCCCTTAGATGCGTGACAAACTGGTTTCTGAGGCAGAGGGCCCGGTTGGGGTGCAGTGTAAGATTGAGGGGGGCAGAGGTTTGGGGAATCGCCATTTTTTTTTCAGCATAATAATACAGGATACGTGGTTTTCAAAGTTAAATGGTCCTTCAAGGCTTAAAACAAAAAACAAGAGTCCTCTGCCACTCCCAGCCCCCTCTGAGCCCCGACCCCAGGGGCAATGCCTTTGCAGGCTTTAGCTATTTTTAAAAATTTACCTCCATATTTAAAAGGCTATTCCGCAATGTGTTTTTCATTTTGGACATTCTTTATTGACTTCCACCATGAAAGATAAGGATTTATCTCTCTTACACACACCCCTGCACACACACACATACACTTCCACCCTCCCACCTCACAGGAAGTTGGATGACAATATTTAAAAATCGCTATTCAGTATTTGTACTATTGCCGGGTGAATACCTTTCCGAGCTGTCTCGTGGGCCAGATCACATCTCCTTTCCTACACAGCTTCCCCACCTCTGCCGGCTACCGCCCCCGCCCCCCCGACCCCACTTAAGAATTGCCTTTTTGGTTTGCTTTATTCTCTAAGAATCTATTAGTAATTTTTCTCCAACACCCCCGCCCCCCCAGCCCCGGTGATCTGACACCAGGGGAATGGGCCACTTTTGCTCTTTCTCTGAGACATGCGTCCCCCAGCTCTCAGCCTCCCGCACTTGTCTGGGCCTGAGAGCGCAGGGTTGTCACGGGGCTGCCTTTCAACTTGATCCGACATCCGCCACCTCTCTCCTCAGTTCTTAAAGCCTCCGTCTTTCTCTTTCTTGGTTTACTCCCTCATTTTGGTGGAGCTCCTGCTCCAGTAGCTTCCCGAGAAAAGAGTGCCGGGGCCGGGGGAGGGAGGGCGGGTGATAAATCGTTTTAAAGTCGTACATATCTGAAATGCCTTTAGTCTTTCCTCCCAAGATTAAGAGCTTGGCTGGAAATAGAATTCGAGATTGGAAGGCATGTCTCCCACTATTTTGAAGGCATCATTTCCTTGTCTTCTAATTCTCAGCACTGCTGGTGGGAAAGCTCATCCCTTTCTCGTTTCTGATCTTTGATGTGAGTTTACTCCTCTCCTCCACGAGCTGACAGATCATCTCTTCATTCTTGATGTTTGGCAATTCAAGATTAAGTACCTTGGTGTGGGTCTATTTTCATCTCTCTTGCTGGTTCTCTGTGGGTCCTTCCAAACTGGTGATTTATGGCCTCAGTGCAGAAAATGTTTCTTGTGTTAGTTTATTGATAATGTCCTCAATTTTCTCCAGGCTCTCCCACTGAAACTTCTTTAGTAGATGATATTTGACCTTCTTATTTTCTCTTCTCTGTTTTTTTGTTCTGCTTTCTGAGAGATTTCCATGAGTTTATGTTCCATCCCTCCTACTGAATTTATTTCGACTATCATCTTTTTTTTTTTTTTGAGGAAGATTAGCCCTGAGCTAACTGCTGCCAATCCTCATCTTTTTGCTGAGGAAGACTGGCCCTGAGCTAACATCCATGCCCATCTTCCTCTACGTTATATGTGGGACACCTACCACAGCATGGCTTTTGCCAAGCGGTGCTATATCCACAGCCGGGATCCGAACCAGCGCACCCTGGGCTGCCGAGAAGCCAAACGTGCGAACTTAACTGCTGTGCCACCAGGCCGGCCCCTGACTATCATATGTTAAATTTCCAAGAGCTATTTCTTGTTCTCTGGGTGTTCCTATATAGATATATCATCCTCCTTTGTTATGGATCTGATCTCTCTGAGGATCATTATAATTATTTTCTTCAGCACTTTACATTATCTTTGTTTCCTGAATTCCCTTTTTTTTCTGTTTATTTTTATTTGCTTGTTTTGTCTCCATCTTTAACATTGGAGGTTGTCTCGTATGGATTAAAAAATACATAAGCCAAAAAACCAAAATATAAATAAGCCTCCCTTTAGAAATACAATAAAATGAAAAATATATAAACTCCCTTCTTAAGGAAGAAAATCAGGGTTTTTTCACTAAACACTTTGCTAGGTAAACTCATTAGTGTAAAATTAAAAATCCCAAATCAGATTGCATTTTGCTATACACTATATTTTCTCCTGACACCCACGGAATAAAAAACCAAGAAACTTCATTTGCATTGACATGTTTTTAAAATAAGAAACGTATGGAAAACATCCCCTATTCTTGAATTATTCCCAGATTCGTGAAACCTTATTAGATAATTACATTAATCATAAATCTACAACTATGTGAATAACATTAATGATTTGAAGTTGATGTAAGCCTTTTTTCAGAAGAAGCACAGTTTTCAAAACTCAGTGTAAACTGCTAGCAGATAAGACTAATTCTGCTTGTTCTCTCACTGGTGCAGTAGAACAGTGGTTGTTTCAAATATAGTGTTTTCTGAGTATTTTCCTAAAACTGGAACACAAGGGAAAGTTTGTGTTTGTTGGTTTACTAATGATTTTCTCCACTCGGGGGACCCTGGGCAGTCTGTGGGTGGTTGAGCGGGGCCTCTCTGAGTTTGGGGCCAGGGCATGGGGCCTGCTGGGCTTCTCTACAGAGTAACCAGGCTGAGACCTGCTTATTTTTGGGGGGAGGATCGAAATTTCAGCAGCTATAGGTCTTTTCTCTTGGGCTGGTCAGTTTTTCTAGGAAAGAATCCTCCAGTTGCCCACCTGGGCGGGAGCAGCCAAGCTGCTCGAGATCCAAGTAGCAAATGGCCCCTGGGGTCTCAGGGCACAGGCTGGGATGCGCACTCAATTGCCTTGACTTCAGTGTGTGTCTTTCTCCCCCATCGGCTGTGCCCAGTGACCTGGAATCTGGGTCTGTCTGGTCTGTTTCTGCAGAGAATGAAGTTCCTGTCTCCTTCGAGGGGGAGGGGAGGGCAGGTGAGTTCCGCCTCTCCCTGAGTTCTATGCCCCATCTCTTCCCCCACCTTCTGAGGGAGCTTCCTTCGCCCTGACAGGCTGGTTCCACTTATTCTGTCTTCTAAACAGTTGTTGACATGTCTTATCTTTGTCCTTGAGAGTTTATACCTTTCGTATGTCTTAATAAAACTTCTTAAATGGAGTTTGGGGAGGAAGGAAAGACATACATATGTTTTTAATCCATCTTGTTTAACCAAAAGTTCTCATTTTTCTTTTGTGACCACCAGAGATTGTGCCTATAGGGCGCCAGCTCCTTCACAAATGCCTTCCCAACTACTCATTTATTCGCTTATCCATTTGTGTATTTAACCAGTATTTTTTTAGTGCCCCACCCCAGCCCTGGAGCCTGATGGAATATGCATGTAAACAGACCAGTTAGAGGCCAGTGTGATAAGGCTTGTAATTGATGGATGCTGGACTGAAATCTGGGTTTTGAATCAGACTCAGAGCTCTTTCCACAGAAGAAGCCAAGTTAAAGAATCATCTACTGCCTTCCAAAGCCCTGACCTGGGCAGGACAAAAGAAATGTATTTCCCCGGAGAGAATGTGAGCACCCCTCCTGTGCAGGGCTGGGGGCAGTGGGGAGCCTGGGGGTCATGGATAAGGAACGGTGGGTGTATGGCCATCTGTCACGGGTGCTCTCCCAGTGCAAGGTCACTGGGCAACCCCTGAGATCTGTTCCGATTCTCAATTCCTTAATTCAGTGTGACCCAGCGACCCAAACACAAACATGGCGCCTAGGGCTGAGATTTCCACCGGGAATGACATCTACCAGGAGCCATTGAAGTGCACCTGACAGGTCCTCCAGCCAGTGTCCTAGTCCCATAAAACTTCATTCACTCAGTGCCCTAACTCGATATTGGATCCTCATTGAGGCTGGAGTAGTGTTTCCCAATTCTTGACAGATATTTAACTACAGGATTCAGAGACAAGAAACAGGAAGTCCTGGGAATTCTTAGAAATTCCCCAAATCATAGTTATTCTTAAAACACTTCCAACATTCTTCATACTCTTTACTCATTATTGTGTATATCTTAACGTTTTGTTAATGTATAACAGTTATTAAGTTTAGTGGTATTCACAAAGAACCACTGCCTATAGTGAATATTCAAACACCGGAAAACACCAGCTAATGTTTTTGCGTAGCATTTGGGTCACATAACATTCAGATCTTCTAGCAAAGTGAACAGCACCACACAGAATCATGTGTTGAAATTGCCAATCTAGGGACTTATTTTTGCTTCAAAACTTGTTATTTCTTAGAACACCACTCACAGGATTCGAAAAAGCTACTTTTCAAAAAGGATTTGAAAAAATACTAAATGTATAAACCTATTAATATTTATTTTGTTTGCAGCAATAACTGAGCAGCAGAACAGGGCCGCAAACACAGGCTCATAATATTGCAACAGCTATAATCAAGATTGCTTATATGGTGACCACATCTCTTTTATGTGATCCAGTCCCCATTCCTAAATGTCGACCTTAACCTTCAACCTGGAGTTGTCGGCACTTTCTGCTCTTGGTTTCACTTAAAGTCAGTGGAATCCTTCAAACCTATCACGTCTCAACGTTGATTGTTAAGTTTCGATTCTCACAGGAGAATTACAATACTTTTCCCTATTTTCCCAATTGATTTTTCTCAGGATTCAAGATCTGGAAAACCATGCTAATTTCCTGAGAAATGCCTTGCAGAAATTCCTGCATAGTAGGCTGCAGTTGGTCTTTGCCTGGTTTCTGAAGGGAGAATCTTGTTAAACGAAATAGCATCGTAAACTAGAACATGCACAGGGAGGGAAGGCAGTGGGTTTGGCCCGTTACCTGTTTGCCACCTGTTATGGGCAGTCCCCTGGCCCTCACACACCCACGGCCACTCAGAAACAGTGCAACCTTTATCATTCCCTCAGGGGCCACTGGGAGCAGTGGGATCACCCAACCCCATTCTGCTCTTCAAATTCTGCATTCATTGAGCACCAACTATGTACCAAGAACTATGCTAGGTGCCGGGGACATGTAGATGAATAAGACACAGCCTCTGCCCTCAGGAGACCTGGTCTCATCCAGGGAAAACTCAAGGTAGGATCTGGTTGGGCCACGGGAGGAGGTGGCAATGACCCCAGCCTCAGCCACCAGTTCCCCCAGCCTCTATCCCATCTTGTCAACCTAGAGCTTCCACCTCGGCTCCAGGGATAAAAGTCACAGAAGACCCCAAATCTATTTTCCTCCGAAATGTGATTATAGTCATGTGTTGCATAATGACATTTTGGTCAATGACAGACCACGTATTTGACAGTGGTCCCACAGATTAGTACCATATGGCCTAGGTGTGTAGTAGGCTATACTCTCTAGGTTTCTGTTAGTTTACCCTGTGATGTTTGCACAATGATGAAATCGCCTAACCATGGGTTTCTCAGAGCATATCCCTGTCGTTAACTGACACGTGACTGTACTCACTTCGGCCCTCTGGTCATGGCTAAAGGTGCACCATCAAGAGTTGTGTGTGACTTTGTCTCTCCGGGGCACCCAACTGGAAAGAAGGTAAAGGCGTGTTAGAAGAATCTCTGTTGCTCCCTATGATTGTTGTCTCTAGTCGTCAAATCAGTGGAAAGCTTAGAAGGGCTGTATGTTTCCTGGAAGGAAGGCTAAGGCCCCAGAGAGGCTGGGGACTGAGACCTGCTCTGCCTTCCATCTGGAAGGGAAGAAACTTCTCCAACAGAAGCAATACAAGTTGGGCAGCAGAGAGCAAAGAAGGCGAGCCAGTTCCTGGAGGAAGGAGGAAAGGAAGAGGGAGGAATGAGTGGTTCCAGGCAGGGATGGATTTAGCATGAAGCTAATGAAGCTGAAGCTTCAGGACCTCTCACTTGTAAGGACCTCTTCCAGGTAGCTTCCTGGGATGGGCCCTTAGCAATTGCTTAAAATTGTGAGACATATCAACCATAATTAATTAAGGCTTTTCCCACTCTGACATCCCTTGGTCACACATCCTTTCATGTTGGGTCGTGTTTGGAGTGGCTGTGGACATGGTTATCATCTGGTTAAGAGGCAAATGAGTTGAGAGCACATTTATGTGTGTGATTTGCAGTCACTTCCTAGTATAGTTAAATAATTTCTAGCACTCTTTCTCCAGTGTAGGAATGGCTTCTAGGAATATCCCTACTGTCCGCTGTACTGACTCATGACCAAAGGTCATATTGCAATATGAATGTGACCTGGCACCAGAAGTAGGTGGGGAGGGTAAGAGAAACAAGGTTCAAAATGTACAGTCAGAAGCTAGTTTGCAGAAAATTCTTTCAGTCATCGTAAATGTAAAAGGCAGAGTTTGGTTCTCAAGGAGTCTAGTCAAAGTTCTCTTCTGCCAGGAGGTTGTCTCTTGTCAGGAATATACTTAATGCAGCATATACAATTAGAAGCACACCATATGCTTTTCTCTTTGTTGGGATGGACAAAATAGAATGTATCAGATTCCTGAGTTTGTAAGCATTAACTCACAGCCATGTAACACAAAATTTTGATGAACGATGCTGGAAGAAAGACTGAATTATCTTTCTATTCTTCCTAGAGAATGATATTACAAAATTGCGGCCAAATGGTTATCAAAGAGTATGCAGCCAAAAACACCTGGAAAAACATTGTAGAGGTGTGTCAGGCAGTTAATAAATGTTATTTTTCTGGATTTTGTGGTATCTGTGCTTTGTCAGCTTTTAAAAATTTGTAATTTGATGTGATCTATTTTCTCATTACTAAACATTTACTTTTATACCGAATTTTGTATTCGTAATTTTATATTATTTTTCTTAAAGAGATCCCCAGATGGTATAAGCTTCAGGCCCCACAGAGCCTAGATCTGGGCCTGGGCCCAGTTTGGGGCTCAGGGGTTTATACCAGCAGCCTGACCCTCAGAGTTCCTCTAGCTCCCTCCTCCCCTGAAGCCCCCAACCCGGCCTTCATCTCTTAGGCCCTGGGAACCACCAACAACTTGAGGCCAAGGAACCCTTTGTCCCTCTGAGGAGCAGGAGGGTACATGAGTCAGTGAGACATGCACTGCTGGGTTGGACCTCTGGGGGTTTTCCCCCCGCAAAGCCCTGCCTGACAGGGTGGTTGGCCATTGTGTCAGCACCTACCACCCTCCTGGGGTAGGGTGAGTCCCCGGGCCTTGTGGCCCGGCCTGAGGTCCCAACCATCAGTACTACCTGAGGCAGAGTGTCCTGTAGTCATAAAAAAACAGGAACAGTAGCGGTGGTCTGCTGCTGACTGGAGTCCCCAGATGTTCCTGAGGGGCATGACACCCCATCTTTCTAAACTTACATAATTCAGACTTCTTCCCTGTTCTGGCAGACTTTTCTGCCCACTCCACATTGGTCCAAATGAGTGCTCACTGTTTTGAAATTAGTCAGAGAGCATGGAGCTGCCTGTGCGGGGCATCTGGGCAGGCCCCTGGCTCCTTTCAGTGAAAGAACATGACTGTGGAAATAATCTGCTGCTCTTCTTCCTCACCTGGACCATTGGGTCCCTCTGGCCTAAAGGGCTACGTTTCTCCCAGCCTTAGGGAAGTTTTTTCACAATTAGCCAGAACTCTCTGCAGAAAGACTCTGCAGAGAATGCTATGGGGTCCGGGGCTGTCCTGGTCCAGCAGCCCGAATCCACGCATGAAAGGACACTGACCCCGTGTGGCCACTCGTGGAGGTGCAGCACCAAGAGAGAAAGGAAAGAGGTTAGTGGTGCACCAATGTGGTGCCCTGGCCTTTTGACTCAGCCACATGACCCTTTCAGGCCCTCCCTGATCAGTCCAGCTCTGTCCCTACTCACAGCACAGGGACCCTGGGGAGGGACTTGGCCCCCTCAGACTGTTCTCCTCTGGTGACATGTCCTCATCAGGCACTCTCAGCTCCGGGTTATAATTGGGCTGTGTCATCAACGGCCATCTGAGCTCAACGTGGGCAGGAGAGGTGCCACGCAGGGGGCGGCCATGAGCTCAGAGAACAGGAAGGATTTTGACAGGCAGAGGGGAGGAGAGTTGTTTCTCACTCATCCGCAGGCCCCCAAAGTACGGCATAATGTCCCAAACATAGTAATTAGTCATGGGGACAAACAGACGCATGCGCACCTGCCTTCCAGGTGAGGGAAATGGCCTGAGCAGAGACAGGCAGGCAGGGATGGGAACCTGCTTGGAGGGCTGGCTGGTGAAGAAGCTGCCTCTCAGTGGAGGTTCCATGTTAGGGGGAGCACTGAATTGAGTTCTCTAGAAGCTGAGTCCCCAGCTCCAATTCTGTGCTCTTTCCCTGACCACAGGGCTTTCCGGAAGGGAAGGGGCCTGAGTGCTGCAGCCGGGGCTGGGGGAGGAGTGGGTACAGCGCCAGACAGCTGTAGCACTGCTGACTCCATGTGAATTCCTACTATATCAAAATCAGGGTCTATGTCTCGACATCCTTCACTGACACTGTCATCAAGGTCCCATATAAGAAAGTGCCATGTTCGGGACAGATGAGGAAAGAGAGGCTCAGAAACGTTAAATAGCTATGTCTCAAGTCAAAGCCATTTCGTCTGTAGGAAGCCAAGCACAATAGGATAAAAATACAACTCAGGCAAGGCTGCCGGGCTCCAGAGTCCACGCCTGGCTCCCTGCTCCCTGTAGCGTCTAAAGGAACAAAAGCCTAACTCGTTACCGAGGCTCCTGGCTCCCCACCTCGATCCAGTCTCCCCGTTGCAGCAGAGTTGCTTCTAAAAGGCAAATCTGATCACCTCACTCCCTGCTCAAAACTGTCGCAGTTCTTCTCTGGTGTCAGGGTAAAGCGCGAGCCCTCCTAACCTTGCCCCTTGCTCTAGTCACAAACTCCATTCTCCTTTTCCTCCGCACTAACCCTCAGGCCGTCCCCTAACCCACTGTCTCTCAGATCTGGATGCTCAAATGAATCACCTGGGGATTTTGATAAAATGCAGATTCTGATTCACTCGACCTGCGGTAGGGCTCAGGGTTCTGAAGTTCTAACCAGCTCCCAGGTGATGCCAGTCTGCTGATCCATAGGCCACAGGTGAGTGACAAAGTACTAAAAACACCATATTGCCCTAACCTTTGACCTCTGTACAAACTATCCCTTTGATCTGAAACTTTTCCTTCTTCTCCTCACCCCTCCCCTATCACTTTTTTTCTCTTTTTGTTTTTTCCTCCCCAAAGCCCCAGTGCACGGTTGTACATTCTAGTTGTAGGTCCTTCTAGTTCTTCTATGTGAGCTGCCACCACAGCATGGCTGCTGACAGATGAGTGGTGTGGTTCCATGCCCGGGGAACTGCACCTGGGCCTCCGAAGTGGAGTGGGCTGAACTTTCACCACTAGGCCACCAGGGCTGGCTCCCCTGTCACTTTTACCTGGCTGCTACTGCTGCTCCTTCACCAGGCCTCAGTTTACATGCCTCTGTCTCCAGGAAGCTTTCCTGCCCCTTCAAGACTGGTTAGGGCACGCCTCATCTGTCAGAGCTGCAAACAGAAATCCAAAATGGGAGAAACCATATGATATCTGAGGCTGCTTTTTAAAATACTCGAGGGAGAAAAGTGGGGGCAGGAGTAGATGAAATAAGAATGGCAAAATACTGATAATTATTGCAGTGGGTAATGGATGCATGAGGGTTTGTTGTACTATCTTCTCAACATTCGTATATGTTTCTAAGTTTCCGAAAGAAAAGGTTTTAAAAAACAAAGCCTGGGTTAGGAGCCTCTCCCACCTGCCTCCTGAGCTCCTGCTCCCGCCTGTCCCTGTCCCCAGTTCAGCACTTATCCCACTGCACGGTGGCTTGCACAGTATTTTAAGGGCTGAGATTGTACTGTGTTTTGTTCGTTTTTGGAGACTGGCCTCCAGCACGGTAATTGGCACAGAGTAAATTCTCAACATATTTTCGTTGAATGTTTGAATGAAAATCTTGCCAAGTTGTGTTAGTTGGCCGAAAAGAAGCAAATCATTGAAAATATATGTTGAAACAGAACAATGCATATTGTTTTGCCTTCTGTCGAGCCGTGCTGCATCTGTTCCTGGAACCCTCTGCGAAGGCCACATGTCCCACGAAAGACTTAATGCCACATGAGAGACTCAATTTAAATGGTGAAGCAGAAAACAAATTGAGACACTGGAGCTCTTCGGTGTATAAGGGAGAAGGGTGAATGGGTGTGTGGTTCAGAGCTGTCGGAACATAAATAGTACAGATTGCTAACTCAGTGTCTGCGCGTCACATGTGTCTACCATGCTGGAGACCACTCTTCCCCAGAGCAGCTACTCGCTCAAGCTTATATGAATGGAAGTGTTAAAGTACAAAATTCAACTGGATAAATTTTAAAGACCTTATTGGTTTTATTTAATGATTCACAAACTGGGCAGCATCCAATCTAGCAGATAGAAAGCATCTCCGAAGAGCTGTACCAAATGAAAGACTTGTATAGGCAGAAAGGGGCAGGAACACGGAAGTTATACTAGCAAAAAACTGGTTATTGCAGTCACTTTCCCTTAGGGGACAGCAGGTCTGTCAGGCAGATGACCTCACTAGTGCTGGCCAGGCGATTCCTGATTGACTGGCTTAAGATTCCATTTCTTGGAGAGCTGAAACTGTGATTAAGCCTCGGTTTGGTGATGTGCGGCTTAGCAGAAGCGACTCCATTTGCTCCCATTATCTTTTTTTAACAGAATTTTGTGTTTACTGGCCAAATAAAAGAGGCAGAAGTGCTCTTTTTTGGGGGGGGGGGGCGGTGTTTTGTTTTGTGTAGGGGAACCTAAAAGAAAGAGGAGAGGATAGGGCAGTGGGCAGGATGCTGAGATCTCTGGGCCCCTCTCAGTTGGACTAAAGGTGTGTAAGTGAGGGCTGGAGGTTAAAGAGGCATCTTTGTAGGACCCTGGGCATCAGCACAGCTGATGAACTATTCTCCATCCATTTCCTACCCCTGTCTGCTCAGATCCAATCCTGCTTTAATACTCTGAGGTCTTATGGTGGCTATTATAGCCAGGGACAGGAGAGGAGTGCCACCTCAGTTTTCTGGCTAGAACAATGGGGTGAATGGTGATGCCGTGCAAAGGCATAAGAAATACAGTGGGAAGAGCAGGTTTGAAGGAAACATGGGGAACTCATGCACGGAGACCGTTCGCTAGAGGATCCCCTTAATGTGTGAGAGACAGGCTCGAGCAAACTGAAAGAGGGGTTCCCCCAACAGGGAGCAAGTTTGCAGGACTCGTTCCCTGAGTCAGGATCAGAGACTGGAGCTCCAAGCAGACTCACAAAAGGTAGGAGGTTCAAGCCTCAAGAGAGATAGAGCGTAGGGGAGCTAGGACGCATCGTGGCAAGTTAAAACTTTTGAGGTTGACGATAAGAAAGGCAACAGAGTTCTTTGACAGCACGTCTTTGACCCAGATGACCCAGAGCAGCAAAACTTACACACTTATGACATCGTGTTCAGAAATTGGCTGGCTTCCACTAAACCATAAAATTTTTGAGGACAGGCCCAACGTCCTACGCATTTCTGTACGACAAGCCCTAGCACAGTGTCTAACTCAAAGTAGGTGCTGACTCAACGTTTGAGAAATCAGTGAAGGGAATGGATGTGCTTGGAATGGTGTTGATTTTTTCTCTGCCTCCAAGCTAAAATGATTAATCAGGCTCACTCATTTTCCATGTTATTATTATTATCTTTGTTACTGTGTTTATGTAACATTTAATGACTCTCTTGTTCTCCCAAACTTCAGGGAAATTGAAGCTTTGGGAATGAGGGAAATTTTCACTTGATTGTTTTCTGTGGGAAGTCCACCTCAGCTGCCATCTGGAGGCCTCCACGAAGTCCTCATTGATAATGGGAGTTTGTGGGGTTTTTTTTGTTTTTTTTAAGATTTTATTTTTTTCCTTTTTCTCCCCAAAGCCCCCAGGTACATAGTTGTATATTCTTCGTTGTGGGTCCTTCTAGTTGTGGCACGTGGGACGCTGCCTCAGCGTGGTTTGATGAGCAGTGTCATGTCTGTGCCCAGGATTCGAACCAAGGAAACACTGGGCTGCCTGCAGCAGAGCGCGCGAACTTAACCACTCGGCCACGGGGCCAGCCCCTACTAATGAGATTTGGTATTTTCCCTCTGCCTGCTAGATCCAGTCCTTAGAGAAACAGACCCTCCCCATCGTTTCATTAAGAGGAAGTTTAGTCTCATCCAGACCCCATCTGGTTAGGGTCTGATCTTAGGGTGGGCAGAGCAGACTTTAGCAAAATAAGCAGAACAGAGAGAGGCTCCTGCTGTTTGGGTCAGGCTGTCTTCACGCTGAGGCGAGACCCTGGGGCTAGGAGGAGGAGTGGGCATAGGTGTAAACTTCACCATGAAGACCTCACCCGCCTGAGACCTATCAGATGTGTGCATGAGGTCTGCTTCGCCAGCTATTCCATTCTCTCTTCCCACTCCCTCTGGAGGTCCCACTTTGTCCGCATTCTTCTCTGAAATTCTCCACTGCTTCTCTAGCCCCCAGCCACGATCCTTCCATTCCACATCCAGGTCTATGGACTTCAAATTTATGAGCAGTGACAGACCAGTGCCCTTTAAACAATGTTTATTCACTCAGCAAACATTTATTGAGCCCTCAATATGCATCGAACACTGTTCAAGGCATTGGGGATATAGCAGTAAACAAGATGACAAATTCTTGACCTCATACAGCTTATATTCCAACAAGGGGAATGCTATATGATTGCTAAACAAGTGAACATGCCCAGAACTTTCTGAAACAGTATGCACCAAGAGGTGCATCCCTAAGAGAAGATTGTTTACTCCAATACCCCTCTCACCATCCAACAACTTTAAACAGGTAAAGCCTGGTCCATGGGAACCACTTAACAGTAACCACCACCACGATGGCTAGCACTGACGGATGGGCTTTCTATGTGCCGAGCACTGGGCAAATTCTTCACACGCGCTACTGCCTTTAGGCCTCAAACAATCCTGTGGAATAGTCTCTAATATTAGGCCACTTTGCAGATGAGGAAACAGAGGCTAAGAGAGATTTAACAGCACGGCCAGGTTCACACAGCTGTGACTCGGCACAGCTGAGATTTGAACCCAAGCAGCTTGGACACAGCACTCATGTATTTTGGCCTTCTGCTACACTTCCCAAGGACGGAAAAGGAAAACTATTTCATTAAGAGACAACATGCAGGGGCCGGCCCTATGGCCAAGTGGTTAAGTTCGCGCACTCCGCTGCAGGCGGCCCAGTGTTTCATCGGTTTGAATCCTGGGCGCGGACGTGGCACTGCTCATCAGGCCATGCTGAGGCAGCACCCCACATGCCACAACTAGAAGGAACCATAACTAAGAATATGCAGCTATGTACCAGGGGGCTTTGGGGAAAAAAGGAAAAACTAAAATCTTTAAAAAAAAAAAAAAATAGAGACAATGTACAATGCTGAAATGGTGAAGGAAAGGCTTTTTTGGGGAGAGAGGGGGTACAGATGGCTTGATTCTCCTCCATCCTGAACCACTGGTGTGTGTGTGTGTGTGTGTGTGTGTGTGTAGAAGTACAGGTGCACACAGATGAATGCACACATGCTCCTTGAGCCTTGCACCCAGAACCCATGGCCAGCACCATCTATTTCTTTACAGCCTTTGCTAATCCTTGTTTCTGAAGCTGGAGAAAGAGGAGGGCACTCAAGTGACTGTCTGATGGGCGTGTCCACGGGACTACTCTGCTTAGTGACATTTGAGGGTCAATGTTACAGTTACTTGAAGGAAATATCATATCTCTTCTAGAATAATCTAAGATGTATTTTACTAATGGAAACCAACACTGAGCATCTATTACGTCCAAGTCACTGTTTTGGGCCAATTTAAATACAAATTGTGTATTGTCTTTGGAAAAGGCCAACCTGACTTTAAAAGGTTCAAGAGAGCCTGCCAAGTCCTGAACCCAAGGTATTTAACTATTTTACTAGTAGTTGTGCTTAATTTATAAATTATATTGCAATTTCAAGGTCACTGCCCATTGGTAAGTGGAACTGCTAGATGATATTTAACATAAGTGAGGTTGAAAAGCCTAAAACTTCTACTTGACAAGAGAAGAGGATCAGGGAGATGAGTACCACGTGGGGGCTCTTGAAATAGCTCCAGCCACCTTCTTCTGAGCCCCACCCCTACCTTCAGGAAATTTTATGCAGATAGAACTGGGTTGGAGTTCTGGCGCCTCCTCTTGCTAGTTGTCATGACTGAAATGTTTAAAAGCAATAATTCTTACCAGAATGGCTAAAGTTTGAAAACTGACAGTAGCAAGAGAAGCAACAGGAACTCTCACACACTGCTGCTGAGAGTGTAAATTAGTACAGCCACTTTGGACAATTCTTTGGCAGCATTCACTGAAGGTGAACGCATGTATACCTTACGAGCCAGCAATTCCACACCTAAGTATATATAGAAATGGCATGCGTGCATATTGCATTGAATGATACGTAAAAGAAGATTCATAGTAGTGCTTCCTGTAATAAACAAAACTGGAAATAACCCAAATATCCAGCAACAGTGGGCTGGATGACAACTCTGTGGTGTACCCACTTGAAGGAGTGCTCTACAGCAAGAAGAATAAATGGTCTACAACCACATGCAAATATGTGGATGACTTTCCTCAACATAATGTTGAGTGGAAAAAGTCAGAAGAAAAATATAACTGCACAATTCCTTTTGTATATCTCTTTACATAAAGTTCAAAAACAGGCAAAACTGATGTATGTTGTTAAAAGCCAGGATAGTGGTTACCTTCAAGAAAAACAAAGAGAGAGAGTGGGAAAGGGCAGGTGGGGGCTCCTGGGATGCTAGAAATGTTCTATTTCTTAACCTGGGTGGTTGTTACATGGGTGTGTTCACTTTGTGACAGTTTATCTGTAAGCGTATGATGTTTGAACATTTCTATAAACACACTTCACTTCAATAAAAATAATTTTTAATGATTCAACTACACTCCCCAAAAGACAAGTGATGTAGATATAACTTACCCTGTGAGGCATTGTCACAGGCCCAGGGGTGTGGGCAGGTGAAGTCTTCCAGCTGTCCCCTAACCCCGCTTGGACACACTGCCAGAGCACCTAGGTGGTACAGCTCCCTCAGGGGTGTCTCACTGCATTAAAGGAGCAATTGTGTCACTGGAACAGCAGCCTGTGTCACTCCGCCCACCAGAAAGGTCCTCACGCAGTACATGGCCCAACTGGTTGTGAAGAGCAGTCAGCACTGTGATCCAAAAGGAAAGGCTGGTCCCTCCCAAGACCCCAATCTCCCAATATTTACCAAAGGGGCTTGTGAGAAAGGCCAGGAGTGGGAAAGGAGCTTTCAGGATCTTTGAGGTGGGTGGGCCAGCCACACAGAACCGCCCAGGCCACACAAGTTTTCAGAGAAGACAGCTCCCCTCTCCCTTGCTCCTACTCGAACCCCAAAAAGCATCTTTTGCTCCTGGGCCAGTGTCAATCTTCTCTGTGAAGTGATCACTGGCTAAGTTTAGATGCTTCTTAGGGCCTCCGTTCTTCTACAAAGAAAGGTCAACACAGAGAATCCAATTTAAAAATGGACAAAACAGGGGCCGGCACCGTGGCCGAGTGGTTAAGTTCGCGCACTCCACTGCAGGTGGCCCAGTGTTTCGTCCATTCGAATCCTGGGCGTGGACATGGCACCGCTCATCGAGCCATGCTGAGGAGGTGTCCCACATGCCACAACTAGAAGGACCTACAACTAAAAATACACAACTATGTACCAGGGGTCTTTGAGAGAAAAAAAGGAAAAACAAAATCTTTAAAAAAAAGGATAAACATTTAGACAAGCACCTCACAAAAGAGGATATCCAAATGGCCAATAAACATGTCAAAAGATGCTCAACACATTAGTCAGCAAAGAAACGAGAATTAAAATCACAATGAGATACCACTGTACTGCCACTGGAGTGGCTAAAATGATCTTCTACATTGCTGCTGGGACTGTAAATTGGTCCAACTCTTGGAAAACTGTTTGGCAATTTCTATGAATGCTAAAGATACCCAGTAATTTTACTCCTGGGTATATACCCATCAGAAATGAGTGGTTGTGTTCACCAAAAACATATAGAAACATACAGATGAGAATATTCAGAGTAGTTTTATTTCTAATAGACAAAAACTAGATCCAACCCAAATGTCCATCACAGGAGAGTGAGTAAACATTTTGGGGCATATTCATACAATGCAACATGACCCAGCAATACAAAAAAGACTGAGATACTGCAGCACACATCAACCTGGAGGAATTTCACATGATGTTGAGTGAGGAGAAGGCAGACACAAGATTACATACTGTATGATCCTATTTAAACGCAGTTCTAAAACAGGCAAGACTAATGTATGGTGATAGAAGTCAGGATGGCAATTCCTTCCCAGGATTGTGGGGTATTTACTGGGAGGAGGTGCTAGAAATGTTCTATATCTTGATCCGGGTGGTAGTTACATGGGGGGGTGGGGGGGTGTCCGCATATACACAAAAGTTCATCTAGTTTTACACTTAGGATGTTGCCCTTAAGATGGCATGTAAGTTATGCTTCAATAAAAATTTAAAAGAAAGAAAGAAAAAACAAAGGAAGGAAGAAAGGAAGGAATGAATGAAAGATCAACAAAACTCTGCCGTTTCAAATGTCAAACGGTACAGCCATTCTGGAAAACAGGTGATTTCTTAAAAAATCAAACCTCACCTACGACATGACCCAACAATCCACTTTTAGGTATTTATTCTAGGGAAATGAAAACTTATTTCACACAAAAACCTATATACAAATATTTATATGTGCATTATTCATAATGGTCAAAAACTGAAAACAACCCAAATGTCTTTTGAACAGTGAATGAATTAACTGTTACATCTGTACAATGGAATACTACTCAGCAATGAAAAGGAATGGACTACTGATAGATGCAATGACATGGACGAATCTCAAATGCATTATGCTGAGTGAAAATCCAGTCTCAAAAGGTTACATACTATATGATTCCATATATATGACATTCTGGGAAAGACAAAAATTTAGGAACAGAGAGCAGATCAGTAGTTGCCAGAGTTTAGAGATAAGAGGGAAGGTCTGGATACAAAAGGGCAGCATAGGAGAAATCTTTGGGTGTTGGAAATGTTCTGTATTCTGTCTGAGGTGGTGGTTGCAAGAATCTATCTGAATATAAAAATGCAGGGGCTGGCCCAGTGGTGCAGCGGTTCCGCTTCGGCAGCCCAGGGTTCGCCAGTTCAGATTCCGGGTAGGGACATGGCACCACTCAGCAAGCAATGCTGTGGTAGGCGTCCCACATATAAAGTAGAGGAAGATGGGCACAGATGTTAGCTCAGGACCAGTCTTCCTCAGCAAAAAGAGGAGGATTGGCAGCAGCTGTTACTTTAGGGCCAATCTTCCTCAAAAAAAAAAGCACAGACTGTACACCCAAAAACGTGAAATGTACTATACACAAATTTTAAAATTTTTATTAAAAGGCAAAAAAAACCACCCACAACAGAACTCTGCCCTCTTGTCATGGCCTTGGGCTTCACGCCTCTGAGCTCAGGCAGGAAGGGCAGATGAGAGAAGCTTTCAAGGACTAGCACCCGGCCTGGCTCAGAGCAGACATTCATGAATTGGATTTCTTATCTTGCTGTTGACATGGCTTTGAAATTATCATGGTCCTGTGAAATGCCATTAGCTCATTGTCCATCCCTGCATGTTTGCTTTTTAATCTCTAGACCGTCCCACTCTGAAACATCTGAGCTGCCCCCACGACTCCCTAAGGGAGAATTTATTCGCTGAGGTCATGGGGACACAGGACAACTTATGGCCCACTATATCCATCTTACTCATAACTCGGGGCTCCTCCCACCTGGGGGGGTGAGGGCGTGAGCTGTGACTTATCCACATGGAGAGAACCGCAGGACAGGGCCTTCGAGGACAACTAGCCTTGGTTATGCAGAGCACCCTCTGTTCCCACAAGGTCGTGTCCCCTCCCTCCTCCGCACATGTACTTCTTTTTTTTTTTGCCATCCTGGTGTTTGTTTTTCTTATTGAGTTCATAATAGTTTACATTGTTGTGAAATCTCAGTTGTACATTATTTCTTGTCCGTCACCACACAAGTGCTCCCCTTCACCCCCTGTGTCCAGCCCCCAACCCCCTCTCCCTGGTAACCACTGAACTGTTTTGTTCATCCACGTGTTTGTTTATATTCCACATGATGAGTGAAATCATATGGTGTTTGTCTTTCTCAGTCTGGCTTATTTTGCTTAGCCTAATATCCTCCAGATCCATCCATGTTGTTGCATATGGGATGATTTTGTCTTTTTTTTACAGCTTAGTAGTATTCCATTGTATATATATATATACATATATATATATATATGTATATATATATATATACCCCACATCTTTTTTATCCAATCATAGGACTACGGATTGTTTCCATGTCTTGGCTATTGTGAATAGTGCTGCAATGAACACAGGGTTGCATATGTTACTTTACGTTGTTGATTTCAAGTTGTTTGGGTAGCTACCCAATAGTGGGATAGCTGGGTCATATGGTAGTTCTATTTTCAGTTTTTTGAGGAATCTCCATACTGTTTTCCAAAGTGGCTGCACCAGTTTCCATTCCCACCAGCAGTGTATGAGTGTTCCGTTTTCTCCACGTCCTCTCTAACATTAGTTGTTCTTTGTCTTGGTAATTATAGCCATTCTGACTGGTGTAAGGTGGTATCTTAGTGTAGTTTTGATTTGCATTTCCTCAATAATTAGTGATGTTGAACATCTTTTCATGTGTTTATTGGCCATCTGTATATCTTCCTTGGAAAAAATGTCTGTTCGTATCCTCTGCCCATTTTTCAATTGGGTTGTTGTTTGTTTTTTTGGTGAGTTGTGTGAGTTCTCTATATACTTTGGAGATCAACCCCTTGTCTGATAAATGATTTGCAAATATTTTCTCCCAGTTAGTGGGTTGTCTTTCCTTTTTGTTCATGGTTTCCTTTGCTTTACAGAAGCTTTTTGGTCTGATGTAGTTTCATTTGTTAACTTTCTCTTTTGTTTCCCTTACCCTAGTAGACATGGTATTCGAAAAGATGTGGCTAAGACCAATGTCGAAGAGTGTACAGCCTATATTTTCTTCTAGGGTTTTTACAGTTTCACTTCTTACATTCAAATCTTTAATCCATTTAGAGTTAATTTTTGTTCATGGTGCAAGATAATGGTCTACTTTCATTCTTTTGCATGTGGCTGTCCAGTTTTCCCAAGACCATTTATTGAAGAGATTTTCCTTTCTCCATTGTATGTTCTTGACTCCTTTGTTAAAGATTAACTGTCCATAGATGTGTGGTTTTACTTCTGGGCTTTCAATTCTGATCCATTGATCTGGTTGTCTGTTTTTGTGCCAGAATCATGCTGTTTTGATTACTGTAGCTTTGTAGTATGTTTTGAAGTCAGGGATTGTGATGCCTCCAGCTTTGTTCTTTTTTCTCAGGATTGCTTTGGCTATTCAGGGTCTTTTGATATTCCATATAAATTTTAGGATTCTTTGTTCTACTTCTGTGAAGAATGTCATTGGGATTTTGATTGGGATTGCATTGAATCTGTAAATTGGTTTAGGTGATATGGAGATTTTAACTGTGTTTATTCTTCCAACCCATGAACATGGAATATCTTTCCAGTTCTTTACATCTTCTTCAATTTCTTTCAATGATGTCTTATAGTTTTCAGTATACATATCTTTCACCTCTTTGGTTAAGTTTATTCCTAGGCATTTTATTCTGTGTGTTGTGATTGTAAATAGGATTGTATTCTTGATTTCTTTTTCTGCTAGTTCATTGTTAGTGTATAGGAATGCAACTGATTTTTTAATTGATTTTGTACCCTGAAACTTTGCTGTAGTTGTTGATTATTTCTAATAGATTTCCAGTGGATTCTTTAGGGTTTTCTATACATAAAATCATATCATCTGCAAATAGCTAAAGTTTCACTTCTTCCTTTCCAATTCAGATTCCTTTTATTTCTTTTTCTTGCCTAATTGCTCTGGCCAAATCTCTAGTACTATGTTGAATAAGAGCAGTGAGAGTGGGCGCCCTCGTCTTGTTCCTGTCCTCAGAGGGATGGCTTTCAGTTTTTCACCATTAAGTATGATGTTGGCTGTGGGCTTGTCATATATGGCTTTTATTATGTTGAGGTACTTTCCTTCAATATCCATTTTATTGAGTTTTTATCATAAATGGATGTTGGATCTTGTCAAATGCTTTCTCTGCATCTATTGAGAGGATCAGGTGATTCTTATTCCTCACTTTATTAATGTGGTCTGTCACATTGATTGATTTGTGGATGTTGAACCATCCCTGCCTCCCTGGAATGAATCCCACTTGATTGTGGTGTCACATGTACTTCTTAAGACCCTATCCAATGCCACCTCTCCTGTGACGTCGCCCCTGACCACCATGCCCTCCTTCCATCTTCCCAGGAACATTCATTGATTAACAAGTTGTTACTGCACACCTCCTTGCTGGGAGTTAGGACAGTGAATAGGATGGATAAGGACCTGCCCTGGGGGAGCTTTCCCTCTCCTGGATGATACTGATGATAAACACCTACATGCACACTGTAATTTCAGAGCAACTGAGGGGCAGGGCTACAGGGTGCTGAGGTGGTCATGGAGGCCTCCCCAAGGAGATGCCACTTAAGCAGGGACCTGAAGGAAGTCCTTCTCCCTCCGCCTTCCTGAGCACATTGCATTCTTTATGGTCTCTCCTAGGGAGGGCAGCCAGACAGAGCAAATCAACATATTGCATGAGACATCCTTATACTAAAAAATTGTGCCTTGTTTATCTGAAATTCAAATTTAAGTGAGTATCTGTATTTTATCAGGCAACTCTACTCCTAGGATCTCCCTGCCTTATGAGTTCAAGGAACGAGGACTCTTGTACCCTCAGGGCCCAGCACTGTAGCTGGTTCCAGTAAGTACTCAATAAACAATGAAAGAATCATCCAGTAAACGATTAATGAGCAGCGCTCGTTACCCTGTATTGCCTTTTTTATTTGCACAGTGACTCGCCACAACACTGTAACCTCCTCCACCATGGGGACAGTGTTGGGTGCCATCCTTTTGTGCCTAATGCAAGGCCCGGCTAGAGGCAGCCCAAGAGGGGGTTTGGGGGTCTTTAGATGCCTCCTACAATCTCCACCAGTGCTTCCCCTACCTCCCCCTGTAATAATAAAATAAAGAAAAGATTTTTAAACTGGGTGAAATATGCAATATGGAAAACCAACATTTTTTCAACCTTACGTACATGAATAAAAGCATCTTTGGAAAACTTTGCTATATTTATTACCGTGCAGTGTACGATCTAAGAAGAAACTGCTCCATCCAGTTCCATGGCTACGCCTTCCAACCAGATGGGCTCCCCTAAAACTCTCCTCTACTGGAATTGTAGAACTGCCACAAACGCGGGGAGGTGGGTGTTCGTCACGTGAGCGAGCGGCATGAAAAGCCCGTCTTGTGATTCCGGGTGTACGTGTCTGTCTCCCCACATGACTGCCCTGTATTGTTCCCAGGCCCGGCACGCGGCAGCAGCTCAGGAAAGGCGAGCTGACAGCCTGACTCTCCAGAGCGACAGATCATACTTGACATTGAAGCTTCCTCCTCAGCGTGCTCCCACAGAGGAAGGCCGCTTCAGAAGCAGACCCCATATTGCCCTCTGGAGGTCAGTGATCCCACCCAGGCCCAGCCTAGCCACGGGTTCACAAGCAGCAGCCCAGAGAGGGTGTGGTCTACCTGTCCAGCGACTTCTATGAATAAGCCCAGTCTTCACTCAGTTCATGAAAGGAGCACTGTCCCGCGGCAGCCTCGGCCTCTGTTGGTTTCAACTCAGAAGGAGAATGTTGTTGCTTGGGCCTCTTTTGAGTTTAAAAAAGGACAAGGAAAGGCACTGTATAGTGTTTTACTTCTGGCTTTTTTTTTCATTACTCCAACTGCTGGATGTTGAAAACCTTGCATTTACTTGTGAATTGCCAGTCTGTGTCTGTGTATGGAGGAGGGCAAAGACTTGAAGGGTCAGATTATTTTCACTTGCCTTGTAAGTTTCTCCAGGACTTAGCTTTTCATTGAGCACCCTATATTTATTTCTGTGTAATTATGTCAATATTTGGTACATTTTATAACTGGAGATGCTGAAAGCTGCTCTCCCCCACATTATGTGCTGAAGTCAGGTGGGCCAAGATGGCGGCACAGCACCCACCGGAAGTCACACAGCGGCTGATTTATCCATGGAAGACCATCCTGGACGAGGACAGCGATTTAGCTGGGAGGATGAGCACAGAAACATCGTATGTAATAGTGTTGGAGACTAAATCAAAGACATAAAACTAATTTTAGCACACTATTTACTTGCATGCAAGGGAAGCCTATAATAAATTTATTTCATATATCAAAGGCAAAATTAGGAGGTAATTGCGCAGTAGAGAGAGAGGAGAGAAGGAAAAACCGAGGACAGGTTGAAAATAATGACCTTTGCCTTTTCTAGGGTAAGCTGCTGATTAGCAGGCAGCTAAGTAAGAAGGCAGTCAGGATGTTCCGCCCTTGACAGTGGGATGGGCCATCAAAGAAGATAATTCCAGCTGTTTATGGATTCTCCAGAGCCCCTGGGAGTGTCACTGTACCGTGTACATGACAAGCTGCCTCTGTGTTAGGTCTGTCAGGGTCCTGAGTGAGCACCTCCATCTCTGCTATACAGGTCTGACCCACAACCCTTATAAAAAGTTCTCAGTAGCAAACAGCCTAAATGTCCAACAAAGAGAAACCTGCTAAATAAATTACAGTATATGCTCAGCACAGAATACCAAAGATCTTTTAACATGCTGTAGTAATTTAAGGAAATGTTGTAGTAAAAGCATATATAATAATGTGGCAAGCTGTTCAGGATATACTGTGAAGTTAAAAATAAAAAGCAGATTTCAAAAGTGTTTTGAGTAAAGATGACACAATAAACGCAGGTGTATTCTTTTTGGTTCTTCCCAAACCCTACTAAAAGAACAATAAAAGCGTTTTTTTCCCCTAAATAAAATAAGTCCTTTATTAGAACTTTAGCAGGGATATTAACAAACAGACTCTCTACAAAGGATAACAAGTAAATGAAAACTTGCTTTAAAGCAAGACTAAAGAAATATAAACCTGGGCCTGTAACTAGGATCTGAAAGGGCATTTTTTAAAGACATACACCTGCAAAGACAGGGAGGAAGAACGAGGAGACAACAACGACAACATTTGGAAGCACATGGATGAGTGACCCACACAGGAGAATCCAAGGAGATTCCTGACGTGGTGTTGAAGGCAGACCAGGTAAAACGGGCAAAAAGTCCATGTGCGAGGGAGTCAGAAAGCTCTGAGGAAAGATTTATTAAAGAAGGGGAAATTGCTAGAATAGCTAATAGGTTTGCGTTTACAGAGAGGAGACATAGTCTGCTGGCAGAGGTGTTTGGATCGAAATACTAATAATAGAGACAAATGAAAAAGAAAAACAATCATTAACTCCAGGAAAAAAAAAACACAAAAAAGGTAATCAGAAAAGGACTCTATCCTTCAGGGTCCAATCAGGAAGTAGAGACTAGACAGTAATTTGAACAGAAAAAGTTTAATACAAAGAATTATTAACTATTAACAGTGGATTGGAGTAAGAAAGGATTGGCTGGTAAAAAGTGAACAAAACTCCACAGAACACAAGAACAACAGATACAAGGGGCAGCCCCACCCTCTGAGAGAGAGAGTGCCAGGGAAGCCCCTCCGCCTCGCAGGGCTGAGATCCAGACTCTGCTGGAGGGGGCACAGTCGTGCCTCACTGAGTAGCAGAGAAGTCGCAGTGATGCTGCGGAGGGACTTGCTGGAAATCTCTAAACTTGCTCAAAACCCACCCTCTAGGATCCTAGGAAGAGCGACTTATGGAGAGGTGTCCCCTAGAGTCGCCAAGAGGGATGCCTGGGGAAGCAGATGGCTGCTGTGCACTACAGTAGCCTGGCTAGCTAAGAGGGGCACGCCAGAACCAAGAAGGAAAGCCCTTCCTCCTTGCAGTGCCTCTCCAGCGCCCTCTCCTGGCAAAGCTTAATAATAATAAATTAATTAATAATAAATTCTTAATAATAAATTCTTTGTGTTGTCCTTGTCTGGCTTTGGGATCAGGGTGATGTTGGCCCCGTAGAATGAGTTAGGAAGTGTTCCATCTTGAATTTTTTAGAATAGTTTGAGAAGGATAGGTGTTAAATCTTCTTTGAATGTTGGATGGTGCCACCCAGCAAAGGAAAAATACGTAAAAGGTCCAACATGATTTTCATAGGGCAGGCAACGAAGGGTGGATTGGAGCTGAGAGGGCATAAATTGATAACTGGCACATGGATCTTCTTATGACTATTGTGAGAATAAAATGAGATAATATATATGAAGCCCTTAGCACAGGGCTTGGCAAACAAAATGAGTTCTCGGTTAATGGTAGTTACTATACTGGGTGATTAGTTGCCTGTTAGCAAAGAAGACTTTCCGTGTATTCTTGGACAGCTAAATGTGTTATCAAAGAAAATAATTTCAGTAATTATTAGATTATCCAGGAGACCTCAGGAGTTCAACTGTGAGGTGTATCTGGCAGTTAATACTGCGGGTGGTATGAAAGATACAATGGAGTGGGGAGAGACTCAGATGAGAAAATCCATTAGCAGAGTATTGCAATAGTCTAGGAAAGAAATGAGGAAGCCTAGATGAGTGATGGCAGTGGTAATGAAAAGGAGGCAACGTACGTGCCACTCCCTAAGGAGAAACTAAGGCTCTGCTCTGATGGCAGTGGGTGACCCATAGGTCAGAAAGTGGTTGACTTTTAAAGGAAAGATGGCTTTCAGTGCAAAGCACTCTGATCTACCCTTGTAGAGAGCCTCAGTTAGGAAGCTCTGGGCAGCTTGTAACAGAGACTCTGACCAGTCATCGCTTAAACACACAAGTTGGAAGTAGACAGTTCCAGGCTTGGTTAATTCGGTGGCTCAGAAGGGATCCAGGTGGCAAGAATGTGGAGCGACTGCCATTAATCCACTGCTGAGGTGAGTGTAAACTGGCACCACCCCTTTGGAAAACTGGCACTATCTACTAATGCTGAACACAAGCATACCCAGTGACCCAGCACTCCACTACTAGGCGAACCCAAGCGTTCTTCCTGGCAGAAGAAAGCTCATGGCAGCACTATTTGTAACAGCCCAAATCTGAAAGCTACCCACATGTCCATCAAGTGTAAAAATGGGTGAATAAATTGTAACATATTCTCCCCATGGAATTCTATTCATCAATGAGGATGAATGATCTATACCTACACACAAGATAGATGAATCTCACAAACATAATGTTAAATGAAGTTTAAAAATACAAAAAAACGTATCTGGCAATTTCGGTTTTTTCCTTTTGCCTTCTTCAGATAGTTGGCCTCATTTTTAGGTTTCTACCCTCATAGTTGTAAAGTTGCTGCCAAACTACACACATAACCTCTTCACAGAGCTGCATCCAAAGTCAGGAAGTTGGACATTTTTCCCTCATCATTCTCCTTTTAGTAAGGAGGACAGCCTTTTCCAGAAACCCTCCAGGTGATTTCTCCTCATCAGTTGGGTTTGGTCGTATGTCCGTATTCCAGCAGCATGGGAGGCCGAAAAAACAAGTTCTAGCATGTCCAGCCCCTACAAGGGGCTGAAAGGAGAGGGAAGGGGGAGGGAATGATCGTAGGGTGGGAAACCAATAGTGTCTGCCTCATATATTAAGAGAAATGCATGCTGCTAAAAGAGTTAATCACTAGCCAGAACCAGAAAGACATAGCTCCTGTCTGACAGGGAGGGCAAGGCGAGGTGAGAAAGTGGTCCTAGGTTATCAGAGAGCCACATCCATTGGGTACCAGCAGGGAGAACTGGCCTTGGAATCCAATCTCTAGTCTAATTCCACTCTAGTTGTGTTACTGTGGGCAAGTTACTCAACTCTGGACCTGTTTCTACATCAGCCACACGAGGAGACTGGACCAAATCCAAGGTCAGTACATCCCTGCATGAGACTTCATTACTTTGAGGTCCTTGAAAGTAAGACATTGAACTGCTTTTGTTGCTGACATCAGATAATATTGCCCAACTGTTATTATTAAAAGTTTTCTCTTTTGGTGTTTTTGAGGTTGGTTTGCTTCCTTCTGTAAGCACTTTTTAAAAGCAGCATTCTCATAACAACTCTCCGTTCTCCTGACAATAACCCTTTTCTCTCTCACACCACCTGTTAGATCTAACCAGGGAGTAATCCATCCTTCACTACCCACTCCTCCACAACACACTACATGAGTACCAAGTAGATACTAAGAAGGGCCACTCAGAATCAAATGTTTTTTATATAAGCAATACTTTCCTAGAACTTACAAAGAATTAGACTTGCCTGAGAATAACTTAATTACCCACTACTAATTGACTTCACTAAATAGGCATACAAGCATTCCAAATAATGATGAGATGAGTTTAGTTCAACCACTTGTGCATCCTTATTCAGTGATCTAGTAAAAGTTCTCTAGTCTCAGTTGACCAGTTCAGTGTTCAATCCATTTTATTTTCAGTCAACAAATATTTATTGAGCACTTAGTGTATACCAGACACTCTACCAGATTCTAGGTATATAAATATGACTAAGACATAGTCCATACTCTCAAAGAGTTTTCAGTTGGCCTGGGAAACAGATGATTTCAACATAATAAGAGGACAGTCATGATTACAAATCTGTATGGATACACAATACATAAAGATTTAATTTATATGACAATAGCACAAAGGAGGGGAGAAGGAATGAAGCTACGTAGAAGCAAAGTTTTTGTATACGATTGAAATAAAGTTGGTACTAATTTGAACTATATTGTTATAAATTAAGATGTTACTTGTAATCCCCAGGGAAATCACTACAAAAATAGCTCAAAAAATATATAGGAAAAGAAATAAGAGAATTAAAATAGTATACTAGAAAATATTGACTTACAAAAGAAGGCAGTAGTGGAGGAATAAAGGAACTAAAAGTCATAAGACATGTTAGCTCAGGGCTAATCTTCCTGGGGAAAAAATAAGAAGAGACATATAGAAAACAAATATCAAAACAGCAAACAGAACTCCTACCTTATCTGTAATACATTATTGATTAAACACTACAGTTAAAAGGTAGATATTGGCAGAATGGATTTAAAGAAACATAATCCAACTACATTATATGTACAAGAGACACACTATAGATTCAAAGACACAAATAGATTGAAGGAAAAAGAATGGGAAAAGATATTCCATGCAAAGACTAACCAAAAGAGAGCTTAGGCGCCTTTCCTGATATCAGACAAAATAGACTTTAAAGCAAAAATTGTTGCTGGAGACAAAGAAGGACATTTTATAAGGATAAAGGGTCAATCCATCAAGAAGATAACAATTATAAACACATATGCACCTAATAATAGTGCCCCAAAATACATGAAGCAAAAACTGATAGAATTGAGGGGAAAACAGACAATTCAACAATAATAGTTGAAGACTTCAATACCTACCTACTTTCAATAATAGATAGAACAACTAGACAGAATATCAACAAAGAAATAGGAGATTTGAACGTTATAAACCAACTAGAGCTAGAGATCTGTAAACATGCCACCCAACAGCAGCAGAATATGCATTCTTCTTATGTGCAATAGGAACATTTTCTAGGATAGTTCATGTGTTAGGGTATATAACAGGCCTCGAAAGATTTAAAAGGACTAAAGTCATATGAAGTATGTTTTACAACCACATGAAATGAAATTAGAAATCCAAAATGGAAGGAAATTTGGGAAATTCACAAATACGCGGAAGTTAAACAACACACTCCTAAATAACCAATGGATCAAAGAATCAATCACAAGGGAAATTAGAAAATCAAATGAAAACAAAACACAAGATACCAAAACTTACAGAATGTAGTTAAAGCAGTGTTTAGAGAGAAATTTATAGTTAATGCCTATATTTAAAAAAAAAAATAGATCTTAAATCAATAAAAGATGGAGGGATGTGCAGGGTCCTAGGGGAGCCGAGAGATGGAGTACTTAGCTTTTCAGTAAAGACGTTTTAAGGGATGAGTAAGGCTGGAGGAAGATGGGAAGGGAATTCCAGACAGAGAGAACAACTTGAACAAAAGCATATAGGCATGAACTAGCATGGGATATGCAGGAGAGCTTTACACAGCTCAGTAGTTCCAGAATGCAAAGTGTGTGGAAAAAGAGGCAGAGAGGGTTGTAGGGGCACGTGCCCCAGCCCTGCAGGTTTTGTATGCTCTGCCGAGAGCCTTGGGCTTCATTCTCTGGGTCACTAAAAGGTTATAAGCAGGCTAAAATATGGCTCAGATTTCCTTTTAGAAAGATCTTCCCAGATGTAGTTTTTCTACATGGATTTTCCAGAATGGATTGCAAAGGGTTGAGGTGGGAAGATTTGAGACAGAGGCCAGAAGAGAGACCATTGCCATAATCCAGGAGGGAGAAAAAGGAGTCTGAGAAAAAGGAGCAGTGGTAGTGAGGCTGGAGGGAAGAAGCTGGATTCAAGGAGCTTTTAGGAGCCATGGTTGGCAGAACTTGGTACAGACTGGAGGTGGGGGTGAGGAAGATGAGTCTAGGACAACTGGTGTTTCTCGTTTGGGTGAGTGGTGGTCACATTAAATGAAAACCAGAATACCAGAGGAGAAACAGGTTTGAGGGGGTCTTGGGCATTGTCTTAAACTGTTTTTCTTTTTCCCCTTTTTCCTGTGCATTGCCATGGAGGAGATACTATCCTGGTATCGCCCTTTCTGCCAGGGATTTCCTAACCTCTTTGAAAACTCTTGCACACTCCCCTCATGGGTCCCCTGCACTCCCTTCCCTGAGGGACCTCCCTCCCAAATGTCATGCCTCCCAATTTCTCCCACAAGGTCCCCTGAGGACACACCAGGGCAGTGAGGTGTTGGCTCTTTTTTCCCTGGGCTCATAGCCCCTCTGTGTCAAGTATCTTGTCCTCCCTGTTCTGGGCCACCTCCCTGTTTTATGAACATCAACCTTGTAGGACAGGGTTACGAACTGCAGGCCTGAGCACCGGATTTCCTCCATCCATATGTTTTATTTGGCATGCCCTGTATTTAAAATATATATATTCTTAAATACAAATGCCTTTGAGTTTCTCTGTTTCCTCAGCAGTTCTGGCTGTCTCACCCTTGGCCTGCTTTGCTCATTTCCTTTTATGTCTGGCAGCCACAGCTTCTGAATGTTTAAGCTTTTCTGGAAAGAGAGATGCAAGGGGTCCGGTCCACCAGGGGCAGCATCTTGACCAGCCAGGTCATTGGCTTCCCTGTCACATCTTTCACACCCTCACTCACTGGAGGACAGGGGTGTGGAGAGAAATGTCAGGTTTCCTGTAGAACGTCTTCCGAAAGACCAATCTTATCTCCCCCTCGAAAATAAAAATCAATTGTCTTTATATTAGACTGAATCACATGAAACTGCCAATATTCAACTGGTTTTGCCCTAAGAAGATGGTAATTTCACATGGTTCAACTTATTAATATGATACTAACATGGTTGCTAGAACAGTGGTTCTCAGCCTGGGTTGCAAATTAGAATAAGATGGGAGCTTTTGTAAAAAATGCCCTTGCTAGGACCTGCCCCTAAGACAATTAAATTCAAACCTTTGAGGATGGAGGCTGGCACAGGGATATTTAAAAGTTCCTGTGCAGCCAGATTGAGGACTGAAGCCTTAGCACACCCCTGAGTCAGTCACAAGAGAGGCTCAAAGTGTTCTGCTTAACCCCTTGGCACATTACCTGTGGATGACAGGAGGTGAGTTTGAGAACTTCCATGTGGCTGCAATGACCTTATGCAGTAATTAATGCTCTGACTTCACGCATTAAATCGTGTTAATAAAAATTAAAGAGCTTCCATCAGAGCAAAAAAAAATCTGTATTAAATACCCATGTGCATGTGGTATCATTCTAAGTATATTACAAAATGACTGCCTCGTGGGAATTAGCAATCTGGCATTTGCAACATTGTCTCTGCCAAAGCCACTGAAGAGCCCATTGGCATTAGAGAACTGCACAACAAACTGGAAAATGTTCAGATGTGGCCTTGGACATTCACTCAAGAGCATATACCACAACAAGGTGCACGTTTTGGGACAGTTAATTTAAATGACTGCAGCCATACGTGGCAGTTAAGTGAAATACAGCTTTGAGAGCTACAATGCCTTTGCATTCTTAGCAATTCTAGGAATTTCACTTTCCCCTTAATGTATTTTTCTTTTTGCTTTTAATGAGCAGATTTTAAAAAACAAAAGTAACTAAGTAAATAGATGAATATATTTTCAGAATAAAAGAGAAAATGGCCCATATTTTGGGGGTGATGAAAATGTTCTGAAATTAGATTGTGGTGATGATTCCTCAACCCTGTAAATATAATAAAACCATTGAATTGTACACTTTAAACAGGTGAGTTTTATGGTGTGTAAGTTATATCTCAATAAAGCTGTTCTTTAAAAAAAAAAACCCATAATACTAGGGTGGAGAAAAATGACAAAGATTTTCACCACTTTCAGAATATGCATCCCGAATTTCTTGGCAGGAAAGTTGGGTGTCTGTGTGCTTTATAATGCTCTCCCTGGGACTTGAGGGGTTCACTCAGATGGCCTTGGCTGAGGTGCCAGGGGAAGAGTTAAGTGGGCAGTCCGGAAGCTGTAAGCAAGGAGTGGGCCAGGAGGAGCTCTGCAGAGCCAGTGGCAAAATGAAAGAAAGGAGTTTGCCCAGTTGGGACAGAAATGCAGAAGCAGCGGTCCACAGAGAGAGAGACCCAAGCAGAGAACAAACCTGCCTGAGGGCAGCAGAGGAGGCAGAGCCCACGCTCCTGCAGGGCCCCCTGTGCTCCTTCACTCACTCACGCCCTCCTCACCCACTCCCAGGCTCATAGCACCTTGGAACAGCTCGAGCCCCTTACAGCTCCCCTCAACTTTCTTGATGTAGAACTTACTTAAGTAGTTTCAGTAGGATCCTTCACTGTGAGTGTATTCTCTTAAAAGGAGTGTGTGTGTGTGTGTGTGTGTGTGTGTGTGTGTTTTGTGTTCGTGTATGCAGGCACCTTGAGACAATACTCCCCTTATACCTCCGGATTGCTGGACTGTTATTTGAGTCCTGGGGCTTGACAAATTGGCAGATACTTGGAAATTCTGAAACAGTTTAAGGAAAGCACAATAATGAAGGGGCCAAGAAAGAAACCTCCAGGGCTCTTGATTTCCCATGTCTGCAGGACCTGTTCTCCTAAAACTTCCCCTTCAAGTGTTGAGTGTTTACCACGGGCCATGTAAGCACTACAGTGCTAGTGCAGTACAGCGTGAGCATTACAGAAGACACAGATGTGACTACAACGCTGTTTTCAGCCCCAAAGGCTTTACACTCCAGGGGAAGGGGTCAGACATATCCCCAAAGACGTCGATACAAACCATACCACAAAAGGGGGACAAAGTACTGAGTCTTAGATGCTCAGGAAAATACATGCACTTGGAAAGGTCAGGAAAGGCTTCACAAGCAAATGGCATTTGAGAGATATGTAACATTTTCACAGGTGGAGAGGGGCGGGGTGAGGGGGCAAGTTCCGGAGGAAGAATCTGCATGAACACAACTGTGGGAGCTGGGAAAGGGGATGTCCTCAGACAGCAAGTGAGCCCTTTAGGACAGGCAGGATAGGGAGGAGAAGTTACCATCTTCTTAGGGCAGATAACAGATAACAGATAATGGCCCTGGAAAGGTGGACTGGGACTGGAAATGCCAAGCAGAGGAGTTGCTATTCACTTCTGCAGGCAGTGGGCAAGCCACTGGAGGGTTCTCCACTCGGGCTACTAACCTCTGCTGAGGATGTGTGTGCACCGCCATGGCTGGAGGGGGACAGCCAAATTCCTGCTTGGATTTCAACTCAGTGCACTTCAACACATCAGTGTGGAGAAGGGAGTCTGCAGGAGGCACTCCACAGGTGGAAATAAAGATGAAATAAAGTCAGTCTGTGTCTTTAAGAGCTTTGCAGGTTGGGGACAGGGAAGAGAGAGGCAAAGGGGGAGATTAGAAGAAGATAGATAGAACCACAATACATCACATGAGTTGTGAAAGAAGCATCCTGGAAGCCTTGGCAAAGCCCTCAGACTTTCCTAATGGGGGCTCTGCCTGACCTTCCATCCTATGTCTTAATACCAGATGGTAAGCTGCTCAAGGGTGAGGACGAAAGCTTCTTTGTCTTTGCACGGCCTGGGTCTAGCTCAGTGTCTGGCACTGGGTAGACATTCACTGAAGGGAGGAAGGAAGAGAGGGAGGGAGGGAGGCAGGAACAAATTAGCTAACTTTGGTTCATATTGTTCCTCTCATCGCCCACTCATATTTTGCTCACCTCAATCCTCCCTCCCTGACAATACCAGCCCACACTGGTATTCCTGGACCCTGATTCTGTCAGCGATCACAGAGTCTGTGCTGCATAATTTGAGTCCCCCGTATTCCTTGCCGCTGCTTCCTGTGTGCTAGTCATGTAAACTCTTTGATGGCAGAGTTCCCTTCTTAAATGATGGCATCCCCTACAATACCTAGAATACACTGACTATTGATTGGCTGGGAAATAAGGCCCATTACAGGAGGAGAGGGCAGAAAGCAACGTCCTGGAGTTTGGATGCTGTGCTGGTGCTGGGCATACATTCACAAAGAGGCTGGATAATGCGGCCTAGTGAACAGAAAACTGGGGACAGAACAATTTTGCTGTCTGAAAGCCTTTGCCACAGAGGCCCTGAACCTATGGCTCTCCTTCCCCGAAGACAGAAGAGAAGGAGGTATGTCTGTTCTGCAGCACATGAGGTGGATGGAAGGATGTGATGGAGGTAAAATTCAGCACTGGAGTGGGTTGCCTAGAAGGCCATGAACCCTCCTCTCTGAAGGTCCTTAAAGACAGGGGAGATCACTAGGAAACTGGGCTGCAGGATGTGTGGGCCTTCTGGGCAGTGACAGAGGGACAGTCTACCCTCACTGCCCTTGTGAGAGTTTCAGGCAAGAAAGGAGAGTCCCCTTGGGGTAAGGCGTCTTAGAGGAACTGTTGATTTGCCCTTTTGCTTTATGATCTCCTGATGCAGTGAATGAGGTTGGAGGAGATTAGCTGACTGCAGGCAGACCAAAGTTCCTGTGTAGAGAAATAAGGCAGACTCTCATCGCCATCCAGCTCATTTTCCCAAGAATTATGTGTTCCGTGGTCAGAAAACGACCCCAAACCTTTTCCACCATATGCAGTGGAGGCCAATACAACTCCTACATTTGACTGTCCACTCCTTCTCGCAGTGAGGAACCTGTTCTGCTGAGGGGCTGCCTCCCTAACTAGATTGTCAGAGGCCAGAGTCAAGAACAATTATTCCTCTAGGATCTCCCGATAGTGCTCAATAAATACACACATGACTGCTAACTAACTTTATGCAATACTTTGCAAGTACTTTCCCCACACATTTCCTAATTTAGTCCTCACAACAACCCTGTGAAGTAGGTATTATGTTTAATGCCCATTTTCCAAATAAGGAAATTGATACTCTGAGAGGTTAAGTGGCACACCCAATATCATACAGCCTATAAGGAAGAGTTCTTTCCACTACACTCTGCTGCTTAAATGAACTAGCTAGCCTGAAAAAAGTCAGCTCCGCCTTTCGCTCATCGCATATCTTATCTCATGGAGTAATGTGCACTATACTATAGGGACAGATATTCTAAGTCCAAGCTTTGTATATGGTGAATAAATGAATGGATGCATTATACAGCAGATGCTCTGTATGGAGTCAGTGGAAAGGAAACAACAGGAGGAAGAATCTTTCATTCAAACCATTTATAGGGAGTCTACTGGGTGTCAGGCCTTGGAGACCCAAAGACAACTCCTCTGTCCTCATGGAGCTTACAGTCCATCGCAAGAGACAGACGTTAAACAACTAATATTACAGTAAACTAATCGCAGTTTTGTTAAATGCACCAAATGTAGCGAGGAGCTTTGCTCTGGTGTGAAGGAAGCGCGATTTGCACTCACTGTCGGAAGGTTGGCCTCTCCCGGGCAAGGAGGATACATTTAGACAGGCAGAAGCAGAAGCAGACTCAAATTAAAAGGGTAAAAGAAGGAAGAAAATTGCTTCTCACAAATAGAACTTAACCTAAGGCGCCCCGACCTTCCAGTCCCGCTGCCTGGCTGTCTACCTGCTTACGAAAATCAGGAAGGAAAAGGCGAAGGCAAGAGGGAAGAGAGAGGTCAGTTTATGTAAGCAGGGCGGGGCGGGCCGGCAAGGAGAAGGAGGAGAGGTGAGCCGGCGCCGAGAGAGTTAAGCGGCGCCGGCCCGGGACGGAAAGGGTTAAGGGGGGCGGTCCGGAGCTGGTCCGGTAGCCCCACCCACGGGGCGGGGGTGGGGCCTCGCAGGATGGGCCCTCGGATTGGTCGCGGGGAAGGCGTTACGCTAGGACGTTACCAACTGTCGGGGCCGCGGAGGAGGGGGGTGGGTGTGGGACCGCCGGCTCCGGGCGGGGAGAGGGGGCCGGGGAATGGCCGGGCCGGGGGTGGGCGGGAGCCGCAGTGGCGGCGGCGGCTGGGGGCGGTGAGCGCGGCGTGGGGCTGCCCCTCCCCGGAGGCGGCGGGGGCGGCCGGGGCCGCGCCGCACCGCACCGCGCGGGCGGCCATGGAGCGAGCCTAGGGCCCGGCAGGTGAGCGGCGTGGGGGCGGGGGACTCGCGACCCCCGCCCCCGGCGCGGCGGGCGGGCGGGAAGTGCGGGCCGGCACGCGGGCGGGGCGCGGTGCGTGGCGCGCGCCGGGCGGGGGGCGCCTGGGGGCGGGGCGCCTCCCTGAGGGGCCGGGCGCCGGGCCCCGGAGTGGTCCCCGAGCGGCTGCGGGCGGGTCCCGACTGGGGCCCGCCGCTGGCTCGGAGACCGGCTTGGGCCCCGCGCGTCACCTCGCTGGCCCCGAGGCAGTTCCTGCGGGCGGTCGCGGCTGAGGGGCTGCGGCCTCGGCCGCCGCCTCCACGGCCCTCCGAGGCGCGGGCCTTACCTGGGGACGCGTGGGGCCGCCCGGGCTCCTTCTAGAGACCGACCCTCGCGTCCGGACGCGGTCCCCGGAGGCGGCTGGCCCCGGTGCCGCCCGCTGCGGCGGCCCGGGGAGGATCGCGGGCCCGCCTCGTGGCCAAGAAGCGCGAGTGACCTGCAGGCCCGAGGCGGGAGGTGGGGTAATCCTGCCCGGGGGTCCGCTGTGCGCTCGGGGTCGTGCCCCCCGCACACGCAGTCGGGCGCAATTTAGGGAAATGATAAGGGGGTCCGAAGTGCGTTGCGCTTGAGATTTCATTTCCGGGTGTAATGGCCCGGCGATTAAGTGCGAACCGCAACGTTGCCATCAGTAATGAACGTGAGCAGTTGTCAGGCTGCGTCCTTGATTGTGGGAGCTGATAAGAGTTTCATTCTAATCGTGCTTCTGTTACCTGCATGTCTCCTGGTAGGAAGAGAAGGGGCAGAAGGATGTTGGAGAGAAAGTGGAGGGGACAGGGCATGGTTGGTGGTTAGAGAACTATTAGTCCTTTAAATGGCCATATCATTGTTTGGATGGGTGAGAAGTTTATAATTTGGGGAAATGAGAGATGCTTGATGCTGCGACTTGAGTTTAGCGCCGGGTATCAGTATCATTCCCACCCAGCCAGTTTCCCTCTGGAGGTTTGATTTCTCACCTTGAAAAGAAAGAATTAGGAGTGTGAGATCTTTTAGTTTTTAAATTGTAGGACTTTGTAAATATGTCGTCTGGTAGTTAAGATTGCTGTTTACTAACTATTCCTGTCCTCCTTGTGTTGTAAATTAATGCATAAATTTCATTGGGGTTTTTTTTTTTTTTTTTTTTTTTTTGAGGAAGATTAGCCCTGAGCTAACATCTGCTGCCAGTCCTCCTCTTTTTGCTGAGGAAGACTGGCCCTGAGCTCACATCCGTGCCCATCTTCCTCTACTTTATATGTGGGACGCCTACCACAGCATGGCTTGCCAAGCGGTGTCATGTCCACACCCGGGATGTGAACCGGCGAACCCCGGGCCACCGAAGCGGAACGTGCGCACTTAACCGCTGGGCCACCGGGCCAGCCCCGGGGTTGATTTTTTTTAAGTTGGGTTACAGACCTCACTGTGCTTCTGTGTTACAAACATTCCTTGAGTTTATGCAGGACCTTGGAGCTAAACCTTAGAGCACTTCCACATATGTTATTTTTTGTCAAGAGCTGTCTTTGAAAAACTGAGGTGCAGTGTTAAAGATGCTAAATTATTTGCCTAGACTCGGAGCCAATCTAAGGTAGATTTAAAACTAAATTAATGTTTTGTGTTAAATTAATAACTTTTCTGAAGTTTGTGAAATTGTTGCACTTTGGCCTCTAGAACCATACAATGGAATCAGTCAACAGGAGGGCCTTCCACATTTGAAAGTATCTATCAAAGGAAAATAAGAAGGCGCAAGCAAGTAATTCAGACTTTCAGCCTCACCACAATAAAGTACAGTGATAGAAATGGATGGAGGTAAAAGATGATCAAGATATCTTGGAGCTCACAGCTTTCCTGCAATGTGGCTGGTGAAAATGTGACATTGATTTGTTCTGTTTGTTTCTCTGGAATTAGTAGAAAAATAGCTATGACTTAGTTGAAGAATGAAAACTTGAAAACATATGCCCTGCTTTTCTTTCTGACTACTTTGAATTAGGGAACAAACAAATCACTTTTTTTTTAATCATCTAATCCTTTATGTCATAGAATTATTTTATGTTGAATTGATAATTCCTTGACTTTTAGTCCATTCCCTTGATTTCCATTTGTAGACTCCAACTCTTTCACACAGCCTTAAAGCTTCTGCTTTTTATCTTTTCTGAATTTCTAAGTGAAATTCAGAAATTGCATTTCTAAGTGAAATTTTCTGTGTTTCCTTTACTTGCAGGGCAGACTTCAGCTTCCTACACTTTGTGCGACGATCATTTCAATGGTGTAAACCCTGAAGCCAGATCCTTCGGCTCTTGAATTGAGAACTTTTTAAAATAGCAGGCACAGTGGTTGTCTCTTGGTCATTGCTACAATCTCATAATAGAAGCAGGAAGCTGCTGTTTGTATTCTGTGGCCACAGTTGCAAACAATAAAAAGGAGACAGTCTTCTGAAGCTGTTGTCAGGTCTCTCTGGGACTAAGTGCCAGGTGGTTTTATAGATTGGAGTGGGAAGCACAGTTCCAATGAGATACTACAGTTTGTTGTAATAGTGATGATGTAGTTTTCTGTCTGCACCTAACAGTGCGTAGCACATAATAGATGTACAGGAAATATTTGGTGGTTGAATGAATGAATGGAAAACAGTATGAGGGAAGGGGAAATAGGCTAGCACATATACTAAATTGTTTAATTCTTTTTGTTAAAAAAAAAAAAGCCAAGAAAATGTGTTTCAGATTCCTGTTGAAAATATGCTGTTGAGATGGGTATCTGTAAAGGGTGTTACTTGCTGGAGCTGCCTTGAGATTTGATTCTGTGATTATATGGTGTTCTAGCCACCTGCAGCCTCGGAGCAGCCTCTGGTGCTCTGGTCGGGTGCAGCTTCGCACTCTTGCTCTTGCAGCCTTCTCTGGCTAGGCTAACTGAGCACTTGGATTGGTAGTCAGATTTTTGCATAAATAGAAAAACTAGATCTCTTGGTAATGGCCACACTGGTATCATTGACCCTGACTGTCCATCTTCTCATCCCTTATATTGCGAGAGGGAGAAGGGAGTTATCCCTCCTTGAAGGGCTTCTCCAGCAGCTCCACTTTTCACATGCATGTGTTTCTCTCTCCCTCTTTTCCTTCCTTAGGCTCCCTCTGTAACTCCCAAGGACTAATGAATTTGTTAGCGCAGACCTGGGATACAGAAGACCTTACTTTGCAACTGAAACCAGCTTCTGACCAACTTATACTGTTGCATGACCGTTAGAGGCATCTAGGAGAGAATATAATGCAAAGATCCCACTTGTGATTTTGTCTTTCTTATCCAAAAGCAAAAGAGGAAAGGTGTAGCTCTAGACCTGGTGAGTCTTGGTGCATCTCTCATCCCAGTATGGGAGAAGAAGGGAGGCTGATGCAGAAAAGAGATATGGAGCTTTGGTATTTGTTTGGAGGCCTGTACTTTTGGCAAGGTAACAAGCCTGTGGAGGGAAGGGTCTTAATTTGGGTACATTATCAAAGCAGGTCAAGGAGTAGGCAATTATCAGTGTGTAACAGAACTAAGTACAGGGTGAGGCAGTGAGGTCTATCATTCCGTGCTCTCAAATGCTGACTTTCTGCTGTAGGAATGTAGCAGTGTCTCATTTATCTGCTATTGTTAGAGAATAAGGTATTATGAGCGAAAATTCTTATTTTAGGTATACTTTTTGTAGAAAAGTTTCTACATTGTATTATGTGCTTTGTTTGCTTTTTAAGCAGTATAGTTTAACCTTTCTTTATTGACTCAAGGTTATGGTTACTAGCATCCATTACTGACAGTAATTGAGCAGGGCTTTGAGGTCATTGAAACATGTAGGTTGTTTGCCCCCTCTGCTCTTTGAATTCTTGAATCTGCTTTTAATAGTCAATCTACCTCTTCCTTCAGAGGTGGGAAAGCTGTACTTTGGCTGTTGTTAGTGTCCCTGCTGTCCTCTTTTGAATGTGCAGCTTCTGATCTTCTGTGGAATAGCAGCCCAGATAACTGCTTCCTGAAATTGGATGTAAAACAGCTACAAAGGCTTTGCCAGGGTCTGCCTGCTCTTCTCTGTTAGTGGATGAACTTTCTAAGCACTATTTTGGCTGCCCAGAGACCTTTTGTTCATTTCTTGTTTCTGATCCTTGGTTTAGATAATGAACTTGCACTCTGTATAGGTGCGTTTGTGTTCCTGTGGTTCTTTCTGTTGAAAAAAGAAAATCATATGGAAGTATTAGTGTTGGTTCTTGTTTCAGAAAGCATTGCCAATAATACTTGAAGATCTGGTTCCGGCCCTGTCTTGTATCATTCTTGGGCAGTGTCTTGGACCATCTCCAATCTTCCTCTTAGCATTTCCAGATTGTCTTTACTCCTAATCCCAACCAGTGCCAGGAACCAGGTTGGCAGTAGGAATTGCCTTGAGAGGTGGAAGCGGGGTATACAGAAGGCAGCAATTTAAAATTGAGTATATAAAATTGGTATACATAATTGATATTTCTGCATTTTTTACTGTATAACTGAATTCATTACAGGACTTAGTTTCCCTGTGTCTATAAAAAGAGCCCTTCTTTATACCAAAGAGCTGAAGAAATTCTTATGACTAAAAGAGGTCTCTCTCCCTTGCTGTGCACTCCTTTCATTCAACAGGCATATATCGAGTACCTCCCATGTGCCCTGCACTGTGCTAGTTTACTTGGAAGTACAGAGAGAAGCATATCCCCTGTCCTGAGGAACTCAGTGTAGTAGAGGAGCCAGACATGCCAAAGAATAGATGTGTGTATGTATTTATATTCATGTTATAACAAAAGGATCATGCCTGAAGCTACTCAACCATAATTCAGCATAGACCTGCTTGGGGTTCTACTATTTCTAAAGTGATCCGTGGCCTGTCACCATGACACACCCCAGAAGATAAGGTTAAAAATGTGAGGTGTTATTGTTGGATAAAGCTTATATACTTTTCCAAGAACTGTAGTGAACTGAACAGTAAAGATGAAAATCTGAAGGAAAATGTTGTATTATTTGAAATTCCGTATTTACACTCTATATAGGAATTACATTCTGTAATACAGCCTTAAATGGTGGTTACATACTGACAATTGAGCAGTGAAACACCTAGAACCTAGGAAAGTTCATTATACCTGGCCCATTTGAAACAGAATGCAAATTCTTAAGCATTTTCACAGAATTTCTAGATAGCGAATACTGCTTGTGTTGGTTTTTTAGAACAAATCTCACCAGCAATATGAGCTGAAGACTTTTGCTTTTCATTTTTTGAGGAAGAGGGTTAGAGCGTTGCCCTAAATCAAGGTTTAAATGGGACAGGTTGTAGGAACTGAAGTTTTTTCAGACACTCTTATTGTCTGTTTTATTTTTACTCTCACGCCCAGGAAAAAGGCTACCTTAATGCTTCGTTAATGCTTAGTGATCATTTTAGTTAGCTTCTATCACAGGGAACTGTTAGAGGGCTTCACGTAAGGGATTCTGGGTTTACAGATTTGATTAAATGTTTAAGTGGAAATGAAAATAGGAAAATCTAACACTTAGACCACTT
Organism: Equus caballus; assembly: GCF_041296265.1. Taxonomy (NCBI): domain Eukaryota; kingdom Metazoa; phylum Chordata; class Mammalia; order Perissodactyla; family Equidae; genus Equus; species Equus caballus. The sequence continues at coordinate 13,953,718 of NC_091688.1, forward strand.
TGGACTCAATGGGAATTAGATTTTCTGTACCTGTAACTTAAGATACTCTTAAGGCTTATCTTAAAAGCGTTAGGACATGCAAAGCTGTCATCTTTAAAACACAGAGCTGGGGCTGGCCCCGTGGCCGAGTGGTTAAGTTCTCACACTCCGCTGCAGGTGGCCCAGTGTTTCGTTGGTTCGAATCCTGGGCACGGACATGGCACTGCTCATCAAACCACGCTGAGGCAGTGTCCCACATGCCACAACTAGAAGGACCCACAACGAAGAATATACAACTATGTACTGGGGGGCTTTGGGGAGAAAAAGGAAAAAAATGAAATCTTTAAAAAAAATTAAAAAGATAAAACAGCTAGGGACCAGTCTGCTTCTCGGCGGCCTGGGGTTCACCGGTGCGGGCATGGCACCGCTTGGCAAAAGCCATGCTGTGGCAGGCGTCCCACATATAAAGTAGAGGAAGATGGGCGTGGATGTTAGCTCAGGGCCAGTCTTCCTCAGCAAAAAGAGGAGGATTGGCAGTAGTTAGCTCAGGGCTAATCTTCCTCAAAAAATAAATAAATAAAAAATAAAACACAGAGCTAGTTTTCCAAACTGAAGAATGTTGTCAAGGGCATTCTGTCTCAGCCTTTTTTGTGAAATAGAGTAAATTCATCCTTCCCATCTGTTTCGGTTACATTAAATGTGGTAGAATGAACTTTGTAGAGAAGAGAAACAGGTTGGTCAAATTAATGACATAGCCTCCCAGTCTTCTGCTTCACGTGGTACCCACTCCGAAGGTACCCACTTGCTTACAGTCTTAGATACTATTCAAATTTAAGAAAGGGTTCGCATCAGAGATAGGAGACTACTAAAACTCTTAGTAGTGCCGCACGAGTAGTCAGCCCCTGACTGTGTAACCCAGAAGGCAGCATAACCAGTGAGGGTTATTTTCTTTGCCATTCCTTCTCCACTCAGGAAGTTATCTTTGGGTTTTTGATACGGTAATAATGACTAACAAGCAATTACTATAGGTTGTCCAAGCACTAATTTTAGCACAGTACGTGTGGTAATGTTACTCATTGTTAACAGCTCTGTGAGTTAGGTAATAGTGTTCTTATTCCGTTTTTCGTGTGAGGAAACTGAGGCCCAGAGAGGTTAGACATTAAATCACTTTCCCAAGTCCCACAGGAGGTGATAAAGCAGGCATTCAGACCCAGACATTCTGAATGCAGAGCACACACTCTTAACCCCGCTGTCTCAGGATTTTATACAGGATACCTTGGAGATATTGTGGGTTCAGTTCTAGACCACTGCAATAAAGTGAATATTGCAATAAAGTGAGTCACAGGACGTTTTTGCTTTCCCAGGGCATATAAAAGGTATGTTTACACTATTGTGTAGTCTATTAAGTGTGGAAAAGCATTATATCTAAAAAAACAATATACATCCCTTAATTAAAAATATATGTTGCTAAAAAATGCTGACCATCATCTGAGCCTTCAACAAGTTGTAATCTTTTTGCTGGTGGAGGATCTTGCCTCAGTGCTGATGGCTGCAGACTGATGAGGTGGTGGTTGCTGAAGGCTGGGGTGGCTGAGGCAATTTCTTAAAGTAAGACAACAAAGAAGTTTGCCGCGTAGCTTGACTCTTCCTTTCACAGACGTCGTCTGTGTAGCAGGCAATGCTCTGATAGCATTTTACCCACAGCAGAACTTCTTTCAGAATTGGAGTCAGCCCTTTCAAACTCTGCCGTTGCTTTATCAACTTAGTTGATGCCATATGCTAAATCCTTTGTTGTCATTTCAAGAGTCTTCACAGCATCTTCACCAGGAGTAGAATCCACCTCAAGAAACCACTTCTTTGCTCGTCTGTTAGAAGCAGCTCCTCGTCCGTTCAAGTTCTGTCCTGAGATTGCAGCGATTCGGTCCCACCTGCAGGCTGCACTTCTAGTTCTGCTTCTCTTGCTGTTTCCACCGCGTGTGCAGTATCCTCCAGTGAAGTCTTGAACCCTCAACATCATCCATGAGGATTGGAGTCACCTTCCAAACTCATGTCACTATTGATATTTTGACCTCTTCTCGTGAGTCACGAATGTTCTTAATGGCATCTAGAATGGTGAATCCTTTCCAGAAGGTTTTCAGTTTACTGTGCCCAGATACATCAGAGGAATCACCATCTATGGCAGCTGTAGCCTTACAAAATGTATTTTTCTTTTTTTTTTTTTAAAGATTGGCACCTGAGCTAACAACTGTTGCCAGTCTTCTTTTTTTTTTTTCTGCTTTATCTTCCCAAACCCCCTGTACATAGTTGTATATCTTAGTTGCAGGTCCTTCTAGTTGTGGGTTGTGGGACGCCGCCTCAATGTGGCCTGACGAGCAGTGCCATGTCCGCACCCAGGATCTGAACCCTGGGCCGCCACAGCGGAGTGTGCAAACTTAACCACTCAGCCACGGAGCCAGCCCCTGTATTTCTTAAATAATAATAAGACTTGGAAGTCAAAATTACTCCTTGGTCAATGGGCTACGGAATGGATGTTGTGTTAGCAGGCATGAAAACAACATTGATTTCGTTGTGTATCTCCATCAGAGCTCTTAGGTAACCAGGTGCCTTGTCAATAAGCAGAACTATTTTGAAAGGAATCTTTTTTTTCTGAGCAGTAGGTCTCAACAGTGGGCTTAGAATATTCAGTAAACCATATTGTAAATAAATAGATGTGCTGTCATCCAGGCTTTGTTGTTCCATTTATAGAGCACAGGTGGAGTAGACATAGCATAATTCTTAAGGACCCTAGAATTTTCACAATGGTAAATGGACATTGGCTTCAATTTAAAGTCACCTGCTGCCTTAGCCCCTAACAAGAAAGTTGGCCTCTGCTTTGAAGCTTTAAGCAGGCATTGACTTCTCTAGCTATGAAAGTCCTGATGGCGTTTCTTCCAGTATAAGGCTGTTTTGTCTATGTTGAGAATCTGTTGTTTAGTGTAGCCCCTTCACTAATTATGTTAGCTAGATCTTCTGGCTAACTTGTGCAGCTTCTACGTGAGCACTTGCTGCTTCACCTTGCACTTTTACGTTATGGAGACAGCTTCTTTCCTTGAACCTCATGGACTGACCACTACTAGCTTTGGACTTTTCTTCTGTAGCTTCCTCGTCCCTCTTGTTCTTCACAGAATTGAAGAGAGTTAGGGCCTGCTCTGGGTTAGGTTTTGGCTTAAAGGGATGTTGTGGCTGATTTGATGTTTTATCCAGACCACTAAAACTTTCTCCATATCAGCAGTAAGGCTGGTTCACTTTCTTCTATTTGTGTGTTCACTGGAGTAGCACTTTCAATTACCTTCAAGAACTTTTCCTTTGCATACAGCTTGGTTAACTGTTTGGTGCAAAAGGCCTAGTTTAAAGCTTGTTTTGGCATTTGACATGCCTTCCTCACTAAGCTGAAACCTTTCTAACTTTTGATTTGAAGCAAGAGATGTGTGACTCTTCCTTTCACGTGAACACTTAGAGGCCATTGTAGGGTTATTAATTGCCTTAATGTCAATAGTGCTGTGTCTCAGGGAATAGGCCCAAGGAGAGGGAGAGAGATGGGGGACTAGCTGGTTGCTGGACCAGTGAGAACACACACAAGATTTATTAAGTTCACCATCTTATGTGGGCACAGTTCAAAACAATTACTGTAGTAACATCCAAGATCGCTGATCACAGACCACCATAGCAAATGTAATAATAATGAAAATGTTTGAAATACTGCGAGAATTACCAAAACGTGACACAGAGGCACAAAGTGAACAAACGCTGTTGGAAAATGGTGCCAAAAAACTTGCTTGACACAGGGTTGCCACCAACCTTCAATTTGTAAAAAATGCAGTATCTGTGAAGCACAATAAAGTGAGGCACAATAAAATGATGTATGCCCGGTGAATGAAGAAGCTATTTCTTAAGTGGAGAATTCACAGAGAAAGGAAAACAATGTGTAGATCCTAATTAGTGATATTATTTGGTGTTAGTTTTTGTTTTAGTTGAAGAGTCCCAATGGAAGATGAAAAAGAAGAATAATATGCTGTTGTGATGGGCAATGGGTGGCAGTGCAGGAGTGGGCTGGTTTTCTGGGGATACTCACGATTTATTCCCGAGTGTATTGATGCCATTTGGTATTGGAGGTCATTTTCGTTTTTGTTTTTGTTTTGTGAGGAAGATTTGCCCTGAGCTAACGTCTGTGCCACTCGTCCTCTATTTTGTATATGGGATATCTCCACAGCATGGCTGACGAGTGGAGTAGGTCTGTGCCCGGCATACAAACTTGTGAACTCAGGCTGCTGAAACAGAATACCTGGAACTTTTAACCACTCAGCCACGGGGCTGGCCCCAATGGCGGTTTTGACTTCTTAGATGAAAGTACACAATGCTAAGTGGGAAGATTTCTGAATGCTCTTGATTTTACTTATAATAATTGCTACTAACCATCAGGAAAGACCACATTTATTTCTAGGGGGCAGCTAATAACAATGTAGCACAATGCTCTAATGTCACTACCTATTAAAAAACAAACGGGCAGTAAATCAGACTTAGCTCAGGGTGAAATTACATATGCTTCTAATGTTTTTTGTTCTAAAGGGTTGTGATTTTTGCTAGTATTTATGCTTTGGCGCAAGTATTAATGTTAGGCTTTATAAACAGTGTGTATAGTTGTGTGCATGTGTGAAGTTAGCCTTGATTGCTGTAAAGTATGTAAATGCATTTCAGTAAATGATCCAGTTGAGATTCTTTTTTTTCTTGATTCTACTTTTTATCTTGCTGAACATCTACAATGAAGACAAAAGAAATAGAAGTGGTATATAACTTTCATAATGAATTTATTACTCTGTAGAAGGCATTAACAGTCATTTACAAATATGACCTAACAATTTATTAATCCAATCTTTATTTATGTTAATGGTTAATTTAATGTTTCCTCTCTCCCTGAGAAGATTGTTTTTAGTCACATAATTTATTTCCCTATGTTTTTCCTGCAATATTTTTAATGCCCCCAAAATAGTTGATATGGACAGAACAGATGTGAGAATGTTGGGTTTTACAAACTCCCCTAAAATTTAGTGGCTTGAGACACTGATTTGTTATTATAATTACGTAGGCCAGCTGGGCTCAGCTGGTTGGTTCTTCTGCCCACATAGCGTAGGCTGGGGTCACATATGTGGCTGTATTCAGCTGGGACCTCAACTGGAACTGGGATGCCATTGATGGCTTTACTTCTGTGTCTGGCACCTCAGCTGGGGTGGCCAGAAAAGCTAAGGGGCTGGCCAGGCCTCTCTCTATATAGGTGTCTTATCATTCAGTGCTGAGCTGCTTTTCATAGTAGCCTGGTCCCAAGTGGAAGCTGCCAGGTCTCTTGAGGCCTAGGCCCAGACCTGGCACAAAGTCACTTCCTCAGCATTCTGTTGGTCAAAGCAAGTTACAAAGCCAGCCCAGATTCAGGGGGAGGAATAATAGATTCCACTTCTTGATGGGAGGAATTGTTGGTGTCTGTCTTTGTAGACAGTCAACCAAAAACTCCTAATTAAATTTGGGTCTTACCTCTTATACTCACCAAACCTTCAGAGGTTTACTGAAACCAACAATTACCAAAGAAGTAGTTTGTGAAAGGATCCTTGTAATCCCTGCTCAGGATCGAGGGGAGGGAGATTGTGTGAGTAAATATGATTATATACTAGTTATATAATAGATTCCACCCGTTTTTCCACAGATCTCCGTTGTTAATAGCCCTCTGTGTGAAATGTTCATACTGAACATTTTCCGTGTGGTACTTTACACTCAAAAGGCATGTTGCATTCCATTTATGTGGTAAGAACTTGATTTGACCATTGAATTGGAAACGCAAAAAAGGGTTGTTACTGAAGCTTTCACTTTTAGTTGCTATTAGCAAAGGTTGGAATTTCTTCTCTGTGACCTTAGGAGAAGTAGTATGAGGTCATCAGCTCAGAGGGAGATTCAAGGGCACACTGCTACTAATGAGGCCTGGAACCTCACTGGTGGCTTGTGGGTGCCCCTAGTAAGGTGGTAAGTGTTGGGGCCAGGTGTTCTCATGTTCCTCAGCAGCCACATACATTGAATTTTATCACGTGATGACTTACAGACCTCTGCACCAATGTATTTTTCTGTGTGTGTTCCTCCATACGTCAGCCAGGTTCTTGAACAGAGGGCTTTATACTAAGGCCTCTCTGTTTTCTGTGGAATCTATATCTCTTCTCCCAAAACAACTTAATAGTCATAAGTTTGTCCTTATAAAACATTTGTCAGACATGTAGGGTGGTGTGTGTGAGAGTGTGAAGAATGAGAGAAAATGAGCCTCCAAAGCAAGCCTCATTTAGCTGCTGGAGCTGAGAGTGAAACCAGGGTTCAGTAGGAAAATTCCGTATGAAGGTGTATCTTCCAGAACTCCAGTCTGGGAACGTACGCCAGCTGTTACTGTGAAGACTGCTATTTGCACTGCCTTTTTTATATTTAACATTTTTTGAGTTACGTTATTACCTTGAGTCTTTTTGTTCTATGAGGTAGGCTCCGTTCCACGTAACAGAAACATTAAAATAAATGCCCATAATATACTGGACAGCGTTACATTGTTGGAGGCAATAATAGGAGGAGGTGAGAGCATGAAGTAGAGCAGGCAGACTCCTCTGGGAATACAGGTGAAGTTTTCATGAATAAATTGGAATATAGCCAGTGATCTTGCTTTAATTTCCTTACTATCTGAAATGGGGGATCTTCTTAGAAACCCAGTTTGCAGAGTGTAATATGCTGCCGTTTCAAATAAGAAAAGAAGGTAATACAACACAGAAAGTGTGTCTTGGGTACCCTCCCCTCTCAAGCATACAGAAGTGAAGGGGAGTCTTCTGAAGAATAAGAAGTATACCATCATTAGAGGATGGAGGGGCTGACCTGGTGGCGTAGTGGTTAAGTTTGCATGCTCTGCTTTCGCGGCCTGGGGTTTGTGGGTTCAGATGCTGGGTGCAGACCTACACACCACTCATCAGGCCATGCTGTGGTGGTGTCCCACATGCAAAAAATGCACAGCTGTTAGCTAGGGACAGTCTTCCTCAAGCAAAAAAAGAGGAAGATTGGCAACAGATGTTAGCCCAGGGCTGATTTTCCTCACCAAAAAAGAAGAAAGAAAGAGGATGGAATTATTCCGTATCATGCATCTCATACATTTTTAAGGAATAAGAGTTTTGCAAACTCATAGACTTTTTGTAGAAATTCCACAATAATCTCTACTCTAATAATCTCTAATCTCTAATTGAAATTGTCGATTTCTTAAATATCTTCATGCTTGCCGTGTGGGCTAAAGGAGTAGTTGCTTTCCAGCTAAAAGAAAACCTCCTCCTGAACTGTCAATATTTCCTCAGAAACAGAGACTATACTCTGACACTACCAAATAAACTGAGTTGTTAGAGTGTTGGTAGAGAGATTGCCGAAAAGAGGAGGATAGCTGGTTAAGGATAGCCAGCATTAAGGTGCCTGTTGATACACTCTCACTTGGTACTGAATACCAAGGGAGAGTAAACCAGAGTCCTAAGATGCTTGCCAAGCCTCATTTGTGGTAGTTTGTTCAGTTTAGCTGAATAAGGCGTCTACCCTTACTATCTGGAGAGGATGCAAAGGGAGTTAAGGTCACTCAGGAACCGAGATTCTGAGAGGGGAATTAAGAACTATATCCGAGAAGATACTGGGCAAGACAGAATGTAGTAAGTCCTAGTCTAAAGGAGGGACCAGAAATGGCTTTGGAGATGGCCCTTGATTCAAGACAGATTAGGCTTTAAACAGAAGATGGGAATAAAGGGTAAGAGCAAGAGGCATTTTGAGAGCTTTCCAACATGAAGAATGACAAGGGCAGAGGTCAGTGACACATGGCAGGGGCGGGGGGCGGGGACCAGAGTGTGTTCATGGTCCAGTTGGGTTGAAGCTGAGAAGAGAGTGATGAGTGAAGAGATAAAAGTGATGGCTAGCAAAGCAGATTGGCTGAAGCGTTTAGGGTAGGGCTTTAATGTCTTGCTGAGGCATTTATAGAAATCAAAAGTGGTGTATGGTTAGAAAAATGATTTTGCTGCATTACCTAGCCTGGACTGGAGAGCCTGGAAGCCAGAAGGCAGTTCTTTCAGTGATTCAGTAGAAAGTGGTGAGCACTCAATTCAGTGGGGGCTGTTGGAGAGAAGGGCAGTGGAAGAGAATGATGCCAAATTGCGATCTTACTTGTTCTACTAGGATGTGGTGACTAATGACAAATGTGGGAGCCTGCTCAGCCTCTTCTTTAAACTTGCCCTCACTACTAATCTGCGGAGATAAATAGGGAAATACAGTAACAGTTGAACTCTGCAGTTCGCTTAATACAAATTGGTGTCCTAGTTGAGAGGATGAATTGTTGCAGCTCTGAATTGATGTCTTCTTCAAAAGGTATTGAAATTTCAGAACTTAAAAGCACACAAACTCAGATTGCAGAATTGGACCGTTTTGTCTGAATTTTGGAGTTGCTAGAACTTCCTATTGCATTGGTGATTTTTAAAGAAACCCTCAATATCCCTAATCTTTATGCTAAATGTTTAGATATGATATGTTTATATAGCATGAGGCAGGAATTTCATTATTCGAAATGAAACGAGCACCATCATTAGAAGTTTGTGGGTTAACCAGACATTAGTCCTGAAGAATGCTTGGTGGGAAGTAAAAGTCTGTTCAGCTGACCCCTTTGTGCCAGAGACTTAGTGCAGCTGGAGGTGGTTGCAGCTGGAGGTACTGAGGTAGCAGTTGCTGACACAGCAGGATTTCTCTGTTACCGTTTATCGCTGCAGCCTGAGATGTGTACTGTTGAACAAATAATTGAGGAAGTTGTGTGGTTTAGGTCGTGTTGGAACTAGCAAAAGTCTCTGAAATCTACTCTGCTAGCATTGCCATTATCAGTAATAACAGGGAGCTGTTTTACTGAGTTTCGCACTAAACTTGATACCATCACAATTACAATTTGGATGCACTTGAATTGCCTTTGTTTCAGCTATTGGTGTTATGTGCTCCCTGGGAGAGGATGATGAAACAAAACAGGTGGCTGGAGATAATTAGAATTTGAGGTCGACTCTCACTTTCTGCTTCTTCATGAAAATGAACAGGAAAAGAGTGGTTAATCACTCAGAATAAACTGCATGTCAGCGGGCTCACCTGAAGCTGTTGCCCTTAGAACACACTCTTGCTCTAGTAGACTGTTTTTGGATGTGTTTCCAGCTGTTATCAGGGGAGCAGTCTCCAGTTTGGGTGGGAATGGCTCAGCCTGAATCATTTGCCCTATCCTTTGTATTGGTTTTGTTTCTTCGATTAATGGTTTGAGTTTTAAGTGAATTGGAGAGTGAAGCAACACCCTGTTATCTTCTTGTCATCTTTGTCTTAGCCTAATGCTGTGCTGTCTATAAGTACAGGGCAGAGCAAGCTTGTGCTTGTTTTTAAATGGCCCTGTGGAGTGGAAAGCAACCTGTCAACATGCAAATGAGACTGAATTATATGTTCTTGACACTTGCAAAAATCTTCTATTTGGAATCTTTTAGCTTGAGAACTGACCAGAGTGTGGTCAGCCCCACATTGGAAGCGACACTTCTTTATGTCTGTGGCATCAGTATCTTTGTTATGTGCCTGACCAGTCCAGACTTAGTAGTGTTGCTATAGTACCAGGTTTCATTAGTTTTCCAGTCATGTTCTGCTAATAGCCAGATGGTATAAGGATATGTTTTTCCTTTACTTAATTTATCCAGATTTGATTATCCATATTTTACAGGGATTTTAATTCTGAAAAATAATTAGTGGAAGACTGATTAAGTAGAGATACGTGTCTGGGTGTTATATTTAAATATGTGCGCAGCAGATATGACCCATCCAGGATTGCTGGGGTATTTGGATTCTGAGAAGGAGTTATTACTCTCCCATGTACCCTCTGTGGCATTTTTAGGAGTTCCTGTCTTACAACGTGTCATAAAACTTATATTTGGAGAAGATAAGAACTGGAAATTTACCAAATACTGGTGATTTTGAATGTTCAAAAGCCCTTTATGGATTTTGAAGGGTAAAAATGAAAGTTGAGTTATGCATTTTTTTTTTTTGATGAGGAATATTGGCCCTGAGCTAACATCTGTTGCCAGTCTTCCTCTTTTTTTTTTTTTCTCCCTAAAGCCCCAGTACATAGTTGTATATCCTAGTTGTAAGTCCTTCTAGTCCTATATGGGATGCCACCACAGCATGGCTTGATGAGCGGTGTGTTCGGATCCACACCCAGGATCTGAACCAGTGAACCCTGGGCCGCGGAAGCTAAACGTGAGAACTTAACCACTCGGCCTTGGGGCTGGCCCTGTACATATCTTAATATTTTATTTTTGTTGTGCTTTTTCTCATTGTATTGGTTTCTAGGAATTTGTGTCAGTCTAAATAGCTCTGCACTCTATTAGAACAGGAGTATTTGCTTTTAAATTTTCATTATTCCTGGTTCTTACCTATTAGGTCCTTCCCCAGACTAGTTAATGGTAAATTATTGGGTCTTCTCAAGCATAGGATTAGCAAGGCCAAAAGAGTGAATAATATATTTGAGAGTTGCAAAAGATTCAGGAGTGGAAGAACAGAATTTCTGATTGAATTTTCCTTTATACTTGGGCTTTCAGGAATTGTAGGAGGTGCTTCAGTGAAGACATGGACCAGTGTGTGTAATCATGGAATCTCCTTGCTAACCATCACCACCTGCTCTCCTTGATAAGTGAGAGTGGGTCAAGGGATAAGGAAGAGAGGTCAACATGAAGCTGAAGCAGCGAATTGTGCTGTTAGCAATTCTCCTTGTCATCTTTATCTTCACCAAAGTTTTCCTGATTGACAACTTAGATACATCAGCTGCCAACCGGGAGGACCAGAGGGCTTTTCACCGAATGATGGCTGGCTTGCGGGTGGAGCTGGTGCCCAAGCTGGACCACACTTTGCAGTCTCCCTGGGAGATTGCAGCCCAGTGGGTGGTTCCCCGGGAAGTGTACCCTGAAGAGACACCAGAGCTGGGGGCAATCATGCATGCCATGGCCACCAAGAAAATCATTAAAGCTGATGTGGGTTATAAAGGGACACAACTGAAAGCCTTACTGATACTTGAAGGAGGACAGAAGGTTGTCTTCAAACCTAAGCGGTAAGTCTTCATCTTGGAAGTTCTGTGTACTAATTGGGTGATTCATGTGACTTGGGATTTATATAAGTGTTCATCTCCTTCTCTTGGTATTCTCTTCAGTAAAATGAAAGGGGTGGACTAGAAGATCTCTGAAGTCTTTTCTAGCTCTTAATGTTCTGTGATTCTTTGAGTAGGGGAAATTTATAGGAACATATTTTGGTTCTGTATAAGACTGAACTTTTTACAGTTAGAGCTATCCCTGATTTCTAAACTTACCAGATATCCACTTTGTGCCGGATATTAGAGATACAAAATGAATTGCTTAGGAAATAAGCAACTTGCCACCAAAAGTGTGCAATTAAAGACAGGATAACCACATGTCAGAGATGCTGCAGAGTAGGAGTTAGCCAGAGTTGGAGAGGGTTTTGAATGGGTGACTAAAGTCCCTTTCAGCGCTGAAGCTGTGATTCTTTCATGGGATTTTGTGGATTTTTTTTTTTTAGTTAATAGACTGGGTTTTTTGGGGAAAGTTTTAGGTTTACAAAAAAAGCAAGGGAAAGTACAGAGTTCCTATATACCCCTCCCCCCTGGTTTCTCCTATTAGCATCTTCCATTAGTGTGGTACATTTGTTACAGTTGATGAGCCAATATTAATTTATGAACTAAAGTCCATAGTTTACATTAAGCTTCACTCTTTGTGTTGTGCATTCTGTGGGTTTAGATAAGCATAGAGTGACAAATATCCACCACTGCAGTATCATACAGAAGAGCTTCCCTGCCCTGAACGTCTCCTGTTCCCCTGTTCATTCTTCCCTCCCTCCCCTCGAGACCCTGGCAACCGCTGATCTTTTTACTGATTCCATTTTTTTCCTTTTCCAGAATGCCATGTAGTTGGAATCCTACCTTTTGTAGCTTTTTCAGATTGACTTCTTTCACGTAACAATATGCATTTAAGGTTCTTCCAGGTCTTTCTGTGTCTTGATAGCTGATTTCTTTTTATGGCTGAATAATATTCCATTGTGTGCATGTACCACAGTTTGTTTATCCATTCACCTACTGAAGGTCATCTTGGTTGCTTCCACGTTTTGGCAGTGATGAGTAAAGCTCTTATAAATGTTCATGTGCAGGTTTTTGCATAGATGTAAGTTTTCAGCTCATTTGGGTAAATATCAAGGAGCATGATTGCTGGGTCCTATGGTAATAGTATGTTTAATTTTGTAAGAAACTGCCAAGCTATCTTCCAAAGTGGCTGTTCCATTTTACATTCCCACCAGCAATGAATGAGAGTTCCTGTTACTCTGCATCCTCACCAGCATTTGGTGGTGTCACTGTTTTGGCTTTTGGCCATTCTAATATGTGTGTAGTGATATGTCATTGTTGTTTCTTTTACCTGTTTTAAGCAGAGAACTGGGCCATTTTAGTTACCTCAGTCCAAAATCCAAACTAGAGAATAGGCTGAATCATATGTTGTTAGATGGTGATCTCTTTGGACTTCTCTGAGGATCTAAGGAGATAATTTGTGTGGCAATTCTATAGTATAATTTAAAAAAGTTTTTTCTGTGAGTATATGAATTTGAAATAGGTTAACATGATGGTGATTCATATTCTTTTGCCAGGAATTAATTACCAGTGAATGTTCTCGAAGTTTGTAATGTCTGCAATTTTCTGTGTACTAAACATTTTTTTCGTTCGGCAATGGAGCTTTTGAGAGAATTATAACACGTACCTTTGGATCTCTTGCTGGAGTGGGAGAGGAAATATAGAGTGTAAAGATGTACAGAATTCAACTGTGACCAGAGCAGGTGGCTTAGCTCCCTTCATTACCCAGCTTTCAGTAGATAATAGGCAGCCAGGGAACTAATATATTGGGATCCCAGGAATGGAAGGGATCTGCATTTGCCTGGAACTGGGAAGTGTGATGTATGGAAGATGTGGAAATTATGAAAGTTAAAAAATGCGTTGTACTTTGGAAAATAGAAGAATCTGATTGGCAGGTAATGTGGAAACAGTATGGTTATATGGGCCTTGGGATCTAGTTTCCACTGAGTGCACACCATTTGCCAGGCATTACACTGAGTACTTTTGTATGTGTTAAGGCTTTTAACCTTCATCACAACTGTAGGCAGTTACAGTTCTTATTTCTAGAATAAGAAACAGGCTTAGAGAGAGTAACTAACTTGACAAATCACCTTGCAATGGCTATTGGAGCTGGTATTTGGATCTGTCAGAGTGTGAACAGCTGGTATTCTGCCAAATGTGTAATTCTCTTAAGTTTGTTTGTTTGCCTTCCTATAAGTGTGATAACGTGGATCACCCATCATCAAAAATTACTAGTTTAGTTTTGAAATGTCGTCTTGACCTCTTGGTTTGTAGTCTGAGAGATCAGCAGCATAAGCAGAGTGATGGAAAGAAGGCAAACTAAAAACAAAATTTAAATTTGTGTAAGAAGAGATGAGTTGTGGACATTTTGTGTTTAAATAGGAGGATATCCTCTCTATCCTCTGCCCTCTGTTTGTACACTGGAGAATTGAGGATGAGCTGGGACAGCAGGAAGTGGGAGAAGGCAGACAGTCCTGATAGTGTGCGGTGTTAGTATTAGTCCAGGTGCTTCGCAGATAGGCTTGGGGTGTTCAGACACGGTGTAAGTGGAAGGACAAGGGGCCAGACTGGTTGACTAGGGGAGACGGCAGCAGATAAATGCATAAACTAACCTTAGTCACGGTTGCTTCATCTCATATCTCTTACTACCACTGCACCCTTCCCATTACCTTCCTCGTCCAGACCATCTTGAAAACTACTTTTATTCTTCCTCCAAATACCCATATTATCACTGTGCTTCCCAGCTTTCAAACGTCCAGGGACTTCCCGTTGCTAACCAGACAAAACCCAGCCTCACAGCCTAATGGTCAAGCCCCTCGCAGTCTGGTCCTCCTCTCTACACCTTGTTCTTTATTCCTGTCAAACTGGTCCCCTGCTCCCCCACCACCTCCTGAACAGCCCATGTCCACTCCCAGCTCTAGGGGATTCTCCTCCCCCACCCCACAGGCCCTACGGGCCCCTGCAATGGGTGACAGCACTATTGGTCACTGCACACACTGACCTATGCTGATTACACCTGGCCGTAGCGCAGACTGGGGGAAGTGGGTGTACGTGTAAGTGCTTGTAGAAATTGACTCCAGTCCCAAAACACCCAGCAGATTGCTGTTCTGACCCCAGGGGCCTCAGAGGCTATTTAGTCCTAGTGTAAGTGCAAATTAATGTCCTTGGTCAGGCTCTGATGTCCTTCACCAGGATGATAGGAGTGATTTATTGGTAGTTACTGTAAGAATTTTGCTGCTCTGTCAGTGACTTAAGATGGATTGCTCTCTGCTGAGAGGAAGATCTAAGTCCTTACTGCTAAGTCAAGACATGTACCTTTCTTTAATAGTCACTTGTGGTTTCAGCATTTTTGGAGCCTGGTTGTCCATGTCCTACTGTTAGACGTGGAAGATATGTATAGTTGATGAAATATACAGGACTACAGTGATGCTTTTATTTGTACATTTTGCCTTACATTATAAAAGTGATTTTTTTCAATGTAGCTGTATCCATTCTGGAAGTAAACTGATTTTCACAGGCAAAAACAGCAGTTATGGTGGGAAAGGAACAGGATGGCAGCGGCCTAAGAGTGAGTAGAAATGAGTGAGTGATCTTAGGAAGTGCTGAAAAGGACTTGGGAGATCAGCTAGTCCAGCCACTCATTTTACAGGTGAGGACAATGAGATCCCGAGTTCTGACATTCTGTATTTCACATAGCCAGAACATGAGCTAAGTATCAGAGCTAAGAACATGAGCTAAGGATCAGAGCTTCGGACTCCAGTGCAGTTCTTTCATTTTGATTCTTATTCCTTTCCCTTTTCCTTCCCTCCTTTCTTCTCCCGCCCACCTCCAAAGTTCGTCGATTCCTCTAGGGTTTTACATTTCACTCCGAGCCGCCTGTCGATGTACTGGAAAGCTCTCCAGTGTTTCACTGGAAGGAACAGACTGCACATCACCACATCTCTTTTGTGGCTCTGCTGGAGTCCTGAAAAATAAAGTATTCAAGGACTGTCCCCCAGCTTTATGGACAGGCCACAGCTGTGGTGAAGAGAGAAGTGCTTGAATGGTGTCAGCTTTGGCTGCAGTCCTATTTCAAAATTGAGACGTACTTTGGAGTTAGGCAGTATAATCCTAGGTAGCCTGTGACACTAGAAACAAAAAAATACATCTGAGTATAATGACCATACTAGGAGACTGGTGTCCAACCAGGTGGTGATGCATAAATGTTTCATTACTTTGCCGTGAAAATGTGTTTTGTGGACATGGTTTCACTTTATATTCCAAGGTCATTTATGTTGAAGGTCACTGCCTTTTCTAGTACCATTTCCCACTTCCCCATGGCCATTTCAGCATTGGAGATCCCAGTGTCCTTAGTAGGGCAGCCTCTCTTCACTTCAGTCTCAATTTATTTCTATTTTACAGTTCCCTTGTAAAGTCTAATAGGTCTCCTTGTGATTCAGAAAATTCAGGTGAACAGTAGAGGTCATAGGAGAAGTAAGTGTCTTTTTCTTCCCATTTACCAGGTTTAAATTGTATCTTTTTTATGATTAGTAGAAAGAAATATGCCAATTTTTGTTGTCTTTTGTTTATGTTATATGTGTGATGTAAAATCTTCAGAATGGAGTTTGAGATGAAAGAAATCTTAGAAATTACCTCCTAGTCCAGCCCCTAATCTTGTAGATAAGGAATCTAAGCCCCGGAGAAGAGAAGGGTTTTGCTCAAGCTTACCCAGGCAGGTAATGACAGCTATACCTGGCTCTCCCTTCAGTCCAGTATTCCTTCCAGTACATCATCATAAACTTAAAAAGAGAAAAAGATAATGGTTATTCAAGCAACTTTTTAAATGCACCTTTGCCTACTCATAAACAAAAATTGAACCATATCAGGACCTTTTTTCCCAAGAAATTTTAACTTTTTCTCATAAGCCTTGCCATAGCCAGTCTGGTAAGCAAACATTTTAATTACATGTTTTCCTTGATTTCTTCAATCTAATAAATATTTTAGTAAACATTAATTAAGTACCAACTATAGGCTTAACACTGTGCTGGAGATACAAAAAGGGTCCTTGCCTTCCTGAAAATTACCTTATGGTTTTCCTTAGACTACACCAAACGTCTCTTAGAGGGGTAAAAGTAATGTCTTCCATGTTTTATTCATAGAGTCATTGCTGAGGTAGATACAGAATTCTAGTTTCCTTCTCCACTTCCTCTTCACGCCAGCTGCCAGTGATTTGTGCGAGTCCACAATTGTTCTCAGGATTGACAGAGAAGGCGTCTATAGAGCGGAATCAAGCTTGCTGAAGTTTCTGTTCTGCCTCTTGTGCTGTCACCTCTGGTACTGCTGTAATTTATGTGTGCATCTGTGCTTCCATTCACTCTGCAGGTATAACCGAGACTATGTGGTGGAAGGGGAACCATATGCTGGTTATGACAGACACAATGCAGAGGTAGCAGCCTTTCATTTGGACAGGTACGTGTAATCACAATGGGTTATGTTCATTTTGTTTCCTTTTAAAAATATCTTTGAGAGGACTTGTGGACTCCTCCTAAAGGGCACAACACTAATAACTTTGGCTTGTTACCTCCTTTAGATAGCTGATTGACTAATTCTGTCAAATTGGTATCAGTCCCTCATAATTTGGGTGGTACTAGGAATACCAAAGTAAATATCTTAACTCAGGGCTTTTTTAGATCATTTCATTCTGGTATGCTGTCATTATCATGAGTCAAATGTTTCTTGGTAAATAAAATGGCAGGATGAAAACCAGAGTTTGAACTCAAATCCCTAAATTGAACTGGTGGTTAATTGGGCCTGGCAGTGATATTTTTTTGTTTTTGTTTTAAGTGACTTATCTTCATATGCTAGAAATCTATAGCATGACATATATAATGATTTTTATTGTCCTTTATACAAAATATTCACAGCTTTAATAACAAGAATAATTCCAGGAGAAAAATAGACATGAATTCTAAATGTATAAGTTCACTAGGAAAAATTTTTCGTTTTTAGAGTTAATTTGTTTTTACTTTTCTATTTTCTTTATTTGTGCAAACAAAGTTTCAAAGCAGGAGTCTCTCTCACTGGTTGAGAACGTATTTGACTCTATAATAAAGGATATTATGCCCTACTCTAGGAACATTAGTATTGTTTCAGCACATTGCTAGTCAGGGACCTTATAACCGAGCTGTCTGGTATCCCAGTTGCTCTTCTGATCAGCTCTTTCATCAGGGCATATAGACAGACTTTAAAAGAAATTCTTCACAGTATTTTTTTAAATGAATCTATAAGGAAACCAGAAGAAAATAAAGGTGAATGTTTGTCTTTTTCTAGATTAGGAAGGATTTTTTCTAAGCATAAAAGCAATTTAAAAATCACAAAGAAAAAGTTCAATAGACTCAATTAAATAAAAAAAAATTAACTCATATGTCAAGAAACATCAAGCAATTTAAACGCAAACTAGGGGAAAATATTTGAATCTAATGTAATCTAAGCATTAATAGCCTTAATATATACATATTTATACAAGTCTGTACGTACACTAACACTCTAGTAGAAAATGGTCTAAGGATACAGTTGACTGAATAGAAATTATTAATTGCTAATAAATACAGCAGGGGGAGTTTATTCTCACCAGTAATAAAAAAAATCCTGTTGAAACAATGGAATACTATTTTCTTCTGCTGAAAATGGCAAAGAGTAAAAAAAAGATAATTTATTGGCAGGAAAAATTGGAATTTATATGCTGCTTGTGGCATCGTTAATTGGTTCATTCTTTTAAGAACTTGGGCATTAGGTATCAAAAACCTTAACTTTCATACCCTTTGAACAAGTAACTACTTTTTAATGCACATATCTAAGATATTTCCAGGAAGATATTTCTAGGAAGAAATAATCAGAAATTCAAAGATACATGTACATGATCTTAAGTTTAGCATTTTCAGTAGTGAAAAGCTGGTAGCAATCTAAACATCTAATGATATGGAAAAAGTTAAATAAATGTTTGTTCACCATACCATGAGTTTTCATGGCCTCTTTTAAGGCCTAGTGGGGAAGAGTTGGGTAAATCCTGCTCCTCACTTAATGGTACACTAGAGTCAGTCTTTCCACGACCTTGTTCGTTTCCCTATTTCCTTTATCCCCAGACCCCTTCCTGTTTCCCTATTGATGGACACCAGCCGTGCATGGAGATCGTTTTCCCATATCCATGCCAATATTTTATGTTATCCAACAGACTAATTTTTGTTAATCTAATATATGTAAAGTGGTGTCTCATTGTTATATTTCCTCAATTATTAGCAAAATTTAGTATCTTCTTATCTTTTCACAGCACAACATCTATTTGTTAACTTAGAGTGAAGTAGTCTTTGTACAGAAATCATTGCTTTTGATGTTAATTAAATATAATAATGTTTCAGTTTATGACTTGTGCTTTGGGGGTCTTGTATTTAAAAGTTCTTTGCTACCTCAAAGTCTGAAAGATAGTCTCTGCCAGTCTCCCTACCCCTTTTGTTAACTGCCACCCCAGCCAGGCTCAAGTGCCCCTGTGAGCTGGCTCCTCAGCGTAAACTGGCTGCTGCTCTTTGGCCCGGCAGTGGTCAATGGGGAGAAAATACTTCCCGACTTTCTTCCCATCCATGGCTCCTGACACTTAGCTGCTCTGGGTTGCTCTTTCTCCATTACATTAGGATTTAACTATCTTCTCTGGTCTCAGGAGATTCTCTTGATTTTTGTTATTTTGACAAATCTGTTGATCTCCTTGCTTTTGTGGCTTTTCTAAGACTGCATCAGGACAAAGTCAGTCAGCAGCCCTGAACAATGGATTATTTATTGCATAGGCATTTTTAAAGGCTTTCTAATGACATGGGAAAAGGCTCATGATATAACGATGAGTGAAAAGTAGGATACAAAACTGCATATAGTATAAATCTCAGTCATGTGCATATACACAAGAGTGAGTATGTGTTTTTATATATTTACATGTAAAGGAAAAAATGCTCATATGCCAAAATGTCAGTAGTTGTTTCTGGGTTATGGAATTATGAATGATATTTTTCTTCGTTATAAATTTTCTGTTTGCTCCAAATCCTGCCCCTCCAACTTTTCTTCAGTGGCTATGTATTTTTTAACCAGGAAGTATCCTTTTTTTAAAAATGATTGTATTCAACCATAAGGTTGTACTTTTAGACCATTAGAGAGAATTATCTTCAAATGTGTCTATACTTAAGTTATCATATGGGTTTATCCTTTTAGATTAATCTGTATAGTTTTCTGTCATTGTGCTGTTTATCCAAAGCTTTGAACCCATGCATGGGTTTAGGTCCAATTTTTTTTGAGTGCTTTGTTAAAATTTATTTAAAATTTTTATTATGAAAAATTTCTAACAAAAAAAAGTAGGGAGAATAATCTAATGAACCCATGTACCGACTTCCTAGATTTAACAATTGTTCACATTTTGCCAGATTTGCCTTATCCTCTTTGTTGAGGTGTATATTAAAATAAATTACATCCATCTTAATATTAAACTCATAAGTATATGTACCTCTAAAAAATATTTACCTACCTAGCAACAGTACCTTTACATGTCTAACTTGATTAACCATAATTTTTAAAATACATCCCTAGAGATTTTTCTCTTCTGTTCTTCAACCTTCCAAACCAGGATTCTGGGTTTCCGCCGAGCCCCCTTGGTGGTTGGCAGATTTGTTAATCTGCGGACAGAGATCAAGCCTGTTGCCACGGAGCAGCTCTTGAGCACCTTCCTAACCGTAGGTAAGAAGATTATAGAGGACATTTACATAGGGGAGTAGTTAATAAGTTAAATGGGATATCATGAAGCAAGCTGGTTCATGACTTTTAGGAACTGAAGAACTCAAGAGAATACAAAAACAATCAGGCAGCCTGTTTTCAGGTTCCGGGGGGAAATGGATCTAAAGGTAGATGACAGGAAATTGAAAGTTTTCCCTAATGTGTGCTTTGTTGTGTCTGTGAAACAGGAAGTGAGATTATTTACTGAGAGTGTAAGTAGGTGATAACTTTACTTCCTCCTGCTTGATCTCAAACTAAATCTCAAACTCAGATTTTGGCCTAAATCTGTTATTGTCTGTATATCATTGGCTGGGGTTTTTTTCATATACACATGTACTTTCTTGGGAACTGTCTCCTGTCTCCTTAGAATTGAGGAAACCTTAAAGCAACTCTATAAGAGGGTCCAAAATTCCCTTATAGGGTTGCTTTTGGGCCTGGAAGATCACCACTGCCTCCTAGTACTCTGCTTTGGTTAGCCAGTAACTCACTGTGCATGGAACTGGCTATGGTCCCTCTGGCCTCTGTTCTCCATTATCTCTTTCTTAGGTAAGGGATCTGAGCTAAAATTCTCACTCCTATTCTCCTTGTGGGCACAACGAGAATGGGAAGAATTCAGAGGTACCGTGGTCTCTTGTTTCAGCCTCTTCATGGTGGCATTTTCAATGACACAGTGGTCTGCCTTATGATGTGACTGCTGAAACAGACACTGGACGATAAACTTCACCTTGCTGTGCTAGAGTGAATGGATTTACATTTAAAATGAGCTGAAACTGAACGTTTAAAGGACCTGCAACAGGTTCATCATTCAGAATTTAAACTTATAAGGCTAAGGTTATCCTGTTCTTACAAATAACCAGAAGCATTCAATATCACTCATCTGTTTCATGTATTTTGTAATCACTTTTGCTTGTCCAATTTTATGCTTGGGCAAACATGAATTCCTGATGGATAAGAGGAGGTCAAGAGGAATAGGTCAGAGTCCCTGCTCTCTAGAGAATCAGAAAAGGTTCAACTCATATGCTGTGCAGGTGTGGGGAGGGGAGAGGCCAGAAAAAGGTTTGTAGAGGAGGTTGTTAACACTTGGACTGAGTATTGAAAAATCAGTAGGAGCTACTTGGGCAGCCAAGATGAAAGGGTATTGGGCAAAATAATAGGAAGTAATAACAAGCACAAGAACATAAAGACCTGAGGGGCTGGCCTGGTGGCACAGTTGAGTTCGTGTGCTCCGCTTCAGTGGCTTGGGGTTCACGGGTTTGGATCCCAGGTGCAGACCTGCACACTACTCGTCAAGCCACGCTGTGGCAGCATCCCACGTAAAATGGAGGAAGACTGGCACAGATGTTAGCTCAGCGACAATCTTCTTCAAGCTAAAAGAGGAGGATTGGCAACAGGTATTAGCTCAGGGCCAGTCTTCCTCACAGAAAAAATAGATAAATAAAGACCTGAGAGTACACCAGATTGATGCATTTGGGGAATAAGCTTCTAGATACACCCTACAGCATAGGGCAGTGTCTCAGTTCAAGCTGCTATAACAAGATAGCGTAGACCAGGTGGCTTAAACAATAAAGATTTCTTTCTCACAGGTCTGTAAGCTGGAAGTCCAAGATTAGGGTGTCAGCATGGTTGGGTTCTAGTGAGGTCCCTCTTCGTGATTTACAGTCAGCCACCTTCTTCCTGTGTCCTCACATGGCAGAGAGAGAATGTGAAAGGAATCATCTCTCACGTGTCTCTTCTTAGAAAGGCATTGGTCCCATCATGAGGGCTCCTCCCAAAAGCCCCACCTCCAGATCCCACGACCTTGGGAATTAGGGCTTTAACATAGGAATTTTGGGGAGATGCAGACATTCAGTTGATAGCTGGCAGATAGAGGAATTTGGCTGAAG
Organism: Equus caballus; assembly: GCF_041296265.1. Lineage (NCBI taxonomy): Eukaryota > Metazoa > Chordata > Mammalia > Perissodactyla > Equidae > Equus > Equus caballus. The sequence goes on from NC_091688.1 coordinate 13,975,621, forward strand.
GTAGGTTTTAAATAATGGGCTGACCTTGGCACAGTTTTTTAAAACATATTACTAGATAACGTGGTATAATGATAACTAAATTCTGTGTAGCCCTTGCAGTTGGACAGAGCACTTGCACGGTTACCTTATTGATCCTCCTGCTAAGAGTGCAGTGAGTGGGGGGGATTTATCCGCATTTCCTACCTGAGAAACAGGCCTTTCCCCAAAGGCACAGAGCTGCTAATCGTTAGCCAAGATTCAAACCCAGACTTTAAGACTAGAAAATATTTCATCTGCTTATCTTCTTTTATATTTATTCATTTATTCATTCAACAAAATTTTATTTCACTTCTGTGTTGTGGCAGGCTCTGACCTAGGTGCTGAATATACAAAAGTGAGTGACACCTTCCTGCCTTCAAGGAGCTTTGTCTAATGGTGGAGCCAGATGTGTGCAGAGGTCCTGTGAGAGTGTAGCGCGACAGGGGAGGGGCCTGGAAGGTGGCATCCTGGTGATAGCTAATTAGTGAAGGTGATAGTTCAATCAAGTCTGAAAGTGAGAATAACAATCCCCCAGGAAGATACAGTGGGAAAGAACATTCCAGGTTGGGACTCTCAACATTTTTTGTGCTAGAGACTCCTTTGCCAGTCTGGAGAAGCTTATGGAGCCTTTCTCAAAGTGGTGTTTTTAAATACATAAATTAGAATACATAAGACTTACAAATGAAACCAATAATAGTAAAGTATAGTTTTGTTATCAAAAATTACAAAAAGCAAATTTGTGATATAGTAACACATGCTTTGTTATTTAACACATTAAATAGCAGTGATCTATTAACTCCCATAATTTCAAACTATGAAAATAAATGATACTTTGCAGTATCTTCAAGAGAGCTAATATGATATGAAAAATCTGTGATTTCTTCTGGTGAAAAAGTCACAGGTGATTCTAATAGTACTGTGGTTTGCTCCCTACCATCATAATTGAAGGGCATGCTAAGTTTCACAAAGAGATTAGTGAAAATAAAAGTGTAATTTTTTTCCCATAGGTTCATGGCCCCCTGAGTTAACCCTGTTCCAGTGGAGGACAAGGCATAGGCAAGGGTGATGACAAGTGAGAGCAGAGCATGGCAAGCTCAGGAGCTGGTGTGGTGTCGCTGAAGTTAAGGGTCTGTGTGGGGCTGGTGAGTGAGGAAGGCCGGAGGTTGGGACCGTGTCACTGAAGTGCGCAAGGCTTAGAAGCCGAGACTTTCTCCTTAGGCCCTGGGAGGCCATTAAAAGCATTTGAACCTGGAAGACTCAGATTTGAATTTTAGAAAACTAATTGTGGCAGCATTGTGGAGGATGAATTGGGAAGGGGAAGATGGGGAGATGAGAGCACTTGAGGGCTACTGTAGTAAGTTCATATGCAGTGAGAGCCAGAAGGAAAGCAAGGATGGGGAGAGAAAGATTCAAGAGTTACTCAAGAATTAGAGTGAAAAGAATTTGGTGAACCTTTGGGCTGAGCAGGACAATTCAGAGGGAGAGGAAAAAATTAAGAACGACTCCCAAGTTTCTGAATTGGATGACTAAGTAGATAATGAAGCCTTGAGCTACTTTAGGAATGCACGGAAAGGAGCAGATTTAGGGAGGTGGAGCAGAGGAAGATAGTTTAATTTTGGATATTTTGTTTTCTTGTATGAAATAGTAAGAAATATATATATTGGTCTCTGTCCCCTCTTCCTGACACAGAGCTTCTGAAACACTTGTAAATTCCTAAGTGATAAGAGCACAAGGAGCATCTGTTGTTGTATTGAGGTGACTCTGGGTGGGCTCCTGCATGCCTCTTGGATGGGAGCTGTCACCAGAAAGACCAAGCTGTAATTAGAAGCTTAGAATTTTCAACCCCGCTCTACCCATTCTCCAGAGATGGGAGAGGAGCTGGAAATAGAGTGAATAGTTAATCATGCCTGCATGAGGAAACCTCCCTAAAAATCCCAGTAGTACAAAGTTCAGGGAGCTTCCAGGCTGGCAAACCGTAACACTTCCACGAGCCACTGTGCTGGGACCCAAACTCCTCAAGGACAGAAGCTCCTTTGTTCAGGACCTTGCCCTGTGTATCTCTTCATCTGCCTGTTGATTTGTATCTTTTGTAATAAACCAGTAATCTGGTTTCCTGAGTCCTCTGAGCCATCCTAGCAGACTGGTTTTTTTGAGGTGTAATTGACATACAATATTATATTAGTTTCAGATATACAACATAATGTTTCAGTATTTGTATATATTGTGAAATGATCACAAAAGTCTAGTTAACGTCCATCACTATACATAGTTACCCCTAAGAATTGTTATTCCTTGTGATGAGAACTTTTAAGATCTATTCTCTTAGCAACTTTCAAATATGCAATACAGTATTATTAACTGTAGTCACCATGCTGTACATTACATCGCCATGACATATTTATTTTATAACTGGAATTTTGTACCTTTTGACCCCATTAACCCATTTCACCTACCCCCCCACCTGCCACCTCTGGCAATCACCAATCTGTTTTTTGTATTTATGAGCTTGGTTTTCTTTTTCCTTTTTTTATTTTTAGATATAAGTGAGGTCACATGGTGTTTATTTTTCCTGTCTGACTTATTTCACTTAGCATAGCGCCCTGAAGGTCCATTGATGTTGTTGCAAATGGCAAGATTTCATTCTTTTTGTGGCTGAATAATATTATATTCCATACATATATACACCACCTTTTCTTTATCCATTCATTTGTCGACGGACACTTAGGTTGTTTCTTTTTCTTAGCTATTGTAAATAATGCTGTAATGAGCAGATATCTTTTTTTTTTTTTAAAGATTGGCTCCTGAGCTAACATCTGTTGCCAGTCTTCTCCTCTTTCCTTCTTCTCCCCGAAGCCCCCCATACATAGTTGTATATTCTAGTTGTGAGTGCCTCTCGTTGTGCTGTATGGGACGCTGCCTCAGCATGGCCTGATAAGCGGTGCCATGTCTGCACCCAGGATCTGAACCAGTGAGATCCTGGGCCGCTGAAGCAGAGCCTGTGAACTTAACCATTCGGCCATGGGGCCAGCCCCCCCCCAGATATCTTTTTGAATTAGTGTTTTCATTTCTCTTGGATAAATACCCACAAGTTGAATTGCTGGATCATATAGTAGTTCTATTTTTAATTTTTTGAGGACCCTCCATACTTTTTCCCATAGTGGCTGCAGCAATTTACATTCCCACCAACAGTGCACCAGAATTCCCTTTTCTCCACATCCTCACCAGCACTTATTTCTTGTCTTTTTGATGATAACCATTCTAATAGGTGTGAGGTGATATCTCATTGTGGTTTTGATTTGCATTTCCCTGATGGTTAATGGTGTTGAGCATCTTTTCATGTGTCTGTTGTCCATTTCGTATGTCTTCTTTGGCAAAATGTGTATTCATATCCTCTGCCCATTTTTTAATGGGATTGTTTGGTTTTTTATTATTGAGTTGTGTATGTATTTTGGATATTAACTCTTTATCAGATATATGATTTGGAAATATTTTCTCCCATTCAGTAGGTTGCCTTTTCATTTTGTTTATGGTTTCCTTTGCTGCGCAGAAGCTGTTTAGTTTGATGTAGTCCCACTTATTTATTTTTGCTTTTGTTGCCTTTGATTTTGGTGTCAAATCCAAAAAACGATTGCCAAGACTGATGTCAAGGAGCTTACCGCCTGTGTTTTCTCCTAGGAGTTTTAAGGTTTCAAGTCTCTAATCCATTTTGAGTTAATTTTTGTGTATGGTGTAAGATAATGGTCCGGTTTCATTCTTTTGCACGTGGCTGTCCAGTTTTCCCAACACTATTTATTGAAGAGACTATCTTTTCCCCATTGTATATTCTTCTGCCCTAGCAAACGAATCAGACCCAAGGAGGGGCTAATGGGAACCTCTGATTTGTAGGCAGTCAGAAGCATGAATGACACCCTGGACTTGCGATTGGCATCTGAAGTGTAGGACAGTCTTGTGCGACTGAGCCCTTAATGTATGGAGTCCAGTGCTTTCTCCAGGTAGATAGTGTCAGAATTGAGTTGAATTGTAGGACACCCAGCTGGTGTCAGAGAATTGCCTGGTGGTGGGGGAAAACTCTCACACAGTGGAATTGGGTGCAGAATCTTACCTTGACAGGAACATCCAGGGGTAAATGTTGTCTGGTCATGTAGAAGCTGAAGTCTACAGCTTAGGACAGAAGTGTGGGCTGGAGAGTTAGATTTTATTATCACAGGTGATAGTTCATCTGAGGAGAGCAAAGAGACTGAGGTGATCAGAAAACCAGTTTTAAAAGTTTGGTTCATCCAGGAAATAGTGAAAGATTCAGAGCCTCCGGTTCATGGCGATAAAAAGAGAATATTGAAGTCTGGAAAAGCAGGTTGGAAGCAGATTATTAATAATAGCTGGCATTGATTGATCTCTAATAATGTGTCAGGCCCTGTGCTAAGCATTACTGTGAATTATCTCATTTACTCTCCACAACCCGAAGATGGAGGAACTGTTGTCTCCATTTTACAGAGGAAGCTTCATGAGGCGAAATTACATGCCCAAAGTCTTGCAATCTAATGAGTATTTATAGTCCATATTTTATCCCCAGAAACCTGGCCCTAGGTCCCACTCTTAACCATTACTCCATACTCCATTCAGTTATGAAGGGTCTTTTTACCAAACTCCGGAGTTTGGATTTTGTCCTGCAGGCAACAGGTTTCCTACAACAAGCAATGTTTTGCTTTGTTTTTTAACTTTTTGAATCAGTAATATGTTCACACAACTCAAAATTTAAAAAAAATATTAAAAAGACTACAGTGAAAAGTTTGCCTCCCATCCATCTGTTCCTTCTCCTTCCTCAGTGGTAATCTCTATTAGTAATTTCTTTATGTCCTTTTTGTTTGAAATATGACTATATGTTTTCATTTAACTCTACCATTTTATGCAATATAGGTGACACTGTACATAGTTCTGCATCTTACTCTTTTTTTTTTAATTTTTTTTTAAAGATTTTATTTTTTCCTTTTTCTCCCCAAAGCCCCCCGGTACATAGTTGTGTATTCTTCGTTGTGGGTTCCTCTAGTTGTGGCATGTGGGACGCTCCCTCAGCATGGTCTGACGAGCAGTGCCATGTCCGCGCCCAGGATTCGAACCACCGAAACACTGGGCCGCCTGCAGCGGAGCGCGCGAACGTAACCACTCGGCCACGGGGCCAGCCCCTGCATCTTACTCTTTTTACTTAATCTATCCTGGAAATCTTTTTATCATCTCATATAAATAGCTTCTTCATTCTTTTGTTGCTGCAAAGTGTTCCATTGTATGGATCTACCATAATTCATTTAACCAGTCCCTTATTGGACGTATAAGTTCTGATATTTTGTTTTTACAAGCAGTGTTTTCCAGGATTACCATGTACGTATGTTACTTCATAACATGAGCAAATACATCCAGAAGTGGAAGTGCTGGGTCAAAGGTCACATGCATTTTTACATAGATGTTTAAGCAGTTTACATTCCCAGTAGTGGTGTAGGAGAATGCCTCTTTCCCCTAGACTCACAATGTGTTATCAAACTTTGTTTTCTATTTCACATATACATCTTTTTCTTTGTTAAGAGCCATTTGTATTTTCCTTTATCTGTCTTTCCATATCCTTTGCTCATTTTCAGCTATGTCATTGGTCTAACCAATTAAAAGGAGCTCATACATAGGGAGGAGATAGCCCTTTGTGATATGAGATGTAAATATTTTTCCCAAATCTTTAATTTCTTTTGATTTTGTTTATGGTATTTTTTTGCCCTATAGAAATTTTTGTTTGACTTTAATGTAATAGATCTGTCTTTTCTGATAGCTTTTCTGATTTTGAATTGTAGTTAGCCTTGCTCACACCAAGGTTATGGGAGAATTCTGCCTTATTTGTCTTTTTTAGTACTTTTATAGTTTTTTCACATTTAAGTTTTTGATATTGTTGGAATTTATCCTGGTATGTGGAATGAAGTGTGGCTACAATTTTTTTTTTTTTCCCAGGTGGCTATCAGTTGTCCCAATAGCATTTATTAAAGAGTTTGTCTTTTTTCCACTGTAATAAATTTCCATTTGTGTGTTCTTCAATTTCTGGACTTTATGTTCTGCTCCACTGGACGTTATGTCTGTTCATGAACTGGTCTACAATGTTTTAATTATCGAGGTATTATAGTATATTTTGATATCTGGTAAGACTAGTCCCCTCTCTTTGCTCTTATTTTAAGAGTTTTCTGGCAGTTCTTATTTATTTTTCCTTATGACTTTTAAAGTTGTCATATCTAGTTACCCTCTAAAAGATCTGTTGGTATTTATGATGGGATCAAGTTAAATTTATAAGTTTATATTTTTATAATTATTAACATTATAAATGTGGTATATCTTTCAATTAGTTCAAATCTTTTTAAGGAAGAAGAGAAAAGTTTGTAAGGTAAATGAGAGGGATATAATCAGCTTTGTGGATAGGTGTGTAGTAGATGAGTTTTTAGTTAGTGTGTACTGTGCCAGAGGTTGGAAATACTAAAAAGTGTGAGTGCTGTTTGTCTCTTCCAGGACGTGTGTGCATAAGAACGTAAACAGTCATTAATAGTAGTATGTGATTTTTTTTTAGGTGTAGGGAAAGTAGGTCATTTAATGATTATATTTCATAGAGGTGGAGGGCAAAGGAAACATTCCTTTTTAGATTTTTTTAAGTTTTTATTTTGAAATAATTTTAGATTTACATATAAGTTGCAGAACTGGTCCACGGAGTCCCCCAGACTCCTCAATTGTTAACACTTCTGAACCATTTGAGAATAGGTTGGAGACATGAATACTCATTACATCGTTTAGGGCTCCCCTGAGACTTGAGTGAGTATTTCCCAACTCCTTCACAACCACATTCAGCCGTCAAAATCAAGAGATTAACCTTGATCCAATATCACCATCTAATCCATAGACCCTATTCAGATTTTGCCACTTGTCCCTGTAATGTCCTTTGTAAATCCAGGATTTGGTCTAGGATCATATGTTGCATTCAGGTGTCATGTCCTTTTAGCCTTCATCAGTCTGGAACAATTCCTCACTCTCTTTGTTTTTCATGACCTTGACATTTTGTAAGAATGCTGACCAGTTACTTCATAGACTGTCTCTTAATTTGGGTTTGTCTAATGTTTCCTCATGATTTAAAAGTTTTGGCGGGAGTACCAGAGAAGTACTATTGTGCTCTTCTCAGTACATCATATCAGGAGGCACGTGATGTAGATTAGTTGCTATGACCCATTACTGGTGATGTTAACTTTTATCACTTGATTAAGATGGTAGGTGTCTGCAAGGTTTCCCTAGTATAAAGTTAATAAGTATTTTATACTTATTAATAAGTAATTACTGAGTACTTTGTAGGGAGATGCTCCAGAACTATGTAAATATTCTGTCTCCCTCAAACTTTTGCCCATCAGTTTTAGCATTCATTGATAATTCTTGCCTGAATCAATTACCATGATAGTTGCCAAATCATTATTTGCTAATTCTATCATTCTTTCTGGACTTACTGGTTGCCATTATTTTAAAGGGTAGAACTTCCCCCACCCGGCCCCCCATTTATTTATTTGTTTATTAATATCACTGTGAACTCTCAGACTCTTAATTTACCCAGTGTTACAGTTTATTACTGTTATTTATTTTGATGCTCAAACTGTCCCAGATTTGGCCAGAGGAACCCCTACAGATTGTCCCTTGTGTCATTTGGAGTGTTCCCATCATTCCCTGAGTACTTCTTACAACTGCCATAGCAATATGACCCAGGCTCATCTTGTACTTTCCCTGCCCCAGCCCTAGCATCAGCTCTTTCTCCAAGGAGCCTTGGTTCCTTTTAATGTAGTGTTAAAATGATATTTAGAAACTACTATGTGAGTGCTAGGAATGCTCAGGTCATTGTTTCCAGGTTCTCTTGAATGACAGAGGTAGGAAATGTATATATATATTCATACACATGTATACGTATATATGCACACATGCACACACAAACATCTGTGTCTTTTTCTATATCCATGGGTGTGTTAAAACCATCAATTTAAACCAATAGCTCCAATTCTTATTCAGCACCACAGGGTTTATTCTGGCCTTCTCCCTTTCTATATGTTAATCTCCCTTCTCCATCTGTGAGAAACCTTGTTCCCATTATTCTCAGCTTATTGACTTATTTGCTCAACACCACATCCCTGTCATCCCCACGTGTAACCAAACTCCTGGCCCACAGCTTGGCCCTGTCTCCCTCCTCTGGGTACTCTGGCCAAAATCTCAGCCCTGACAAAGAAGAGGACATTGCTTTCCTTTACTTAAAATGAGTTCAGAAAGATACTTGTGACAGTAGTTGACGCCTGGGAGAGAGATTGGGTATAGGGGACACAGGGGAAGGGAGACTGACTTTATTGTATGTACCCTTTAGTGTCTTTTGAATTTTTTTATACCAGGTGCTTTTATTACCTATGCAGAAAATAAATATTTTAACTGTAAGTTAAGGATCTTTGTTTTCACAGTATCTTACTTAGCTGCTCTCTTCTACGTCATTTGGGGAGAGTTTGGAATCTTCCTTTTTTCCTTAAGTGTATTTGGCTCCTTTCTTTTAGGAAATAATACTTGTTTCTATGGGAAGTGTTATTACTGCCGAGAAACAGAGCCAGCCTGTGCTGATGGAGACACAATGGAGGGATCTGTCACACTTTGGCTTCCAGATGTGTGGCCTCTGCAGAAACATCGACACCCATGGGGCAGGACTTACCGAGAGGGCAAGTTGGCCAGGTAAATGCTCCTGTGAGCCACTACTTAATTATCTCCTGTGCCTGGTTGGGTACCAACCCTGTATAGAAGCCATAGGTTCTGTCCTATACTAAAAAGGACTGGCAGGGCAAGGGCAAACCTGCTAGGCAGAGACTCTCTCTTCTCTGTGTTTTAGACAATGCCAGGTACAGGGCTGGCACTCAGTAAATAACCCTGGTGATGCTGCTTGCCTCTAGGTGGGAGTATGATGAGAGCTACTGTGATGCTGTGAAGAAAACATCCCCTTATGACTCTGGCCCACGCCTCTTGGATATCATTGACACAGCTGTCTTTGATTACCTGATTGGCAATGCTGACCGCCATCACTATGAGAGTTTCCAAGACGATGAAGGCGCTAGTATGCTCATCCTTCTTGATAATGCCAAAAGGTAGGACCAGCAGGAATATCCTTATAGTTATGGGTTTCTGTGTATACAAGAAAGATGTTTTCTTGGGTATCCTGGAAAACATTCAGAACACAATTGACAGGAGTCATCCTTCCCGTTTCTTCTCGGGGTCTTCATTGTTGGCACCATCCTTCCATCTTTTTCAGGATTTTACTCCCTCCACCTGCTGGGATCTGAGGACTTTTAAAAATGGGAAAGTGGGTTTTTTTCCATGGAGTCAAAGACTCTGATTTTCTTCGCAGACAACTGTAAACCAAGGTCTTTGATTTATTGTTACTTACATCATTCTTTTTTGATTATGATGTTTTAGAATCTTGAGAGTACATATTTAATAGAACATGAAATTTAATTACTGTTAAATTATTCTATCCAAAGGTTCACTCAGCTTAAAAAATTAATTTATTTGCTGAGATGTTTTACTATTTCTATGGCAGTCTAGACCCAGACTTTTTGCTATCGTGAGAAGAGCAGTTACTTGGGGATTATATATAAGGACAAGCTACTTTTATCTTGAATAAGACAATTTTATTAATTTTGAAAAAGTGGAATGTCCTTATTTTTTAGGTCTGAGCTATTTGAAGAGCACATGTAATTCTTGTTTACACTCCATATTCTCCATGGTGCCCAGTTCAGTACCACCCTTTTAGTTACACTTCATAAGTGTTTACTAAATAGAATACTTCCTTGGAGCCCAGAATTGTCCAGGCTGTAGGTCACTACTGTTAACGTTGGTTGCTGAGAATAAACTGAAACGTGTATCCTCAGCAAAGAATGCATGGGCAGCATTTGCTAATGATGCCACCATCTTATGCTGAGCACCAGGTTCCTCATGCTCCATGAAAGGTGATATTAACTACAGAAAGTGAGAGGCCAGCAAACAGTGCCTTTCCCTCTCCCCCTCCCACAGCAAAGCAGGTAGTGGCCAGTGCTATATACATTCAGGAAAATCTTTATCCTTACTTGTAAAACTAATCTTTTTTTTTTCTTTAAAGATCATGTGTACTGTGGGAATACACATGGAAATAGTTGCCTTTGCCATTTATTATTTGAGGGCCTGCACTGTGCTAAGGGCTACCAGACCCTCCAGCTGTTAAGGTGAGCTTCCAGGAAAAGAGTGGAAGGTTGACAGTTTTTCCAGAATTAGTTCTCCTTTTCTAACTCTGAATTCCTGCTGAGATCATTTTTACATCTGCTTTGAATCACTGTTTTCTCAGCCTCTGTGAGCAGTTTTTCCAGTTTGAATCTGTTCATATACTGAAATGTAGGGAAGAAGATAATCCAAATCTTTTCTGATTGGTAATTTTGGAGTAGAACAAGTCTAACTTCTTTTTATAAGTAATGACCATCTGCTTGTTTGCAAGAACCTAATACGAATAGCCTTTATTTCTCTACCCACCCTTAAAATCTTTTCAAGTTTAGGGGTCTTCAGGGGTCTCGCTTTGGTCTGTGCACTCCACACTGTGTTACCATGGTTATGCTTCAGCACCTTGGAACATCATGGCAGGAGAAAGGATCCTTGTAAATGAGTATATTTGTCGTTTGATGCTGCAGTATGGGCTGTTAGGAATCCTGTGTCTAATTGGTCATGCCCTGTTTATTTTTAATTTAAATGATTTGAGCTGTGGAAGCATGAAGTTATCTAGGATCACATTTGGGTTTCTTATGGAATTTACTCTTGCTTTGATGCTAAGAAGGGAACTGGTGCTTCCACCTAATTCACTAAGTTTTGATTTAATTTTCAGCTTTGGGAACCCCTCGCTGGATGAGAGAAGCATTCTTGCCCCTCTCTATCAGTGTTGCATGTAAGTTACACACATGAAACACATGTGCCTGCATTGCTTTCCTTTCTAGGATCAGGTAGCAGTATGTCAGTTTTCTTGGCCTTAAAACTTGTTAATCCCTGAGCAGCGCTTTTCCAACCCAGAACCCCTGGAGATCCTGAGATGGAGGATCAGGGAAAGGTGGAGGCAGGTAACCCAAAGCTCAGAATTCATTTCAAGTTATGTATGAATAGAAATTTTCAGTCTATTGAATAATGTATATCCGTGTTTGTTTTACTATCAGAATATAGTCCTTTCCTCCCAAAAAATCTAGTACAATCGTTGTCCCTGGTTGCTGTGCTATGTTTACCTTATGGTTTCAAGTCCTCTCACTCACCCCCACAGACCACCTGTGGTTTGCCTATCTCAATTTGCCATTGTGTAAACCAAAAGTAACTTTTCCCATAGGTATTTAGTAATTAATTTCTTTTTAAAGTCTATATTAGAGAACAAAGAAATTAAAAAGTAAATCATGAAAATGAGAGAAAGACTGGGCTCTCAGGAGCCCCTTTCAGCTCAGCGTTGCTGGTAGAATTGTAAAGCAGGAGCAGTGAGGATCAGCTGGGATCCACCTTGCTTGGCTAACACAGAAATGCAAGTCCAGGAGCACAATGATTTTTCTTTTATTTCTTTTTTTAATAGCAACAATACTCTGCAGAAAGTGTTTACCCACGCAGCCCTTAATTGTCTTCATTAATATTGAGAAGCAATGATACATCCAGTTAACAACTGTATCTTTGAAGGAAGATGTTTTTGTGTTAACGGTCAGTGTTATCAGTCTGGTCCAGTCAGGAAATAGAAAAGACGTAGTGGGTTAAACAGGAAAGTCTAGTATAAAGAATTGTTGAACTGATACAAGAGTGACTATAGAAGAAAACTCGGGCTGAGGGAGAGTCCCCAAGGAAAGACAAACTTGGAAGCAAACCCCTTCCCCAAGGCTGGGGTTTGGACGTTAGTGGAAAAGGTGTAGTTTGGCCCACTGGATAAAGTTTGCTGGTTTGCAGGTGCTGAGTAAGCAGGAAGCAGCCCTCCAGATTGCAGGGGGATACAGGCAGTCAGCGGGTGGTGTCGTGGCATCCAGAGGGAGGGATGACTCAGTAGAAACCACTGGGCTGCAGGCAAGGCATGTTTGTGGGCCTACAGAGGGAATCAGGGTGCCAGCCTCAGCAGGCGGCCCTTGAGGCTCTGCTTTCCATGTCAAGAGGGCCTCAGGAAGGTTATCAGCGCCCAGGCTGAGGCTGCAGGATCACCGAGGGCCTGCCCTTCTTGGAATGTGGCCAGGGCAGAGCTCCGTTTGATGACCTCTCCCCGCCAGGCACACACTACTGACCCACTGTGCAGGAGCCAGAAGCATCTGGAGAGCCCTGCCTTCTGCAGTCTCTCTCGAGCGCCCTCTACTGAGAAAGCTTAAGAGAAGAGATGCTTAAGGAATTCTGTCCGTTATAGCATGGCATATATGAAGAGTGAATTTGGAGCTGAGAGGCAGTCAGGTGACACCTTAGTTACACAGGGGAGCTCTGATGCTCTGGGCATTTGTAGTGTAGTTCAGAATGGCAAAATCACACTGCCTCTGTCCTTGTTTGTCCCTTCCATGTTTTATCCAAAGATTGATCTTCCTTAGTGTTTAAATAGTTGCAGAACAGACTGCCTCCTGCACAGTCTGACTTTTCTGCATACCTAGTTAATTCCCACATTACCCACAGGGAGGTAAGTACTTCTCCTCTGAGGTAAACAAAAGATCCTCTTTAGTTGGTGAAATGATTAAGGAAAATAGAGGTCCTTAAAATAAACTTTTCCTATTTATAATATTATTAATATTAGAAATTTTCTTTTTTAAAGATTGGCTCTGAGCTAACATCTGTTGCCACTCTTCTTTTTTTTCTTCTTCTTCTCCCCAAAGCCCCCCAGCACATAGTTGAATTCTAGTTGTAGGTCCTTCGGGTTGTGCTATGTGGGACACTGCCTCAGCATGGCCTGATGAGCGGCGCCATGTCCATGCCCAGGATCCGAACCGGCAAAACCCTGGGCCACTGTAATGGAGCACTCGAACTTAACCGTTCAGCCACAGGGCCGGCCCCAGAAATTTTTTTTTAATTCAGAAACTTAAAAAGAAGGAAATTAAAATTACCCATTAAGATGTAAGGATAACTCCCATTAACACTGTAGTGACTTCATTCTAATCTTGTGTGTGTATTTGTATGTGTGTTTGTGTGTGTGTGTACATAGACACACATTTTCTTTCTCCACAAATTTGGAGTAAAACATTTTTTCCCTCCAACTTTTTCCCCCAACCCAATATTATAACATGGGCATTTTCCCATAGCACTATATTTTCTTAACTGTCTTTGATGGCTGCATGGTATTCCCTTGAATGGATGAGCCATAATTTATTTAACTATTTCCCGATTGTTGGACATTTAGGTTGTTTCACATTTCTCCTGCTATAAATAGCACTGCAGTGAACATGTATAAATCTTTGTATCTCTGAATAATTACCCCCCCCAAAATATATTAAAATGTGGTAATGTGACTTACTCATAATGTAGAGGTACTTCTAAAACAGAAATGATATCTTTTAATTGAGATATTTTACATGATTATTTCTTTACTTTTATCCGCCGAGCAGACTTTAAACTCCATTTGATGGTGAGAGGTTTTATGTAATTTGTCCTAAAACTTTCTTTCAGCATTCGAGTTTCTACCTGGAACAGACTGAACTACCTAAAGAATGGTGTGCTGAAGTCTGCCTTAAAATCTGCCATGGCCCATGACCCCATCTCCCCAGTGCTCTCCGATCCTCACCTGGGCGCTATGGACCAGCGGCTCCTGAGTATTCTAGCCACCGTGAAGCAGTGCACTGACCAGTTTGGGATGGACACTGTGCTGGTGGAAGACAGGATGCCTCTCTCCCACTTGTAATTCTCAACACAAAATAAGTGAAACTTCTTTTTACAAAGATAGAGAAACAGCACAATCAACTCCAAATGATATGAGATGAATTGGAAATGGCCAGCAGCAAGTTCTGGTGATAGGGGACAGGGTGGCATTGGATTTCTTTGGTGTTTTCTGTAGTAGAAACTAAAGCAAAGACTACAAGTTTCAGACCACGGAAATGTTCCTGCTGAATCACCTTCTTACTTCTCGGCATTTGCCCCATTCCAGCAGTGGGTATCCTAGTGGGTCAGTCTTAATTCTCATGCCAAAGGACACATAGAGGGATGACACTTGGATAGGTCAACGCTGGGATTGGTTCTGGAGTGTGTATTTTGAGTTTATCCTTATAGTCCTTTCTCCACACTAGTGGATTTTCTGAAAACACTTTGCAGTCTCTTGAGTCCTATTTTACTAGGACTAGTCAAATTGGGAATTTTACTGCCTCCCACGGAGTGGCAGCAAGTAAAACCTGGCATTCTGTTGAGCCAAAATAGCATGCTCTGCTGGAGAGGTTTTGTTTTTAAGATAGAATTAGAGGGAAGGACAAAAGCAGGAAAGATGTTTGGGCTTTTAAGCCTTTAGGTAGTAATGCTTTTGATGATTCTTAGAGGAGGGAAGAAGAGAGACACCCACTTCATAGAACCAGAATCGGGGAGATGACTGAATTAATGAAAAACAGGTTCTCCTGTGTTTAAGTTCTAAAGATGTCTAAGAGCAAACATGACTTGTACCTAAGTAAAATCTGCATTCTCACAGTTGTGTCCAAATTAACCAAAAAATTGTCTCTAGAGAGCACATTGTTATGACCCAATTCTCTTATGGAGACATTTTTTTCCTTTTACCCAAAGCAGGCAAATCCTTTCCAAATTAACAAAGCAAACTGAACTAATACCTTGAGTAAGAGTTAGGTTCCCTGTGAACTCTGCCATCCTGATTTCTTTTCTGAAATGAATTTCCAGCTCTGCCTTTAAGGCATTTGGTCGCTGAAACTGCTGTTCCCAAGAAATTGGCAATGGTGTTTGTGCCTTTCTTGTGAGAAAAGCCAGCTCACTCCTGCAGGTGATGGTGGACGTCCTGCTGGTGGCTGGACCTCTCCTGTGACTTGGGCCATGTGGAAGACTGGAAGCAAAGATTTTAAACTTCTGAGCCTTAAAATTAAGGAGGTTACCAGGAAGAGCCTTACGATTTTGATTTATGTCAAACCGTAATTTCCTCATTTAATCTTGTTTGGAGTTCTGAACCCATGATGTCGTATTGTTCTTCATCTGTTAGCATTCTCAAATTTCAGGTTGCTAAAACACAGGCTTAGTTCTGTGTTCTGGCAAAGCGATTTTGACATGTAAGCAGTTGCAGTAAAATATAGGGCCAGAGGACAGGCCTGGTGTGCTCGCTCCCTGTGCACTCAGAGTTGTGTGCT
Organism: Equus caballus; assembly: GCF_041296265.1. Lineage (NCBI taxonomy): Eukaryota > Metazoa > Chordata > Mammalia > Perissodactyla > Equidae > Equus > Equus caballus. The sequence goes on from NC_091688.1 coordinate 13,990,992, forward strand.
GCTCTCCTGCATCTTGTCTGGGTGCTCTTCCAGTTTTGTACTTATGTCAAGCAGAGACTAATATTTAAACAGTGTGGTTGAACAAATTTAATGCCAGCCATTGGAGACCAGTTTTAGGGAACCACCCTTTCAAAAACAGTTTAGAATTTATGCCCCAATTTCCTCATATTGAAAAATAACTTAGTAACCTGTAAACTACTTTAAAATAGCATAAAATTAGGATACTTTTGTACTTCATGTGTGCATTTTGAGATGTACACAAGAATGGGCTGAGTTATAAAAAATGGTATTGAATTTAAGAAGACAGATAATTAGCACAAAACACTGAAATAGTGTTAACAAAAGGAGGCATTGATTCCAATTTTAAGAACACTTACTGTGTGCATCCAGGGAAACTCACAGTTGAGCTTGAGAATACCTTGGGGAGTGCTCACCCCAAAGCATCAGAGGACTGGCTGGAGGGAGACGGTGGGAAGGGTGCCAGCACTGCTCTCCTTGGTAACTGTTAGTTGAACTGAGTTATGGATTAGTGTTCTTTCAAACCCATGATACGTTTAGTATGTCACAGTGAAATGAATAAAAACCGTTCTCAAACTGGGAACTTTATTCGTAATGTTGAAGGCAGAATATTCTGCTAAGGAAAACAGCAGGAGGGAAAGCTTTGAAAATCTCTCATCCTTTTTTCAAAAATTGCAGAAAATATATAATTTCATTCTCTTTCCCTACTATTTTAAAATTTATGATCTTAAAACATATTCAGATCTGTAGTGGTTAAAGTTAGAATTATGTTAACAGAATGGTGTGACATGACACTTAGAATATAAATTTATGTTCTAAATCAGGAGTCAATTAAGCTGGAAAAGTATGTTTAGGGGAATCTTGGAAAAACACAAACATAAGCTTATAGCCCTAAAATTCACAAACACTAAATTCTGTTTGAAAAAAAGAGGTAGATATCTTTTTTTAGAGCTTTGTAACAATGTCCTCTTTGTGGTTTATTCATTAGAGTCTAGCACTATTATAATCAAACAGGTCATTGGAAAGGTTTTTGGTCAGCTGTAAGTTGGGTGTGCCTCGCTAACATTTAAAAGTAGACATGGATACAGTTTAATATGAAACTAAGAAAATCAGAGCTGACTGCCATTTCCTGCCCACCTTCTTCCACTTCTTATATGTGTTTATTCCAGAGTGGGGAAATATGGGTACAGAGGTTTCATCCTAAAATTGTTCTTTAATATGAGTCTATATTGTGGGTTTGGGCCTAAATAATTTTCTGTGCAGAACAAATAATGGACAGTATCTGATTTGCTCAGAGTACTGTTCGATAATATATTAATAAGGCATTTATGCCTGTTTGCACTCAGGATTAATATGTCAAATTAAATTTAAGGAGGAAATGGGCAATTCAGGTACATCCATTGCATATTCTTTTGGGAAAGATGAATCCTATATATGGCAGTTTTTCAATGTCACCTGAAGGCAATGTGTTCTCCCAAAGAGATCCGTCTTTTCTGGTTAAAAAAAAAAAAAGGCTTTTGACCTTCCCTTTTCATCTATCATATGCCTTCAACCTCCCTTCTCGACGGTCCCTATGTTTTTGTTTGACCAGTAAATGACCACAGCTCAATGATGGCGAAACAGCATCTGTCAGTCAGCTGTCTTGTATGAGTCATCTTGTGAGCTTGAGCTTCAGGAAGCATGAGTAAAGCTATATGTATGTATATAGTCATATATGTATTCTGACAAGAAAGAAAGTATTTATTTTGACACAGGGAAACACTGATTTATGTTGAAGAACCTGAAGCTAGTAAAAGGTTCTCTTCTCAGTCTCTGAGAGTGGACCCTCAATGATGTAAGACATTTGGCAGACACCTAGCCGCTCTGGTGTGCCCGCGCTGGCTGGGCGCACAAGGGGGGCAGGTGGACCCGACTTTGTGAGACTGTTGTACGGGAGAAGGCCAGATTCTCTCCCTGAGAGTCTTCACTTCTGGGTTGAAAAGGTAGGGGCTGGGTACTATACTGCCACAGGTGTTTAAGGAGCTAAGGTGTTAGAAATACCAAATGTTGGGGGGACCGGGAATAACCTACTGGGAAGCTGATTTATTTGCTTTTAAGAGGTGTAGGAACCACTACCCTCTGTCTTGATCTGCCAAGGATTTCCTCTCAGAGCTGTTGCACAAATAGAGGTTGTGCTTGGTAAGACACCAAATGAGACAAGATATGCACCTAAATTTCTAATGTGTTCTCTGGGTTTCAATTCTGAAAAACAAGAAAATGAATAAAGATTTTAATAAGTATTGATGTATCACCTTTTCCTCTTACTTGTTTTTTCTCCCGTTTTCAGGATCCTTCCATCATTTTCTATTCCAGTTTCCTATCTGTTTTGTTAGGGGACGGAGATGCTTGCATCTCCTGCACCGACTTAACCTTCCACAGGGACTGTTCGCAGAGTCTGAGGGATGAGGCCTCACATTCCCTCCCTAGTCTTCAGCAGGCCCGTCCTAGCTTGTGACTGTACCAGAATTTCCATGGGGTAATTCTTAGGTGCTTTTTGTGTGTTTAGTAAGTTAACTCCATAGCTTCTTTAGAGGTAAAGAATTATGAATCCTAAAGAATTTGTTGTCAGCACAATGCCATAGAGGCATGGAAGAGAAGAGCAGTTGCCCTGATTATAATTCTTAGGACACCCAGATTGTTAGCTTTTGAAATGGAAATCAGCATCATAAACCTCAGCCAGACAACTGAGCAGAGTTCTTAAGATTTTTTACTTCATTTGCAGCATTTTTGCTTGTCCAGTTTTTGTCATTTGTACTTGAATACCGGCAGGAGGCTGAAGCCTGGTACATGTTCCTCTCTGACTCTCCACGGTCAGTCCTTTTCCAGGTGAGATTTCAGGCTCTGTTCGCTTCTCAAGCATATCAGAAGACGGGTACTAAAGCTTGAGACAGGCAGCTGGGAGTAGGGAAGGCATGGTCTGTTATGAGCTAATTTTACCCAGCATATTTGCCTATAAAAACTGATTTTTAGCAGCCTTCATTTTGTACAATAGAGATAAGAATGGTCATAACCACTGAGTTCGCATGGTGAGTTTTGTAAGGTAAGTTGCTATATAAATCCCAGGAAATAATAGTGTTGATTCACTTTGTAAAGTATCTGGTCTTTCTTCAGTAGACATTTGGGCATCGTGCTGTGAGCTGTGGATGCTATTGAGATGGTGATGACCTTCCCTCCCCTCAAAGAGCCAGTAGTCCCAGCAGAAGAGAACGGCTTGTGGAGTACTAATGCCTCAGGAATGCTGGAAATTAATTCCAGTGGAGATAAGGAGCAGGGAAGAATCATGGGGTGGGGAGGGGGAGAGGAGGGCGGGACCTGCAGTGAAGAAGGGGAGATTGAGCCGGGCTTGACCTGCGGTGTGTGAACCCCTGCCCCCAGAGCTGCAGAGCTGCAGGTTCAGAAGATGCAGCGCCACTTGCACCTGCTGTCTGTTTGCAGTACGTGGCTCACCAGGAATATCCTTCTGGGGGTGTCCCGTGGCTTTCATCAGGTGTGCCCTGTCTCTTGAGGACAGTCTCAGTCCACTGATGCTTCAGTTGTTCTGTGACACAGATGTTAAACAAAGGAGCCACTGGTGGATTGATGAGCTGTGGAACATTCAGATTGTTTTCAGAGTTGGCTTTTTACATGCCGAGTTTATCTGGAGATAAAGACTTGATTTTTACTCAAAGATTGTTTTCAAGGCAGATGGTATTCTGACTGCTTTCAGCAGGACCTTGCAAAGCTAGGTCCCATTCAGATGACCCCAATAAAGATGTGTTGTGCCCATTTTCTCTTAGAAAGACTTTGTTAAAATGCAGATCTTGATTGAATAGGTTTGAGGCCTGAGATTCTGCATTTCTAACAAGCTCCTGGGTGATGCCAGTGCCCCCTGTCCTTGGACCACACTTGAGGAGCCCTGATAGGGGTTTGCTTGCGGACTCATAGCTGCCTGTAGTTCTCACAGCAGCCTCTAGATGTCCCCGTCGTCCATGAGATTTTGCTGCCAGAGTTAAGCAGCAGCCGCCCAGCCCTGAGAAGGCAGTGTTAGCAACTTACTGAAACTAGAGGCTTGTCTAAAAACCAGTGTTTGGATTCATTGTTTCTATGTGGGACTGACTCTGGTGACAAAAATGTTTACCTCTAATCTTTGAGGAAAAATTGTCTTCTTGAAATTAAGTGGTTTGTCCAACAACTTCCCTGCTACCTATTTTATTTACCATGAAATGCTAAATCCACATTGAAACATCCCAGAAATGAGCAGTGAGCCCTCCATGGAAGTTACAAGTAGAGGATTATTTCCATAGTCTTAAAACTTGGGTTTCTAAAAGAAACTAGTGTTAAGCTAATAATTTTATCACCATAAATTCACCTATAAACTTCACTAGTATAAATAAAACCATCCAAGCCTCCTGGTAGACATCCAGAGCCGCCTCCAGGGCGAGGCACATAAGATAATAGGAGTTAACGGGGTAACTGAATTAGCTCCTTAACCCTCACAGCATCCCTAGGGAGTGACTGTTTTATTATGCCCATTTTATAGGTGGGGAAACTGAGGCCTGGGGCAGTTAAGTAACATCCAAGGTCACACACAAAATGGTAGGGGCCAGTGAGTTAATCACTATACTAGATAACCATTCATGCCCAAACTACATTTACTGAATGAGTTAATGTTTTCAATTTCCAAATAGGCATAACGGCACATTCCTTGTTAACTATCCTCTGAAGGGCTTCATGCGCTTGATTGCACATGCAGCACAGGTGTACTGGCCACTGCTCCCTGGAAGGTTTGGGTTCTATTTTGCCATCATGCTGAGTGGCTAAGACATACAGTATACATATACGACTTTACTTTTCAATTTAACTCTCGTAGTATCCTAACTAAGGAGCTCGTCTGATTTCTGTAGCTGTTTGAACGAAAGGCAGGAGTGAATTTGATGAGCTGTTGAGGGAGGATTAGACCTGGCAGATAACAGATGAATCCATTTGCCTGTGGCATTTGTGACACATGCTACTGGAATTCACCTTACTATCTGAGCCCGACCTCAAAGCCACTGAGCCTCTGACAATCAAGTCCTATGATCTCTAGACCCCAGAAACTCAGGTGATTTTGGAAAATCTGTTAAACTCTTCTGAAATCTAACAGCCTTGTTGCGAGCTCCTGCTGTGGAGAAGGGAGCCCCGAGGAAGGAGGCCCTCAGGTCTTTGGCCACTGGTGTCTGAGAAGCTGCTCAGTCACAAGCACTTGAAAGCTGCAAACACAGTCAAGAAGGTGCACACACTACTTAGCCGAACTTCTTTTTAGTGAGAGATGATTACCTTAACGTGAGACCTTATGATTTTCCCGTGACTTGGAGTTTCCAAAACCCAAATATCACCAGACTGGAGTCCAACAGCTTCCTCTTGCTGTTGGTAGACTCCCAGCTGTGGAAACCTGCTCGTTGCTTAATGCTGTGTTTCATTTCCCTGTGGAGAGGCGCCAGGCCCGTTCTTCTCAGGGCCTCGTCCCCACTCCGCTGACTTCACTCGGCCGGCTCCCCTGGCCAACTCGCGCTCCTGGGGGAGATGGCTGCCTGCTTTCCTAACAGCTTGGTAGGAAGTTGATCTGTAGATACGGGGCAGGGCACAAATGAGTGCCCTTATTTGGTAGGCCTCAGATGGGCCACCAGAGCTGCCCGAAAGCACTAGCAGGGTGATTGACAGTGGCCGTGTCATAGCCTGACTTCACCTTCTTTGCAACCACAGTCACCCCGGAACAGCCTGCTGTCAGGAAGCGAGCCCTGGTTGGTAGGCAGCGCCCGCATCGGCCTGGGGATGCTCCCCAGGGCCCCAGCCTGGGTTTCGGTTCCCTGCGAGCGCTGGGCCGGCTCTGGGTCAAGTGGGAGACGAGCTCAGCCCGCCTGCGGTTCCCGTGGCAACGCCAGTCCCGGGCCGACCCGGGCCGCGGCAGTGCCGGCGCCCACCCCGGGCTTGGAAGAGCCGGGCCGGCCATGCTTCGCTGTCCGCGGAGCCCGCTCCGCCTCCGCCTCTGCCTCTGCGTCCTGCTGCTGCTGCTGCTGCTGCTGCCGGGCGCGCCGGGACACCGCGGCGACGCGGAGCCGGGGCCGGGGGCCGAGAAGACGGGCTCCAGATGGGCCTGGCCGGCCTTCCAGGGCCTGCAGGAGCGGCTGAGAGCGGCCGGGGCCCTCTCCAGACGGTACTGGGCGCTCTTCAGCTGCCGCGTGTGGCCCGAGCACTGCGAGGAGGACGAGGAGGCGCCGGCAGGGCCCCTGGGTAAGACCCGGTCGCCGGGGCCCCGCCTGCCCGCGCCCTGTGCGGTGGCACCGGGGCTGGGGCGCCGCTGTAATCAGGACCCCAGGGCAGGTGGCTTAGCAGCCAGCTTTGCTGTTCCGCCCAACTAATGGCGCATGCTGTGGGCAGCGGAAACCCCATCGCTGCCCCGCGGCACCCACCTCCGCACCCCTCCCCCCCGGGCGGAGCCCCTTTACGCAGTCAGATTGGCCTGGCTGCCCTCCCCCATGTCGCCTGTTCCTGACTCCTGCAGACAGCTCAGACTTCCTTGCGGTCTCCCAGTCCACCCTGGCATTATTCAAGGAGCTGCTCTTTCTCACCTTCTTGATGGCTTTAAGGAAAGGCCCCGGTTGGACACAGCCGCAGTACCTTCTCTTCCTCTGCGCTTGCGGAGACAGAGCCTGAGCTCGGAGTCCCGGACCCCGTCATCCTGGGTCCTGTAATAGCACTGTAAGGGTGATCCTGTAATGGTGCTATATACATCTTTCATTTAAATCAAAAGATTTCTAAATCCCAGTGAGTGATTTTTGTTTCGTTTTTGCTAATGCTGGGTATATTCAAATTGACATTTGACAAAACAATTTGGAGGCCCTTGGAGTTGGCCAAGATCAGATAATTTTGGAAGCCAGAGCAAGCAGGAAGAATGATAATCACCAGCTACGGTTTGTCTCCCTACTAGACTGCAGACTCCTTACAGGCAGGGTCTGGGTTTCTGCTTCTGGCATGCGGTCTCTTAAGGCTTATTTGTTGAGTAAATTGAGGTTTTGCTGGGGTTGCACCTTTAGCAAGGCCATCTACTTCCTCAAAGGTAGGAAGTGCCCACTCCTGCCCATTCCCTGGCAGGGCACAAGGCAGGCCCAGGGGAGAGCAGTAAGGGGTGGCCCTGGAGAGAGGACGAAGGAAGAGAAGAAGAACCGCTCTGCTCCATACGTCATGTGAAGTGGGCAACACAAGTTGCGCAGGGAGGCGGTGCCCAGCTCCCTCTCTGCCCTCTGCTCTGCCCCTGACCACAGCTCCTCCTTTTCCAGCCTGGGGCCGTGCCCTGCTGGGCCAGCAGTACCTGGATATCCTGACCACGTGGTACTGCAGCTTCCAGGATTGCTGTGACAGTGGGGACTGCAGGATCTCCAACAACTTCACAGGTTGGACTTCGCATGGCCCTAAGGGGCTAGGGATCTGTGGGGAGGGAGGCAGTTCAGGAGAAGTGGCTAGGGTGCAAAGGATATTTCCTCATCCTGCCCACAGCTGGCAGCATACCCTCCCTGTCTCCACCGTGGCTCCCAGGAGCCCCAGTCTCCCAACTCGGAACCTCGTAGGGGGAGGAAGTGAGGCCTCAGAGGACTTTACACACACTAGCTGCTCTCCACAGGTGTTCGCTGAACCGAATGAAAATGAGAGTATGTCCATAAAATATTTAGGGGGTCCTGAAACTTCTGGGTGGGAGCAATCTCACAGGTGTGGGGGGGTGGGGTGCCTCCACCAGACAGGCTCTGCCAAGCAGTCTGGGATGTCTTCAGAAAGGATGATTCCATCCTCTCCCTAAATTCAATCTTAATTTCTCAAACTCTTCAGAAAATAGTCTTGAATCCCTTCTGCTGCAAGGTCTACCCATGGCTTCTGAGGTCAAACAGGATGGATAAGTGATCCCACTTCAGAGATGTTCAGAGTTGCCCATTTCCTGCCCGTTGCCTGGAGGGGACCGTGTCTGTGTGCACCTCTCACCGGGGCCTCCTCTTTCCTGCCTCTAGGCCTAAAATCTGACCTGAGTGTGCGACTGCATGGCCAGCATCTGGCCCAGGAGCTGGTCCTGAGAACAGTGAGGGGATATTTAGAGCTGCCCCGGCCAGAGAAGGCCCTGGTTCTGTCATTCCACGGCTGGTCTGGCACAGGCAAGAACTTCGTGGCAAGGATGCTGGCAGAGAACCTCTACCGGGACGGACTGAGGAGCGACTGTGTGAAGGTGTTCATCGCCATGTTCCACTTTCCTCACCCCACGTCTGTGGACTTGTACAAGGTGAGGCCAGGCAGTGCTGGGGGGCTCCGCCAGCGGGGCTGGGGCTGGAATGAGGCTTCGACAGCCCGAGGAGCAGGCCTCTGTGCCGGTAAGGAGGCCCTGAACCAGGCCTTCCTTGCGAGGGGGTGGGCCCTGGAGAAGCCTGGGTGTGGGAGTTGGAGGACAGGCCACCTTCGCAACATAACCTGTCATCCACAGAGACAGCCCTCCACACAGATGAGGCCCTGAACGTGTGGAGGGAAGACTCGTGTTCCAAAGGAGCTCTGTCTCCTTCAGCCAAACATGAGAGGCTGGCCACCGAGTTTAAACAGAGAACCCGGGGTTCCTTTTCCTCTTAGAGAAGTAGTGGACATGTCGCAGGAAATGTGCAACAGAGAAAAGCAAAAACTATCATAATCTCCCCACAGATTCAGCCACAGTTAGCATTTTGGTGTACTTCCTTCAAGCCTTTCCCCATGCTGTTTTACGTCATTGTAATTACATTGGACAGAAAGGTGCATATCCTGCTATTTTCTTAGAGAGGTATGTCATATCATAAGTGATCTTCCATGTCTTCCTGAAACCGCTCATTATATGCCAACAAGTGGGTGGACAAAAACTGTCTTTGCTGCTCTGCTATTTTGGGTTTCTTCCATTGAGACATGTAACATTGAAAATAAGCCAGACGATGACCAAAACCCCCAGGCAGCAGGACAGAAATGCCTGCGTCTCTCTGTGGCTTTCAGGTCCAGTTTGGGTGTGTGCTAACCTGTGATGCCCCGATTGCCTGAGTCATCTGGCAGTCTCAGTGCAGGCTTGGAGGGCAGCAGGAGGGTGAACTGTCCTAAGGGCAGGCGGCTGTCAGCCAGGCCTTCCCAGAGAGACCGAGCTGGCTTCCACTGTGGCGGAACTGCTGTGGATCTCAGCCTCCCCGCTGTGAAAACTGACGTGTACACACACCTCTCACACCCGCACAGCCTCTCACACACACGCTTGGGTGACGGGGCAGAAGTCAGAATCCAGGGAGGCTAGAGGTGGACAGTGAGAGGGGGTTCTGCTAAAACACGTTCCCCCCACCCGCCCATCGGGGGAGTTGGCCCTGTTCTCCTGGTGAATGCTGCAAAGCAGCATCTTTTCAATTGAGGGCTTACCATTGTGCCTGAAATGGGGAACCCCAGTTGTGAGTTGGCTAGGCCCCCCAGGCTTCTCCCCTGAAGTCTCAGGCCAGCCTGATGCCAGTGAGCGCTCTGCTCCTGGGAGTTCAAGACAGGGACTGTGGCTGCCTCTGGGCACTTGAGCCCGCCTCTGCCTGTCCCCCTGTATTAGACCTGACTCCCACCCCCTGGGAAGGGTGGGTTGGCTGTTAGTTCTGGGGTGGGGTCTCATCCTGGAGAGGAGGGAGCAGGTTGGCTCGGGGGCCTGGTCCCAAGGGCAGGCAGGCAAGCCCTGTCCCTCTCGTCGGGCTGGCTTCACCTAGTTGGCTTCCAAACCTCAGGATGCAGAAGAATCACCTGGGACCCCCCTTCGGGTGCATGTCCCCCCAGTCCCACCCCCAGAGGTTTGGATTTGATAGTTGTAGGGTGGAACTCAGCAGCAGGTGATCCACTGCAGATGCCCTGGGGAAACCGGCCTCCTCAGGGCCCTCCTGGCTGGAGGGTGGGGAATGTGCCTCCCAGCCAGCGCTCCCCAGCAGCTCCCTGTACTCTGTGCAGGAGCAGCTGACAGGCCAGATCAGGAAGACGCAGGAGCGCTGCCACCAGACCCTGTTCATTTTCGATGAGGCCGAGAAGCTGCACCCAGGACTGCTGGAGGCCCTCAGGCCACACCTCGGCCGCCAGGCCCCCGAGAACCACAGGGCCCAGTCCCCGAGAAGCATCTTTCTTTTTCTCAGGTGAGGTCTGAGGAACAAGACTGGAGGGTTGGGCGTGGGAGGAAGGGCCCTCCATCCAGGCGCTGCGCGCGCAGGCTCAGGAGCTGTAAGCCGGCAGTGAGCGGGCAGCACAGGGCTTCCACGCTCCGGGCTGCAGAGCCGTTTCCACGAGGGCGAGCAACCCAAACTCCAGGAGAGAAGACAAGGCTGGCTGCTTGGGGAACCTAAGGCTCCCCGCTCCTGCCCCAGTCCCACCTCCAAGGCCCTTGTGAAGAACTCTGACCCGCCTCGCCACAGGGCGCCTAAGGTCCTCCTGGGACCGCCCGGGGAAAAGCAGCTGTCCCTCACGCAGCCTCCCCCCAGCTCTCGTAGGATAATGGGGAGGCTCCCCTCAGACTCCCCAGTTAGTACACAGCCTCCTCAGGGGGGGACCACTCACATTGGGAGTCCCCTCTGGAAGGGCATTATGTTTTTTGTTTGTATTGAGGTACTATTGACATGTAACATTAAATTAGTTTCAGGTGTGCATGATCCGATACTTGTATATATTGTGAAATGATCACAATAAGTCTAACAGCCGTCACCATATGTAGTTACAGAACTTTGTGTGTGATGAGAACTTTTAAGATCTGCTATCAGCAACTTTCAAATACACAGTACAGTATTATTAACTGCAGTCACCATGCTGTACGGACATCCCCAGGACTTAGTTATTTTATAAGTGGAAGTTTGTACCTTTTGATTCCCTTTGCCCATTTCGCCCACCCCACACCCCCGCCTCTGGCAACCACCATTCTGTTCTCTGTATCTATGAGCTTGGTTTTTTTGCTTTTAGATTCCACATAGAAGTGACATCCCAGGGCATTTGTCTTTCCCTGTCTGACTTATTTCACTTAGCATAATGCCCTCACGGTCCATCTGTTGTCACAAATGGCAAGATTGCCTTCTTTCTCATGGCTGAATAATATCCCATTGTGTGTCTATATATATGTCTATACACATTTCTTTATCTTCCACACCAAAAAAAAAGCACACAATTCTAACAGGTGTGAGGTGATACCTCATTGAGGTTTTGATTGGCATTTCCCTGATGACTAGTGATGAGCATCTTGAAGTGATGAGCATCTTGGCCAATCTATATGTCTTCCTTGGAAAAATGTTTATTCAGCTCCTCTGCCCATTTTTAATGAGATTGGTTTTTTGCTATTGAGTTCTATGAGTTCTTTATATATTTTGGATATTAACCCCTCAGATAATATGATTTGCAAATATTTTCTCCCATTCCGGTGGGTGTCGTTTCATTTGTTGATGGTTTCCTCTGCTGTGCAGAAGCTTTTTAGTTTGACGTAGTCCCACTTGTTTACCTCTGCTTTTGTTGCCTTTGCTTTTGGTATCAAATCCAAAAAAATCATTACAAAGACTAATGTCAAGGACCTTACCGCCTGTGTTTTCTTCTAGGAGTTTTATGGTTTCTAGTCTTATATTTGAGTCTTTAATCCGTTTTGAGTTAAATTTTGTGTATGATGTAAGATAGTGATCCAGTTTCATTCTTTTGCATGTGGCTGTCCAGTTTTCCCAACAGCATTTATTGAAGAGATCGTCCTTTCCCTTTTGTATATTCTTGGCTCCTTTGTCGTAAATTAATTGACCATATATGCTTGGGTTTGTTCTGTTCCATTGAGCTGTATGTCTGTTTTTATGCCAATACCATACTGCTTTGATTACTATGCTTTGTAATATAGATTAAAATGTAACTCACACACCAGGAGTCCCCTGTTAGATAGGCATTAAGTTTTCAAGTCAGCAAATTAGTTGAAAATCAAATACAAACTATAATTTCCCCTTAAATCCAAAATGGCCAGTTCTTTCTCCAGCCTTGGAAGGTCTCTTTCTTCCCAGATCATAGAGGAAGTCACTGGCTTGAAATTCAGGATATAATGTGTCGAATGAAAAGCTCCCACTGGCTCCCACCACAAGACTTGCAGCCCCACCATGCAGGACTCGCTAACCACTGCACTGCAATTCCTGTTTTGTTCTGAGTGCCCCAGGCTCTGGATATGGCTTTGCAAAAAGCAAACTTAGAGATCAACTCGTCCAACCCTCTTTTTTTATGGAGGCTCTAACTGGGAATGTCTTGCCTAAGGTCTGTTTAAAAGTCAACTTTGAGTCCCTGTTGGCCCAACTTGAACACTTCACAAGCAGCTTCTTGCACTCAGAGTGGAAGCCAAACCGATTGCTCCCTCCCGTGCCGCCCTGGCCCTCACAGGCCAGTCCATGCTTGCTAGGAGATTTCCCCCAGCTTCAGGGTGGAGAAGTAGGGCGCCCAGTTTCTCGTCCAGGCTTGTAGAGTGTGAAGGAGCCACAGGACAAGAAGGAACCCATTTAAACTGTTGCCGGGTTGTGATTTCAGTGTGTTGCTGGCATGTCCTTGGGACACTAGAGTGCGTTGTGAAGGAGGGCAGGGGGCCATCATAAGGTGATTTTAAGAGAAAAGCAAAGAGTTTCTGATATGATCAGAGGGATCAGAAGCAGGTGGCGGGATGGTCAATTCGGCCCACTGACTCTCCTCCTGGGCTCCGTCCTGTTTGCTGCCTGCAGAGGCAGCCGAGGCGCAGGTCTCTTCTGTTGCACTGACTCAGGTGGAGGCTCCAAGAGGCAGAGGAGGCCGAGAAAGCAATCACCTTAGTTCCCTGAGGCTTCCCCACCTCCGCCCTGCCAGGGGGCGGGGGCTGCCAGGAGCAGGGGTCCAGGGGACCCCCAGAGCCACTGCTGCGGACACGAGTCCTTCCCACCGAGCCTGGTGAGCAGCGAACTCAGGCCTCCCTTTGGCTTTGGCAGGAATCCTGTGACTGCAGAGCTCCTTCCACTCCTCTGCCCATTGCTCCTCCTTCCTCCAGCCAGGCCCAACCTGCTTCTGCCTCAGGGCCGCCCGACCTTTCCCCGACTTGGGCCCAAGTCAGCCGCCTCCAAGGCGCTGACTTTCCCACCCGGGTCTCAGCTTGGAAAACCCACACCCTCACTGCTGCCAGGATTTCCTAATGCGACCCAGGTGACCCCACTGTCTCCAGGCAAATGTTTGCCTTTGTAGTATTTTGGTCACTAACCCACAGCAGTGCCTCGACCCCTCCACCCCTGCCCTTTCCCCCAGTGACCCATCCTTTGTGCCCTTTCCAGGGCCCTGAGGTCATGGGCGAAGGGACAGACAGCTGGGATGGAGGCAGGGCCTGGGGAGACAGTCACCAGGGGAGAAGCCACCACGTGGGCCTACCCTAGCTGGCAGACGGGGAGGCTGCACTGGCACAAGGAGTCTTTGAACCTTCAGGGAGGAGGACAGGGACACGAGCATGTGGCCTCCAGTTCCAGTGGCCTGTGCCCAGCCTGGGAGGGCCAGTGGTCCTCAACAGGCCTGGGCGCCCTGAGCCTGCAGGCCAGCCAGGCTGACTGTCCCCACCCTGCTCCAGGCCAGAGCGTCCAGAAACGGCACTTCTAAACCCCAAAGGTTTTCAGGTTGTTAAAAAACACAAGTCAGCTGAGTAAATGTGAAGATCTAATTGGCTTTATTAAGTGATTCATGAACTGGGCAGGATCCCTTCTAGGATCTAGAAGGCCAGGGGGATGGTTGTACAAAATGGAAGGTTTTTATAAGGAAGAGGGCGGGGCAAGTGAGCTATCAGCAACAGAAAAATCACCGCTCGTGGGATTTGGGGGGAAGGGAAGGGCATGGGTTTTAGCATGCAGAGCCTTCACTGGTGCACCCCCGGAAACGTCAGATTGACTGTTGGAAGGTCACATTCCTGGGAGGGCTGGAACTGTAATTGAGTCTTGGTTTGCCGTCAAGGGGGCCATTTTTGGGCCTGTTATTTCTTTTTGTAAACGAAGTATTCCAGTGGTGGGCGGGGGAAGATGGTATATTTGAGTGTCTGGACTTGATTTCTACAGTGACCTCCTGTGAGTAGAAAGGACTGTTGTGTTTGAAAGAAAAGCAGAACCGATTCAAGCTTCTCGTGTGAGCAAGTCACTCTAGTCTAAGGCCAGCAGCTTAATCCTAAAAAATATCCCGAACCTACTGCGTGAAGTAAGGTGCTGGTGGCTTTGCTGGCCTGCCCTGTGGTGGCGTCTGATGGCAGAAGGGAGGAGGTGGTAGCTGGAGCAGGGAGTGTAGTGTGTGGGGCTGGAGCGCCCCAGCCTTTAGAGCGGATGCTTCATCCCGGCTGGAGGAATTCAGGGCCCCCTGGCCGGGCACCGGAAAACTAACATTGACTACTTTTGCCCCTTTCTACCAAGTGAAGAAGGCTCCAGGGATGGGGTCACAGGGTGGGACAGAAGCATGGAACCCTGCAGATCAGAGCCGGGTCCTCTTCTCAGTGAAACTGTAAGTGAAGAGGGTGATTAGTAATGCCTGTTCTCTTTGGGCTGTTGTCAGGAAAAGAAGAGAAAAAGGACTTTGAGAAATTAAAAGAAGTTTACAAATGTAAATTGTTCAAGAAATCAAAGGCCTTGTATCCCAGCACATAGAAAATGCTTGTAGAAATGTGTAAACATTGACTGACCCCTGATCTAAGGTGACCTAAGGAGGGCATCTTAACACGTCTGGTCCACTTCTCTCATCTTGCAAACGAGGAAACTAAGGCTCAGAGAGATTAATGGCTGAGTCCATTTGTATCTTCTTTAGGAAAAACTTGGCAGTTAGGGTTGGGGTCTGTTATCAGAGCTCCGGAGAGGCCTTTGAGTCTCGTTCCTTTGGGGTCTGGGGGCTCAGGGCTGGGGGGATTACATGTGGTCCTGCCCCAGAGCCAGGGAGAGGGCTAGTCTGTAGAGGTGCCTTTTGTCCCTTGGTCCCTTCAGGCCTCCCAGGCAGCAGGTGACCTGGGAGGATGTGGGAGAGAACCGAGGTGCTCCAGGAAGGCAACATCTGTCCAGAGGTGTGATGTCGGGGCCAGAGTGGCCGTCCCTGAGGAGCTGAGGACTAGGGGAGCGGTATGGAACAGAGAAGGGGCCCAGGTTATGTCTTGGTGGGGGAGATAGAGCCTATAACATGGAGGAAGAGCGTCATTGGCTGTGGGACAAAACCAGAGGAGAAATTCAGAAAGCAGGAGGAGCTAGTGTAGACAAAGGTGCAGGAATGTCCATTTATTTAGTAAACATTTATTGAGCCCCTGAGGCGCACGAGGCGCTGGCGTGACGTAAACAAATGGGCTAAGCCCTGCTCTCAAGCGCGGACACGGGGAAGGCAGCGGGCCTCTCCCGGGGCTGCTGAGTGAGCCGCTCTCGCCGCCCCCTCGCCTGGACGCCTGCCGTCGCCCCGCGGGGACGGCGAGCCCAGGCCTTGCCTCAGCTGGCGCAGCTGTGCGTGAGCAGGTGCCCTGCCCGGCGGGCCTTCCTGCAGCGGGGGACGGGCAGCCGCCGGCCCAGTGCGGGCGTCGGGAACCCAGCTGAGCAGCGGAGCTCGAGCCCGGGCGCGGCTCACGGCCCCTGGGAGCTTCTGGCAGAGCGCACACCGGCCCCCACCACGAGGCGGCGTGCCATCAGTTGGCCGCCCCGGTTCCCTGCTGGGCAGGGCAGGACGCCTGCGCCAGCCTGTCCTTTCCCGTCTGTGCAGGCAGGCCCGGCGAGAGCCGCTCGGCTCCTCCCGTGCCCCGGAGCCCCGCGTGGAGCCGGCAGACGGGCGAGCTCGAGCACCTGGGAGGCGGAGCCGGCCCTCGGGGGCGAAGGGCGGGTTCGGGTCCCCACCCCTCCGCTCGCCCGCCTCTCCCCTCCTTCACTCGCACCCCTCCCCTGCGGGGCCTGAGGGAGCTGAGGAGTGTAACGCCAAGCTGTCCGCCCCACCCCGCCCCTAGGCTGCCCTTCTGTGAGGGGCGGGCAGCGGGCAGCTCCGGGCAAACGCTCGTGGTCTCTGTTGACCTCCTTTCTCTCACTTGTCACAGCCTTCAGTTGCAGGGTCCGGTCAGTTGTGCCTCCTAAACTAATTTTAAATCCTTCTCCTCCTCTCCATCGTCTCTAAACAGGGACTATTGCAAAAAGCGTCCTGACCAGCTTTCTGCGACCACCCCTGCCTCTTCAGTCCACCCTCCGTGGCCCTCGAGTGACCTTCCTAGGAAGTGAGGCCGATCACTCGCACGCGGCAGACGGGGCGCCAGCGCGCCTCGGCCCGCCCCCCCAGGCTGGCAGCCCCCGCCCCCACAGGCCCTCTGGTCGTCCCTGCCTCCCGCCCGACCACTGCCTCTGTCTGCGTTTGCTCGGAAGCCTCCTCCCTGGGCCCGAGTCGCTCCTCCGTGACCCGGGCCGCGCGCGCCGCCCCTTCCACACACGCGTCGGGGAGAACCGCGTCCCAGCCCCGCCGCTGCCCGCGCCCGGCACAGGCTCAGGGTTCGTCAGAGGGGGCTGGCAGGGAGGGAAGCGGCAAAGCAGGACGGCGTCTTTTCTGTCCAGACCTTTGGGTTGTGACAGGATCTCCTGGGGGGTCGGGGGAGGCCCAGGCCCCTCAACCTCTATTCTAGTCACCAATGCAATGGCTTCGGAGGTCAGGTTCCCCACTTGGAAGCTAAACAGAAAAAGAGTCTGTTAACAAGCTCTTGTCTCTTCCAGTAACCTGGGGGGCAGTGTCATCAACGAGGTGGTCCTGCGTCTGCTTAAGGCTGGGCGGCCGCGGGAAGACGTGGCGCTGGGAGACTTGCAGCCCCGCCTCCGGGCCGCGGTGGGCGAGGCCCCAGGTAACTGACCCCGGCGGGCGCCGCAGACGCCTCGGGGAGCCGCGGGGCAGCGGGTGTGGGCCGGAAGGCGCGCCGCTGAGGTGGCCGGGATCCTCAGGGCCACAGAGGACACAGTGTCTGATCAGCTTGTCCACTTCAGGTAGACATAAGAAAAGTGCCAGGAAAGCTGAACTCTGTCTGAAAATGCTTTGAAGAGACTAGCTTGCCGCAGCCGCGGAAATAGAGGCCATGGTCTGTGAGGCCCAGGAACCCTGAGGAAGCGTCTCCCTGGAGAACCTCAGAGGTTCGGGTTCCAGTCGTAGGCGGGGTCGCTCCCCCTTCTGCTTCCTGCCATTAGATGACACCGTAAAGCTGGCGGGGCCCCCTCCCTCCCCCGCGGCACACATCCATAGTTAACCAGGGCTCTGTCCCCAAAGGGGACGCAGCTGCAGAGTCCCGACGCAAACTTCAGACAGCCCTCCTGGAGCTGGCAGATGAGATCAGACCTAGCCAGGCCTTAGGGGTGGGGACACCTTAAAACCCCAAGTGGCTTCAGCCCCAGACTCCACGTAGCTTTGGTCTTGATTTCAGACAGTGGCTTTGGCCACAGCTGTCTTGTGAAGGAAAACCTGATTGACTTCTTCGTCCCCTTCCTGCCACTGGAGTACCGGCACGTGAGGCTGTGTGCACGCGATGCTTTCCTGAGCCAGAAGCTCCTGTATACAGAAGAGCTGCTGGATGAAATTGCCAAGATGATGGTGTATGTCCCCAAGGAGGAACAACTCTTCTCTTCTCAGGGATGCAAATCTATTTCCCAGAGAATTAACTATTTTCTGCCTTAAGACCTTGATGAACACTTCCTGAAGCTGCCTTCCTTCCACCAGCAGGACCCTGGGGCCTGCCAGCACGCCGTCTGGGACTGTAAGGGGTGGGAGGGGCAGGCTGGCATCCAGCAGTCACTAACTAACACACAGTGGTGTGTAAAAGGAAGGCCTTAAATCAGAAGCAGAGCCAATTCTTAAAATCCCTTGGTGCCTTAAAGAGCCATGTCCCAAAATGTGGGCCAGGTGGTTGGAGGAAGCCACGTGGGAAATAAACAAATCCCAGGGCACATCGGCATCTCCGCTCTGGCCTGCAGATGCCTGGACTTGGGTGTTAGGCCTGAAGCTGCAGGAACCTCGGTGACAAGGAAGGGAAAAATGAAGTTCTGCTTACCAGCGGCAGGGAGTCCACCTCGGCTGTGAAGGCGGGGTGGCTCAGCTTTCAAGTTGTTATTCCCAGAGGGAAGCTGAGTAGCTTCTGGGAGCAGAAGATCAGCAGAGAGCCTCAGGCTAAGGGGAAAAGTGCACAAAGGAAGAATTAAAAAAATAAAAAATCATGTCAGGGTAGGCTAAGACTTGGGGTCTGCTCTGCAGATTTAAAAAAAAAAAATTTAAGTTAGGGGCCTTGACATGACTGACATATGTAAAGATTAAAATTCGTATTTTTCTAAAACTCTCAGCCTACTTTCGTACTGAGACCTAGTAATTGTGCTCACTCAGCAAAATTCCAAATGCCAGGCAAGACCGATGGGGACTGGTGGAGACCAGGGCAGACGCTGGCACTCAGAGCTGACAGGGTGACTGCCTGGCCTGCCAATTTACTTCATTTGCTCTGAGATCACATCAGCTGAGCTGGGTTATTTCAACCTCTACTGAAGAGGCTTCCAGAGCATATTGCTCTTATATATGAAAACGTCACTCCTGTGCTTCCAGCTTGAAAAAGAAAAAGTCATTTTTAAGGATTGAATGGCTACATGTACATTGTGCCTCTAGGTACACAGGAGGCGCGCAGAATGTGTTTTTCCCCTTCTCTTGGTTCTTCCCTCCTACCACACTTCTGGAATTACACACAGGGTCTTTTCTCTTATAGCTGTCATCACCTCGTGTCCCCGTATTCAAAGCCCTCCCCAGCCCTCTCACCATTAGCTCTGGTAAAATGGACACTTCCATCTCTCCCCCATGTAACACTTGATTGCACTCATTTACACAAATCACTACCTCAAGGTTGGAGAGTACCTAGCCCGAGCCACATCAGATACCCAACAAATACTCAGATGAATTAAAGGAACTTAGTTTCACAGCACTCCTGGGACAAAAGTAAGCTTGGTCTAACTGCACAATAAAATGAAGCTAGTTTTAGCTTCTGGCTCTCTGGCTCACTCTCTCAGTCCAGAGCATCTCGGGAAGACTAGGCAGGCCATCCAATCCCATGACATACCCAGCTCCACCCTCTGTAAATACACTCTTTACAAGGTACGTTCTATATCCTTAGGTCTCATAGCCACAGAACAGCTGACATCCTTCTAACACTGGGAGCATGTCTGATGACATAAACATAGGGTCTGAACCTCTTACATCTCGCGAACCAAGACAAGCAGCAGAACGTGATGGTCCAAAACACTGCTCTGGAGCTAGACTGCCCGGCTGGGGTGCCATGGCTCGGCCCCCTACCACCGAGACCACGGGAAAGCTATCAACCTCAGCTGACACTTGGTTTCCACTTTTGTGAAACTGTACTTACCTCACAGGGTTGTGAAGATTAAGTGAGTTAATCTTTATAAAGTACTCAGGACACACAGCTTCAGGTGTTTAATAATAAAACAATAATCTAGTAAAACTGCTGTCAGCTTTGGCACCATACTAAAAGCCAAGGCTGGGCTGTTCCCTCCTTCTGGCTCCTGGAATCCTGGTTGGCTGAGGGTTGTTTTAGGTAACAGTTGGGAACTTACTACGTGCCACGCCCTGTGCTGAGCACTTTATAGCCGTTATCTCCTGTAATCTTGAACACTACCATGTAGGTACCCATTTCATCATCATTTAATAAATGAGAAAACGGCTCTGAGAGGCTCAATATCTTGTGCAAAGTCACAAAGCTAGTCAGTGGAGGAGGGGTCCACCCAGGCAGTCTGACTCCAGCTCGCATGCTTTAATAACTTGTTTCTACAATGGATTTCCTCAGCCAATGCCATCGCCTCAGGTGTGGAAAATGTTACAATACAAAGAGGGTGAAGATCACAAGGGGAAGTTCTGCTCAGAAGACTTTAAAAAAGACTTCTAAACTAAACCAAAAATGGGTGGGAGACAAGGATTAAAGGTCAAGTGTCAGGAGGGGGACGAGCTGACGCTCAATTACCATTCTAATTGCACCTCACTTGGGCACCACTTGAAATATCCTACTCATACCTAAGTAAAACATTACTTCTAAAAGCAATGAATCCTTTTTTTAAAAAATTGAAGACTACGCCAAACAAGAATAGAGTGTTCCCTGTGAGGTTCTACACATACCCTGTCAGTACTTTGGCTCAAAACATTTTTAGAACTTATCTGGTTGTCCTCAGAATGGACTTTGAGAGAATCTCATTTTACAGTCACCTCGTGTTGGACAGATGGAAGGACACACACACACTACCCACCTCATGGACCAGCTGGACTGCAGATGCTGCCTTTGGCCATTTCCAAAACTGTAATCCATCAGCGGGTGAGTATTCACCCTCACAGAGGACATTCTAAGAAATGTGCCAGAGGGATGCTTGCTAAAATCAGCTTCTTTAACGTATAGACATCTATTTTATGTAGAGGGAGATAAACTGCTTAATTTCCCTGTCAGTTTAAACTACGGGAGAAACACTCCAATCACAAGCCTATTTTGCCAATAAAATATTGCAACCTTTATTTAAAATAAAACACAAATTGGCAAGCCTTGTGAGACAACAGGCAGACAGCATTCCCCTTTCAGGGCCTCATTTATTTACATCAAGTTTAACACTGTTAGCAGTTCACAGTCAGACAACAAGGTGAGAGAATTAAATTAGAAAAACAAACACCGGAAAATATATTACAATAACAATTAAGAACAAATACCCGACAACACTGGTAGTGTGACCCATGATTGATGTGTTTTCAATTAAATCCCACACTGTCTGTCCCTTAGCCCTCCAGACCTCCCCCTCTGTGCACCCACCGCGCACACACCTGCAGAGCGTGACCTTTGGTATAAACGTTAAACAAGTTTTAAAGAATCTGAATCATATGTTTTAGGACAAAGTTCTGTCAACCACCATGAAACATTCAAACTTATTTTTGCCAAGCGAACATAAAAACTGGGGTTTCTCCACTGATAGTCATTACAGAATCAGACTGCAAAGAAGGAAAAGTGTGGGGTCTACCCAGGAGATGGAGTTCTGAGCATGCGTTAACAGCTCAGCCAGCCTGTTCATGGCAAACACACCAACCAGGGCACAGCCTCCATTCACCACAGGGAAAGATCTGATTAACTCCTCCTTCACTCACTCCCCTTTCTTAGTGAGCACAACAACAGTGTATGTACATAAGGTGGACATAATGTGTACCCTCCAGATAGATCTGAGACGTGAGGGTTTTCAAACATATGCCCTAAAGAACTGTAAGATGAGTACCTCATTGTCCTTTCTAATTTCTGAATACTAGTTTCTCTGAAGGACAATCAGCCTAATCAAGGTGATTTCTCAAGATCTCAGAAAATTTCTCTCATAATGGAGTCCCAAGAACAGTGGCCACAGTGAAAAACAGCTTGTCAAAATGGAGGAAGACTGGTTTATCTGGTCCTCATCTACCAGAAGCATCTGTCTCTTGGCATTCTTGCCACTCACGACACATGGTATGGTACCTCTGAATTGTACTAAACAGTATTTCAGATTCACCACTCATGACCCTAAAGCATCAGAGGATCCTGCAATACCTTCTCAATCAAGCATAAATTTATTTGGCATACCTGTGTTATTACTGTGTTATAACGGCTGAAAATTAAGTATCCTTATATGTGAAAATTTTATAACCAGAAGTCCCATTCTTCAACCAAAGTTTATGGTGCTTAATTACATGATTTAAAACTCCTATCCTGAGGCTCAGAAGCAAATCTAAGCAAGTCCCAAACATGCAAACTCTCCGTATTTCCTTTTTTATAGCCTGCTAGCATTTGACAGTTTGCCTCCACTGTGTCCTAAAGAATTAACTATACTGCTCTGAGACCTCACGCCATGTGGACAGCTCAGTAGCTTGGAGTGACATGCAGGCCCAGAAACTTGCTGCTTCAAGTACCATGAAGAACAAAGAACTCACAGGACAGACACAGAGCGTGTGCACATGGTGTGGTCTGAGGACAATGCTGGGCCTAGCCTCTCGACTAAAAGGGGACATTCTTTCCCTTAGACGATCTGCAGCTCTGACGACCTGTGCACACACCACCTGTGACCTCAGGCTGAGTTAACAGGGCCTTGCCACTGTGTTCAGGGCACGCAGCAATGGGGAGGTTAAGGGACAAAATTTTTCTAGGAGAGGTAAACAATTTCAAATTTATCATTGTACATAGGAGCAAAGAAGAAGAGGGAAGGTCCAGTTAGAGCGTCCTTCCCCAGCTGAGCGAGTGGGATGGAGAACGGTGCAGCATCTGCAAACCAGCACCCCATGTGGGGAGAACGTTGCACGTGTGGCACTCTCGCTGGGGGCCTCTGAGCCACTGCCACCCATAAAGCTCATTTCTACTCCATTCTACAGAGCTCAGTTCTAGCTCCGTAATCGTGCAACATCAACCCAGCCGACAAGTCTTTCCCTCTGCAAGACACACGAACCCATCTTTGAGGGTACAGCCCTCCAGGAGTGACCTCTCCCACTCCACATCGGCCTAGAATCAAGACGAGCTGCCTAGGCCTCCTCACCTGGGGACAAGCATGGGATCTTCTTCCCCCCGATGATCACGGGGTGAAGCCTTCCCTAATTTCCTGTCCTTTGGCTCTGGGATACTGAGTCAGAAATGAGGGAACTATTGCCTTGCTCACATGTTATCTCAACATAGAACATACACCTTTTCACGCAGCAGCCCCAGAGCAGAAACTTGTCCTTTTGGACACCATGGTAAACTTCACAGAAGACAGGCTGGAGCTCAGACCGTCACCAGGGTAGGTGCTCTGCAGCAGAGTGCAGCCCACTCCAAGGGCCTGAAAGCCACCCAGCTTCCCTGGTGACACAGGAGGGCAGGGACGGCAGTGACCTTCTGGCTGGAACAGAGCTGTAACAGTAATTGTTACTCCAGGCACTACTGACTTGCCAAAAAAAAAGCAAGCCTTGCATTGGGTTTTTTAAAGCCTGTAGTTGGAAAACTGGAACTCTATCCAAAGGATATAAATATCCTGACTGTTAAGAGTGGGACAAGTTTTAGAATGAGCCCAAGGCCTCTCCTACAGAGGCTGCAGCTAGCAGCAATTTCCCTGGGTTGTGACATGGAAGGTACAGGTGCCTTTGCCTGCAGTTGTCATAAAGGTAAAGGCTCCCTGGGAGCTGCCTTTTTCTGTCTGTCTCCTGCTCCCACATATCCCATACTGAAGCAGGCATTCACAAAAGAACTGAGCTACTGGCTGGATAGAAGCTAAGACAGAGATACAGACAGCTGGAATCTATTAACATGTAAGAAGAAACTTTCGTGCAGAGACCCACCTACATAAAGAAGACTCGTCATAACAGATGCTTAGGGCACAGAGACATACCCCAAATCCAGGTGGTACAAGTTAATGCAAGCAAGATGATGAAACCCCCAAATCATCAAGAACAAAAACACAGACAACCCTGTCAGCCCAATGTGCCTCCTGTAGGGGCAGAGCCTGATAGTAACGATGACATCAGTAGCAAAAATGGAAGGAAGTGGGAGAGGTCAGAAGGCAGGGTAGCCATAACTCAAAAGTGGCCACCGATGCAATTTACTCTTGAGCATTTCATAATCTAATAGGTGAGTTATGTTCAGCTACTACTCTTAGAAAAAAATAAACATGGACAATGAATGTCAAGCTCATTTATAACTGGTAGGAAATCCTAGGAAAGTAATTCCCAAAGTGCACCAGTTCCACGGCCATGCAATCTCCCCCTCCACCCCCCAAAAAACAACAAAACCACGCAGGACATAGGTTTAAAAAGACACTGTCAACATCAACAGGCAACAAGTCTGCTCCCACCATATTTATAATCCTAAATGGCTGCACATGTAGTGGATAAGTCAAGGGTAAGAGGGCCTCATTCCTCTTGAGTCAAGGTCCCTGGAAGAGCTTCTTTGTTCTGGAGTGAGTACACATTCCTACTTTTTGAAGATTATAATTAAACCAGAAGTTGGTCCCTACTTTTCTGAAGTTATCCAACATTGAGCTACAATTTTAGCAAAATGTTTACTATACCTGCACATATTCCTTTAGCAGGTTCATATTTATAAATGTGATAAATTACACAGGTGATTGTTCATATATCTGCATTTTCAGGTCCCCCACAGGTAAAAGCCTATAAGTCAATCAGCATCTAATCAACTGTTTTATCTTCTAAATAGACATTAATAATACTTTATAGTTATATTACATTTGATACTTTTCTCAAAGTGCTTTCATATACATTGTTTCATAGTCACTAAAATGATATGGAATAAAGTTTTTTTTTTAAGAAGAAGGAATGTAGGACTAGGTTTTTTAAAAACAAGTTGGTATTTCTTCATTACAAAGTGCGGACTGCCGTGTTGCTGAGGTCTGTCCAAAAGAATGACCCCGTGTGTAATAGTACGCTTTAAATTACTGAGCGCTACCAAATGCCCGCTTTGCTAGTGTTGCCATTCTCGACATTCAAGCCCCTTAAGGTCAGAGCATGTGCTTTAGAAAGTGTGCAGCACCGTGCAGACTGATTGTCTATCTGAGCCACTTCTCTTGCAGTGTCTCACAAGGCAGCAGGAATGGGGGAAAGACTCCGCAACCAGAAAGTCAAGAGACGAGAACTCTAGCCTTGGCTCTGCCACTAACTAACTGCTCTGAGATAATGGGCAGGTAACTTAACCATCCTCTCTTCCAATTTCTTAAGCTGTAAAGAAAAGGACTCGGTAGTGACAGTGTTCAGACAGTGTCGGCTGTCTGAAACACCTGGAGGGATTCTTGGAAAATGCACGAAGACCCCACCCTTTTGGGAATTCTGATCTGGAGTGAGGCCAATGGAAATGGTTTTTTTGTGTTTTTTTTTAAACTCCAGGAGATTTTGTTGTGCATCCCTGGCTAAGACTCACTGGACTAAGTTTAATAATAGCAGTAGTTGACACTTATGGAGTGCTCATTATGTGCTAGGCACTCAAGCTAAGTAGCTCACATACATTATCTCATTTCATCCTTACAACAACCCTGAGGTAGTCACTACTATTATCCCTGTTTTCCAATGAGGAAACTAAGGCCCAGGAAGGTTAAATGCCTCAACTTCTAGACTGGCTTTAGAGTCTGAACTCCTAATTGCTGTCCATACCGTGTCCTTTAAACTCAAAAGCCCCATGACTTTAGTTAAATATGGGCTATGCCTTAGCAAAGTCAGCATGTTTTATTAACTGGGCACTATTTTACTAGCCAACTTTCAACTGAATTGTAAGAAAATTCTGATTTAAACCCCAAAATGCAGCTGGGAAAGGGTCTCCACTAATGACCTCAATGCACAGAGGTCATCTCAAAAAACACTGAATGAATTTCTTAGGGCCAATTTTTTTTAAGGCTGTATCTCTGAAAATCACAATGCAGTCTGTAGGAAAATATACACATTCTAATTTTACACAAAGCCTTTTAAGAAAATATTTCATGTAAAGTACAATCAAGATGTATTCTACACAAAACACTGCATTTTAAGGTAGGAAATCTAACCTGAAATCATAGATCTGTACATGAAAGGATTCAGCCATGGCAGTCCAAAGGTCTGCATACATATAACCACTTTAGAAAGTTTCCAACACCTTGTAGAAGGGCTTTTGCTCCTGCTACCTGCTTTGCTTTTAAACTAGATAGAATTAAACTTCTAGAAGCAGTTTTCTCTGCTTTGAATTCAAACTTTTAAATTTACATAAGGTTATTTTTTTCACTCTGGTCCTTTTCAAGTAGAAAAAGGAAAAGCCTAAGTTCTACTTTTACAGTAAGTTGACAGTGCCTCTTTAACCTGAGCCCTGAGCCCGCACCTCCTGAAGTTACGCGGTTCAAGCATCACGTGGATGGAGCGTGCCACGACAGCCAACGCTATTCGACAGTGCTGAGGAAAATCAGCTCTCCGTGACCTCACTGAGCACCTAACGCAGGCGAGACAGAGCCAGGTGCGGCCCCTGAGTAAGACACAGCCCCCACCCTCCAGACTGTTCTTCAGTGAGAAGACGAGGGAGCTGAAATACACTCAGTAGTGTTCCTCCAAGGCTTATTTTCAGAGCTCTCAAGGAAAGATCCCTTGATTTAAAAAAAAAAAAAAAAAAATCCCCTGAAAGTCAATTATAATCCCTCAACTTGCATCCCACAATGACAGGGATAAACTTAAAAAGCAGCATAGTAATATTCTAAAGTTTTAGCTTTCCCTGTCCCACCCTTAAAAGGCTAATTGCTAAAACGATTTCAAGTTTATGGAAGTGTATGATGCAGGGAAGTGGCAAAGAAGAAAGGAGGACTGTCGGTTTCTAACGCAAGTTACAGGGAGCTCTATCTTCTCCTTCAGCTGCAAGGAGATGAACGGGAGCACTAGCTGCCTGTGCTGCCTCTGTGAGTGATGGACAGACAGGGATCACCCAGCCCCCAGGAGTGCCCAGTACCGTCTCCTCCCTTCTTAGCCTTCTCTTGGCCTGGGCCTCCTCTGGAGCAGCTATGATAAGAATCAAGTTTTCCTTTCTTTTTAATGAAAACTAAATTTCCTCCTTGGTCAAAGATGCCAAACTCTGTCCAAAACATAGTTTCCCCGCCTAGTACTCTAGCCCAGTTAATGCAATCTCAGCAGTTCTAAACTTCATTGTCTACTACTGAGCAAAGAAGAGATGAAAAACCATTCAACATAACAACACTGCACTCAAGAGCTTTCTAGAGATGCTCTCAAAGGGATAGCTATACACTTATTTGGAAAACACCCTTGAGAACATGTATCATTACCTTCATTTAATAGATTAAGAGATGGAGCTGTGGGTTGACAGTGGATCGATGACAGAGCCAGGAAGAAAACTCACTGTTCATCAATGCTGAACTCCTATCTTCCTAAGTTAATATTCCTTCGGGAGGAAAAAATAATGGATTTATTTTTTTCTATTGGGTTCTTCCTGGGGAGGGCAGGTCATAAAGCTTTAAAAAGAGAATAAAGTGGTAACTGGAATGAGATCTGATATCAAGAATATTAATAATATCTTACCAATTCGATTCATTTCCATGCAATCCTAATTAGCTTCCATAGTTATAACTGAATAGGGATGGAAAAGGCCTATTTTTCAAGGGCAAAATGTATTTGAGCGTTAAGTCATTAGGTTTCCAGGATCTAATTGGTGTTCTCTGGTGATGACCTGCTCCTTCAATTACACATTTTTAAAACAGAGGTGAAATGACAAAATAAATACCAAAGATTATTTCCAATATGATCTTTACAAACAAGCACAACAATGGGGCAAGGATAAGTGAGAGGAGAAAAGCATACAGGAATAATTTGGGGTAATTCATTTAAAATCCATAGAGAGTAAGAGAATGCTTCTCCCTGCTCTCTACCTACACTGGGTCTCAGGTGATAAGGGAGAGGGAAGGGACAGAGCAACAACCATCAGGACCCAAGCCAGCTTCTCTCAGTCACACGCCTCTGGGCCTGGCCGTTGGGTTTCAAGAAGAGACCCTCGCCTTGGTGTTTTAGTTGATGAAGAAATACACAGCTGCTCAAGTTCTTGGCCAGTATGTCAGTGTGCAGGGGCACCGTGTCAGAAAAGGATTCTCCTGTGAGAACCTGTATATGACCACTATTTTCAAAATCAATGTTGGTTAATGCCCTGAATGCTGCCAGGAATAAGAGAAGACAGCCTGCCCAGCAAAGGGCAGCAAAGAACCGCTAAGGAGACCCCTAAGCCTATGGTTTACAGATAGGCACCAAGAAGCAGAAAGCTGATCCTGGTCCATCAGGAAATAATACACTAGACTGGGAGAACTGACTTCTGCTAATCAATGTAAGATTTTAGGAGGAGTTTTCAATCCCCCCGACTACTTCCTAGCATTCTTTACTTCCTGCACCAATGGAAAACAGGACAGGAGCATAGAGAAGGGCCACGTTTCCCAGTTTTGTATTCTAGCAAACTGATCTGCAGTTTTTGCTGTAGCAGTGACCTTGTCGAAGCAAGGCTAACAGCTGCTTCTAAGAGCCTTAAACAAAACTTCCCCTGGTACGTTCCCAGCTTTCCTTTCTTCTGCCCCACCAAATTCGTTAGGTGAGTTCGAGCATAATCACCATTAGTACCTACAGGAGCCCCGGTCAATTCCGTTCGATGGTGCAGCATGAGTGCCGCAGCCACTCCACTGTCTGGGCACGGTCACTGTGGCCCTGCCAAGAGCAGCCCCGTCTAACCACTTCCCATCATTCCAGGTAAGAACGGGCTCGATTTGGTTCTTCATGGCACGACATACCCGTCTCCTGATGTCCCAGTGCAGCTTCTAATCCTGGCCACGACCGCCCTGCCCCCATCTCATTTCCCTCTCCTATGTGTTTTGCTTTTTGTTATTTCTGAGATGAACCTGTAAACGTGAGAACTCAGAGATCTGAGGTACTTCACATAAACACACTCAAGTATCAGTCTTTCATTTTTTGAAAACAAGAACACAGGAAAACAAGTCCCTTCCATCTCCCCTCAGAAATGTGTGCATCTTCCCACCAGGCTGACAGTGGCTACCTCTGTACCACATCACTGATTTCCTGTACACATGACAATAAGTTATTAAGGACAGGGTTTGCCCCGGGCACACCGGCAGCTGCTGAAGACACCTGCAGCTCCTGCAGGCTGAGTTCCAGTTTGCTCACAGCCTCTCGGAAGGCAAATTTGTTGCGAGTTTGAGGGATGCAGTCCACGTAGCCTGAGCAGTAGTCGAGCAGCTGGTGTCCAGTGTCCACCAGCTGGCTGTTGGGCACAGGTTCCGTGATTGCACTGGACAGTAGGTCAGCACATTCTAGTAGGGCCTCTTTGCTGATTTTGTCTGCCGAGATTTTCTCGGCCGCCTGTTTGGTTTTCCTCAGAGCCACTTTAGTACCTGCTGTGCCATTGGCCATTTTCACTGGCGAGATGGAAGATGTGGGCAGAGGCACTTGAGGTGGAGGCATCACAGGCCTCCCAGCTTTCCCACTGACGGGCGCTGCCCCCGGAGCCGCCTTTTTCCCTCCTTCCTGTGTTTCTGACGTGGGCTGTCCTGTAGTCGGGGCAGTCGGCTCTTCCGTGGGGTCTGAGCATATGGACGGATGCTGCAGTAGTCTCATCACTGGTGGTGGGGGTGGGGCACACTTTGGTTTTACCCGTCGGGGTCGGTCCTTGTCTCCAGAGGATGTGACCTGATGCTCAGATAAGAGCTTGAATTTATTCCCCTGAGAGTCTGTGCCAATGAGCTGCACGTCAGCTGGAGTGTGCTTCAGAGTGGGTGAGATAAGGACTGGCACTTTGTGGTTGTGAGTGGTGGGGAGGGCTGCCGCAGCCTTGGCTGGAGAAGACCAGCCTGTCTGCTCACCATCCTCTGGGACTCCAGCCATGCCAAGTCGTGCCCCACCATTCCTCTCCTTGGTCTTTGGGGCAGCTGCCACTCCAGCCACCCCCACCCCTGGAGAGTCTTTCTCTGCAATGGCTGGATCCCCAGAGGGCGTTCTCAGAGGAAGAGCTGTGGCTCCTCTGGGCAAAAGTTTGGCTTTTGGTCTCTCCCTGGTTGGAGCACCCTCCTCTGATTTTTTTGGAAGAATGTCATTGGCCCTGTCCACATTCTCTTCTGGCTGAGAAGAGGTGGACACTGTTCTTTCCAGCTGGAGTTTGGACCTCTGGCAGTTCCTGGGAAGGGTCATTGCCATCCTATCCTGCTCTGGAAGCCCTGAGGACATGGAAGATGTAGAGTTTGACCTTGGAAAAGGCTTGGAAGTGTCATCACTGGCTGTGGGTTTACCCGCTCGTAAGCCCAGTGTCTTTTTGATTAAGCGTGGTGTAAAGAAGCCTGTGATGCCAGACCACCCACCCCCAGCAGTGCCACTGCCCCCACCCCCACCACTGTCGTCATTACAGAGATTCCTCTGTGCAAAGCTCCCCCCATAGCACTTGGGTGGCACCAGATTCGCCTCTTGCTGGGCAGGAGTGAAAGAGAACCCATCAGCATGCTGTAGAGAAGCAACAGATGAGAAGTTACCCGTGAGTTCATATTTCTTGTGGGGCTGATTCTCCATTTCTCGGAAGGAGCTGCTGCGTTTTGGGGGTGTGGGAGCATTTCTCTTTTTCATGAAGGAGCTGAAGAAGCCTCCCTTCCTATCCCTGGTGAAGCATGTCTCTTTGGCGTCTTCCAAGAGGCTGCTGGGCGACTTGTCTCTCTGCTTTCGAGGCAGTGCTGGGGAACCGCTGGGGGCCTGTGCACTTCTAATGAACCCTGAAGAGAAAGGGCCGATCAGTGATGTCAAAGACAAGAAGAGACTCCATTACACTGAGGGACTAAGGCTGGATTTAAGAGATCTTTTAAATGTCAGCTGTTAGCAGGACTCAGAGGAAACTAATAAATACATTGTCATTTCAACGGATTAATGTGCCAAATGCAATGCAGAGTATGAATGGGAAGAAATAACCTGCTGGTTTTTACCTTGGCACTCATCTTTTCTCTAAAAACTGCAGCACAACTTGGCCTCATCTGTAAGGCTCAATGAAGAAGTTTTTGCCAAAAGTGTAAAAACAGTAACTGTTGAGGAAATGGAGTGGGAGGCAGGGTTGTACGGTGGACAGATAGATCAGGACTACTACCACCGGCAACGCAGAGCAAGGACTAGAGTGGCAGGTAAGACAGACACCAGCCATCCTTTCCCCAGGGATGACGGGCAGGAGGTGGAAATAAAAGCATCACACCCCATGGTTCTTAAAACAAGGCAGTCTCATTACACCTGCCTAGGGACCATACCTGGTGCTGAACTGGAAGCAGAATTTTCTGTGGCATCTTGTGCCCCTTCGATGTTCTCCTTGTTCTCCACCTGTTTCTTCAGCGTCCGGGTCTTAGAAGGAAGTATAGGTAATCGGGGCAAGTATGGAACAACAGACGAGGACGAGGCGGCTCTCCCAAGCTCCTCAGCTACCTCTGTGAGGAAGACAAGGGGTCTGATAAAAACAGCAATTTCATGACAGAGCAAAGGAGTTTTTCTTTTCAGAAAAGGCATACAACTGAGAAAAAACTGGAGAAGAGAGTACTAAAATATATAAATGAAATCACAGAATATGTACTCTTTTATGTCTGGCTTTCTTTGCTCAGCATTATGTCTGTAGCTTCATCCACGTTGCATGTGGCAGATTTTTCCTCATTGCTATATATTGTTCAAATGTGTGAATATACCAAAATTCATCCATTCTCCTCTTGAGGGATATTTAAGTTGTTCCCAGTCTTGGGCTATTATGAATATGTTGCTAGGAACATCCTGCTACGTGTCTTTTGCTTCATAATTGTATGCACATCTGCTGGGTCACAGGGAACATGTAAATTCAGCTTTGTTGGGTCCTACCAAACTGTCTCCCAAAACAGCTGTACCAATCTACACTCCCACTAGCATTGTAAAAAACTTCTAGTTACTCTGCATGCTTGCCAATGTTATCAGGCTTTTTTGTTTGATTTTAATTTAAGCCATTCAGGGGTAGGTGTAGTGGGTTCTCGTTGTTTCATTTTGTACTTCTCTGATGAAAAGCGAGGTGGAGCATGGTCTCACATGCATATTGGTCATTTGGATACACCCATTTAAAAAGTGCTTGTTCAGAGGCTGAACGAAGCAAAAAGATGTCAGCAGATAGCTTTATTTTTAGGTTGTACTTGGCACTAAAAAGGAGGGAAGATACAATCCATTCCATTTCATGCACATAAAGCAAATGAGGCTCCTGAAAACTTATTCACACCATTAGAAAGCCTTGGCTGACTATACTTGGACATGGGTTTTGTGGCTTTTACCAAGGCAAAGACATACTTTGCTATTCATTCCCAAACAAAAGAGCAGTATGATCAATTCAATTGTGAAATTTTTAAATTATTTTATAACTTCTCTTGATAATTATTTAAAGAAATTAACTTCCCACAAGAGGGGGTACATGGCACATAACCCAAGCCATGCCAATGAGATTCCTTTCTTCCACTGCTATACACAGCAACTGGGAGACAGACATGAGCTATAAAGATAGGACTTTGAGGATGCCAGCAACTATGTCCCATGCCACTTGGAGGATTCTGAAGATGAGATCAGTGTAGAAGCAAAAGTAAAGAGAAATTAGGTGGGAGTGGGTGTGGGAAGGAGAGAGAGGGAAAGGAGGAAGAGCTGAATTACTTGAGTCTGTGGCTTCAACTGACCCTGAGGTTAGCACCATGCCTACTTTTCCATGGTTTGGTTATGAGCCAATACATCTTCCTCTTATTGCCTACAAAAGTTTGGGTTAGGTATCTTTAATTTACAACTGACTAAAAAACACACCTTTTAAGGTAGGAACTATGTCTTATCTCTTTGCCCTCAGACCTACTATAGAGCTTGCCACAGACTATACGCTTAATAAAATGTGGGTTGAATAATGTTAAGTTTCTTGTTTAGCAATTCTGAATTGAAATTAGCTTTGAAAATTGGTAAGCGTTGATTTTCTAAAAAGATATAACATTTTCAAGAGAAGCAGAAATATTCAACTAAGGATTCAACAGAAGTTAAAAGTTGACATAAAAGTACCAAAGAAATGAAGCCTATGACTTCTACTGCTTTGACGCCACAGGGAATAAAGCACGTAGAGGAATAAAGAGGAAAGGAGTGCTATGACGTGCAGCTGCTCCGTCGGGCCCAAAGGGCCAGCTGCGCCCTCCCAACCTGCAGAAGGTGCATACATCAAATGACTTGGAATGAAATACTTTTCATTAAACTTAGTGTTGTACTTTTCTCTTTCTTCTTACCTAGACTTGACAAATCACTAAGGGAAGCAGACACAAATCAACTTGCCTGATTTTCTCTTCTAATATTTTTAAACTTGAACTTAAGCAGTAAGCTCTGTGTTCAATTACGAAGGAAAGGAAACATCTGAAAAATATGTATAAAATTCTGCAACTATATCCAAGTGTCTAATAAGGCAAGTGTAAGTAAGAATTCTGTGTTTTTAGCTCTCTAGGAACAGTCTCTCTGCCTCTTTATAACAGGTAAGTTTATTGGTGGACTTTTGCAGGTACTTTTAGAGGCATTATATACAAAAGTAGGAAACTGCCTATATATGTCCATATACTTGTTTTTTAGATAAGAAAAGGGTTCTCAATGCTCACAGCTTAATTTAACAGGCTCATTCTAAACCCCTTTCCACGTGAATATATTTAAGAATATCATTTTAAATATTTAATTATATGGATATAATAAAACTCACTAGATATTCAAGTTGTTAATTTTTCAATATTATAAGCTACACACTCCGATGCAACATTCTTGTAGCTAAATCTTTGTTCATACCCAATTATTTCCTTAAGATCTATTTTCAGAAATGGAATTTCTGGATATTGCTTTTATGACTTGGTTCTGCCTCTGTAGCTGTGGTTTAGAGTTGGAAAATTTTTCAAGATCATTTTTCCCTTTTCTCTTCCCTACATCACGAGTGTTGATGCTTAAAGAACTATCTAACTTATTCTCTTTATGAACAGATTGAACTAATTTCTAATTAAAATATAATTTCAGTGTTAAAAATACAAAAGAGGGGCTGGCCCCATGGCCTAGTTGGTAAGTTTGATGTGCTCCGCTTCAGCGGCCTGGGTTTGCTTCCTGGGTGTGGACCTACACCACTCGTCAGGGGCCATGCTGTGGCAGTGACCCACATACAAAATAGAGGAAGACTGGCACAGATGTTAGCTCAGGGCAAATCTTCCTCAGGACAAAAAAGAAAGAAAGAAAGAAAGAGACAGAAAGACCCATTAAAAATAGCAAAAAAAGCAAAACAAGAATAATAAAGGCCAAGAATTAATTCAATATCCTGAAATGGAGTCCCAAATAAAAGAATCTAGGGGGCCGGCTCTATGGCCTAGTGGTCAAGTTCACACGCTCCACTGCGGCGGCCCAGGGTTCGGATCCTGGGCGTGGACATGGCACCGCTCGTCAGGCCACGTTGAGGCGGCGCCCCACATGCCACAACTAGAAGGACCTGCAACTAAGATATACAACTATGTACAGGGCTGGGGAGGCGGGGGGCGGTTTGGGAAATAAAGCAGGAAATAAAAAAAAGATTGGCAACAGTTGTTAGCCCAGGTGCCAATCCTTAAAAAAAAAAAGAATCTATCATTTTTGAAATGTTAGTACCACCACCACCACCCAGAACTAGTCACCAACAGTAAATCACCAGATTTTCACCTTCAGAAATGCTGGAGTCATGGAACATGGTTTCAAAAGCTTGATGTGTTTCAGCAAAAGAGGGCCTGTCAGCAGGGCTCCACTTCCAGCCTATGTAACAAAAGAAGGAAATATTAAAAGCTCCTTGCAGGAATTCAATACTCAGTGGCACAGCTCACAGTGAGTTCCAGGCATCACGCTGTGTGCTCACTAAAGCAGAGTCACAGCCTAATCACGACAGTGAGTGAGCTGCTTCTCAGTTCCAGACTCAGAGGCGTGATGAACCCACTTCCTGGGGCTGGTCCTTCTATGGAGCCTCAGCTCCTATTCCTTCTACTACAGGAATGAGGTGGGGCAGGGAGATGGTTTAGAAAACGGCAAGTTTTCTTGCACTGGATAAATAAAGGAAGTAAAATCCGTCTTCAAATTCACTCTAAACTTATAAATAATCAGCTGTACATATTCAGAAATATAACAGGATATCAGAAAGAAGGAGCTTAGAGTTCACATTTGACAAAGACAGGGCAGTAGGCAATGCCAACACTCAACGAGAAAACAAGACGACTTATTCTCAAACACAACTGCAATTTAATTCACTACTCACTTTCCTACTTTCTCATCCTCAACAAGCAAGACGCTTTTGTTTATTCATCACAGAGGTTGCTTTCATGTATTTTCCATAGTCTTTAGCAATCATTTTCATCTAGTTGAAAGCAGCCCTCCACCTCTCTTATTATCCCAATTTCTTATTAATCATTCTTATTAATAGTTATTAATAATTCATATTAATAAACCCAACTTATTATCCCATTAAGTATGCAAATGCTTTTGAGAAACTGAGTCAATATTTGGGCCATGGACAAATATTAAGATTCCAGTAAGACTCACTAGGACAGAAGACAACATGCCAACTGGCTGATCAATGACCAGCTCTTACTATGTCATCAAGTTGGATTCAATCTAACCACAATGAGAGGAAAAATGTTTCCAATTTTGTTAATCATCCTGAATTGCTGACTTAGACCTTCAAAATCAAATTAACCAAAAATACTCACATGCTCTCATAAGTTCATAAACCTTAGGGGGGCACCCTTCAGGCTGTTCCATTCGATATCCTTTTTCCAGCAGATCGTAGACCTGAGATAAGTCAATACCTGGATATGGTGACATTCCATATGTAGCAATTTCCCACAAAAGTACCCCAAAAGCTGCATAACGGATAAAAAAAAAAAGAGAGAGAGAATGTTTCTTCTCTGATTTATTTTATACTATTAGGTAACTTCTCTTTCAAATTTTTGGTAACTGTTACAACAACATTAGTATATTCTTCTAATTTTTACAGCATGACTTGTCCTTCGAAGATATCAGCCCCAGCAACACTTCAGGTATAACCTCAAGATGATTGTCTTTAAATTTCCCAATTTTTATTTAGATTTCCTTTGCTACAATGAGGGAGAATAAATTATGATCATATAAGAGGTCTGCAGCATAATCAAACTATTCTTAAACTAATCTATGGTCTATTTAATGAGTTTCACATTTTTTAAGTTACCTAACA
The DNA here is from genome assembly GCF_041296265.1 of Equus caballus. Classification (NCBI taxonomy): domain Eukaryota; kingdom Metazoa; phylum Chordata; class Mammalia; order Perissodactyla; family Equidae; genus Equus; species Equus caballus. The sequence goes on from NC_091688.1 coordinate 14,026,807, forward strand.
TTAGAGAAGTAATATAAAAATGGACTCATTTAAAACCAGATGAAAGCCACACTAGAAAAAAGAATTTGCTTGATTTTGTCACAGGTTATTTCTGAATTTGAGATTTCCAGTAAAAAGTGACTTAAATCCTACAACTGTTTCTATTGGCCCACAATCCAAATTTCCAGACTTGTGCAAGCCTCTACTAAATCACATTGCTTTTCGGGGCAGTAGAAACAAGATCCGTTACAAGGACAAATTCAAGATGAAACTGCATCGTGCCTTCCCTGGAGAGGGTGCTACTCTGTGTCACAGTGCTCTGGAAATGAGCAATAAAACCGACTGTGGAAAAAGCAAGCTTTACAGAGAAAGCATCATTAGAACTCCAATGCAAAAGGAGATCTAGACAGTGAGCTCTTTCCAGGCAGGGACATTTTTTTTTTTTTTTTTTACTTTCTTCTTTACACTTCTTTCTGCGCTAAGTGCTTAACACAATGCTTGGCAAATAGTAGGTATTTAAAAAGTGCTTGCTGAATGACTGAAGAAGGATGGGGTAAAGGCAGAGGATAATGACCATTTAAAGAGAAGCTCTAAAGCATTAAGGGCATTTATAAAGAAAATAAAATGACACAAACAGAAAAAAGTCCCTTCCAACCTTACCCCAGACGTCAGATTTAATGGAGAAGGTATTGTAGGCAAGACTCTCTGGTGCTGTCCATTTAATAGGAAATTTGGCTCCAGCATGAGCAGTGTAAGTGTCTCCAGTCATCAATCTACTTAAGCCAAAGTCAGCCACTTTCACCACATGGTTTTCTCCCACCAGGCAATTACGAGCTGCAAGATCTCTGTGGGACAGAGAACGCTAATGTGATTCCACTCATACAGGTGAGGAAAATGGTCATGAATGCTCTATTCTCAGTTCTTTGTGCTACAAGCAGAGTTGATAAGTAAGGGCTGACAGATATAGTAGTATTTTATGATAATCACTAACATAGTAGAAAGCCACTAATTATACATCATTTGTAGAGGCAGTTATGTGATGTCAAAATAAAGCAGGCTCCAGAAAATGGGTTCCTATTTATAAGTACACTGGACTAGGTTGCAGAGGTGAGCAACAGACACTTTTGTACAAGGCTTTACGTTCTTTACTAACCCAGAAAGCTATTTTTAAAGTTAAGCCACTAGATGGAGCAAAAGGATCTTGGATATAGTCCTGGGCAAAATAAAGAGCTTTCTGTTTTGAGAGGAGCAAAGACTCTTCCTTAATACTTTAATCAGAGTACAATAGGTTCAGAAGTTGGAAATGACATTATAATGGGCCCTGTGAAGGAGAAAACTACTTTCTGAATCATCTGAAAAATTACTGGAAAGGCTGTCACATTCTTCCCTTTACTTGCATATCAAGCAAGGTAGCCTCATGGTAAATCATAGGCAATAATCAGGTTTTACACACCTATGGATGAAATTCTTCTTCTCTAAGTACTCCATGGCAGAGGAGATCTGCGTGGCCATGTAGAGCAGTACAACTGCAGTCACCTCTTCTCGGTTGCATTCTCGGAGATAATCAAGCAAGTTTCCATATGGCATGTATTCAGTCACGATGTAAAATGGTGGCTCCAAAGTACACACACCTGATAGTTCGAAATAGAGCTTATTTTACTAGTACATATTCAAACACTCCAAACCACTTTGGGAAGAATAACTGACAATTTAAAAAATCTAGTTTAGGGGCTGGCCCCATGACTGAGTGGTTAAGTTCGCGCGCTCTGCTGCTGGTGGCCACGTGTTTCATTGGTTCGAATCCTGGGCACGGACATGGCACTGCTCATCAAACCACGCTGAGGCAGCGCCCCACATGCCACAGCTAGAAGGACCCACAACAAAGAATATACAACTATGTACCTGGGGGCTTTGGGGAGAAAAAGGAAAAAAATAAAATCTTTAAAAAAAAAAAAATCTAGTTCAGGAGTAATCCTTTCCCTTCTTGACATCACATTCTCTGAAAATAACACAGCAAAGTTAAGAAGTTGGTTGATAAGGGAGTCTCTGCTTCCATTCTATCATTCTCTGTAAATTCATATGCATTTGAGCATTTGCCTGTTTGGACTTGTAGGGTTACTTGTATTAATTCCATAAAGGGTCAGGAAGACCAAAATTTCTAGAGTTCTGTTCATGCCTTGATTCCCATCCTCAACTGCATGCTAACGATGCTTATCCAAAAGTAACAGCAATTGTGCATATGTTGATGACTATGTCAGCCCAGTCTGTAATAATGCTTTGTAAAAAGGTTGTAAGTGTTTCCATAGTCAAAAATTTCACTAACACATGGGAGATTCCTTCTCAAGAACCAACAAGAAATTACTTCCTTTGGGATGGTTTGGTTCAATTTGAACACCCAAAGAAACCAGCCCTATTTTAAAAAGAGCACAGGGTTCAGTCACAGGTTTCTTTGTGACCGGAACAGGTGAGAAGCTATCTATCACAGCACAGCGCTTTGTTGCAAAGGTAAACTGATGAGTGTGGTCACAATTTTTAATCTGCTTCTTTTCAAGTCTTTTGTTTAACACCTCTTTATTTTGCAAAAATACTTTGTGAGAGTTTTTGGTTTGGTATCATTTTGAATGATTCTGAACTTTCAATCTGAGGCAATCAATCCAGGCCACTGTTTCTTGGGCAATTTTTAAACACAGAGCCTGCTGATTAAAGTGACAACCACTGGTTGAAGTAGATTCACACTTGGAGCTTCCCCCACGGTGACTCAAAAGGAGGACGTGGAGGTAACGGGGCCGAGGGACAAGCACCTTTGAGGAAACCCACAGTCCAGGCAAACTTCCTCACCTAACAGTTGCACCAGATTAGGATGCTTGATTTCCTTCATCACTGCAGCTTCTTTCAGGAACTCCTCTACCTCCATGGTATCTTCCTGGAAAGGAGGAAAGATAGGAAACAAAAAGAGGAGAGGGACAAATTCCCACCTTAATCAGTGGAGTCAACTCACAATCCTAAAACTTCAGCTTTAAAAGGGGCTATCTTTTGAATATTTTAGCATACTACTTCAAGAAATTTTATCAGAACCTGGTATGCTTTACAGAAGTCTGATTAAGAAAGAAAAATGTCCTGGGGGCCAGCCTGGTGGTGCAGAGGTTAAGTTCACACATTCCACTTTGGCCACCAGGGGTTTGCTGGTTCAGATCCCAGGTGCAGACATGGCACCACTTGTCATGCCATGCTGTGGTAGGCATCCCACATATAAAGTAGAGGAAGATGGGGACGGATATTAGCTCAGGGCCAGTCTTCCTCAGCAAAAAGAGGAGGATTGGCAGCAGATGTTGGCTCAGGGCTAATCTTCCTCAAAAAAAGAAAAAAAAGAAAGAAAAATGTCCTTGAATTTATCTCATATTTGAAACTGGAGTAAAAATTAGCAGGGTGTGCAAAATTCAGCAATCATGTCCTATCACAATTGAAACACGGGAGAACTTGGATGGGTAACTCAGTTCTCTGAGAGTTTACTTCCCTAGATATCTCGGCCTTTCAAAGAGGAGACAGAACAGTTTGCTGTTTACAGGTTTGTCTTCCTTAGAAATTCCTTCAGGAGCAAGCATGCTTGCAAGGTCTTGCCTAGTGTTTCACACTCAGAACATGCTTAATAAATGCTTGCTAAAAAAACCTACTACTCATAGCTGAGGAGCAGCCGTTATGAGTGATATCCCAGAGCTACTGAGGCATTTGGGAGAATCTTCAGAAAATGGAATGAGTGACAACCTTGTAATCCGAAACCAGGAGCCTTAAAGAAGAGATAGAGTTGCAACAGGAAAAAGATTTCTGTGAATATTAAGAACAAGAAGAAGTGATCTAATCTCATGGAGATGGGAGGAGCAAGAGGCAGGGAGATAAAGGACAGAACAAGAGAGCACCCATGATTCTCGAACAGCACATGAAGAATTCTGTCCAGCAGGGGTCGTTCTGAGGAAGCAAAATGGCTTGTTGTGCTTTTACAACATACTTTGCTTCTAACCTCCCACTAAGATCTGCGTCAACAGCCTCCAGAGACAAACCCTCCCCACACGTGGGTCTCACCGCCTTGCAATGAATCATCTGCCCCTGCGCTGTCAGCAATGGCACCGGGTTAATCATCACAATTCTCTGATGTGCTTGGCACCAGGGGGTGGAAAGTGTTTCAAAGTCAAACAAGGGCACACTGATATTTCCAAGTGTTTCAGCACAAAAGAAAAAGATGGCTGAAAACTGTAATTCTCAGCAACTCACCTTTAGTGTTTTCACAGCAACCGTAAGGCTATATTTCTTCCAGACGCCAACGTAAACCTCTCCATACTGACCACCCCCAAGTTTGTGCTTCATGGTAATATCCGTTCGCTCCATTTCCCATTTGTCATGGATGGGGGACACACCGTAGACTGTCGGCTTATTACACTTCGGGGCTGGGTAGTGCAACGTTGTCACCAGCCCATCAGCCACCGTGGAGTGGTGGTGAACGAGCTCTGCCAAGGTGCTAAAGCGGCTCTCAGCAGTTACATACACCTGGTGAGAAAAGCAGGAGAGAAACTAAACCAACTGGAAAAAAGGTCAGAAATTTTTTTTTTAAAGCCCATTATTTCACTGGTCTGAAGATCTGAAGATAGGAGGTTATCTTATTGAGGGAAGTGAAAGAATGAAACGATGATGGCAAGGGAAAACACAGAACTTCAGTTTCATCTTCTTCAAACAACTCTTCCTCTGCTGCCTAAATTAGCTGTAGTCTCAGGAAAAAAGCTTCCAAGCTATCTCTCTGGGTCATCAAGATCACTGGTCCTCAAATATTTTTAAGCAACAAGACTGCGGAACCCAAAGATATAAGACAGATACTGAAAGAGATGCTCTGATGAAAGCAGGGACGAGGGGACTTGGCCTCCTGTAAAAGCTGATGAAATACCACCTCAGAATCTTGCAGACGTAATTTGAAAACCACCCATTTTGATTTTTTTGGTAGGGAGAGGGTACTCAAGTATCTTATAATTTTTATTTAATTGTGCTTTTGAGTGTCTACACCATTTTTTAAAAAGCTACAATTTTATTTGAGAGAGTTATTAATAAAATAGTTAATTTGTGATAAGCAAGAAGTGTAAAGTAAGACAGCAGTTTTCAGGCCTTATCTCCCAAGGGAGCTTGTTTTAGTTTTTAAAAAAGAAACTTTTACTGTATACAGAAAATTATACAATTAATAAATGGAGAACTGATGATTTTTACAAAGTGGACTCACCCATGTAAACATCTCCCACACCAAGAATCAAAACATCACCAGCACCCTGGAAGCCCCCCCGTGCCCTCCCAGCTTCTTACTCCTGCAGAGGTAACCACTCTGCTGACTTCTAACACCTTAGATTAGCTTTGCCTGCTTCTGAACCGTATGTAAATGGAATCATACAATATGTAGTTTTTTGTGTCTGCTTTCTTTCACTCAACTTTTTTTATTGTGATATAATTCACAGACCATAAAAGTCACTATTTTCAAGCGTACAATTCAGCAGTTTTAGTATATTCACAAGGTTGTCCAACCATCACATCTACTCCAGTACATTTTCATCACCCCAGGAAGAAACCCCAGACCCATTAGCAGTCATTCCCACTGCCCTCATCCCCACCCCCTAGCAATCACTAATCCTTTCCGCCACATGCGTGAGAGTCACTTAGGACAGGCATCAGCAAACTTCTCTATAAGGGCCAGACAGCAAATATTTCCAGCTTGTGGCCATAGTGTCTCTGTCTCAACTACTCAAATCTGCCGTTAATAATGAGAAAGAGCCATACACAATACATAATAAACAAGTAGGTGTGGCTGTATTCCAATAAATTTGCAAAAGCAGCAGCTGGCAGGCCTGTTTTTCCCAATAGTGTCTGTGGCAGTATCATGTTCATTTCTGTTGTTGTAAGAGATTCCATTTTATGACTATACCATAATTTATTAATTCATTCAACTGTTAGCTGAGCGTTTCTAGTTATGAGCTATTACAAATAGTGCCACTAGGAACATTCCTGTACATGTCTTCTGTACACACAGGCACTCATTTCTGTTGGGTATATAACCAGAAGTAGAGCTCCTGGGTCTCTCTTACATTATCACTTATCTGATTCTATTCGGTTTCATCAAGAGACAATATGTCTGTAAGGTGGTGCAAAAGAGAAAGAGAATTAATAGTTTACTTATTTTCTACTTTGCATCAGCCATCATATTTTACAGAAATTATTTCATTTAATCCTCACAATAATCCAATAAAGTGGGATGGGAAACTGAGGCTTACTTAAGGTCACAAAGTTAATAAATAAATGGCGGAGTTACATAGCAAACCAGGTCTGCTTGCTCCAAAGCCTGTGCTTACCCCCTACTGTGCATATCACACAGAAGGAAAGAATGGAAGAAACGATTCAATCTAAACTTACTGTTCAATAGAATAACTGATAGAAACCCATGCTTTTCAGTTTATAAAGTAAAACAGTTCCATTCTAACACAACCATTCTAAAATAGTTGGTCTTCGAACACGTAAATTGCTAAACGACTGTTGATCTATTTATATTAATATACATTAATGATCAACACTGGTCTCAGAAGCCTAAATTCTTACTCTGTAGACTTTCTGATAGAGAGTATTATAATTTTCAAAGACATAAGGTTTAATTTATAAATTCTGTACAATGTATTGGATGTACACGCGTGTATCTGTATACTGATGATGACTGGAACAGCTGACATATACAGCAGTTCCTTCATTCTTCACCTTCAAATCTAGCTCATCATTAAACTATTAATACTGTTTTTAATTTCCATGACCATATTCTTTTGAAAAGAGCAAGCTCTTACATGCCAAAGAGCCCAAACTCACGTCAGTGATTATTTTATTTCATGTTATACAAAAAACAATTTTCTTTAGTCATTCTGAGTATTGGTTCTAAAGAGCAGCCAGCCCACATCTAGAGGGGGTTGCCAGCCAGTCTTACCTTGCCATCTGTGGTGGTATTGATCCTGTAGTGATACACACGCCCCTCATACCTGAGCGAGATCGACAGCTGCCCAGGGCTGCTCTCACTTTCTCGCACCAGGAAACTGCCATTGATTAGACTGCTGAGCAGATACTCTGCTGCACTGCGCGACACAGGTCCGTGGTACCAGGAATGTTTTTCCAAGCTGTTCACTGGGGTGATGTAGTTGCTTGGCACCCAACCTTGGCCATTCTTAGAGCGAACTTCACTCCACTCACCATTCTGGTTGTAACCAAGGACTCGTAGCTTTTCACCTAGCCATGAGGTCATCATAGAATGAGAGAAAAGATGTTAAGACTTCATCTCAAACAGAAGCAGTCTACTGTCAAATTTAAAACTCACTGAAAAATGAATCGGGGACTTTTATGCCAACAAAATTTTTTAAAATAATGAAAACAAACTTGGCTGCTCATCATATCCTGATTAATCTCTTTAGCTTGTAACTTAAACAAAAGCGTAGTTAGAAATGGCCTTCTGGTATTCACTATAAGTTTTTAAAGGTTTTTATATCAACTAAAAAATGCCTTAGGAAACTCCATGTGTGGTAGTAAGGTGGCATACAAAGATAGAAAGGTTACTCAAATGGCTGGAAAATGACATAGTCTCACCCTTCAAAAATAAATAAATAAAACTTATTTTCTTCCCTAAAACAGTTTGTCAAGGAATGTATCTCATATATGGCTCAATGTTTACCAGAACCAAGGATTAGGCATAAGACATGTGAAACACAGTTACTTCTAAATTTAAGTTGGCACCAAGGCAACAAAAACATCAATGTAAAAAAATAAAAAAACACCAAAGAACAGACCACAGAGCTTTCACCAATGTTTTCATAAAGATAATTGTTCAGGAGGTGGGCAGATGGGCAATGAGAACTCCCAAAGCACAATCTTTACCAGGACTCAAGTTTTAAAACAGTTATAGTTTCCCTATTTCCCTCCCATTCCCCATGAAGAATTAACCACTTCTTTCTATTCCTCTAAAATTGGCAGGTGGGAAGGGAAGCTGAGTCTGAAGATGGAACCCAAGATTCAAGTTACTCAGAGTATCTTTGCTACCAACTTCCATGTCCTTGATTTCTCTATTAAAGTTGTGAATATCAACTCTAGACTCCCTCAACATACATCTTACCCATATATTTGCAGCACAGACAAAACAGGGAAGGTGAAAGTGGTATCAGCAGTAATAACTGATAATCTAAAGAATCCTTATTTGGACTTAAGCCCGTTATCTCTGAGAGACGCAAGCCTTCCTATAGAGTTCACATCCACTTCTCAGTGTCAAAAAGCGGAAGAAAGCCAAATCAATCAAAAGCACACAGCCCAGCAGTTATCAGGCAAAGGGTATTGAGGAAAAACTCAAAATCATTGTTCTGGCAGCCATCTAACTTTTTTCAGTGGCCTACAGAAATGTTTACCATAGGATAACTTTCTATTAGCCCCTACTATCTCACCTGAGACACCTGGATGCGAGACATTCAATGAGAACAAACTCAAGAGTATGTAGTCACACATACATACACATATATGTATATAAAATATACACATGTACAGGTAGATACATAGGAGTTTGTGTGGTGTGCTGGTGGAAATGCACAAATGCACAGATAAATACTCCCGAACCATATTTTCAGGAAAAAAATCTTAGTGCTACTAGAAAAACTAAATAAAACGTATTGCTCTGTAGCTTTTCTCTATTACTCCATGAGAACCTGAAGTAAAGACTGGCACCTTACTAAGCATATTATTGTTGCTTCCTTACAAAGAACTGGTAATGGCAGGTCATCATAATTTGGATACAAACACTCTAGGTTTTTGTTTGTTTTCCTCTCTTTTTGCCAGTTAGGAGGAGATTTGAGTGCCACAGAAATTGACAGGGGTATGACTAGTAGGATATAAACAGTGGCCCTATTTACAAAGGAATCCTGGGAGAAATTTGGCTTTTAATTCAAGCAAAATATCATCCTCAAAGAGGAAGGAATTAAAGTAAGTATTATTTTGTCTTTAAAATATATTTTGCCTTTAAAAATAATAAAGCAGCTTCAGTAGCATATTTTATATTAATAAGAAGCTGATATAAAAATCTAGCAGTTCATGGGTTTGAGGGGCAATCACTGTTGGCCATAAAATAAAGGGAATCCCCTGGAGCTGCACACTTGTGGTTACCACAACTACTAAGTGAGGAACCAACAGACGTTCTCTATCAATGTTGCCTTGGTGACTGAGCTATCTTGGAAAATAGTGACATGAAAGTCATATCTAAGAAAGAACCTTCTGAGTCACTGCTTCATAAACTTCTCCCCTGAATTGTCAGTAAAGGTAAAAGAGTGTGTTGTAGCTCAAAGAGATTATGGCACAATATCAAATTTCTCTGAAGTCCTTTGTTTTATCCTAAACCTTTGTGTAAAGTTTTCCTCCCAATGCATAAACACACACCTCCACACACACAAACATCATCACCATCTCCTGCCCGGAGAGCTACCCAAAATCTTCACGTGAACTGACGCTAGGAGACAATGCACTTCACCTTCCCTGTGCCTTTGAAACCTCCTGGCACATGTACACGCACCATTATGCCCACTCTGGCACATAGCTCAACCTCAGTTTGAGGAACTCAGTTTTAAGGATTTCTGCTTTTGATGAATCTGGCTGAATTTTAAAAAAAGATGTTCATAAAAATTTTATTTAAGGGTAACATTCCTGGAGGGGAGGACTGTCTTCTTATTTGGTATACCCACTCCCATTTAACACCTCATTCTGAACTTCACAAATAAAAGGCATGTTTCACAAATAAAGTTACAATCTCATTTAGCTAAAAATTATCCTGAAATATATTTTTTCACAGTAGGAGGTTTTCATAGGTTCAAAAGATAAGAACAAACTTAGGCAGGGGCCAGGCCTGTGGCCGAGTAGTTGGGTTCGTGCACTCCACTTCAGTGGCCTGGGGTTTCGCCAGTTCAGATTCTGGGCGCAGACATGGCACCGCTCATCAGGCCATGCTGAGGCAGCATCCCACATGCCACGACTAGAAGGACTTACAACTAGAACATACAACTATGTACTGGGGAGAAGATGGAGAAGAAAAAAAGGAGACAGGCAACAGATGTTAGCTCAGGTGCCAATCTTAAAAAAAAAAAGAACAAGTTTAGGCAGATGAGCAATCCAATTCATGTACACAATGAGCACATCCCATAGCCCTACTTCTTTCTCATAAAAGTCCCACATTTCCTGTCCTTGTTCAAAAAACCAATAATGGATGATTTTACTTGGTCATGTTCTTAGTGTTTCCTTTTATAAGAATTTACTACTGAAATAAACTACTACTCTCAAGAGTATTACTACAAAGAAACCCTTCCTACTACTATTCCTTTCACTAATCCTTAGAAACACAAATGAGACGTAAGTTGTCTAGGTTAGTGCTGCCCAAAGCAGGTCCACAAGATAAGAAGCTCACACCAGAACGTGAATCACTGGACTGTTTTCTTCATGCTGGAAAGTCTTGCTCCAAAAAAAAAAAGACGTCCGTTGAACTAAATAATAAATAGTGTACTTAGTGATGTAGTTGGTTTACATTTGGGGTGCAAGTTCTCCATCTCATTTCAGAGTGGTAACGAACAGTTCCCAGGCAGTCCACACACACCACTTTGAGTAGCAGTGGAGTCTGGCAACGTGACTCAGTTAGCCACAGTTCAATGAGCAGAGATGGACAGTAAACCTGACTTCTGTGGCAGATGAATGCTGGAATATTACATACAATACAGAATTCTGAGAATGAGGCAACTTTATCTATCTATTGTGTGGTGTTTTTTCTAAAGTACTTTATCTCATTTTATCCTTAATGAACCCTATAAAGTAGACAAAGTGGCATTATCCCATACACAGGTTAAAAAAAGAAAAAGGACAATGAACCAGAAGTATTTGGGCCCAAATTACCCAGCTAATGTTAGTCAGAGGCAGAATCTAGAACAGACACCTTTACTTCTTAACCACTAATGAAAACTGAAAAGTGAGAGGGTGTTACACAGAAGCTCACCTTTAGTGATGCTGAGCGTGTTATCACCACTTGCTACAAAATCATAAAGTGCAACAAAGAGATTAGGGTCACTCTCAGTGGCTCCCAGCAAGTTCTCCTTGGAACTCCACCTGATGGCTTCATTCAGTGCCTGGGGCTCAACATCACACCCATAGGGGCGGTGCAAGGCTTCTGAGAGACAGGAAAAGAGAAAGGAATTCACAGTAAGTATAACAGTTGGAAATTTACTTGAATTCAGTACATACACAGTGTGTTAGCTGCTGACATATACCGACGGCTGCAGGGTGGATCAAAGCTGTACAGCTGTGGAGAAGAATGAGCAAATGGCACTGTCTCCTAAGCATGAGAGAAGTCTCCTTGTTGAAAATACAGCAAGATAAAGAACACAAAATGAGCATTCAGCCATGACTTCTATGCACTCACCAAAATCAGAAATAAATGAATAAGAAAAGCACAGTTTTCTCAAAATGAAAAAAAATCTCAAAAAGAAATGGCAAATCGGGACCAGCCCTGGTGGCCTAGTGGTTAAGTTCAGCGTACTCCCACTTTGGTGGTCTGGGTTCCGCTCCCAGGCGCAGACCTATACCACTCTGTTAGTAGCCATGCTGTGCTGGTGGCACACATACTGAAAAAGAGAGGAAGATTGGCAGAGATGTTAGCTCAGATTAAATCTTCCTCAGCAAAAAAACAAAAAACAAAAAACAAAAAAAGGCAATTTGTTTTATAAAACATAAAGGTTATTTTGTTTTGGTGGTGGTGGTTGTTTTAAGAAGGAACAGTTATGTATTCCAAGTCCTCCCAAACTACCCTTCTTCCCTTACTCTCTCCATATAAGACAAATTGTGGAAAAGATAACAGAGATTTTAACAAATATGTATATATTACATAAATCCAGATCCTCCAATTACATATAGAAAAAGTATAGAAATAGTGCTTCTAGAAAATCCAAAAATCTCTGTTAAAACAACAGCAAAATGTTTTAATACAAAATATTCTTGGCATTCCAAATTACCTTTGCGTTACCATGCACTGTCTATAATAGCTTGCAATTGTGAACTGTTTTAATGAAAAAATGTTTATCCTATTTTCTTTTCCTAGGTGGTACATTTTTAAATACCTTAATCGAAGGCTCTAGAATATATCCCCAACAATGGACATTTACTGAGTTTCTACCAAGTGTAACGGTTGAAGCCTTCTGAGATCTGGTTTCTTCCTCAAGGCTTTACGTGTTCCTAAGTTTAGTCACACTACATGAATAGGTGAGCCCCGTACCATCCTAGTTAAAGATCACCTGCTTCTCACAGCCCAGGCTGATCATAAAAAAAATACACTGTTCTTCCAGTAGCGATTTTCTTGATCACTGGAACTGTTTTTGGTGGCTATCTGCCACTATCCAACTACTTATGTCATATAACACTTTTTTATTATGTGTCTCTCCCTCTCCCTCCACTCATTTCTAATTTAAAATTCATTTTATCATATTTGAAAAAGAAAAACCCTTGAATCAGTGGTTTTATTTCTTTTCAAATCCATTCCCTCCTCTCCATCCCTCCGCCAACGCCTTAGTTCAGAGCCCCATCATCTCACCTGGACTACTGCCTCCAGTCTTGTCTCCCTCAAATCCATCCTCCACACAGCTGGCAAAGTGATCTATTTAAAACAAAAATTTGACCATGTCACTCTTAAGATTCTTCAACAGTTCACCATCAAGCCAAAACAAAATCTCTTTAACATGGCCTTCAAGGTCTTATATCATCACGTCTCCATCTACTTCTCCAGCTTCACCTCTCCCCACTACACACCTCAAATTTTAAACTTTTACACCATGACGTTTCCTACCTTTTGCCTTTGTTCACACAGTCCTGTTGAGCTGGAATGTGATCTCATCCCACCCTTTTCTGACTGGTTGACCTCTACTCATTTGGTAACACTCAGCTCCAGCACAGCCTCCCCTAGGCAGCCTCCCGTGCTCCTTCTCCCTGTGCTCTCAGAAGCATTACCCTTGCTGCAGGAACACCCTCTATCTGGATCTTTGTATTTATAATATCCTCACTTTATGTTTGTTTCCCAAACTTCACGATGTGCTCCTTGGCATAAGAACTGTAACTTTTTGCTGGCAAGAGTCCCATAATATGTGTTCAATAACTGTTGACTGAATGAATGACCAAATTACACAAAAATGTAAGTGGCTGAAAACAATGAGATGTATTTTAATCTTAAAACAGCATTAACTGATGTTTTAAAAATGGCCTCATAACTGTCTACATGATATAGACAGAAATTTTGTTGTAAGTTGGATCTAATTCTCCTAACAGTTTTAGAGTTTATTTCACATTCTTTCCTCCTCTTAAAAAGAATACATCTTTAAAATTTCACACCTAATTAATTTTTGTTTTACATTACGAGTATTATGACAAACCTGAAGATATGTCAGACGTTCTGAAGAGTTAATCTGAAACAGAAGTGTTGCTCCTTGTTTAAATGCAAAGTTACCGTGAATGGGAACAGCTCTATTATATACCAAGATAACCAAGTGGGATTACCAAAACAAACAAAATACCACATTACATGAAAAATCCTTCAAACTTGTCACACGTACTGTTTTTCTTTATTCTAATGAAAACTTATCTACTCTAATTGAATTTCCACTGGGTTACAAAATACCAATCCTTTTATTAAAATGAAAAGAACTGCCAAAAAGAAGTAGAAAGACTATTTATAATATTTTTTGGTTCCATACTGAATATCACATGATCCACACTGATAACTGTTTCTTGCCAATGATGGAAGTAACATATTACAATGTTTTGTGATTATTACTCTGTGTAATGATTATCAAACAGCTCAAGTACATTTCCTTCTTTTTAAATAGAAGAAAGTCTCCCTTTTTAAAATTATAAGAGGAACAAAAATCAAGGGTAACAAGAATTTTTCTACTATCAATGACCAAGTTAGAAACAGTAATTAAGCAGACACTGACTCCAACTCTTAAACACTATCAGGCCAAAAACAGCAAGCATCATACATTTACTTTGTGAAACCCAATATATTAAAATTTAAAGTTCACAAAACTAATAAATTCTAACAAACATCTACTATACAATAGACACTGTGCTGGGCTTCAGAACATAAAGTTTATAAATCACCAATAACACAATTTGGACTTACTATAAAAAACTACTCTCCATTTTTTCCCCCAATTCTGCTTCTCCCACGGAATTCCTCATCTCAGTTAATGGCAATTCCATTTTTTCACTTGCTCAAGCCAAAACCCTTGGAAGTTTGAGTACAAACTGCTGGCTGTAGGATGAATGAGTTCTGGGGATCTAATGTACAGCATAGTGATTATAGTTAATAATACTGTATTCTAGACTTGAAAGTTGCTAAGAGAGATCTTAAATGTTCTTACCACAAAAAAGAAACGGTAATTATGTGACTTGATGCAGGTATTAGCTAACTCCATGGTGGTGATCATTTTGCAATACACAAGTGTGTCAAATCAACACGCTGCACACCTTGAGCCTACACAATGTTAGATGTCAATTATAAAATAAAGATGGGGGAAGAAGGCAAAACCTGGGAATCATTCATGACTCCTTTTCTGCTCTCACATACCCCCTTCCAATCCCTCAGGAAATCCTATCGGCACTGCCTTCAAAAATATATCCAGAGGCTACCTGTTTCTCACCCCCTCCACTACTACCACCCCGTCACCACCACCATTTCCCACCTGGATTATTTCAGTAGACTCCTAAGTGATCTCCATGCTTTGTCCTCGCTCTCTACTGTCTATTCTCAACACATCAGCCAGCTTGCAAAGCACAACTCAGATTGTGTTACTCCTCTGCTCGAAACTCTTCGATGGCTCCCCATCTTAGAGTAAAAGCTCAAGTCCTTACAAGGGCCTACAAAGCCATTCACAACTCGTCTTGCCCAATTCATCTTTCTACTCCTCTTCCCTAGTTTGCCTCACTCTGGCCACTGGCTGCCCTGCTATTACTTGAACAAGGCAGGCACACTCCTGCCTCAGGACCCTTGTGCTGGCTTCTCCTGCCTAAAACATTCTTCGCCAAGATATCCACATGACACTTCACTCAAATGTTATCCTCTCAGTACAGCATCCTCTGACTATCCTATTTTATTTATTTTATTTTATTTTTTGAGGAAGATTAGCCCTGAGCTAACATCCGTGCCCACCTTCCTCTCCTTTGTATGTGGGACATCTGCCACAGCATGGCTTGCCAAGCGGTGTCATGTCCGCACCCAGGATCCGAACCGGGAAACCCTTGGCCGCCAAAGTGGAACGTGCGCACCTAACCGCTGCACCACCGGGCCGGCCCCTAACTATCCTATTTTAAAATGCATCTATTCCTGACAACACGCCCACATCTCCCGTGTCTCCTTTCCTAATTTATTTCTCTCTATAGCTCCTATTACCACAAAATACATAATTTACTTATTTATTATTATATTCATGTATAGTATCTAACTCCTCCCACTAGAAAATCAGTTTTATGAGGATAGGGATTTTTGTCTGCTTTGTTCATTGATAAATTCCAAGCAACTTGATAAATTCCAACTGCATGTACGTAAGAGGCTCTCAAAAAAGGTTTGTTGAACAAATGAATCACATATACTGCTATACTCACAGAGGATGCTATGAGAGGGCAGAATAGAAAACAAAACTCGGGAATCAGAAAAGGTTTCAGAGAACAGAAAGCATTTAAATTGGATAAGCAGGAATTCTGCACTGACGAGAGCAGAGTGACAGACTGTCAGGTGCAAGGACACGTCTATGACATGTGGCTCATCTGTCCTGGAGAGGAACTCCATCAAGCTCAAAGGAGGACTGTCAAAGGCAAGTCAGTTTCTTAAAAACCATGTTATGTGACAAAAGGAGAAACGAGAAGGAGACCTACGGCACAATTTTATGTAAATTTAAAAGTGTTACAGGCCAAACAAAACTGTACATTTTCCAAATGTACAAAATAATCATTACAGGATAAAAGTAATTTTTGAGGCCAAGTACTACAAGAACCACAACTTGGAAAACCTTTTTATTCCCCACTCCCCTTCTTCTCATCTCTGGTTTTAGTATTTTCTAGGTCAAGCCAAAATATCTATTTCCTTCCTTTCTTCCTTCTTCCCACTCAGTCTTTTGTTCTGACAGAACTAAGGGTCAATTTCCTGCACAATCCGTCTGCACAGGATATCCACTTAAACATCATCCTACTCATTAGCACCAAACAAAAGGGAAAAATTTTCAAAGACAAAAAACATCCTAACATTTTCCTGAGGCCAAGAATAAACATGTACTAAATCACAAAACGTTAAAGATCTAACTGGAAGAGAACAAGCTAAGGAATAAAGGCAAAAAAGGAAATAAAAAAAGCCTACAGGAAGAGCAAGTAAATGTCACAGTGTTATCCAGTGGGTCTAGTCTACGCCACTTCCCTCATCAGCTTAGGACAGCCACATCTGGATGATTGAGACGGACTGCCCGCCCAAACGCAAGTGTGTAGTCTGGCGATGGTTTATTTTTGAACAATGTGAAGTGATACACATTGTCACTTCATATATACAGTACCTAACATGTTATATGTTAGGTACCTTAAATAGTGAGTTAACCTTTCATTAATCACTGTTACAAAGGAAGAACAAGCACTTAAGACGAGATAAAAGAAGACTGATTTTCACTCATGGAATACAGGACCCAGATAGCAGAAACACATTACGACTATTAAGAAAAGGTAATTGTATTACCTTTTTCTACTGATACACTTACAGGCTACAGTAAAAATAAGGCAAAACATAGAAATAGTGGCTTGTACAAAGTAAATTATCAACATTAAACAAGTTAAAATCCAGAATAAAACTCAAATTCAGAGATAATTCCTAAATTTAATGTTTAATTTTATTAAAAACAGTTTTCACCAGTTAGTCATTCAATAACTTTTATCAGTTTAATTAGAAATTTGTCAGGGAGTAATTGGAGAAATTAATATACAAAATTTTCAGTTTAGGCATTTCCGAGTCTTTTACAGTTATCTTGCCAGAATTCTACTTTATCTGATTTCATATTCTCTAAGAAGCAAATATTTTTAATACCGCTTTTAAAAACTATGTAATGTGATTGGGTAAATTATGCAACAGTTCTCTATACAGCTTAAATTCTTCATATCAAGTCATATGCATCTTAATACCATGAAATATTACATATTATTCATTTATTCTTTCTTTTAATAAGTACTTATTGAGGTCCTAGTATGGAATACCAGGAAAAAAGGACATGAAACTTCACTAGCCAACAATGAAGGCGATAACAGTAGTAAAGATTAATTTTTTGAAATCTCCAGTCACGCTTGATTACTGTGATTATCTACCCTCCCCTAAACTATCACCTCTGAACCATACCTGTCAAGGTGGGTAGAGCAGTTTCTGAGGTCTCAGGGCATAGGCAGCAAAACGACATGTCCTGATCTCGGCCATAACTATTAGGTGGAAGCAGAACTGTCCCAAGGACCATTCTTCTGCCCAGAAGCACTAACGTCAAACTGTTCTTTGTTAAGAGGAAGTCTTAGAATTCCACTCGCCGCCGACAAGCAATACCACATGCATGTGACGTTTACTCACGTACTCAGTCGCCAGAGGGAACCAACAGAAGGATAAGCATTTACAAGTCCCAAAGTGGGTGGAGAGTAACCTAAAGGAAAATGTCCAGTAACTAGCAAAAGATTGAGTCAGACTGAAGTTACCTCAAAACCTCTGGGAATATTTTGAAAAAATAAATAAAGTAAAAATCAACACAAATATGGGTAACAAATAAGAAAATAAGTAGAGATCGGTATAGATGGGATTTCACTCCAAAGTGGATGATGAAGTGAGACTGTAGAGAAAAGTTTCCTTGGAGAAAACCTGTTTACAAATAAAACACCAAATACACTTTTAAAAGAGGGGAAACGCCTAACGAGAGTCATCTTCTGCATCACTTAAATTAGTTCAAGAAACCACAAATCCAAAGTCAAAGAAATAGTTACAATCTGATTCATAAGCACAGAAGCCAGGAAATGACTGCCTTCACTAACATTTTGGCTCCATAGCTTAACAAAAGTCTAAAACATGGCACGAAAGTGTTGAAAATTTTTGAGTGCTAAAACTTTTAAAAGCAAAAGCCTAATCTTTGTTAATATATAGAAACAAAGTAAGATAAAAAGTTAAGAACCTGAAAATGAGAGTACTTTATGAGAATTAAACTAGTAAAATCTACAAATAGTGGATGACTTTATATAATCTACAAAAATAATACAAGAATGTTTGTAACTGTACAGCTAAGAACACTCACTGATTCAATAAATATTTATTAAGCACCTACTACATGTCCAGCCACTGTGCTAGGTTCCAGGTCAATAAAGGTAACAGGGTAAAATTATAGGCTAGCAGGACTGAAATAGCCTTCAATAAAGTTGAAACAAAATTGTAACGTAACCTTACAGGAAGAATGACTTTGATGTAGGTAATATTAATAGTTTATAAGAAACAAAGCTTCCGCTTTCTATGAAAGTAACCCTATTAAAGCCAGTACTGTTAGCATCATGGAAAAAGCAAGAGTTAAATGACTAACGGTTACCTCAGTTAATGACTCAGAATTTCAAATACCAGGGTGAATTTCTCCTTCCCTAGATTATAAAAAATATAAAGTAAAGAAGATATGTTTTATACATATCTATATTCTATACCATACGATTTACTATTTAATCAGTAAATCTGCTATTTAAAGTACCAATAATTAACAGTTACACTTTTGAATGCTCCTATACTGCAACCAGGAGTAAAGAGGGGAAGAAGAGGTAAACAAAATGTGGTACACACACAGAGTGGAATATTATTCAACTACAAAAGCACGGCACAGATGGGTCATGAAAACATCATGCTCAATGAAATAAGCCAGACGTGAAAAGACAAATACTGTATGATTTCACTTATAAGAAATATCCAGAATTTGTTCTAGTTCTGGAAATCTAGTTCTGCAAATGGATGGTTACACAATAGTGTGAATGTACTTAAAGCTACTAAATTGTACACCTAAAATTATTTTAAAAGGTAAATTTTATGTTATGTATATTTTACAATAAAAAATTTTAAATAAAAAGTACTGAAGTCTCCAAAGACCTCTGTTACATGGTTTATGTCTATCATTTACCATATTTGAAATTAAAACTGAAAAATTTTAACACTATTAATTTTAAAATAACAATAAACCCATTATGTTAACATATTTTATTAAAAAAATAACTATTCGTCAAAAGAGAATTAAGAGATAAGTAATGTCATTTCTTGCAAATCTCTTTAAAATCTGGCTCAAAACAAGACAGGTGAATCCTCATTCTGGATTTGATCTGTTGTAATGTATTTTTGTTGAAGTATATGAAAATCTTATTGCACACAGACACATGAGTATAAAAGGAAGGGATATCAGATCATTATGGATATTCTTCGATACTATACCAAAAGTTGACAAGTGGTCGTTTTTTAAAGATTAGTTTTAATGTGGAATCTGAAACCACATAAATAGAATTTTCATACTCTGTCAAATTAAAATTTGTTGGTCTGTCTTGTACTTTGAATTTTTTAACATCAAGCATTGATCATCTGGAAATATTAGTTCACGAAATGTTGTTATATTTCACTATACAATATTGATACATTATATTCACTACTATCACCACCAATCTCACCAGAAAAGTTTTAAATACTGAGAAGTTGTCATGGTTACAATGGTGGTTACTAATTTTACTAAATTCTAATTTTTGCTTAAAAGCTCAAACTCCCTCATTCCCAACAAATACTGTTTTCCTTGAAGCAGCAAACTAACTTCATTCATTTTCAAGAAAATGTCTGCCAAGTTCCAATTATGAATAGTTTGTCTGTCATTCAGTCTTTTAGGTAAAAACAGTGTTCCATGAAAAAAGCAGCTAGTTCAGTTGGCAAGTCAAAACGACTGCACATGTGCTCTCTCTAAAAACCACCGTGACATTTTGGTAAGCAGTAGATTTTGTCACATGGAATATTAAAAAGACATATATCTAAAACCAAGATTTTATAAAAGTAATCATTTTTACTGCTTCATCAAGGAAATTCTTAAGCAAAACTGACGTTTTTCCTTAACTGTAAGAACGCTGCAGTGACAAATGCAACGACCACCGGGTGCAGTTTGGTGCCACTACCTTGACTCCTGTCAAGGCAGAAACAGTTTCACCCACAGTGCTTTGGCACCGTCACTGCAAACGTCAACACAGGAGTCTGTTGAACACAATCAAACTTTAAGAACAGTTGCCACTAGGAGAGGATATACACTTAAGTCAATTTGTTTTATTTTATTTTCAGTTTTTAAGCTTTCCTTTTTAAATTGTTATTTCATTACATAAAATATTTACATGGTTCCAAAGTTGAATCTACAGAATGAGGGATACTCCCATCTACCCTATTCACTTCTTCCTTAGAGGTAAGCTAAATTTGTATGCTTTATTCTTACACTGCTTCTATATAAATGGACACATATTCACATCCCTCCCTTTTTCTTAAACAGTAGAATATTTCACACTAACCACTTTCTTTTCTCACTTAACATATACCTGCAAGATCACTCCATAGTAGTGCACAGAAATAGTTCTCTTCCTGTGTACAGCTGCATAATATTTCATGTCAATCACCCTTAAGTGAGGACAGTTTAGAATAAATAGTAAGACGTTTTATTCTGGATTATGAATGTGAAAAAATGTCAGTGTAAATTTAAATAGTTCATTCATGAATTTGGAGAACAACTAATCAGTGCTGTTTCTGTGTTCAACTCCCATTCAGGCAACCAGACATCTCCATTTATGCTATCAACTTGCACACACAAACACAAATCAACAGATACTTTTTGCTAAAGCATGCTGACCTCCCTCTGAATTGCACCGCACAGAACTAAATAAGGCTCCCCTAAAAAAAATCCTCAATAGTTCAACGTTTCTCTACAAAGCCAAGTTCAGACAATAATTACATTTCTATTTATAATTTGTGGGCAAGAAAAGAACAGTCACAATAATGATAGGACATTCAGGAGCACCCTTACATTAAATACTGCGTGGCTGTGCTCACACAGCTCAAAGGAAAAAGTAAAAGAAAAAAACCCACACAACTCGCACGGTAGATATTAGACAAGGTTCAGAAAAAAGGCAAAGTCATTAAAGGCATAGAAAGGAGGCACAAAACAGCTCTGTGGGAAACGAAATTTAAGACTACAGTATCTAAGTTAGAAACCTAGACAAATTAAGAAAAGACATCATACAAGTATAATATAAAGAAAATATGAATATTCTTCTGTGATTCTTTGCTGCTTTTATCTAAACCACTTAATACGTTTTAAACACTTTAGAGAATAAAATGAAAAACTACGCATGAAAAACTAATCACCAAAAAATGATAAATGAGAGCATAAGAAGATTAAATTCAACAAAATTATTAGTAAGATATGTTTTCATTTTTAAAACTGTTTTCATTTGAAATCAACAATTCAAAGAGACTTATGCACCCCTATGTTAGCGCAACATTATTCACTATAACCAAGTGCCCATCAAGTGATGATTGGATAAAGAAGATATGTGTATATATATATACACACACACACACACAATGGAATACTACTTAGCCATAAACAAAGATAAAATCGTCCCATTTGAAACAACACAGATGGACCTTGAGAGTATTACGTTAAGTGAAATAAGCCAGACCAGACAAAGACAAACATTGTACGATTTCACTCATATGTGGAAGATAAACTAACATATGGAAAAGAGAACAGTTTAGTGGTTACCAGAGGGGAAGGGGGGTGGGGAGGGACACAAGGGGTGAAGGGGCACATTTATATGGTGACTGATAAATAATGTACAACTGAAATTTCACAGTTATAAATCATTATAACCTCAATAAAAAGATAAATAAAAATAAACTGTTTTTAGTTTATAGAAGTGATATATGCTCATTATACAAAATTTGGAAATTATATTTAAACAAAAAGACAATAACAACATACCACCCACTTCTACATCCCACTTACTAAATTATCAAAATAATATTGATGCCTTTGCATTTGGTCCTACATCCCACTTACTAAATTATCAAAATAATTTTGATACGTTTGCATTTGGTCCTTTAAACTTGCATAATGTTTCCTTCATTCAGCCAAGATTTACTGAGTGACTACTACATGCAAAGCACTTTGCTAGGCAGGATACAGCAGGTGTTAAGCAAGAAATAAACAAAGTCCATAAGAGATAAAGAGAACAGGTTGGGGTAGGTGGGGACTTTCACTACAGTCATGCACCGCACAACAACATTTTGGTGAATGATGGACTCCATACAGGATAGTAGTCCCATTAGATTAGTAGCATAGAGCCTACACGTCTAACAGACTATACCACCTAGGTTTGTGTAAATACATTTTATGATGTTCACACAAGGATGAAATGACCTAACAACGCATTTCTCAGAACATCGCCCTGTCGTTAAGTGATGCATGACTGTACTTAAAGAAGATGACACTTAAGCTGAGGACAGAGGCAAAGAAGGACCTAAGCAGAGAGAATGTAGCAAGTGTAATAATCATGAAGTAGGAAAGAACCTGGTATGTAAAGGAAATGAAAAGTGTGGCTATCACTGAGGAAGTCAGAAGAGGAGCACGAAAAGAAGTTATAGTAAGGTAGACAGGGGCTGGCCAGACCAAGCACCTAAGGATTTAAAATTCTAGTCCAAGTACAATGGAAATCCACTGAACAGTTTGAAGCAGGGAGGTCATATGTTCTGACTATTTTGTAAAAAGACCATTCTAGCTAGTGGGTGAAAAAAATGGATTAGATGGAGAACAAAATTAGCAACAGGAAAATATGCAGCAGGTCAGGAATGCAATCATGTTGACTTGGAATAGAATGCTGTCAGTGAAGACAAAGAAAAGTGGAAGAACTTAAAATCTGATTTGGAGATGGAATTGATAGGGCCTGCAGATTACTTGGATATAAGACAACACGAGAGAGAGGAAATAAAGAATAGCTTGCAGGCTTGAGTAAGTAGGTAGATGGCCATGTAATTCACTCAAAAGCAATAGCAGTATAAACCAGAAGTTCCACCACAGACAAGTAAATTTGAGAAATATAATTAAACACCTTGATATATAAATCTGGAACTCAGAGAAGATCCTGGACTGCAGACATGAGCATACACATGGCATTTAAAACCACAGATAGGGAGAGAAGAGTCAGACAAAAGTGCAGGATCATACTTAAAAGGAAACGATTCGAATGCTGCAGACTTCTCATTTGAATCCATGGAGGCTAGAAAGAAGCGAAAACACATTAAGTGCTGAGAGAAAAAACTGCCAACCTAAAATTCTATATCCACAGAAAATGTCCTTCAAAAATGAAGGTGAAATAAAGGCATTCTCAGCTGAAGGGAAGAACTCGTCATTAACAGACCTGCTCTAAAAGAATTGTTAAAAGAAGTTCTTCAGACAGAATGGAAATGATACTAGAAGGAAACTTTGGAACATCAGGAACAAAGAAAGAGAAAAAAAAAATGGTAAACAGAATAGATTATTCTCCTCCTCCTGAGTTCTTTAAACCATATTTGATGGTTGGAAGCAAAAAGTGTAACACCATCTGTAGGGACTCTTCCATATATGTAGATATAATACATAATAACTCTGACATAAAGAGGGAAAAGAAAAGAAAACTCTGATGGTAAGGTTTCCATATTTCACTTGAAGTGGTAAGATACTGAATCTAAGTAGAGCACGACAAGTTCAATGTGTATACTGAAATCACTAGAGCAACCATTAGAAAACCTATGCAAAGAGATACAGCCAAAAACACAAGAGAAAAATTAAAATGGAACACTAAAAAATCATGTTAATAATCCAAGAGAAGACAGGAAAGGGGAAAGGGAGGAACAAACAGAAAAAAATAAAATGATAGACCTAAAGCTAAACATACAAATAATCACATTAAATGAAAATGGTCTAAACACAATTATAAAGCAGTCTGTCAGAACAGATATATAATATGATCCAACCATGGGCTATCTAAAAGAAACTTACTTCAAATATTATCATATAAGTACGTTAAAAATAAAAGGATGAAAGCCTATGTCCACACAAAAGCTTGCACATGAACGTTCACAGCATTATTCATAATAGCCAAAACTGGAAGAACTGAAATGTCTATCAATTCATAAATAGATAAATAAAATTATTCAGCAATAAAAAGGAATGAAGTACTAACATATGCTATACCATAGGTGAACCTTGAAAACATTATGTCAAGTGAAAAAGCCAGTTAAAAGGGACACATATTGTGTGATTCCATTTAGATGAAATGTCTAGAACTGGTAAACCCAAAGAGACAAAAAGCAGATTACTGGTAGCCTAAGGCTGGGATGTGGGGAGGAATATGGACTGACTGCTAATGGCTACGGAGTTTCCTTTTCGGGTGATGAAAACGTTCTAAGATTAGCTTGTGCTGATGGTCGAGGAACTCTGTGAATACACTAAAACCACTGAATTACATACTTTAAACGGGTGAATTTCATATGTGGAATTATATCTCCATAAAGCATTAAAAACACTATGCTATGTGAAAGAAGCCAGATTAAAAGTCTACATAACGCAGGACTCCGTTCATACGTAATGTCCAAAACGAGCGCATGGAGACAGAAAGGAGATTAGTGGTTACCTGGGACTGCTGCAGGAATGTGACTGACTACAAACTAGTACAAGGGATCTTCTGAGTGACAGAAATGTTCTAAAACTGGAAATCTGGTGAGGGTTGCACATTTTAAAAAATCATTGAATCTGACCTCTTTTAAAACACAAGTTTTATGGAATAGAAGTCACAACTCAATAAAGCTGTTTTTAATAAAGCATAAAAGGCAAAAAACAAAAAGCAAAACTAGACTTTTGTTCTCTGAAAGATACTGTTAGGATAATTAAAAGATAAGCTATAGATGAGAGACAGTATTCGCAAATTATATAACTGACAAAGGGATATGGATCCAGAAGATATAAAGAACTCTCAAATTCAATAATATGAAAACAAACCACCCAGTTAAAAAATGGATAAAAAATTTTTTTACCAAACAGGATACAGGAATGACAAATAAGATGTTCAACAGCAGCAGCCACTGGAGAAATGCAAATTAAAACCACAATCAGATACCACGACCTGCCTATGCAAGTAAACAACATAAAAAATACTCACAACACCAAGTGCTAACCAGGATGCGAACCAACTAGAATTCAGACATGCTGGGTGGAATGCAAAATGGTACAGCCACTCTAGAAAGCAATTTGGCAATTTCTTGTAAAGTAAAATACACACTTAACATAGGAACCAGCAATCCCACTCCTAAGTATTTATCCTAGAGAAATGAAAACTTACATTCCTACAAAAGCGTGTATATAAATGTTTATGGCAGCTCTATTCATAACTGTCCCAAACTGGAAACAACCTTAAAGGCCTTCAACAGATGAATGGATAAACAAACTGGTACATCCATACAATGCAATACTAGTCAGCAATAAAAAAGAAATGAACTACTGATACACAGAACAACCTGGATGGAGCTCAAAGGCATTATGCCAAGTTTCCCAAAGAAGACAGTACCAAAAGTCTACATTCTCCAAAATACAAAAACCATTGTGGCTGTCAGGTGTTGGGGTAGAGAGGGTGTGACTACAAAGTGAGCACAAGGGGATTTTTGGCGGGTGACGTAACTATTCTGTATCCTGATTGTGGTGGTGGTTACACAAATCTACACATGGGCTAAAATTCATAGAACTGTACATCCCCCCAAAAAAGGTCAATTTTACTGTGTGTTAATTTAAAAAGTAAAAAAAGTTTCAAGTACGGAACCCTGGACTAAGCCCTGAAGAACTCCCCTTCAGAGAGCAAACAGAAAGAAAAGGAGGCAGCAAAAGAGACTAAGAAGTCAGCAAGGAAGAGAAAACTACCAAAGGCTGAGAAGGGTTGACTGTTTGAAGAAGAAAAGAATGATCAATCGAGTCAATAGTGTTGAGATGTTAATAAATGAGTACAAAAAAGTATGCATTGCTTTTTTTTTTAAGTTTTATTTTTCCTTTTTCTCCCCAAAGCCCCCTGATACACAGTTGTGTATTTTTAGTTGTGGGTCCTTCTAGTTGTGGCATGTGGGATGCCGCCTCAGCATGGCTTGATGAGTGGTGCCACATCGGCACCCAGGATCTGAACCAGCGAAACCCTGGGCCACCAAAGCAGAGCGTGGGAACTTAACCACTCAGCCACGGGGCCAGTCCCTGCACTGCTTTTAGAAACTGAATAGTAAAAATTTCCCCATATTCTCATAAATCTTCAAAAGCTTTCTTTTTAAAGGTTATATATACATTTCATCTATATATATTCCATCTGTCACAAAAAATAAAAGCTGTAACAGCATTTTTCCCTTTCTCTGTACCAGTGTTTCTCAAGTTTTTTTTCATTATCACTACTTTAAGGATTAAAATTACATCTTGCAGAGTTACCATCATTTCTAATTTGGGCCTATTACCAAATAATACTTATATGTACTTTGTACCCCCGAATTTTTCTCTATTTAACATCACCTCATTAGGACAAATTTTCAGGTCAAAGGACATTTTTAAGACTCACGATACATATTTCCAAACTACTTTCCAAAAAATTTTACCTCTTTATCAGTCATCAACTATGTATGAATGCTCACTTCACGAGGTGTTTACATACTTTTTTTTTAATTTTAAAGGCAAACAACAGTAACTTGTTTAAATTTGCAATTCACTGGTAGTAAGGTAGAACACTTCCCATTTTTTTTGCCAACTATATTTCAATTTATTCCTAGAAAGGTAAAATGCTGTTCATATTTCCTATTCTGCAAGCTGTTAGAGGCATAGGCAATAAATCGAAAGAACAAATGGAAAATACACAAAATACAACTTCTGGTGGGACTACATATGACAAAGGAAAAAGTCTGATTCTCCCCTATGTAGGCCCTCAACTTCCAACACCTCACAAATGGAGCTGTCATTTTTATAACAGCACGTATCTCTCGGACAATCACCCCAGATGAACTATCCCACAACAGACCACCTCTCCCTTTTTCATACGAGCGTGAAACAGAAAGCACTACAGAGACCTAGGCAGAGAGAGGGGCACTTCTAAGACAGGGCTCCTTTAACTAACATTTCAGGATCTAATGGCAGACCTTAAATTATGTTCGACTCCATTGTTACTGAGATGAAGAAAGAAAACTAGAGTCAGAACCAGATGATCTCCAAGGTGGCAGCTGCCACAGCCCTGCCTGTTCTCAACCCTCGCCCCTCAGCCCCCACAACAGCACAGTGAGCCACAGCAGCTGACGAGAATTCTAAGGAGAAAGGAGAGCACCAATTTCACATTATGCTGCTTTACTCTCAGCATCCATCTCTTTACCTTTCCTTTTGTGAACTCAAGGCTTTAGGAACAAAAACTGGCTCCTCATTACAAAAAGACTACAATCTCTAATGTTAATAAGTTTGTAGGTTTTTCTTAATTCAAGGTTCTATATTAAGCAGCCCTGGGCTCTGCCATTCAAAAAGTAGGTGTCCTTGGTTAAGCTATGTATAAATATTTAAGTGTACAATTTTCATTTGTAAAACAAGAAAAAAAAGGTATATACTTTCTGGAGCCCTTAAATGAGGTTAAATGCATGTAAAATGCTTAGTGGAGAACTTGACACCATAATTCAAAACTTCAGTTCTTTCTGTGGTCTAAAAGGAGTGCCTTCCTACCTTGAAAATAAATCCATTAAAAGGTAAAGATCAATTTGTTGGGCTCAAGTTGGAAGATTTGTATGGTTAAGAAGAAGTCAGAAGTACAGAAATAAAAATAAGCAACTGAAGAGCCTCTAAACTTGTCTAAGATTAACTCTCTTTAGGTCAGTGCGTAACAGCCGTTAAAGGTTATCTCCCTAGTTCTGACACACTCTCCTATTTGAGAGGATTACAAAAACTCAAAAAAATCAACATGGCATTTTAATCAGGACTATGCTCACTCTCTCCCTCTGTCTACTCAAATCCTGTATTATCTCTCAAAGTAGTCCAAGTTCCCAGATTCTTCTTGAACCTGACCTCTCTGACCATTTCTGATTAAGTAAATCTCTTTGCCTAAAACAGCAACTGTTATACTAAATTGGGATATCTTCTACAGTGTATTTACTATAATTTATTACTTCCTTCTTTTATGTCTTTTTTCCTCGAAACTATTTCTACAGAAACCGTTGTGCTTCTCTGTCCAATGAAACGCAGCAAAGTGCACAAATAATATGTAATTTTTTTTTCCTGCTTTTTCTCCCTGAATCCCCCCAGTACATAGTTGTATATTTTAGCTGTGGGTCCTTCTAGTTGTGGCATGTGGGACGTCACCTCAACATGGCCTGACAAGCGGTGCCATATCCGCGCCCAGAATCTGAACCAGAGAAACCCTGGGCCGCCAAAGTGGAGTGCGCGAACTTAACCACTCAGCCACGGGGCAGCCCCTGTAATATTTTTATAAAAAGAGTAACTCCTTCTAAAACTTCAGTAAATGTGAGACTTGTCACAAAAAATAAAAGCTATAATGGCATTTCTTCCCTTTCTCTACACCAGTGTTTCTCAAGCTTTTTTTTTCTTATCACTACTTTAAGGATTAAAATTAAATTTAACTTGAACTAATCTAAATAAATTTAATTGATTAATTTTGATTCAATTCAATTTCTCCCTAACAAGAGAAATTAAAAACTAAAAGGATGAGATTTTCATTGTGTAGCATTGAGCTTTGGAGAGGCACAAACCATTGTAAATATCTGAGTTACTGTCACCCCTGTTGACAATGCATGCTCTATACCTATCCAAATCCTCCAAACGCTTGAGGGTTCAAACAGGACTCATGTGCTCCTGTTAGAATAGGAGCTTTCACTAATTACCAAACCACAGATCTCAACATACTTTGGACTCAAAATCTTCTAACAGAGAAATGAAGAGCACATTTTTCCAAGCAGGAAAAAAAACCCAACAACATATGAACAAAGGCATAGGAAGAAAAGGTATTAGGGCCAGGCCGGTGGCACAGTGGTTAAGTTCACACTCTGCTTCGATGGCCTGGGGTTCACTGGTTCAGACCCTGGACGCAGACCTATTCACCACTTATCAAGCCATGCTGTGGCAGGTGTCCCACATATAAAATAGAGGAAGATGCGGGGCTGGCCCCGTGGCCGAGTGGTTAAGTTCGCACGCTCCGCTGCAGGCGTCCCAGTGTTTCGTTGGTTCGAATCCTGGGCGCGGACATGGCACTGCTTATCAAACCACGCTGAGGCAGCGTCCCACATACCACAACTAGAAGAACCCACAACGAGAAATATACAACTATGTACCAGGGGGCTTTGGGGAGAAAAAGGAAAAGAAAAATCTTACAAAAAAAAAAAAAAGCTTTATTAAAAAAATAAAAATAAATAAAATAGAGGAAGATGGGCATGGATGTTAGCTCAGGGCCAGTCTTCCTCAGCAAAAAAAGGAGGATTGGCGCTGGATGTTAGTTCAGCTAACCTTCCTCAAAAAAAACAGAAAGAAAAGGTAGTGAGTACTTTAAGTCCAAGGCCAGACCAAAACATGTGGGAACCTGGGAAGGCTAATAATTAATACATCCTCAAAACAAAACTCTTTAAATGTGTGCTCAACATTTACTCAGAAGGCTGAAGGTTGCGCTGAGGGAGGAGGGAAAGCGGAGAGGAGGAAGACTGCTGTGCTTACTGCCCCTCTGTGGTCAACAATCCATCTCTGGCCCTAACTAGGGGGGCCTGACTCAGCAGTCAGCCAGAATCATCCACTTCAGCAGGCAGTTTCACAGGCCCTTTGGTGGTCTCAAGCTCCAGCCCAAACAGCTTATGAAAATATTTCCCAAAGCCACATATAATACTCTCTCCGAGAGGATTTTTAGAAAACAGTTTTTCCACCTTGTTACATTTCCAGTGAACCTTTAGAAACTGACACACTGGAGAGGGGCACAGCTGGCCCATTCCTCAATCCAGCTCCGTGAGTTTGTTGCACGAGGAACTTGGCCTGACGAGAAGAGAAGCCTGAAAATGTACGTGCATGTTAATAAAATAATGAGATATTTGTGGGCCAATTGACAGACATCCTTAACATCCAGACAAAAGAATTCAGACTGTATTGGGATACAACAGGGAAACGTGCTGGTTTTGTGAGAAGCAGTATCACACTGACTCTGCTATTTAAAGAAGACCGGTCTATAAAACTCCTGACGGACCACCTGCAGGTAAAGAGAATAAAAGTCTGCTGCAGAAAACTACGCTGAGATGATAGGGTCTGGCCATGGAATGGAGAATAACAGACAGATTCAGGAAATCTCTTGAAGACAGGATTTGATAATTATTTGTTAATAGAGGACATAGGAAAGGAAACTAATATTAAATTTCTGGTTTGGAGCAAAATTAATATAAAGTAACATTGAAATATCAAAGACAGAGTTACAAGACTAGAATCTGAGTGAGGTATGTCCACTAAGGACACACATTTAGGAGTTATCAACATGGCTCAACACTGTATATAAAAGACAAAGGAAACTATCGTATTCCATCAAAAACATTTTTTACCAATTAAAAATGTTGCAATAATTACAAATAGGAATAATCTGAAATACTCTCTAATCCAAAATAATATATTTCTGGATGGTGCCAGATAACAGAAACTTCTATCCTCATTCTTCTTTTCTTTTCATTCCATGCATCCTTCCTAAAAGTCATTCACATCCACTGCTTTTAATTATAAACTCTAGGCTATTGGCTCCTGTAGTAGTAGTTTCCTGTGGTTGCTTTAACAAATTGTCACAAACCAGATGGCTTAAAACAACAGAAATACAGTCTCTCATAGTTCTGGAGGTCAGAAGTCTGAAATCAGTATCACTGGGACAAAATCAAGGTGTCAGCAAGGCCTCGGCTCCCTTCAGAGGCTCCAGGGGAGAATTCATTCCTTGCCTCTTCCAGTCTCTGGTGGCTACCAGCATTCTTCGGTTTGTGGCCACATCACTTCAGTTTTCAAGGCCAGCATCTTCAAATCTCTCTGGGCTCCATCTTCATGCCATCTTCTCCTCTGTGTGTATGAAATCTCCCTGTCTCACTCTTAAAAGGATACATGTGATTTCATTTGGGCTCACTTGGTTAACCCAGGATAACCTCCCCATCACATGTACAGACACTCTCCTCTCCTTCTGCCATATGAAGGGACACGCACAGGTCCCAGGGATCAGGTGATGGATGTCTTTTGAGGGGGTAGTTTTCAGCCTACCACAGCTCCCAAATCTCACCAACCTGGATCACTCTCCTGAACAACAGATCAGTTGACTCCTACAGTCTATGGATAAGGACACTGAGATATCCTAAATGAGGCAAAAATACACTTTTTCCTACTTCTGGTTCCTTTATTGGTTTGAGGTGTGCGTGTTTTATTTTTGTTAATGGCATACCCATTCACCCTGGCATCCAACCCAGAAACCTCATTACCATTCTAGACTCCTCTTTCTTCCCTAATTCCCTCTATCACCCTATCCTACACATTCTAGTTCTTAAATATCTATCAGATCTATTCCTCTCCATCCATTACCACTGTCCTAATTCATGCCCTCTTTATTTCCTTGCGTGAGCTGCTACAACATTCATTGACCTGAGCTTCCTGACTTCAGTCTCACTCTGCTCCAATCTAATACCCACACAGCCTCTGACTTGATATTTTGAAAGAGCAAGTCTTAGGTTATGTTCCTACTTAAAACCTTTGATGAGCTCTCCACTGCACAGATAAATTAGAAATTCCTTAGCATTATATAAGAAAGCTCCGCCACGATCTGGCACTTGCTTACCTCTCCAGCCTCATCTCTCACTATTCTTTCTTATACCTCTGCTTTCCCTATGTACAGCTCCACCAGCAGTTCTCTGAATATGTCAATTTGTTCAATCTTTGTACATGTGAATTCTCTCTTCCTAAAATCCTCTTCCTTTCCTGTCACCTAGTGAACTCATCATTTTACATAATTCATATTTCATCTCTGCTGTTCAATGTTCTCAAAAGTATTTTCTCCTTCACCTAAAACAAAATTTATAAGTCTACAGTGCATTACAATCACATGGATTTTTATTATTGGTATTGTTACGTGGGGGCAAGAAATATTGCACAATATAGAAAAATACAAAGTACTATTACTTATATGTCTAACTCCAGCCTCTCCCCACTTAAGGTTACAGATTATATGTCTTATTCATATCCATTTTTGTAAAGTATGTATTTAATAAATATTTGCTGACAAATCATTTTCTTAATTATAGAAGCAATACTTGCCCATTTGCTAGAATCTAAACACACAGTAATAAGGATAATTAAAAGCAGTTATGATCGCATCACCCAGAAAAAGCTGACGGTATTTTTCGTTCATTTTTATCCAGTCTTTTCCTTAATCTTGTTCTGAAAGAAGTTCTCTAATACACACTCTTACAGCAATTTTTAGCCTTAAAGCTAAAATTAGAATACAATCTACCAATTCCTATAACTTAAGATTTGGAACTTCACAATAGAAGAAATTTAGTCCATTGATCTGCTTGGGACACGTGCAAATTTGATTTATTTTATTTAGATTTTTGTTCTAGATATTCAAATCCCTAAGATCCAAGATCTATAAAAGTGATTTTTTTTTTTTTTTTTTGAGGAAGATTAGCCCTGAGCTAATTACTGCCAATCCTCCTCTTTTTGCTGAGGAAGACTGGCCCTGAGCTAACATCCATGCCCATCTTCCTCTATTTTATATGTGGGATGCCTACTACCGCATGGCTTTTTGCCAAGTGGTGCCATGTCCGCACCCAGGATCTGAACCCGTGAACCCCGGGCCGCCAAGAATCAGAACGTGCAAACTTAACCGCAGCGCCACCAGGCCGGCCCGAAAGTGATATGGGTTTAAGAAAGAAATTCAAAGCAAACTTTATCAGTAGGTAAATAGTTTTTATGTATTTATAAAGCCTAAACAATTTTAATTTTCAAGGATGAACAAAATTTAAAATAAAATATACGTTGTGATCCATTCCTAGAGTATTTTACCCATTTTTGTGGACAAATACCAACTGTCCAAAAGTATAAATGGTCCTCACATATTCCCAAAATCAAATAGCAAAGTTTTCAGTCCAAATATTTCAGAAATTTGTTTCAATGAGGTTATAATTTTATTTTTAAATGTCATGCTTAATTATGTATGTTCTGGTCTCTATGAAAGAGAAGTTCAAGTCTCCTCTCTCCTTTCCCAGATCTTCATTCTCCTCACAAGGTTAGAAGGGATGGTCTCTTCGTGCAACTAGAGAGGTAAGATCTATAACTCGGTCCTAGCCAACTATATTTCTTCAATTGGAGTTGAGACCAAAAGTCCTGCTGATAATAGAAAATGTTACCCTGCCTTGCTTAGTTCCACGTGAAGATGTCATTCTTGACAGATTTCATATAAAGGAGTGATATAGGGTGAGACTTAGGAATTCTTCTAAGAGAATCTCTTTAATATCATCTCCATAATAGCACCCCTTTCTCATTACTTCTTACGTCATCATCTGCCCTCTTTTTGAGGTCGAGTAGTTCTGAGATAAATCAAGCTATTTGCATTTAGGAAAGAGTCACCTAGTCATTTGCAGATAAGACTCTTTTTTTTTTTTTTTTTTAAAGATTTTATTTTTTCCTTTTTATCCCCAAAGCCCCCCGGTACATAGTTGTGTATTCTTCGTTGTGGGTTCTTCTAGTTGTGGCATGTGGGACGCTGCCTCAGCGTGGTCTGATGAGCAGTGCCATGTCCGCGCCCAGGATTCAAACTAACGAAACACTGGGCCGCCTGCAGCGGAGTGCGCAAACTTAACCACTCGGCCACGGGGCCAGCCCCGCAGATAAGACTCTTTAAACACACAGCTGTTTGCATTGGACAACCTGATCACTAATTTTCCTCTATATTAATCACAGCACCTGCACATAGTAGGCACTCAGGTATTTTTAAATTAATATTCACAAAACTCCACATGAGGTTTTCATGCAAACTAAAAATTACTCAAAGCAATTCTAGCTCTCTCTACAGTATGATTATAATAATAGCTACCATTTATGGAGCATTTATTATGTACCAAGCACTTTACAACTTTAACTGACATATTATAATTTATAATATCATTACCTACAGCCCTCAAGGACAGGCATTATTATCACCAACATACAAATGCTCAGAAATGTTAAGTAATTTATTCAAGTTCCAGAGCTAATTGCTGAAGCCAGCACTCAAAATCCTAGTTTTTTTCTAACTCCAAAGCCCACCCTCCTCTCACTATTCCAGGCTGCCTCTCTTTCAATCAAGAGTGGTACAAAAAAAGTACTTTTCTTACCTTCTGGAGGAGAATTTGAAGACAGCCAGCCTCCCCAAGTAGAATGACTTTGATTCATATGTCCACACAGAGGATGACATTTAAGAGCCAAATCTAAGAGACTAATGTGCTTGCCAACCAGTCCATTCCATCAAAGGAAACTGGAAATTTCTGCCATTTACTCCCAGTAGCAATCACGTATTTTCCCAAAGTTAATGCACAATAACTCCGAGAAGAGTTAAAAATTTGTATAGGTCATGCCAGAACTGAGAATGCATCCAAAAATATAACCTTTCTCTAATTAAATGGATGACTTTCATCTCTTCTTTGAATAATCTTATTTAGACCAAAATGGAATAGACTGTGTCTTTACTTTTGATTTGTTCTCAAAGAAAAGATGAGCTGAACAAAATTCCTCCCTTAATGTACGACTCATCTCACAAACATCTCACACAAAAAAGTAAATGTATATATGGGTATTCATTAGGAAATACTTCTTATAGTTCTCAAGGTTCTCTAACCTACCCTATAGGACACCTGTCACTGCCCTGCAGTTAACTTAGTAACAGAATCCTTTCATGTGATGCTAAAAATCAAAAAAGCTGCTTTTTCCTGTTTCAGACCTGTGGAGCTAGTTTCCCAGTATCTACGAGGAGGCACGTCTATGTGTATATACTACACTCCCTATACTTGGGTCCTGGCTGTAAGCTATTTCCTGCTGGCTGAACTCAGATATTTCCAATTGCCTTAACTAAGAGAAACAAAGACCTCATTCATTACCCTTATTTCAGCAGCTACTGGCTGTCCAAAGCAATAGAAGCCTCCATACAGTCTGCGTGTTATAGGTAAGAAGAAAAAAAAATACTTCAAACTACAAAATTCTTTTGGTTTAGAGCTCATAATAATATCTATATTTTATTCAAATAATCTATAAAGACATTCTCAGGATTTCAATCTCTGTAATTTCACTGAACTCTATATTTCTCTCCAGCTGAAAACAAGTCTACCAATGATTACAAAATTACTGAAAATTTTAATGACAAATCTTAGGTAATAAAGCTCGCTATTAAAGTTACTTTTCCTAGAAGATCTGTCAGTATCAAACTGTGAATACAGAGTACCATAAGTACTATGTGAATACTATGTACTCACATAACTATGAGTACTATGACTCATAGTAGAGAGAGGGAGAGAGGGAGAGAACAGAGGCATCCAACAAGAGAAAAACACAGAATCCTTAAGAGCAGGAGCCAGCAGAGTTTCTTCACCAGGACAGTTGGGCCAGGTCAAGAAAGGAGTGGCTGTATTTAAACTATCCCAAAAGTAGGACTAATTTCAATTTCCCTTTTCAATTTTGCTAGATTTCCACTGATGCTATCCTGACGGTAGAAGGTCGGAATATTGTGCTCATTAATAACATTTATAGGACAGACTAAGAAAGAATGTAAATCAGACATCAAAACTCTTTCTGAATGTTAAGCCAGACTGTGGGGAAAAGGAATGAGGGACAAGGAAGAATAAGAGGTAGAAAAAAGCAATGGTGTACTAAGGCCACAGGAGCAAAACGAATTCTGGACTTTTGAGCACTGCACCATTTAGGAGCAGTTTAGAAGAAAGAAACTGGTAAAAAAATTAGCATCTACCAGGTGTTGAGTACTTGCTTATATAAGCCAGGCACTTTACATACATTATCACTGATTCTTATCTTAACACTGACAGAAAGATACTATTATCCCATTTCTCAGATGAACAGACCATGTGCTATAATACAGAGGGACAATTTTAGAGTACTATTTGAAATTCTGCTTCTGATACTTAGGAGCCTTAAAATCATGGGCAATTGGTAACTCTGAAAACAACTAAAGCCAATCTATTAACAGCAGGGCACAATAGAACCATAATAGTATTGCAAAAGTAAACATGCCTTATTAAATATCCTCCTATGCCAGGAATCATTTGGCCCTGGACTGCCAAAACCAGAGTGTTTAAAAGGCCTGCACAATCACCTGATTGTTTGGCTTTCTGCACTTATGTAGTGAAACTGACCCCGGACCTAAGGCTAGAAATGAGTAAAATAAGGTCTCTTTCATGATGAGGGCATAGAGGGTAGAGAATGACCTTAAAAATAAAGCCAGACAAAGATATTGCACGAAAACTACAGACCAATATCCCTTATAAATATAGACACAAAAATCCTCAATAAATTACTAGCAAACCAATCCAGGACCACATTAAAAGGAGTATACACTATACCAAGTGGGATTTATCCCAGGAATGCAAGGTTGGTTCAACATATGAAAATCAATCAATGCAATATACCAAGTTAATAGAATAAAGGGGGAAAAATTATGATCTTCTCAATATAACTCCTATTCTTATTATGTGGGAAAAAATTTTAAAGTATTCATTCCTGATTCAGATATGTAATTTCTAGTTTTTTAAGCGAGGTTTAAAAGCCATGCTTTGTAAAACTCTTTCTAGTTGTGTTTAACAAGAATGTATGATAATAATCTCATTTATTGAGTACCTAACACATGTGAAGTGTTAGGCATATGAAATTTGATTTAATTATAACTGCCCTGCGAGGCAGCTGTTATATGGGTATAAATAGGCAATAGAACATGGTAGTTAAGAACAGAGACTCTGGAGCCAGATTCCCTGGGTTTGAATCCTAGTCTAAACATACTAACTTTGTGACTTTCATCAAGTTAACATTTCTGTGCCTCAGTTTCCTCATCCAAAAATGGACGACAGTACCTATTCTTATAGAAGTGGCATAAGAATTAAATGTTATTATATGTAAAGATCTAAAAACAGCGTCCGATATGAAATAAGGGCTGTATAAAATGTTGAGTATTTGGTTGATGAACATGAAAAGGCTGAACAGAAGAAATGTACACCAAGCCCTATCTTCAGACCTCAACAACGAAGTTTCTGCCTTTTCTAACTATCAGACTACACTGGACGCTTAGATGAAAGCTGGTTTCAAATTAATGTGGGTAAAATGCATACTCTAA
This sequence comes from Equus caballus, assembly GCF_041296265.1. Lineage (NCBI taxonomy): Eukaryota > Metazoa > Chordata > Mammalia > Perissodactyla > Equidae > Equus > Equus caballus. The sequence continues at coordinate 14,064,349 of NC_091688.1, forward strand.
GTACAGATAATCTTTTTAATCTGGAATCCTTAGAACCTGATGTCCAAGATCAATTAATTTTCCAATTCATAGAGAGGCTCTATGCTAACCCCCTCCTTCTCCACAAGTAAGGTAACACATGGTAAAGCAGTCATAGAGCACAAGAAGATTATCACATCTTGCTGGGGAAGGAGTGGTAAGTAGTCCTAGACAAGATACTGGCTCAAATGTACCAAGAGATTGTTTCATAAATTATCAGCAACAGCCGTTTATGATGGGATTTCTGGTTCAGGTGATTTCTTGATTTTCTAACCATGAATTTAAGAGATTAATGTTTTAAGAGAGACCTATAAAATATGCTGGGAACTGTGTTGTCCCTTCAAAATTTGCCATTTCTGGTAGTTTTTGTAGCTGAGTATCATTACCTTACAGTCTTCTTGGAATTCTGATTGAAAACCACGGATAACTACACTTTTTTATACTTGACTAACACAGACTAACATAGAATTCTTTTAATCTCTCAAATTGTCTGTATTGAATTGATGTAATGTTTTTAGATACAAACTTCTCTGAAACTGCTTGTATAGATACAAAATCATTTTCTATACAAATACTCTATCTTCTGCACCATTCCTATATATCAAAACACCACTTAAATCGAATGCTATGCTCCTGGAACATGTATCAGTATATATCTAATTATCATATTAGTATATATCTAATTATTTAATTCTCAAAATAATCCTGTCAGGTAAATAACTTATCCAAGTTCATACAGATTTGCTCCAATTTCCTTCATCTTCCGTATATGCTATATTTTATGATAAAATTCATCTCTGAAAGATAATGAGACACATATTTCTAAAATACTTATATTCTTTTTTGAGGAAGATTAGCCCTGAGCTAACTACTGCCAGTCCTCTTCTTTTTGCTGAGGAAGGCTGGCCCTGAGCTAACATCCATGCCCATCTTCCTCTACTTTATATGTGGGACACCTACCACAGCATGGCGTGCCAAGCGGTGCCATGTCCGCACCCAGGATCAGAACCGGCGAAGCCCGGGCTGCCGAGAAGCGAAACGTGTGACCTTGGCCGCTGTGCCACAGGGCTGGCCCTTAAAATACTTACATTTTTAATAACAAATTTTATGTACCTTATATGACAATTTACAATTTTTTACATGCAATGATTTACTCCAAAGTTTCTCAACTGTGACACTACTGACATCTGGGCCAGATAATTCTTTGTTTTGGGGAGCTGTCCTGTGCATCGTAGGATGTTTAGCAGCACCCATAGCCTCTACCCACTAAATGCCAGTACTACCCCATCCCAAGATGGAATAACAGAAAATGTCTCAAAAGGTTGTCAAACGTCCCCTAGAGGGGAAATCCCCTCCAGTTGAGACCCACTGGTTTAATCTTTACAACAATCCTATGATAAATAGGGCTTTAACAAGTCGTAACTGAGTAGCACTCAAACCCAAGTTCTCAGATTTGGAATCCAGTGCCTCTTCCTCTACGACACATCTGCTTTACCCTATATGCCCCCAACTCATAATTCACGGTAAGAAAAATACGTGACAGTGTGACCTTGCATACAAACACACACAAATGAAATAGTCATAAAACATATTTGTACTACATGTGACACATTCTTATGTTCCCTTTCCTTTCGTTCTCTACCTTCTCAACCACTGGTGGCTTCCTACTGAATTGATTTCACAACCTGAAATTGGAAAACTACTGTCAAAGACAATAAAATGAGCCAATCTGTTGTATTAGTGTTTTACAAAGTTTTTCAACATCAACAGATAGTACAAAGAGGTCTTCTGGTTAATCCTAGTCAGATCTGGATAATGGGACCTTCTTTTCTCAGATTTTTGCTGCTCTGCTAGCAAAACCCCAAACTGAATGATTTGCTAGAATGGGTTCTCCAACTTTAGCACACACAAGAATCACCTGAAGGACCTGCTGGAAAACAAAGATTAGAGGGCCTTACTCTGAGTTTCTGATTCAGCTGGCCTAGGGTGGGACCCAAGAATTTGCATTTCTAATATCACCCAGAAGTGACATCGATGCTACTGGTCTAGGGATCAAACTTTCAAACCACTGCCTAGAACTTCCTTAGAAATGGGGAAAAGGAGCCATAAAAAAAGAAAATTAAAAAAAAAAAAGAAGGATATGATAAGCTACATAACTCATCTCAAGGTAAGATCTAATATATTTTTTAAATGCTTATTTTAAGATTTAAAAACCAAATGAAACAATGCATTTATATATTTGATAAATAGTGAGTATTTATCACATACTACACTATTTGGGGTAACATATTTCCCAAAGTGTGTTCCATAAAAAGTAGGCTAAGTAGATGTCACAGGCCAAGTGTCCCACAGTTAAATAAGATTGAAAAATGCTGAATAAACAAGTCCTATGACAAAGAAACATCATGTTCACAGGAACCCTGCAAAAGGCAGCTACAGCATGTAGCGTATCTCAGGTTTCTTTGCTCAGAGTCTCTTTTCACTGAGCATCTCAAAGACTAATATTCCAGGCAGTGCACTCTGAGAAATGAATTGAGGGAAAGGAGAAAGCCTGAGATACAGCTATGTGTGAAGCACTTCATATACATCAATTAAAATTATCTAACATTCATAAAAATCCTGTCAGGTGAATAATTCGTCCAAGATCACAAGGTGACTCAGAGTAACCCATATTTAAAACCTGGCTGCTGATCAGTCTCTGAAGTCCTATGACACTGTCTTTTAATAAGAAAATAAGAAAAGTGCTAAGAACAAGAAACATCACTTACTGAGGATATACAAAGGAGAAACAAAAATGGGCTGAGACAGTAAGAAAACAACCCACTAAAAAACCAGGCAAGGACTTGAAGACACTTCACCAAAGAGGTTATATGAATGGCAAATAGGCACATGAAAAGACATGGAACATTGGCAGCCATTAAGGAAATGCAAATTAAAACCACAATGAGATACTACTACATGCCTATTAGAATAGCTCACACAAAAAACACCGACAATAGCAAGAGCCAATGAGGATGCCAACCAATTAGTACTCTCATACTTTGCTGGGGGAATGCAAAATGATACAACCACTCTGGAAAACAACTGCATAGTTTATTATAAAATAAAACATACACTTACCATATCACCCAACAATCCTCCTACTTGTGAGTATTTACCCTGGAGAAAGGAAAACTTAGATTCACAAAAGCCTGTACAGAAATGTTTATGGCAGCTCTATTCATAATTGCCTCAAAATGGAAACAACCTAATGTTCTTCAACAGATGAATGGATAAACAAACTGTGTACACAGAATGTCCATTCCATCCATACAATGGAATACCACTCAGCAATAAAAAAGGAATGAACTATTGATACACAGAACAACTTGGATGAATCTCAAAGACATTATGCTGAGTTTCTGATAGAAGTGAGTCTCAAAAGATTACATACTGTATGGCTCTATTTAGATGACATTCTTGAAAAGACAAAACTATAGTGACAGAGAACAGACCGGTGATGTAACTAGGGAGGAGCTGCCCGAGAAAGGTCATTGGGATGACGTAACTGTTCTGCTGAGTGTGGAGTTACACGAATCTACAGGAGGTGAAACTCACAGAACTACACAACAAACAGAGTCAAGCTTACTGTACGATAATTTAAAAAATAAAGAGAAAAAAGGCAAAAAATGGGTTGAAACACACTTTCACACCAGTTTATAAATGTAATAAAAAGTCATGCCACAAATATCACACCACAGAAAATTAAATTTTAACAATACCTACAGATGAAGAATCTAAAATTTCCACACTTATTTTAGACATAACTAAATACCCTTCTGTTTAGAAATGTGACAGAAGTTTAGAAGAAAGATCCCTCCTAAACACACAAAATTTGTGGAATTCAGCATTCTAAGATCTTCTGCATCTTAGCAGAAACACATCACTGCCTATGTCGTTTAGGCAAAAGATAACGAAACATCTCAAGGATGAAAGGAATGTGCCAGACCTCTTTTCCTCATGGAATTCCCAAAGTCAATGTAGCTAGCACCTGGTACAAGGACTGCAATGCAGCTCAGAGCTGACATTCCTAGGGAGGGACTCACAAATAAACCTAGATCATTCCTCAAGATCTACAATACAATCCTCTGTAATCCAAGCAGTCAGCTGTTTCACTGAGACTATGGAAGCATGCAACAACTGCTTACATACATACACACATACATACACACACACACACACACACACACACTTCTGTGCATGGAATGTATATGAATGTGTCTGTGCACACAAAGAAACAAAATAACTTAATCCACAGGAAATTCTAGATGTCTAACTCTCAATAATAGTTCATCAACGTACTAATTATTCAAATACTTATTTAATATCCACTTTGCGCCAAACACTATAACAAGCACCAGGGATATATCAGGAAACCAGAAGATGCAATCTGGCCCTCAAGTATCGCCTCCAGTTTAAAGACACACAAGTCATTTTTATATCAACCATCTGAGATACTAAAAGTGAATGTGGATGAAGGTATCCAAGTAAAGGGTGATTAATGACAGCAACCTGCATAGTACATTCTGGAAATCGGAAAAAAAAAAATTGTATGGCACCAGGGTTTCTGTTTGTTTCTTGTGCAGAAGACGCGTGTGCATGAAATAAAGTGCTAAGAACATTAAGAGAGGTAAGCAAGAACCAGACTTGGAGAATCCTGAATGCCACACCAATAAGTTCAGATTTATCTTCCTGGCAATTAGAAGTCATTAAAGAGCAGAAACAATTACAAAAGTTTCTCTTTTAGAAAAATATGTATTTTGAATTTTCTGGATTACAGGGAGGGATCAAATAGTTAAACCAAGGTAACAGAAAATACAATACACACTAGGTCACTGAGATAATAGTTAAATAATGTTTCTCTAGCCTCAAAAGAACAACATATTGGGCTGGCCCTGTGGCATAGTGGTTAAGTTCTGTGTGCTCCACTTCGGTGGCCCGGGTTCCAGTTTCTGATCCAGGGCATGGACCTACACCACATGTCAGCCACCCACACATAAAGTGGAGGCAGACTGGCACAGATGTTAGCTCAGGGCTAATCTTCCTCATGCAAAAAAAAAAAAAAAGAGGAAGACTGGTAACAGATGTTAGCTCATGGCTAATCTTCCCCAGCAAAAAATAAAAAAATAAAAATTCACTTATTAACTCTTGTCTCAAGGAATTCAAAGAACTTACTGCACAATATTAATTGGCATTTGTATTAAACCTTACTATTTACAAGTAATTTTTTACATACACTGCTACCATTCGCATTGTTTTATAAAATTAAAGATAGAGGACATATGTAAATTGAAAAACTGCCCTTGTTCTAACATTCAAATTACATAGAAATGAGAGAATATAACCAATGTACCCACTGGCTGAAAACAGTTCAAATCAGTTCAACATCCCTTTCTAGGCCTAATTCCACCACCTTAGCTTAGGTCGCCTTCATGCTTCACCTGCATTTTTGCAAGTCTCCTCACTGGTCTCCTAGACTCTGGTTTTATCCAATATCAATCTAACAGGCATCAACAGCCAAAGATTATTCTTTTTCTAGAACACGAGAAAATCACATCACTACTCTGTTTAAAACATGCCAATGATTTCCTCACTGCATTCAAGTTAAAGTCTAATCTCCCTCACATGGCATAAAAGCTGCTTCTGCAGGGACCTCGGCCTCACTCTCCTGCCCATTCTCTTTTTGGTAAACACCTGACCTCTCACTCCATGCTTTGGACACATTCAACTCTGTAGTTCCCTAGACCCTCTTTTATTTTAGCAAATATTGTTCCCTCGGCCCCAAATATTTTCTGCCCATTCTTCCCACCTCTACGTTGCCTAGCTAACTCCAACTCTTCAGATCTCAATTTAGGCATCTCATTCTAGTGAATAATATCTACAGACACAAGAAAAAATATCTCATTAAAAGATGCACAGGATAGGTTGAATTATTGTTCCCAATTTTTCAGTTCCTCCTTGTTGTAGAATTACACATCTATATCCTTAGCCAAAAGACCCTGCAGTTACCTACCACTAGAACGGGCAAAGTATATTCCCCGCCCCACTGATGCTGGGTGTGGTCACGTGACTTTCTCTGCTCAACAATGTGGGCAGTATGCCAATTTTGAACTGGGGCCTTAACAGGCTGCATGTGTGTGTTTCTCAGTCTTCTTGTGCTTCCACTACCTCCATGAGACGATTGAGACATGCACAGCAGACCTGTGATCTTGGAGCCAAATCCAGCTGAACCCAGTCAAGCCCAGCTGAGATCAACCAAATTCCAGACGACCCAGAGACTCATGGAGGGGGAATGTGGTTTTAAGCTACTGAGCCTCTCAGATTATTTATTACATAGCATTTTTGCAGCAATAGTTGATAGGAAGCATTTCCAATAAAATTTTACTTTTGATTATCAAAAAATATATTTATATTGTTTTATGCACTAATAGGTTAAATTCCTAAATCAATCATGAAAAGTTTTAAACACGGAGAAACTAAAAAAGAAAAGGTCCAATTTCAATTTACATGCCTATCATAGGCACAAAGAATTATGATACGGTATTTGGGTAGTCAATAAAATACAACATTAAGATAAAATTCTATGAGGGAAGTGCAACAGAAATACAAATCCAAAGAAAAACAAGAATAATTTACAATTTTCAGCTGTTAAAAAAGAGTCTGTTCATGTAATTTTTAAAATGGATAATGGTAATTGATACCAATCACTGTGGTACTTAGAGTCCTGGATATATTTTTTAAGTGATGTAACAGTTTTATTTTAAAATGTCATTATTCGTAACACACTGAAAATTATATAATTTGCGATTATTAAACTTGTGATAAAAGTTTTTAGATGTCACCCAAAACATGTAAAACAGAGCAGCCAGTTATTTTCTTTCTTTTGGTGTACAGTTCCATAAATTTTAATACATGTATAGATTCATGTAATCAGCACCTGTTTGTACAAGATACAGAATAGATATGTCTCCCTCATGCTACCCCTTTACAGTCATAGCCTCTTCTCACCTAGATCTGTTAGAAGTTCTCTTAGCAAAAATATGAACAACAAAGTTTGAGGAACACTGCCATATGACACTAACTAGAATAACTTAGTAATCCAGTTACTGAGGCTTCAAATTTCCAGCCAAATTCTGGTTCATTTAGTAATCTTAATAATGGCAAAAAATATCCAATAAGCAATGGTAAATCTACTACGTGGGACAAATAATAGATTCAAGTCAATCAACACTGAGTTGGTTAATATATTTATTGACTCACAATCCATTGCAGTCAAGACTTAAGTTTCTCCACAATACTCATAGAGGATGATATAGACTAATTTCATCTGGAAACTAGTCTTATTTCTAAACAGATTTGCTTGGTTATAAGGAATAGTATAAAAAGACCTCCGAGTTAGAATTTTCTCCCATTTTCTGCTTGCTTTAATGTTTCAGAAAGTTGAGACTTAGATAAATATCACTTCTAAAGAGAAATTCCAAATGAAAATTATAAAAGTATGATACAAACAAGAATAAATCCTTTTGTACACATAAAAGTTTTAACCAGCCTTTCTCAAAACACAAAGTACACATCCACTAGGACGGGCATCCAAAAGTCAAAACCAAGGGACTGTAAACAGTTATGAAAAATATAAGCAGGGAAAGTCAAATATAGGAAATAACCTAACGTAGTTCTTGTTGAATTATTTAAGAACATTATTTTAATACTATCCAACTCTATAGAAAAACCTGGTAACAAAGATGGATATTTTAGCCATGAAGACCAAACATTAAACATCTTTCTCTAAAAAAATACACAATACAAATCCCCAATACAGTTGTATTTGAGAATAACAAAGAATTAAATGGAAAGTGGGAACTTAAATAATCTGTATTAGCATTAATTATTACAAAGAGAAATTCTCATTCCCTCAAAAATTTTTTTAATTATTCTTTTTTTTTCCCCCCCCTGCTTTATCTCCCCAAACCCCCCCGTACACAGTTGTATATCTTAGTTGCCAGTCCTTCTAGTTGTGGGATGTGGGACGCCACCTCAACGTGGCCTGATGAGCGGTGCCATGTCCACGCCCAGGATCCGAACCCCGGGCCGCCGCAGCGGAGTGCTCGAACTTAACCACTCAGCCACAGAGCCGGCCCCTCCCTCAAAAAATTTTGAACTACTCTGTTTGAGACTATAGTTCTGATAGAATATGATTGGTGATTAGCCCTGTAACTACTGGCCATCTGTGCAGAACCACACTGATAATTTTACTAACCTCTTAATAACACATCACATTTTGGACCCCACTTAGAGCAGGATTTTGCTGTTAGCTAGATACTATAGGGGATACAAAGATGAAAGATCTAGAGACCACTCTCAAGGAGCTTAATGTCTAAGTTAGAGATTTGTTTAGAATAAGTTCATTTTACACTGTGATGAAGGAAAGTATAACATATACTTAATTATGCTACACCTAAGTACAAAGAAATAGAAATAAAATTCTGGAAGGAACTTTGTGAAACTTCAAAGAATTAAGTTTTCATGTTCATGTTCTCATGTACCCAAAAAAGTCTTGTATAATTTATTTTCTCATTTATTATCAAACCTAACTACCACTGGTCACAGATGTTCCTTCTTGATTGCTGTATGTCCCCAAGAAAAAGAAAAAATCCCAATAGGGATCACAAATAAATACCTTTCTCCTCAGTAAAACTAATCATAGAGACAGAGTTCAAAATAATTCACGGCAAAGTAAAAAGCAAATTAATTCACCTTAAAAATAATAAATAATAGGTGATCAGCATTTTCAAACAGCGAAGACCAGAATTAAAAGTTGGTACATGATACACTTCAAGAAAAGGTAACTCCTTCATCAGGTCTTGTCCTAGGGAAGATCATAAAGTAGGCCTTGATGGGCAGGTACCCTCCTTTCCTGACCTCTCTTGTGAACGCGTCTCCTCACCTCCCGAGGACTTTAACCTCTCATGATACTCCTACTATTCTCTGTATGCACATACATGAATGCACAGACAGACTGTCCCAAGTCAATCTTTTTCTATCTAAAGGGCTAGAGTGCTTTTATCTTTGATTGGAGGGTGGGATTCCATTTATTTTAACTACACAGGAGCTAAGCACGTTTGCTCCTCCATGTAAGGTCTCTAGAACAATTGTGCTCTAGAGCCTTAGAATTTAATCTACAGAATTTAAAGATAATCTGATAAGTAACTTCTGCGAAAATGTTAATACACAAATAACAGCACTGAATCCCACCTCCCCCAACTTTAGCAATATTTACATCTTAATCAGTTGCACAGTTAAAAATAAAAGAAATCCCCCCCCCACCCCCCGCAAAGAAAGAATTTTTGGCATCAACAAGTAGGCAGAGACACTGCTGGTGCTCCTCAACTCTTGCCATAAATCCCTGTTAGAAGTACATATGGGCTAGGTCTATTTTAACTCTGGCCATAAAGCAAGCAAATCTCTTCTGAACATATTAAATTAACAGGGTCAGACAAATGTCAACTCACAATTTTACGGGGAATTTTGCATTGTAAAATATGGATAAAACAAGACCCATCTGGACATTCAGAAACTACTAAAAATCATAAGTTAACAAGAAAAGTTTTAGTCAAAAAAAAAACTTCCATATGCATCTTCCAAAACCACCAAGAAATATTCTGAAAGCATGTTCTAGGAAATAGCTGATATAATTAGAGTAACACAGCAATACATTTTAAAGCTACAAAGGCCTTTAATGGCTTTTTAGAAATAATAACCCTTTCCCTTACGCAAGACAATATGAAGAGTGAGGGCAGACATTCCCTACAGATCAACAGAGATTTAAGATAGATAACAATTCCATTAGATACCTTACTACTAAATATTATATCGATTAATAAATATATCATTGTGATAAACAGGTCTTATCTGGATACTAATTCAAACAGACTGAAAAAGAATGACATTTGAACACTAACTGAATGTGACTATACAAAAGCAAAACAAATGTTTTTAAAGAGGAATGTTACAATGACACTCATTCTCTCAAAAACCCTGAAGCACGATGTTGTTACTTACAAGAAAAATAGTTTCAAATATACTGGTAAACTAGCATGTTTATTACAGCTTCCCCTTATTAACTGTGCTGTATCTGTTCATTTCAAATGAAAATTCCATTTTTTTATATACTGACTTGTGTATATACCTTAAAAGCAGCTGCAGAACCTCCCTTCACTCCTAACAAGTTCCCTTCCTTTGCATCCCTCCGAATTCCCGCCCCCCTCCCCTCCACGCCCTGGGAACATTTTATTCCCCGTCTCCTACCTCCTCATCTCGGATCAAGGCATAAGAAGCTTACCCAACCCCTATACTTGCAAACACATGATGAATCCAAAGCCTTTCCAGTACCATAATTCCTCTTTGATATTCCTCACGGAAATTCCCTGCGACTATATGTATACCTGAGAATTAGTTCAAAATACTTTGAAATAAATATACGAATATTACTTCATTCACTCCACAGTGTAGTGTCAAAACTTTCTACAACTTTTTCCAGCCTTCAACTTTTATACTGGTTCTAAAGCAAGAAGGAGAAGTGGAGAAATACAAAGGCAAGATTATCCCCTGACCTCTCTTAGCACCTTTTCCTTTTGTTACCGCCTGTGAAATTTCTTAGAGCACTTTTTATTTCAAGAACAGGATAAAAGATACGAGATAGTTTGTTGTGGGGTTTTTTCGTTTGTTTGTTTTTGGCACAGATAGGCAAGATAGAAAACATACACGGCCACAGCAGCAAGAGGAAGTTTAGGGATGCCAAAGCCAGAAAGAGAGAAAATAAGGAGAGGCAAGACGCTAGACCAGGCTGACAGATATCCAGCTAGCTCCTTTACCAGATTCCCTGGACCCCTTTTCTTTCCCCTGTCCAGGCTCAGAAAAGAAAAGCCACCACTAGTTAACTTGCAGCTGGTAAACACCAGACTTTCATTGCCAAGAACGCTTCACAACAGTAAAAGCTTAGTAAATATTTGGTGGCTTATTCAGAATATTAGAACGGACAAGTGTGAAGCTACCCAAGGAAATAAACTAGCTATCTGAGGAGTGGGATGGGAGGGGGGAACTAATCTCCTTAAATGGATGTCCTTAAGGAATAAACATCTAGCTCTTAATTTTAGTCTCCTAGCAGACAGATATCCTAGGAAGTTTTACTACTGTCTGGCATGCCACTGTCTTGTAATTCTAATAAATGGGAATGTGAGCTCATGGCCTAAGCAATAAGACATAAAGGCCGATGAAAGGGAATGATGAAGCAAATTAATAAAGGAGATTACAGGGTAGACAAATTCTTACCACAATTTTTACAATCAAAAGAGGTTATAAAAAAAAATTGATCAAAATCAATTATCAGTCCTTTTTAACTACATGCATAAAAGAGTTCTTAAAGTTCTAAGGGTATTTCACTCTGGGGGATGAAGGCAAATATCTGGGATAGTTAAGTGCTATTCAAGAAAACAAAAGCAATAAGGCTGTTATTAATAGCAGCCAGTTTTAGTTTTCAGTGTTGTTCCATTTTCCTATCCTAATACAAGCAGTTGAGCATTTTGTACAAGTAAATCTCTGATTTTCATGAGCCAAGTTTAGGAGTGAGTAAATCAACAGAAAAAATAAGCTTTAATTTTACACCCTAGCCTAGGGGAAGAGACGGATTAGTGAGGGGCAGGTTTCTGTTCCAGACAAGAACAAGGATTAAAAACATTGTAACAGACTAAATAAAATAAACAAAAAAACACTGTAAGAGGACTGAACCCTAGTTGCGAGCTGGGCTGCTACACTAAGCATCTTGAATATTCCAAAGATGCCCTGAGATCCACCCAGACCCTTCTAGCTTCTGCCAAAGAAGCAGAGAAAAAGCCAACTCAAGTTCCAAGAATAGTCATGACATACCATCCCAACTATAGTCATCCTCAGAGAGGCTGGCAGTCTTTGGGAGTATCTTACCCTGGGACTGAAGGGACAATTCAGAAGGACAATCAGTTGTTACCACTGTTTCCTTCTTTAACCAATTGAAATCCAAACAAACGGGAGAATAAGGAACCTTGAATTTAATAGCAATTAATTCATTAATTTAATAGCAATTACTTCACGTAATTCATTGGAGGCAGTGAAAATAGGCTAAAACTGTTACCTCTTTCACAAATCTTATTTTCAGGGCCTATCTGGAAAAAAGCAGGTGCTAAAATCAACTTTTAAAATACTTTAAAAGGTGGCCCTTTTCCTCAAAGTTGGGGTACACTACACAACCATTTTAAAAGTGGCTTTTTGGTCAGGGCATAAGGACCACTCATAGTGTTCTCCCTGTTCAGTCACCAATAACCAAGGGAAAAATTCCTAATAAAACTTCTTTTCCCTAACCCATTATGACCTATCAAGACGTCATGGTCTTCTACCAGAACATCCATAACACAAGATCCAAGACTTCTGGCCTCCCTACTTCCTCTATGTGTAATACATTCTGGGATGTAATTGAGGTGCTATGCTACTATACTTGTGTGTGTGTGTGTGTGTGTCCATCCAAAGGGATATAATTATATAGAATAGAACAAACAAATTTTGGCAATGAAAGGTTCAAGTTCCAATATGCCAAAATTCTACTAAAAGTAACTATTAAAGCTTGTACTGACTTAAGTTCTTGCTCATATGTCAACTAAACATACTTCTATTTCAAAATTTCAGTTTTTTGTTATGAGAACTACTCTTCTTTCAGGTTTTAAATTTGCAGTTGTCCTTGATTCCTTTCTCCCATTTATTTCAAGCTTTCATTAAGTGCCTAGAGCTAATTATCATTACGTAAATGGTGCTCTACTCTTTAAAATAACCTGCTTTTTATAAGTGTTAAGTATTTTATTATGCTATTCTATATGTAACTATATATAATATATAGTTATATATTATATATGTAATATAATGTTACATAATTATATAAAAATACTACATATATTTTATATATATCCCTAATGCATAACAGTATGTAGAAAACTTTTGACATAAATTATGAAAAATTTTCTACCCAAGTTACGATTTTTATAGCCAGAGTACAAATTACTAAAAGTTTAAGTTATTTCAATGTAGATGCGCCTGAAAGTCTTCAATAAACTAATTTTTGTAAAGTGATTTATATCTAATAAACAAGAATTAGAAAGTATTTGGAGACTTGAATACACTCGTATCATACACCAGACATATAGAGGTTCTGCCTCCCACTGTACAAACTGCTCTTTAAAAAGAGGAGAGGACAAAAGAACTGCAAACGTGAACCTCATGGCAATTCACCGTAACGTCAGTCATAGAATTTCAGAGAGAGGGGAACCTTTATAGATTGTCTAATTCAGGCTCCACTTTTAAGGATGATGTAACTGAAATACAAAGACAGGTTAACAGACTCATTCACGGTAATATACAAGTACAGTCATGTGCCACATGACGATGGACCACATACACGACAATGGTACCACTAAGATTAGGTGTGTAAGTAGGCTATACCATCTAGGTTTATGTAAGTACACTCTATGATGTTTGCACGACAATGAAATTGCCTAATGACACATTTCTCAAAACATATCCCCATCATTAAGCGATGCTTGCTGTAGCTAAAGACCTTGTAGGGAGAATTATCTCCTAAGAATGAATCCCAGTACATCGCGGGTGGGGATGTAAAATGCTGCAGCCCCTGGGGAAAAGTTTGGTGATTTCTCAAAAAGCTAAACATAGAATTAGCATATGATCCAGGAATTCCACTCCCATATATATACTCAAAAGAACCGAAAACAAGGATTCAAACAGATATTTATATGCCAATGTTCATTGCAGCATTATTCCCAATAGCCAAAAGGTGGAAACAACCCAAACGTCCATCAAGAGAGAAATAAACAAAACGTGCTATGTACATACAACAGAATATTCTTCAGCCATAAAAAGGAATGAAGTTCTGATACATGCCACAATATGGTGAACTTTGAAACCATTATGCTAAGTGAAATAAACGAAATACAAAAAGACAAATATTGTATGGTTCCACTTATATGAAATATCTAGAATAGGCAAATTCACGGAGTCAGAAATCAGATTAGAAGTTACCAGGGATTGTCAGGAGGGAGGAACTGGTGTCATTTTCTGTTCAGGGTTTTTGAAAAGGTTTGGAAATAGATGGTGGTGATGACTGCATTACATTGTGAATGTAATTAATGCCACTGAATTGTACACAAAAATGGTTAAAATGGAAAATTTTATGTTACATATATTTAACAATACAAAATCTTTTGTAAAAGAGTAAATCCCATAAAAGCTGATCTGCTGAAGACAAGTAGCTCTGGCATGGAAGAGCTGGCCTACACTAGGAAAAAAGAATGTAATCAGAGATGTCTTCAATCCCATACCCTAATTTTAATTTTTAACAATTATTTAAATAAATCTAAATAAATTTCAGTTTTCGCACAATTGCTCTTTAAAAAATAAATCTTTATGGTAATTAGATTCATGACAAAAAAATCCAAGACACTTTAGTACACCTATAGTTTCCTTGACTATTGTTTCACCTAAATGATTTCACAACTAAAATTAGGAACAGAGTCTCAAAACTTACGGTAAGATGATTAAGATTCTGGACTCTAGAGAGGAAGAACAGCTAAAATAAAGCCTTCTCCTAGGAAGAAATGATGTATCACACACTAAGTAATTAATTCTAAGAAATACCCAGGTTACACAATTTTTGACGTCAAGAAAAGAAAAGCAACACTGATAAAAGAGAGTGGAAGCTAGGATGCATTAACAATAGTTACATCTTAAGTAGGAACAATTTAATGAGTCACCCATTTAAGACATGCAAACTCAGATGTACTGAGCTAGAACGGTAAGGCTTATGCAATCTTGTCCAACTATTTAAAGTGCTCAGATAATTCCTCCACGTGAAGATGAAGTCTACAACTCTATCTTCTACCTAATATCCCACTCCCATAATAAGCAATCATACTATACTAATTATGACATGATATATACTCATTGGAATATTGATTATTTCCCAAGTCAAGTGTCTAAGTAATTTTCACCTTGGGAAAGCAAAGAAATGAAATTAAAAAGCCAGGAATATTCAATAGATAACATTACTTAATGTAAACATTAGAAAACAAGAGCCACAACTACCTTAAAGGCTTTTTGTACTAGAAAGTGCCTATGAAGAATAGACCAAGAGCTAACGGGTACTAAGGTAAATAAGACGTGGTCCCTGGCCCTCAAGAACCTCACATACTAATGGAAAAACAAAAAAGTAAGTCAGCTACTACATACAGAGATGCAGCCTGAATGTTTTGGTATCATAGAGCAAGAGTGCCTACTAGTATAGAAAAAAGCAGATTCTTGTCCTGAGTCTTGAAGGAAAGTCAAGAGTTAGCCATGGAATAAAAGTTAGCATACTAGTATGGAAAAAAGCACAACTGCGATATCTATACATACATATATATATAATCTTGAAGGAATGAAAATACATATATACACTCATTCCTTCAAGAAACATTTCTGCACCACCTACCGTGTGCCAGGCACAGACCATGTTTAGAGAACTCCATGTACTTTAGCATGGCTGCAGCCTAGAGAGCACGTATGAGACTAAGCAGGCACCAGGTTATGAAAGCCCTGGATGCTCTGCTAAAGAGGGTAGACCTCATCCTGAAGACAGCAAGAGAAAAGCTGTTGAGAAGTGACAAGATCAGAGTTGTATACTCTCTGACTCAGGCTTCCCTATACATTCTCTCTGAGGAGTTGGCATGAAGGCTCCAGAGGGAAAAGAAGGAAGGAGCGAAGGAAGGAGCTGATAAGACCCATGAGTAACAGATATTCTATGAGGCAACATCAGCTACTAAGTTCGACTACTTCTCTACCCTCTTGTTCTGTCGCCAGACTCCACTCTAACGGGGTAAAAAGTTTCAGTACCAGTAGCCGGCAGGAGATAGAGAGTGTTAACAGAGCAGAAAAGGGAGTTCCTCTGGCTAAATCACATAAGGGTCATCCACAAGGAACCACTCATATTCTGAAGAGAATATTATATGAACAAAATAAAACTGGAGTATATTAAAATATCTGGTAAGATGATAAATTTTATGTTGTGTTTCACCACAATTAAAAGCAATTTTTAAAAAAAGAAAAGAAGGGGCCAGCCCGGTGGCGCAGAGGTTAAGTTCGCATGTTCCGCTTCGGCAGCCCAGGGTTCACCGGTTCGGATCCTGGGTGTGGACATGGCACTGCTTGGCAAAAGCCATGCTGTGGTAGGCATTGCACATATAAAGTAGAGGAAGATGGGCATGGATGTTAGCTCAGGGCCAGTCTTCCTCAGCAAAAAAAGGAGGATTGGTGGCAGATGTTAGCTCAGGGCTAACCTTCCTCCAAAAAAAAAAACCTGAAATTTAGGCATACTACTTTTCTACTCTGGCAAACATTAAAAATGGCAAATATTAGTTCATTTTATATTTAATTATAATTTCCTCATTCTTCCTTCATATTTAAAGAACTCTTCGAAGTCTACTCACCACCACAAAGCTAAATGTATAAGAACACAAAGACAGGGGCCGGCTCTGTGGCCAAGTGGTTAAGTTCGCAAGCTCTGCTATGGCGGCCCAGGGTTCGGATTCTGGGTGCCAACATGGCATCGCTCATCAGGCCACGTTGAGGCGGCGTCCCACATGCCACAACTAGAAGGACCTGCAACTAAGATATACAACTGTGTACAGGGGGGGTTTGGGGAGATAAAGCAGGAAACAAAAAATTGGCAACAGTTATTAGCCCAGGTGCCAATCTTTAAAAAAAAAAAAAAGAACACAAAGACAAAGGACGATAACTGCTATCTTACTGGGGGAAAGAGGAGACTCACATCCCAAACAGACATCATCCAATAGCCAACTATCTTTTCCCAGAGACTTGCAGTAGTACAAACTGCCACCATAAAGAATGTACATGGATTTGAGCAGACACATTCTAACAGCACGGCTGTCTGTCCAGGCATGCTGCTGAAAGAATAGTACCTTCCTACTTGTCCTGGCCCCCACCCACCTTAAGCCCCTTACAAAAGAGAGTTTAGACAAAACTCGTATTTAAGCCTCTAATGCATGTGTGTGCGTTCAGTAAGATAAGTTAGGTGATAATAGTAGCAATGAACCCTTCTAACATCATCCTTACCTCAAAGTTAGTCTTTGAAGATTCCTGAAGAGGAAAATAATTTTGTTCATGCATATTTCTCAAAAGTCTTGACTTGAGATTGTCATTTAGGTTCAAACAGAGGATAACAAGTCACTAACTTTCAGAAAATTGATAAAGTATGGTAGAGGAGTGAGTACTGAGAATCAGAGTAATAGGGTCTGAGTCCTAGGTAATCAACTTACTAGCTTTGCGACCTTGGGGAAATAAATGGTCTATCCTTTTTGAGCTTCAGTTTTTTTAATCAATAAAATATAACTAATGATGCTTACCCTATCTACATCATGAAGATCAAAGAACTAAATGTAACCCTACTTTAGCCACAGACTGCAAGGCACCCTTCTCAATAATCTCAATTTCATGCAACCCTTTTTGAATACATCTCCTATTTCACCAGCTCATTTCTTCTAGTTCATGAACGACCAACAGTGGATCCCACCAGGACCACAAGTCTACTGACTCAACTATCCTTTCACTGTCCCTCACCTCTTGAAGTCCTCTCCTCTCTCCTTACCCACTTTAAGCTCCACAATCCATCATTATAATCACTTGCTCCTCTCTGACTTGGACATCTCACTTTGCAAAACCACAAGCCTGATTAAATTTGACTCTCTTGTCTATTCTCCTACTCGTAAAATCAATATGGCTAGAGAAAAAAAGCACATAACCAAGCCAAGTGGCCTCACTTTTAACTCATGACCTTTAACCTCAAATAAGCTCTTAATTCTGCCTAGTAATCATACTGTATTTCCCTAGTCCATTCACTCTCCCATTTCTCTAAATGACAGCTGCTCTCTCCTCTCTTATCAAACTTCTAATACCTTCTTTCACATCCTTTCTCATCCTCAGCTGATGACTTTGCTTAGAAAATTAAAGCAATCAGAAGAGAATTTCCAGGAATTACCACCACATGCACCTATAGTATCAGCATCTATCTGCACCTACCTGCTCTGCCTTCCTTCTTGTTATAATATACAAACAACTATCTGTTCTCTTTTCTCTAGCCAATCCCTTCTCTTGTGCACTAGCTCCAATCCCTACTACCAACTCAATGACATCAGCTCCAGCAATTCTCCTCCTCTCTTCCGTATCATCAATTTCTCTCTCTACTATATCACTTTCATGAGTATATGAAATACATATGAAATGGCTGTAACTTCTATCACAAAAACTGTACTAGGAGAAACATTACCAGGTCGAACTAAAAAGAACAGAGACAATATAAAATGAAAATAGGCCTTTGGATCCCCACATTTCTATAAACAGGAAACAGGCTGAAAAAATGACTCAGCTGCAAACAGAGGCTACAATTTATGGAAAAGGAAGACTCAAGAGGACTGAACAAAGAGGCTAAGAAGGGTTACATAACTTTTACAAGGTCATGCAACTAAATAAGAAGCACAACTGGGACTTGAACTCAGAAAGTCTACATCCTCAACCAGTATCTACTCCATGTCAAGTACTTTACACATATTACCTCATTAAGTCCTTACAATCCTGAGAGTTTAGTACTAGTACTCTCCCCATTTTACAAACGGGTAAATTGAACCTTAGCTAAATTTAGTGACTTAAAAAACATGTACAAAAAAATTGTATTTTTTAAACATCTACATTATATTCAGAATTGAGGAGAGAAAACTTTCAAAACCAAAAAGATAAACAGGACATATATTACATTTAACAGTCATTTTCTTAAGTATGCTATTACAAGAAAATTATTGCACAAAATTTTTAAGTAAGGAACAGGAAAGATGTCTCAAAATAAGAAAATAATAGAATTGTCTAAATTCTTAAACCATTAAAATTGCCAGCTTGAGTCTAATAATATGTGTTGATGCTAAATATGACCACTCTTCCATTAAATCTCTTTACTATATAATTAACAAACAATCCTCTTTCAGTTTCAGGAATTTTTTTGATTGTATATTTGCTATGTTTTTTTTACGGGAAACTACAGGGCAATATCTTACTATATCTATTAACAATTGCAACTGATTTTTGTAGTATGCTTTCCAGTTAAAATCTCTCTCAATAAATGAGGCAGGCACAGTTATTTCTCCTACAATAAGCTTTTAAAACTCGAATTGGATATGACTAATCAAGGAACACAACTTAGTTGTGACTTTCCTGCCAATTATTTATTTTATAACCAACTGTCAGTATAGCTGGCCATGCTGGCCTGTGATTGGTATCAAACACTGCACAAGAAAGCAACTTCTTTCACAACTCTTCTGCAAAGAGCACCCTTCGGTTATGAGCAGCTTTCACTTTTTCCTCCACTTCGGCTGGAATCATTACATATACCAACTTATGTACCAAAAGGCTGCTTTAGCATTATTCACAAAAACCAAGATGTAGAAGCAACCCAAGTGCCCTTCTATCTAAAGAAGATGTGGGATATGCGTGCGTGTGTGTGTATGTGACACACACACGCACACATATATACACACACAATGGAATACTATTCAGCCATAAAAAAGACAAAATTGTCCCATCTGCAACAACATGGATGGACCTTGAGGGTATGATGTTAAGCAAAATAAGCCAGACAGAGAAAGACAAATACTGCACGGTTTCATTCACATGTAGAAGATAACAAATACATGGATAAAGACAACAGATTAGTGGTCACCAGAGGGGAAGAGGGTTGGGAGGTGGGCAAAAGGGATAAAGGGGCACATATGTATGGTGATGGATAAAAATTAGACTACCAGGGGTGAGCACAAAGAAGTGTATTCAGGAATTGATAAACAATAATGTACACTTGAAATTACACAGTGTTATAAAACATCATAATCCCAACGAAATTACTTGGGGAAAAAAAAAGGCTGCTTACAGGGTTCAAAATTTATTGGGGTTTTTTTTCTTTTTTTGAGGAAGATTAGCCCTGAGCTAACATCTGCTGCCAATCCTCCTCTTTTCTTTTGCTGAGGAAGACTGGCCCTGAGCTAACATCCATGCCCATCTTCCTCTACTTTATATGTGGGACGCCTGCCACAGCATGGCTTGACCAGTGGTGCTATGTCCACAACTGGGATCTGAACTAGCAAACCCCAGGCCGCCAAAGCAGAACATGCGCACATAACCGCTGTGCCACCAGACCAGCCCCAAAATTTATTGATATTTTAAAAGCCTCATTACCTCAACTAGAAACTGCAAATATTTTGTTAGAAATTAATAAAGTTTGTTTCTACAAATCGGTAAAAATTTGGCATGTTAAATAATGTCAACAAGATTTTAGGTATAAAGTTATTTAAAACTTAAAAATTAGTTGTAAAGATAACTTTCCATTTAATTTATTTAAACTATTAAGCAAATTAAAATGCTACTAAAAACATCCTTAGCTATTTGTTAAATCAGGCGTCCCAAGAATTCTTACCAGCAAAACCATGACAATATATTTTCCGTTATTTGTAGCTCAAAAAAATAGTGATGAATGTCCTAAAATATTCCATAAATCAGATGTCCTATAAAGCCAAACTGCTCCTTCTTATTCAACTTAATAAGGCTCCATAAGCTTTTAACAGAAAAATTTCCACGTACACTTTGCATACTTAACTCTAAATAAATTTAACTATGCAAAATGTTAATTCAAATCAAAATAAATATGAAAGCCATAAACACAACTATAAAGCTGGCAATTAAGATTAAAAGGTTTAGATAACGTATTTCTAGAAATTACGGGTTGACCTCCACTTGGAGGAAGATAATCATAAGGCTGTTACCTTCTCAACACAAAGAGAGCCTCTTAAAATGTATATGTAAAGCACTCATGTTGATCAATCACAAAGCAGCATTTTAACAACAACAAAAAGATAACTCCTGTCTTTGTTAATGTACAACTGAAATAGTCAAAAATTAGAACACAAAACAAACATAAGGCAAAATACTGCAGAAGAGCACTGAACCAGAAGTCAGAAGAGCTAAGTTCTAATCTTCTCTCCAGCATAACTAGATATGAGTTATAGTTCCATTTCCTCATCTATAAAATTAAGGGGCAGGAGAAGAGATCAATGTAAGGTTATTTCCAGCTCAAAAATCTTATGATTCCATGAACCAAACTGAGATACGTCATATTTTGTTTTCTTATCTTAAATAGAAATAAAAATATATTATTATATAAATTGGAGTTAAAGGTAGCGTTATACTATCTTTGACCAAAAGACAGCAGTTGTAGATAAAGACTATGGCAAGAATAAAAACCCATGAAAAGGTATAATGAGACTTTATTAATAAAAACACATACTACTTTCCCTGAATGAAGTTCCTTCTGTAAATACTAAAAGAACCTTTTTTTGAAAAATTATCTTCTAAACCATCAACTTGAAACTCTTAATAGCTACTTTATAAGTCATATTTTAGGAACCCTAGACAAGCAAATCAAATTAATAGAAATTGAGAGTGGAGAAAATTATCAGTGCCCTTCTATGTTATAACTACATAATGGGTAATATAATAGCTTTGGAATTCACGTTTACAGTTCTTTCTGAGTCTGCGTGTATGACTATGTTAGTCATTTCAATGTACTCCCTAAATCTGACTAGATCCAGTAATCCCTTATTTAAAAGTTTTCTTAAACTCTCAATACGCCATGCTTTTCCTTTAACTTTCCTTTTTCTATTCCTCTTCTCCTTCCAACACAATTTTATTTTAGTATGCTTCACAGGGTCCATTTGCTTTTCTTTTTCCTACGTCTTTATGATGCATGCCTGGTCTTTACATCTCCTTTACCCATGCTTTCATTTTTGATTCAAAGTGCCCCTAATTACCCAGTTAGATATTAAGAGTTCTGAGATCCTTAAATTTCGTATTTATTTCCTATGATGCAACTCTTTTCCACAGTACCAGACATGGCAGGTTTGCTAGCAAATTCAGACACACTCAGTCACTTGAAAGCTTAAATTTTACATATTGACACTTTTTTATTCCATTTATTTTTATCACTAGCAATCTGCTTGCTTAAAGTCTCTCTAAGCATTTTGACTTTTAAATACTTTTTTAGTATACTGATACAAGCTGGAGAAACGAAAGCAGTTTCAAATTCAAAAAATGTCACCTAGTCAAATTGGAGAGGAAAAAAACAGGACCCAATATTTAATTTGTCAAAACTTTGCAACACAGCCTTTTTTGGAAGGCCTAAGAAAAAAATTTGTTGCGTGCTGTAACTATAAAAGGTATTGGAGTTTCTTTTGGGAATTTTACCATATTTCCTCAAGATGCAAGTGATACTTGGGGGATCTATACAAACAAATTTAAATCATTACAGAGCTTAACTATAATTCCTAAAGTTACCATTTAAAAATATAAATATTCATTACAAATTCACTTTTTTCTTTTTTTTCTTTTTAAAGATTGGCACCTGAGCTAACAACTGTTGCCAATCTTGTGTTTTTTTTCTGCTTTTTCTCCCCAAATCCTCCCAGTACATAGTAGTATACTGTAGTTGTGGGTCCTTCTGTTTGTGCTATGTCGGACGCGGCCTCAGCATGGCCTGATGAGCGGTGCCATCCCAGGATCCCAACAGGCGAAACCCTGGGCCGCCGAAGGGGAGCGTGCGAACTTAACCACCCGGCCACGGGGGCGGCCCCTCACTTTTACTTCTTACCCCATTCTTTAATAGTAGGAGTCAAAACCCACAGACAAATGGTCCCTAACTACATTTGATCCAGTACAGTGCTGCATATCTATGGCTATTTAAGACTCATAACTAGCCTCTCTGCTTTCCCCTTTTCCCCCAAGAGTTTATTTTCCACAAAGCAGACAGACAACTTTTAAATCTACACCCCGCCCCCAACAGATTCCCAGCCTACTTAGAATAAAATTCTAATTCTTCCTAATGATATATAAGCCTTCTATGAACTGGCACTCAGCAATCCCCTTCAACCCACACACAACCTCTTTCTCCTTCCATATATTATCTCCTAGCATTGCCCCCCTGTGTCAGTCCTCCCTAGCCAGTCTAGCCTCCTCCACCATTCGGGAAGGATAAATATCTCTGCTTTAAAAATATTCTCCGGAATGTTGCCCTTCATGGTCCTCTCCCCAGAACGTTTTTCTCCTGAAAGCCCTAAGTCTCACTCCTTCAGATCCTTCAATTCTCTGCTGAAATGTCACCCTACCAGAGGCTTTCTGTGACCATCTATCCAAAACAGCACCTCCTACATCGCTCTGCCCTTTCACCCAGCTTTCTCTTCCTCCTAGAACTTATCACTACATGACACGGTAAGTAAATAAGTATTGAGCACCTGTCTCCACCCACCACATTGCAATCTCCATGAAGGCAGGAGTTTCATTTGTTCGCTACTGTATTCCAGTGCCCAGAAAGGCCTGGTACGGCTCAACAACTGTTAAAGAAGTGAAAATTTTAAATGTCTGACTCTAGAATCCATGCTGTCAACTTCATTCATGCATATCATTTAAAGAAACCCTTTAATTAATCAATGTTAAAAGTGTATTTGAACTGGGAATATTGATTGCCTCTAGGGAAGAGAACTGGGTGGCTAAAGGGAGAGAGATACAGGGAGATTAAATGTATACCTCTTAAATCTTAAACTACATTAAAATGTTAACACTACATTAATGTGTTAATGTTCATTAACTATATTAATGTGATAACTTAAATCCTGAACTATATTATTTTGTTAATTTTCTATTAATTTTAATAAAATTTTTAAATTTACCTTAAGAGTAACATTGATACTTGAATTACATAAACTTCCCAGTTCAATTCTGCATTTTCAAGATGTGGCATGCTAACAGCAAAAACATGACATTCTTCATGTTGTTCTGGTATGTTTTAATAAGATTCTTCGGGAATTTCTCAGAGCACAAGAAGTTACATGTTCCCTTTTTAAATGTCTCCTTACTCTTGCATCATTATTAACCAACAATCACCTTGTCACTAGGAAGCTGTTAGCTACATTCAATAGTTCATTCACATAGGGTAAAAGAGGCATCAAACAGCAAGTATGATAATGCCTTTACTAACTAATTATGGGGTTGTGTGCCAACATTGTTACGAGAAACTTTGTCACCAAAGACAAGAATAACAAAGACTATTTCAGGATATGCTCCAGTATATCCAGAACTTAAAACCCTAGACCTGGGAATAAGGTTGGGTGGGAAAGGGGCTGGGAAGGGAAAAGTAGAAGCAGCTACTCAGTCACTTCCCGTTATTCTTTCTAATCACAGTTAATCCCCTATTTAGACAGGAAGTCACTTCCAGTTATGGTGAAAACAGTACTCCTCTCAACTGACATGAGCACACGAAGATCACTTTCAGACTGACAAAATAATAACGTAAAACTGAAATTCCACAGTTATAAACTATTATGACCTCAATAAAATAAAAATAAATAACAAAAAAATAGAGGAAAAAAAGGTCACTTTCAGAAGAGGAAACTCAACACGATGATCGTAACGAAATCCTTCACAGACCAATACAAGACCTAAGGGCCTTCCTAGTACCTTACACTTGTATTATATCACAAAGAATGAGAATTATAAAATCATAACTTGAAAAACTAAGCACTGATTTCTGCCAGTTATAAGGTAACAGACTACTGCACTTCTTAATTTTCAAATTCAGATAAAGCTGTATACTTTTCCAACTCATGTATATTAAAATATTAGGTGTTATATTATAGTATAACAAGCTTAATCTTTCTGTGAGAAATCACTTTAACTGTATACACATATTCCCCATCATTGAAATAATTTCTACTCTTATTAAAATAAAAAAAAAAATCACAAAGAGTTTTCCCCCAAATTACTAAGAAACAGTCTATGTAGTGTTATATGAAAGATGGAACAATTCATTAACTACTTCCTCAAATGAACTCAAAAAAGAAAAATGGCAATCAATTGGAACCTGTCACATACAAATTAAGTTTGGACATAAGCAAAAGTACTATAAATGATCTTTCTTTTGTTTTTATGTTTCTTTCCTTTAAAAAAAAAAACCAACATTTTATTTCAAACAAACAAAAAAGTATAAAAGCAAAAGAGTAACTGTGACACTCTGATATTTTGCCTTTCCTCTATAGTCAAAATATAACAAAACATGAACCACCCATATTTCATGTATTGATTAGTCATTATATACCGCAGGGAACTTAACCATACTAGTTATGAACTACTTATAGAACATGATAAATGTTCCACAGAAATACTCTGGCTCTCTATCTACCTCAGGTACATATAGCTGGCATCTTGGTCACGCTAGTCGATCTATCCAGATGCACAACTAAACGGCCTAATTCTCCCAACACTTTCTAGGTTTTTCCCTATTTTGCCAGGAAAATAAAGATAAAACAAAAAATATATTATCAGAATGTCAAATGCAATCCTTCCACCCAACACGCTTTCTCTATGATACCCTAGAAAATTATCACCCAAACTCTAATTAAAACAAACTCAGTAATTCCTATACCACTTTTATTTTTAATGGACAAATACATGTACTTGTTCTTATCCCAGACAGCCTGACTTCTCATTTTCCAAATCATACTGTCATGATGGTACATGATCTCACCCATTTGTTGTACTTAGAAACAGCAGAAATCAGGTGAACTGATGTCACCTTCTAACAAGTCACTCAATCTTTAACTATCTATGTGCCAGGCACAGAAGAATGAAATACATGCTATGCAGAAAACTCATACAATCATATCATAGATGAAATAAAAAAACAGGTTAGGAAAAATAAACAAAGAACAAATTTTTGGTTAACTGAAGTATTTTCTGAAATATTAAGTCTGATAATCTTTTCCTAATAAATACAAGAGCCTAAATTCTTTTCTTGAAACTTTGCTATTTTAAAAATGGAACTCGGGGGCTGGCCCTGTGGCCGAGTGGTTAAGTTCGCGCGCTCCTCTGCAGACGGCACAGTGTTTCGTTGGTTTGAATCCTGGGCACGGACACGGTACTGCTCGTCAAGCCATGCTGAGGCAGCGCCCCACATGCCAAAACTAGAAGGATGCACAGTGAAGAATATACAATTATGTACTGGGTGGCTTTGGGGAGAAAAAGGAAAAAATAAAATCTTTAAAAAAAAAAAAAAGAGTAAGAACTTTAAAAAAAAAAAAAAAGAAAAGAAAAAAATGGAACTGGGGGCCGGCCCCGTGGCAGAGTGGTTATGTTGGTGTGTTCTGCTTCGGCAGCCCACGGTTTCACCAGTTCGAATACTGGGCGAGGACATGGCACCACTTGCCAAGCCATGCTGAGGCGGCATCCCACATGCCACAACTAGAAGGACCCACGACTAAAAATACACAACGATGTACTGAGGGGCTTTGGGAGAAAAAGGAAAAATAAAATCTTTAAAAAAAAAAAAAAATGGGGGGCTGGCCCCGTGGCCGAGTGGTTAAGTTCGCGCGCTCCGCTGCAGGCGGCCCAGTGTTTTGTCAGTTCGAATCCTGGGCGCAGACATGGCACTGCTCATCAAACCACACTGAGGCAGCGTCCCACATGCCACAACTAGAAGGACCCACAACTAAGAATATGCAACTATGTACCTGGGGGCTTTGGGGAGAAAAAGGAAAAAAATAAAATCTTAAAAAAAAAAAAAAAATGGAACTCAACTTTTTATAACTTTTCTTTAGAGCATTAAGTAACTGTATTGTGTCTACTTAAGTTGCTAGAAAGAAACCAAGATAATATTAAACTCTTCTGAATACCTTTAATAGCAGCATGAGTCATCCTTTGCATTATGTGTATCTAAGGTCATATTTCATACTTCCCAAGAAAATGGTCAGAATAACATACATGCTATAATGGAGAAAATAAACTCAAACCAACAATCATCATTTCGGACCTTCTAAGGAAGAGCACAACTCACAAAATAAATGAGAATCATTACTTTCCTGTACTAAGGGAAAAAAAAAAATAACCAGTTTTTCTAAAGTGCTCAAAGAAGTAAGTTTCAGGCAACACCACCAGAAAAAGTGGCCAACAATTCACACTATGAATTTCTACACTTTAAAAATGCATCAAATTCCGTGATTTCACTTACATGTGGAGTCTAAAATAGTCCAACTCAGAAGCAGAGAGTGGAATGGTGGTTGTGCCAGGCAGAGGGAGGAAATGGGGAGATGTTGGTCAAAGGGTAGAAAGTTTCAGTTATACAAGAGGAGTAAATCCTGGAGAGCTAACGTACAGCATGGTGACTACTTAACAATACTGTAGTGTATACTTGAAACTTGCTAAGAAAGTAGGTCTTAAGTGTTCTCACAAGGAAGGGAAGGGAGGGAGGAAGAAAATGATAACTATGTGAGGTGATGGATACGTTAATTAGCTTGAGTGTGGTGTTCCTTTCACAATGTATACATATTTCAAATCATCATGTATGTTGTATCATCAACATACATCAAAACGTATCAAACATATAACTTGATGTTTTAATTAAATATATACAATTCCTATTTGTCAATTACACCTTAATAAAGTTAAAAAAATGCTGCAATTCTTCTACAAGTGAATATTATTGTCAAATTAATAGCCCAAACCAGCCCTAAAAGTCTTTCTCTTCATGCAAGCAAACAGGAAAGTAGTTAATTTAATTAAGTGGGAGATAATTTTTAAACTAGAGCAGCAACTGGATTCTCTTCCTAAGTACTAGAGTATCCCCTAGTGGACTGGTGAGGAACAGTGTTTTTGCTTATTAAACTGAACTTGGTTAAGTCTTTGATCATAACAAGTTCACTAACAATCCTACCCGAAAAGTATCATTTTTTTCTATTGTCAAAGCAAAGTTAATAGTGGTTTTCATAAATTTCATAATTTTGAATTCCAATGGGGGCCCTGCAAGACAGAAACAAATCTGTTTCTTGATAAAATATTGTTTTCAATATTTTGAATATAATCTGTTCCAAGAATTTTGTTATATGAGCATGAACTTATAAATTTAAAATCAATATTTTTTAACAGTTTCCTAACAATATAATTTAAAGCAAAGGAAGTTATTACGGAAATTATTCAAACCATCTCACTGATATAAATGTCAACAATCAAATTATGAATATTAAGCAGAATGCCTTCTAAAGAGCCAGTGGTTACCAAAAATGAATGTGAGAAACTACTGATAGTGGCCTGGAAATGATGTTTACATACCATATAATTTCTGATAACATGTGGAATAATAATAACTAAGAAACAATTTTTAAAGGCATCAATACCCTATACACAAAAACTAAACAATGACTATGTCATATTTTTGCAAGTAATCAAGCAAAATCTACTGAACACAAAGTATACAAAGCCTTCTCAATTTACGTGAACACACTGAAAATAATGCTACCATGCCTTCTCCATCCACATGGTCTTTACACATTCTGTTCCCTCTATCTGAAACACTCTTCCCCACTCATATCCACTGACCTATTTAATTCTCACCCATTCTTCAAATCTCAACTAAATCCACACTAACCTCCCTGACTAGGTGAAATTCCACTACTGCTTCTCACAGCACTAGGTATCTCATCTTTTACTGATTTATTTAAGTCACAGCGGCTTACTAGAGGGTTATTTACAGGGTTCTATGATTTTACAGGGGTACTGTGAAGATTCAGGAACACGTGTAAACCACCTAGAACAATGCCAGCCACCATGTAAACACTATTAGTATCGGCCCCATTAAACCTGTCAGAGAGAAAATGTGTTTCCGTCATCTAAGATTATTCCTTAGAGTCTTGTTTTGTTGTTAAAGACCACTTTATCACCAGTATTAACACAACAGTAGAGTCGTTCTAATCATTCCTCCAATCAAATTCTTTTGCTACTCCTCCCTTCAAGAGGTAGAGCTTAGTCCCTACCTTTGAGTAGAATTAGGGACGCGCTTCTAACAAATAGAATAAGACAGAAGTAAAGTTGTGTGACTCAGGGACTAGGTCATAAAAGGTAGTGTGGCATTCTGTTCACTCTCTCTAGGATTACTCGCTCCAGGGGAAATGAGTTGCTATACTGTGAGGACACTCAGAAAGCCCTAGAGAGAGGCCCATGTGGTAAGGAACTGAGGCCTCCCACGGGCAGCTATGTGAGTGAGCCATCTTGGAAAACAGATCCTCCAGCCCCAGACAAGCCTTCAGCTGACTGCAGCTCCAGCTGGCAGCTTGACTGGAACCTCACGAGACATCTGAGCTAGAAACACCCAGCTAAGAACCTTCCAGGTTTCTGACACTGAGAAATCATGAGAGATCATAAACAGTAGTTGTTTCACGCTGCTGAACTTTGGGGGGATTGGTTATTCAGCAGCAAATATAACTAATATATTGTGTTTAATATGTTTAAAGAAAAAAGAAGATAACGATAGCAAATGAACAAACAAAAGATATTATCAAAAAAGACCAACAACTCAACAACAAAATAAATCTGATTAAAAATGTGAAAAGGACTTAAGTAGACATTTCTCCAAATAAGATATACAAATGGCCAACAAGCACATGCAAAGATGCTTAACATCATTAATCATTAGGGCAATGCAAATTGAATCCACAACGAGGGGCTGGCCCATGAGGGGCTGGCCCAATGGCGCAGCGGTTAAGTTCGCATGTTCCACTTCTCAGCGGCCCGGGGTTCGCCGGTTCGGATCCCCAGTACGGACAGGGCACCAGTTGGCATGCCATGCCATGGTAGGCATCCCACATATAAAATAGAGGAAGATGGGCATGGATGTTAGCTCAGGGCCAGGCTTCCTCAGCAAAAAGAGGAGGACTGGCAGTAGTTAGCTCAGGGCGAGTCTTCCTCAAAAAAAAAAAAAAAAAGAAAGAAACCACAATGAGATACCACCTCCCACCCATTAGGATGGCTACTATAAAAAAAAATAGTAGGTGTTAATTGAGGATGTGCTGAAATTGGAACCCTCATGCACTACTGGAGGGAATATAAAACAGTGAAGCCAGTATGGAAAACAGTATGGCAGTTCCTCAAAAAATTAAGAATAGAATTACCATATGCTCCAACAGTTCCACTTCCGAATATATACCCCAAAGAAATTAAAGTATCGTCTCAAAGAGATATTTGTACACCTGTGCTCACAGCAGCATTATTCACAACAGTCAAAAGGGGAAGCAACCCAAGTGGTCCAACAACAGACGAATAAACAAAACGTAGTACATGAATACAATGAAATATCATTCAGCCTTAAAAAGGAAGGACTATTCTGATACATGGTACAATATGGATGAACCTTGAGGACATCAAGTTGAAGGAAACAAGCCAATCACAAAAAGACAAATACTGTGTGATTCTACTTATACGAGGTACGTAGAGCAGTCAAACTCATAGAGACAGAGAGTAGAATGGTGGTCAGGGATTGGGGGAAGGGGAAATGGGGAGCTATTGTTTAATATAGGGACAGAGTGTCAGTTCTGCAAGATGAAAAGAGTTCTGGAGACGAAAGGTGGTGATGGTTATATAATGAGAATGTGCTTAATGCCACTGAACTGTACATTTTTAAATGGTTAAAATGGTAAATTTTATATTATGTGTGTTTTACCACAATTTCAAAAACAAAAAGACCAGACATTAAAGAGAATCAAATAAAACTTGCAGAAACAAAAAATATAATTGAAATCAGAAGTTCATCGGATGGATTAAATAGCAGATTAGACTAGGTATAGAGCACTCTGAAGAAATACACAAAATGTAGCATAGTGATACAACAACTGGAAAATATGGAACAGAAGTGAAGCAACATGAGGACAGAACAAAAGGTGTAACATATGTCCAAACAAAGTTCAACAAGAAACGAGTAGAGAAAATGGGAAAGAGGCAATATTTGAAAATATAATTGCTGAGACTTTTCCAGAACTGCTGAAGTTTCAGGAAGCACACAGAATCACTGGCAGGATAAATAATAAGAAATCCATACCTAGTTATTTTGCAGTGAAAATGAAGAATACTAAAGACAAAAAGATTTATAAAACTACCAGAGAAATGACAGATTTTCTCCAGAAAGAATAGTTACACTGACAGCTAACTTCTCAATAGCAACAATGGAACACAGGGGATAATAAAGCAATACGCTGAAAAGGCTGAACACTAAATCAGATATCCTTCAAGGCTGTGCAACTTAGCCTACCACGATTTTGAGGGCCCCTTTGCCCCCAGCAAAAGAAAATAAACTCTATCATATTATAATGAACTCACTCTAACCTGATGTGCACATCCAAGCTGGGCGTTTGTTTTTTCTCCAGAATACACCTGCTTGGTTCAGCAGGAACACACAGGTTTTTTGTTTTTGTTTTTGTTTTTTTTTAAACGTTCTACAGGTGATTTTGATACACACTCCTGGTTAAGGAGAGGAGGAGGAGGAAATTTGGTGGGAGGGAGGGAATGCGATAAAACAAATGAGACAAAATATTAACAGTTGGGGAATCTGGGCAAACAGTAAATGAGAGTTCTTAATGTTTTTCTTGCAACTCTTCTGTAATCTTGAAACCTGCAAAATAAAAAGTTATTAAAAAACAAAAAACACGCATACCTGAACTATACAATTGCATTTTAAGATACCACTATCTTTCTCTTTTTGAAGATTGGCCCTGAGCTAACATCTGTTGCCAATCTTCCTTTTTTTTTTGTCTCCCCAAAGCCCCAGTAAATAACTGTATCTTCTAGTTGTAGGTCATTCTAGTTCTTCTATGTGGGATGCCACCACAGCACAGCTTGATGAGCACTGCGTAGGTTCACACCCAAGATGTGAATCAGAGAACCCCAGGCCACCAAAGCAGAGTGTTCGAACTTAACCACTCAGCCACAGGGCAGGCCCCTGCCATTATCTTTCTAAACACTGATTCTAAAAATTCTAATAGGCTCTCATGCCCAGAAATTAGTCCAAATTGTCACATTATTACCTGGAAGTATTCATGATGAGAAAACAGAGTCTGAATGTGTTTAATCAGTTACTGAAACTTACTAACACACAGGTGTCAACTAATTCTTGACAACCTCACCATAAAGGCATAGAAAACATTCATAAAGTTTCTATGCCTCCCCTAACCCCTTCTTGACTTTGTACTTAACAATATTCTTAGTTCTTAAAATAAACTGTGAAAAGTTCCACTGGCTGATTTGGAGATAAATTTAAAATTCCATTTTCTAAAACTTAATCATTCTTCTCTCCTCACGAACCTTCCTACACAACTTCACATCAAATCAATAAGAGAAACAAACTTCACCTTCTCTCTTTCTCCACCTTTAAACAATTTGTGAGTCATTATGTGCAAGACATAGTGACAGAGGCTTTATTATACATTATCTTATTTAATTCTCAAACTACCCTATACAGCAGATATTATCATCCTCATTTTATAATGAGGAAACAAGTTCAATCAATCACATATTTAATAAACCAGAATGCTAACCCAAATCTGCCTACTCCAAAACCCCTGTCCTTTCTGTTACAGAGCCTTCTTGATTCACAGTTGTGGTCTTAGCTTCAGTCCTCCTTTCAGAATAATGTATTTCTATAAAGTACAGAACCTTGGCAGATAGTCTGACACCAAGATCCAGTTTCACAAAAATAGAACCTTCGACAGAAGTTTCTCAGTCATATATTAAGACCTTGGTTTCTCTCCTACAGACCCCAACCTTACTCTTAGTTTCATTTATTCTATCTACTACCCTATTTAGACACAACTTAAACCAAAAAATGACATCTACCTATAGAATGCTTCCAGGTAGAGACTTTATATGAGCATGGTAGATTCCAGTTATAAATTTATCTGATCCACTGATGGATCAGGGGGGCTCCCAAGACCACCTCCAGGTTCAGTAATTCACTAGGAGGATTCAGAGGACTCAGCACATGGTTGTACTCATAGTAATGATTTATTAAAGTGAAAGGATACAATGCAAAATCAGCAAAGGGAAAAGGCAGATGGGGCAAAGTCCAGAGGAAACCAGACACAAGCTTCCAAGAATCTTTTCCCAGGGCAGTCACATAAGACACACTTAACTCCTCCAGCAATGAGCTATAACAACATGTGTAAAATATTGTCTACAGCATAAGCTCATCAGAGATTCAGTACCCAAGGGTTTTCTTGGAGGCTGGTCATGTAGGTACCCTCTGCCTATCACGTACCAAAATTCCAGACTCCCAGAAGGAAAGCAGGTGTTCAGCACAAACCACACTGTTTATACAAACAGTTCAGGCACAGTGACCCCTCTTCTCTGTTCTGGGAATGGCGGGAACTCTCCTGAAATCGAAGTCCGCAGGGGCCAGCCAACATCGCTAACAGGCCGTTTTAAGCATATCAGTCTCAAGCCTGCTATGTTAACTCTTTTCCAATTGACATGTTCCCTTTGGAAACAATATATTTTTGTTTTGTTTTGGTTTGGTTTTGGAAATCTTTGTTTTCTATCCAAAATATGTCCCCATTTCCTGTCATCTTAACTAAAATTTCCTTTCCTGAGATTTATATGTTTTTGGTAACTTATCAGCTACTTATGCCCAACTTTTAAAACTCTTTACAAGGTGTGGATACACTAGATACACTATGGTATGATTAAATTCTGTATCTGTCCATAATAGAATACCTGCAGGAAAAAATCCTTTCAAGACTTAAAGACAGTAAAAAATTAATCAGCGCACTGGAATAAACACCATTTGACACAATAATACTGTAACAGAATAAGTAACTTACTACATTTTTAAGGAAAATAAAAAAATGGCCTCAATTCCATTAGATTTCTACATATTACCAGTTAATATGTACATTTACAAATCAGCTGTTCACACTGTGGGAGTGCCATTCTTCTATAAATCACCATCTAAAAACTAGACAGTAAACCCACACGTCCTTCTCCAAAGAAATTAAACTACTCATGACATTTTAAAAGGAACAGAATATAATCTTGCTGTCCTCCTCCACATTTTTATTTTCAAGAGTTAACACCTCAGACTAAGTATGTTCTATTCAAAGGATCATATAAAAAATTAACATCATAGGAATATTTTACATCAGATTTTAAATAGAGGTATACAAATTCGTACTTTCTTAGTTTCGGTTATATCAAATTAAACAATGCTGGACCATAAGTGAATTAGTGATTGATCTGTACTCTGAAATAATTGCTGGAATGTCTTCTGCTTTCTCTCCTACGACCTCTCCCATTAATGTATGTCCTGTCCTTAAATAAACTTCGTTGAGCTCAGTGGAATGAAGAATACAGAAGCCTTCAAGGAATTTAATCTAAGGAGGAAACAGGAATAACAGTAAAAATTGTAAGATGAAAGTATGGATGTTAAATAGTGTGAGGAGTAAATGCAAAAGAAGTTCTAAAAAGAGGGCCAAAAAACCTTTTCTCCTTTAAGATTTACAAGTTTCAAAATACATAAAATGAAAAAAGACAACTGAGAAAAAATTGCATGTATGCTTTGTATACATTTTGGTTAACAATATAAATTATATGCACGAAAGAGGGTCTAAAAGGATACACCCCAGAACTTCAATGACTGTTATCTCCAAACAGGAAGGCAAGTTTTGGGGTTTGTTTTACTTTTGTTTATGTTCTTTTTTTCCCGTAATGAAATATACTGCTTTTGTAATAAGGAAAAAATTTTTTTCTTTCCCTTTAAAGAAATGAAGCAAAAGAGTAAATAAATGGCTTCTTTTTTCTTTTATCTAGTTTAATAAAGACAAAGATCTTTGTATTTTGAGAACAAGATCTGAACTGAACAAGATCATTTTATACTTGGACAAACAATAACATAAAATACAAACATTTGACACTTGGCCATTCTTCTGTTGGCTTTGTAAGCTGTCCTCTTAAAACTTAGTGACCAAAAACAAATAAAATAAAATAAAAATAAATACTCCAGGAAAGATCTTCAAGTTAGAAAGCAGTTAATGTGCACCATCAGCCTCCCTATTAGTAATGACCGTCCTTTCACTGAGGGCCTCCTCTCAAGGTAACTGTCTTAGATCATTCTTCACTTCTATTATTTTCCCAAAGATCATCTTCCTCAAAGTAAACAGCGTTTGTTCTTTCTTTGTTCACTGAAAATAACAAAAAAATCACATTTATATTATTGCTAGAAAGCTATACACAGAAGACCACACATTAAGAGAGGCATCTTGGTATACTGGAAAGCACAGTGACTTAGGAGTAAGTCTTACATTAGACCCCACCTCTGGTTGTACCACTTATACATTCTTTAATTTAGTATAAATAAGAAATAAGAGAACTCTCTTATGGTAGGTTGTCTTAAGATATTTCTCTTTACACAATACCTGCTCACTGTAAAAAGAAAAATTCAAATAATATAGACATATGTAGAGTTAAAAGTGGAAGTTCCCAAGCATCTCCACTCCCACCACCTACCAAAGAGCCTAAGAAAATACTAATTAGGATGCTTTTCTAATAGACCTGCTGATAACTTATCTATTTCATTCACAGTGGACAAAAGAAACCTCCTCTGAAACGAACTAGCAGACTCTGAACATCACTCAGAGATTCTAGAGTTTGAGCTCAACACAGTTACTAGATAGAAATTTGGGTTTTCTATCTAAGGGAGCAGGTTAATGCGTTGCATATAACACAAAGAGTGACCCACTATTTAGCAACCAGCAGAGCAAACTATGGTAGTCATTACTGCTCTCCATCTAACATTTC
The DNA here is from genome assembly GCF_041296265.1 of Equus caballus. Classification (NCBI taxonomy): domain Eukaryota; kingdom Metazoa; phylum Chordata; class Mammalia; order Perissodactyla; family Equidae; genus Equus; species Equus caballus. The sequence goes on from NC_091688.1 coordinate 14,100,235, forward strand.
TAGCTGCCCTCCAGGCACATAGCAAAACTGCACCTTCCCCATCCCTTTGGCATGATGTGAGGCCACAGGACTGACTTCAACCAAGGAAATCTAGGAGTAAGTGATGTATTATCTCTTCTGGCTTTTAAAGTTTCCACTAGTACTTGATTCACCATTCTCTCTTTCCCTCTGCAATGGCAAGTGCTAGTATTCTAGAATGATGGTGGAAGACACTATCAGCCTGGCTCTCTGGGTGACAAAAGATGGGCAAAGCCCCCCCTCCCACCTCCTGCCAAGCCCTCCAAACACACACACACTGATCCACACTGAACAGTAGTGTTACTGTTACAAACTTTTGATGTGTTAATCCATTAAGACTTGGGTGAGGGGGAGCTGTTGTTATCAACCCACAACCCAGGCTATCCTAATCAGACAGATCAACTGACTTTAAACTTAATATAAAAAAATAAGCAAGCAAGAATAGCTAGGAATATTCTGAAAATGAAGAGGAATGAAGAACTAGCCCTACCGGATAGCAGCAATAATAAAGAGCTAATACTCATATAGCACTAACTACACGCCAAACACTGCTCTAAGCATGTTATATAAATTAATTCATTTAATCTTCATAACAACCCTACTAGATAGGTATTATCATCTCCATTTTACAAATAAGGACAGTGAATTACAGGGATGTTAAGTAATTTGCCCAAAGTCAAACAGCTAAGGAAGTGGTGAAGATTCAAAGCAAGGTAGTTCAGCACAAAATCCTATATTCTTAACCACCATGCTATACTGCACATTATAGAAGTACTGTCATTAAAACAGTGTGACACTGGCACTTAATTAGACAGGCAAATCAACGGAACAGAAAATCCAGAAATACAATCAAATGCACACAGGATTTTAGTACACAAAAAGGTGGATAAAAGATAGCTTATTCAATAAACGGTTATTTTGAAATCCTTATATCCTTTCTGTGAGCAATTCCAATTCAAAGCATTATTCTATAGCCAACTAGCACACGTTTAAAATGATACATACAGGTTTCCCCCAATACCCAAAAGTTCGCTTTATGCTACTTCACTTTTATGAAGACCTACATTAGTATCTGTTTTCACTGACCGAAAGAAATCTAGGGGCCAGGCCCATGGCGTAGAGATTAAGTTTGGCTCGCTCTGCTTCAGTGGCCCGGGTTCACAGGTTCAGATCCGAGGCATGGACCTACACTACTCCTCAGCCATGCTGTGGCAGTGACCCACATACAAACTAGAGGAAGACTGGCACAGATGTTAACTCAGGGCTAATTTCCTTAAGCAAAAAAAAAAGGAGAATTTTCAGTGGATGTTAGCTCAGGGTGGATCTTCCTCCCCAAAAAACAAAACAAAACATTTAAAAGAAAAAGACATCCAAAGAGGGGTTTTTTGTTTTTTTTTTAAGAAAAAAGCAAAAACAGCATTTAGCATTTGTTTTGCAACAAGCTGTTACAGAGGCTAAGCAGGCAAACATACTGTTGTATTTCAAGGCTTCCACATCAGCCGACCAGCCTCAACCTTCAAAATCAAGGCAGGGGGACACAGAAGTAGGCGCAGACATTAGTGAGCTGCCCATCCTGACGGATTCAGATGATGTTGAGATATTCACAGATGACCCTCTCCCTCTCTCTCCTACACCCCAGCCTCCTGTACCTCCCACCACCCCAGCCTCCAACAACAGCCTAACACACCATCACCACCACCACTTCTCTCAGTCTTCCAGTGTGCTTTTTGTCTTCCCAATTCTGGTAAGTGAAACTACACTGTACATACATTATTTCCACTTCCTAGAGGCTGTGTATAATATTCTTCCTGCTTTTACTACATGTTAAGTGTTATTTTAGGTGTTACATGTTATTTGGTAATGACTTGGTAGGTTATTTTAGGGGTGGGAAAATACTCAAAAATTTTTCCTATATAAATTAACAGTAATTGCTTCTCCACTTTACACCATTTCAGCTTATGATAAGTTTCATAGGAATGCTGTACTTGCACAAAGTAGGGGAAATGTACATTAAGGTTTTTCACTGCAGCACTGTTTGAAAACAACCTAATTACATAATTCATCCACACAATGAAATGCTACACATTCATTTGTTTTTCATTTTTTTAAAGCAAGTTCTTTATTTACTATCATGGAAGAATCTCCAAGGTAAATTAAGTGAAACAAGTAAGATGCAAAAAAGTATACATAAGCTTCCATTATATAATATGCTTCCACTGGTCTTAAAAAAAAAAAAGGACTGGAGGATATACATGCATACACACATGTAAATATATACATAATATATCTCTGGAAGTATATACAAGAAACTGGTGATTTGGATTACCAAAATTTGAATGGCCAGGAGAAAAGGGGGTGGCAGAAACACATCTGTACCATTTGAATTTTGCACCATGCAAAGGTACTGTCCATTCAATAAATAAACAAGTGATCTAAATTTTAGGAGAAAAAGACTGAGCCATTTAGCAGAAAGGATAAATGCCAAAGGAATATATTGAGAGTTGTCATGATAGAGAGAAGCTGAGCAGGCATTACACTCCACAGACAAGCTGAAACCGAGAAAGCCAGCTGGAAGAAAGGAAAACTGAACAGATGTACAGAGCAACAAAGATGCCAAAACCTTGAAGCCCCTGAAAGAAAATGATGGAGTATGCAGTCTTAATTTCTAATGGCTTACCAGCTCCAGTTTCTACGAGGCCAGCTGTACAATGATTCTTATCCATGGAGTGTCATGATCCCCAGTGTGCCCACATACAATTCTCCCTTCCACCACCTTCTGGAGTTGGCTCCACTGGCTCACCATTCCTTTTTTTTTTCTTAAGGCCCCTAAAACTAGCTTTTCTATCTATATAAGTAAGATATTTTAGGATTATTTCAAAGTGCCCTTTGTGAGGGAGGAAAGAAAGATTATGATTTACCTAAGTGCTAGAAATATCCAATCAGAATGTTGATAACTGTACCAAAACAAAACTATACGTTATACTTACCTATATATCCAGAAGCACTGAAATCTGGTAATTAAACCTAGGCACAGAATAAACCTAAATACAATATACTACCTTGTATTAAGGTCTCAAAATTATCTCAGCCTTAACATGATCATAACTATTTTTTAAATGAATTTAGAAATTTTCAAACAAGTATCTTAACCAATAAAAATGTTAGAAAAGCAACTTTAAAAAAAATGATAATAGCTATTACTTTTTGAGTACCTACCATTCACCGTGCACTCTCTGGGAATTTTACATGTAATAATTATTTAATTCTCACAAGTTGTAAGGTAGGTACTATTAGCAAGACTATTTCACAGATGAGGAAATAGATGCATACAAAATAAATAACTTGCCCAGGAATATATAATTTCTCAGGTCTCTTAGGGTTCTAAATTTTTTTATACCTATGTCAAGATACTAAAATCATAAATTTAATCCAGGATCTAAACCCACATAGTCTAACACCAAGAGTCCATGCTATTAACAACAAGCTTATAAATGGTTACAGCTCTGACTGGTGTTAATAATTGAAAGCACTCAACTGGAAAACCCAAATGCTTCAAGAATTGCAAGTGTAAATAATTTGCTTACATCAAGATCAGGGAGAAAACACAAAGTCATTCCTGATAGATCAGTAATCTCTTAAATATAGTTTTTGAAAGAAATATTTTCCTGGTAATAATAATTACCTAGCTTTCTTGTAATAATATTTCTTTTAAATTCAATTCTAAAAAAATCTGAGAAAGGTACAAAAATAGTACATGAAAGCTAAGTCTCAAAATGAACAAAACTAATATTTATTAATCCTTAATAAAGTGAATTATGTTTGTTACAGTTTGGTTTTCCTTTTATTACATTACCATGAAGGCTTTGGGAAGACAGTGGAGCATCAGTGCAGGATCCCTCTTCCCTCTAGGTGCAGCACAGAATTTGGAAAATCACAAAACTTTAAGTCAAGTTTTGCTTAGTTACGTGGCCCTAAGGCAGGAGACACAATCTCTCTCAGCTAAACATCTTTATCTATAAAACCAGGAAATATGTATAGTTCCCAGCGTTGTTTTCAGGATTAAATGAGATAATAAAATAAAGTGTCTGGCACACAAGCAACCAATCCTTTCCCAATGCTACGATGCTAATATTCCAGCATAACAGTTAACGGCACAGTTTCTAGAGTTAGATACATCTTATTTTGAGACCCATTTTCATCATTTATTGGCCGAGGATTAAACAACATTCACAGCACAGAGTTTGGCACATAAATGCTGAATAATTATATAACTTACACTACTAAAAGGTAAAAGGAGGTGCCAACAAAAGATAACCAGCAAGCCAACCTAGAAAAATAATAAGTTAGACTCTAATCCTTCTGTGCGTTCCTACCAAGCTGTATGTCCATGATCAACTTGTTTCATCTCTCTAAAAGCATTAGTTTACTCATCTGTTTCTTCCAGGTCTAAATTTTTATACCTACGTCTGTCTGGCTACCAAAATCATAAATTTTACCTTGAAACAACCACCACCCTCATACATATATACGTATTCACCCTCGGGGAAAAGGAAAAGAACAAACCAATAGGAGACTGAGAAATCTAGAGATTCAGAGAAATGGCCAAAACCAGCATGCTCTACAACTCCAGTTGAAGATTTTATCAGAAACATGTTAATGCCAAATACTTTAAATGAGAAAATAAACATTTCAAAAGGGGACACCAAACAATAATGAAAAACAGTGTTAAATTTATAGTTGCTACCAAAAACTGAAATACTTACCAGGCGCTTCTAGTACCTGACTCTCCTGAAATGTCCGTCTCGCATGCCGGTAGGCTCATGGCAGCCAAATACATTCTAGGTCAGTGGTTCCCAAACAAGGGCCATTTCACCCCCAAGGGGATTCTGGCATTATCTAGAGTCAGTTTGTGACTGTCACAATTAGAAAGTGAGGGCTACTCGCATTTAGTTGGTGGGGGCCAGAGATGCCATTAAACATCCCACATTGCACAGGACAGTCCCACAACAAAGAATCATTCAGCCCTAAATGTCAATATTACAGAGGTCGACAAACCCTGTTATAGGTGATCTGACCAAGAATCACAGTGACTCTCCTGGGAAACAGAACTGAGACTAAGAAATTAAAGTTTACTACAGACGGTCCTCTTGATCAGAGCAGAGATCTTTTTAAGAAGTGTGATACGAAGTAAACGTCTAAGAGAGAATAAAATGAGCAAACAGAAGGCAAAACAGACGTGAAATAAACATTGCCTCAGTTTCTAGCAGTCTTCCACTTCCTGCTTCTAGGCCAGCCTAGCTGCCTTCCTGTCCGTGAGCCTCCAATACCTCCATAGAAATTTTCGATGTATTACATAAAGTAGACTTGGTTTCTATTATTTGTAGCCAAGAGTCCTACGCGCACACATTACCCACAGAAAACTGCTAAGGTAGAAGAATCATCTACAGCAGAATATGCAATAGTTCAACACAAGTAAATCAAAATAAATTTGGTGAAATTTTATAATAATGAAAAACCAATGGTGAGGCATGGAAAAAAGATCAGTAAAAACTAATCTATAATATAAGGACATCAGAGGATATAGAAAAGGCAAATAATGCGGAAACCAGGGAAAGTGTCAAAATTTCCTAAACCAGAAGGACAACCAAAATCAAAGGAAATAGGTGATAAATTATGTAAATGTTAAGAAATAATCCTTTAAGAAAGACTTGTCAAACATCTACCTATCAAGCTCTTAAGCTTTATGAGGAAGAATTTTATACAACTCAATAGCACAAGAACAAATTATAAAATGGACAGAAATGGTAATTATGTGACCTGATGGAGGTGTCAGCTAACGCTATGGTGGTAATCACGTTGCAATATATAAATGTATCAAACCAACAGTTGTCCACCTTAAACTTACACAATCGTGGTATGTCAATTATATCTCAATAAAGATGGAGAAAAAAGAGAGGAAGAATTTTATAGTATAAAAATAAAAAATTTTTATATGCTGCCAAGAAGAAAGAAATATATAAATATAAAAGGATATGCATGACCAGACTTGAGAAAGGAACAGCTTGATAGAAAATTTGCCCAGAGCTGAAGCCATCTTGACACAGCCCATGGCCAAGATGACTTTTCTCTTTGAAAATAGTTAATAATTTCAAGAAACAGAAAACTGGAAATAATTAGATGAAAGAAGTTATAAATACATTAGAATTTTTCCAAACAGTAGGGTTAATGACAGAACAAAAGAAAATAGAAAATGAAAGATATAGAGAGAGAAGATTTCATAAGGTTTTCATACTAAGATTTAAAAGTGCAGGTAAGCTAAAACTAGGGTTATAAAAGGGAAAACATAAATACACTGGATAATAAAGCCAAATTTAGAGTAACTTTTTGCCCATCCATAACTGCAAAGAAAACTCAGGTTAGTTCAAAGCATCTTTATGGACTAACCTCTGCATTGCAACCTGCCAGGTATAATATCTCTCAGCAAACAATGAAGAAACTACTTTCTCCCTACGTGCTGAACGCATCGACTCGTTTAAATATTTATTGAGCGTCAATTTGGTGCCTGTCACCGTCAAAGGTACAAGAATTCTACCAGTGAACAAGATCAAGTTCCTGCTCTCACAGAGCTTATCATGTAAAGCAGCACTGTCCAAGAGAAATAACGTGAGCTACATATCATTTTACAGATTCCAGTAGGTACATTAAATTTTTTAGATTTGTAAAATTAATTTTAATCTATTTTATTTAATCTGATATGACTAAAACAGGTCAACATGTAATCAATATAAAAATATTCATGTGATATTTTACATTCATTTTTTCATACTAAGTTTTGAAATACAGTGTGTATTTTCACACAGCTCTTCTATATTACGACAAAGGATATTTACTCATTAGCTGCCACATTGGACAGTGCCAACCAAGGAAGGGAGATAGACAGGGGCTACTAATTTTTTTCATTTCAAATCTTGTCATATTCTTTCACTGTTTAACTGTCTGCATGTATTTCTCTGATAAAAATAACCAAAAAGAGTTTTCCACTCAGAGCAAATAGCAACTCCAAGTATTTATTTTACACAAAACTAGAAACAATCTATTATCAATACGAAAAATTCTGAACAAACTGTGGTATAGTTATACAATGGAATACTGACCTATATTATTTCAACATGGATATCTCAAAGACACACAATATAGAAAAAACGTTGCAAGATGATACATCTGGTATAGAATTTATGTAAATCTTTCAAACATACAAAGTTACAAACTGTGACACACACGCACACACACTACTGACAATTACAAGTGGAACAAAATGCAACTACTCAGAGGAGAAGGAGAAACATCATCAGGGTAGCATTAACCTGATACTTCAGGGTACTGCTTCAGGGTGGTACTCCCTGATACCGGGAGGGGAGAAGAAAGGGTTTGAGAAGAAGATCTGCAATAAGTATTCAACTATCTCTATAATGTCTTATTTCTTTTTTAAAAAATGTGATTAAAACATTAACGTCTGATAAATCTGGTGGGTATCTAGGCATTCTTCTATGTTATTTGCTGTATTTTTCTGTGTGTGTGAAATATCTCCTTTTGAAAATATGCTTTATTCACACACTAAGAACAGACTGCAGAGTTTATTGGTATCAGAAACTTCTGATAAATAAACATTTTTATAAAAGAAAATATTCTTTCTAGAGACCTCCTTAAAACTTAAATATCAGTTTGACAGAATTAATCATTCCATACTGAATCTGGCCCTGGAGTTAGTTGTCGATTATCAGCAGAGTTATAAAAATATATTGATTCAAAAGCTAAACCCAAGCCCAGATACAATATGAAGAGAATCTAGAACTCCTCTACAGTATCCATAGAATATATCTTTTCTCAAAGCTAAAAGGTTTATATTTACCTAAAGCTATGCTCAGAGGTCTCAACGGCTGATGCAGCACCGTGACTATGAACTGTCAACATTAGGAATGTATTTACCAAACTTAACATTCTGCTCAGTGTAAAAACATAAAGGAATCAGTAATTGTACACTTTATTCTAGACGCTAACCAGAAATAATGGCATTTCTTTATGCAAAATGTGGACGAACAGCAATTTCTCTAGTTGCCCTATTAAAATACAGTACAGCAGCAAATCTCTCAAGATATATTTATAATATATATAACATATATGTGTATATATACATTTATTATATATACTTTAGATATAGGTACTATATATACTTTTGATATTTTACAGAAAGCAAATGGACAAAACATGTGTTATTACTACTACTATAATAGCCAGAATTCATTAAGAAACAAGGGTAGATGATCTCTCCCCCCTGCAACCCACCTCTACCTCTACCACACCTCCTCCAACCAAATGCCTTAGAGTAGATTATGTATCACAGAAATATGATCAGGATGGATAGTAATGATAGCCTGAACCCTCCTTCAGAATAAACCTTATTAAAAAAAGCTCTGTTAGAATATCAGTTTTAAGAAAATAAAAATGTTGATAGAAAGTTATTACTACAGAAAATATGACTGCCTATCTAGAAAGAGAATTAAAGGAAAAATTATTAGATGCAATACAAGTACAGTAAGGCAACCAGACCCAAGACTGACACACAAAAATCACTAGTCTTCCTGTATACCAGCAATAAGCAATTAGGAAATGCAATGCAGAAAGATTACATTTACAACAAAAATTATTAAATGACAACGAATAAGCCTAACAAGAAATGTCCAAAACAATATGAAGAAAATGAAAAATCCTTCACTTAAGGACATAAAAGATGACCTAGACTGGCAAAGGGACACCACGTTCTTGGATCTAAGGACACCCTAATGCTGCACTGTCAATTCACCTCCAAATTAACCTATAATTCAATACAATCACTAGGAAAATCCCATCAAGATTTCTAAATCTTAACAACCTGATCCTAAGGATCTTTGGAAGATATAATATGCAATAACATCCAAATAAACTTTGAAAAAGAACACAATAATGGGAAGCTACACAGATAAACATACGCTTTAAGTTTATAATTAAATTATATTATAATTAAAGTAATATGTTAACAATGTTCAGGAAGCGAAAGATCAATGGAACCATGGAGAGAGTTTTAAAAGATCAGTGTAAATCTGAGAATTTAATATATGAGAAATATGACTCCTCAAAACAGTGGGAACTGATGAACTACTCACTAATTAGTATCAGTACAACGGAAACACATTATTTCCATCCTCAAATACATACATTCATATACATAAACATACATATAAATTTTAGATAAGTTCAAGCTGGTAATGTAAGGACAAAAAATACCAAAAGAAAAAAACAGGACATTATTTAATAATCTTGTAAACAAATATTCATCAATAAGAAAATGGTTACTATCTAAACAAAATGGTTAAATATATATCTAAAGTATGGAACACTATAAAGCTGTTGAAAGAAGGAGAAATCTACACATACTAGCAAAGAAATGTCTTCCAGACATATTAAGTACAAAAAACAAATTTAAAAGGAAAAAATTCATATAGTATAATGCCATTTACAAAATGTCAAGAGAAGTATTAAGATGTACACTCATATATATGTAAACACACAGACAAGTTTTGGGAAAATACACAAACAATAAGCAGTAGTTTCCTCTAATAAAGGAATACGGATTGTGGGTAGGAATATCAAAGGTAACTCTGAGGTCTATACGCTTCCGTACTGACTGTGTGTGTGCGCGTGCGTGCGTGTGTGTGTGTGTGTGTGTAGGATTGGCCCTGAGCTAACATCTATGCCAATCTTCGTCTATTTTGTATGTGGGACACCTCCATCCAAAAACAGCTTGATGAGCAGTGTGTAGGTCCACGCCCAGGATTCGAACCCATGAACCCGGGGCAGCCAAAGTGGAACGCCTGAACTTAACCACTACACCACCGGGCCAGCCCCTGTACTGATTTCCTTTTTACACTGAAATACCTCTTCCTATCTTTTTATACAATTAAAAAATACAAATTTCAAAATAAAAGAAAGCTACTATAACAAAAACTTTCACGTTATCAACTTTTCTTTCCTCTAAGAAACAGATGAGTGATACGAATTGTACCTGTTGGTATTGCTAGTTTTAGGAAAGTGTTTTCTTAATAACTGTCTGGAACCACAAAATGCTAAGTGGCAATCTTCAGTCCTAACTCAGTATTGTTATTTTAATTTGCTGGAATTAGAAGAGAGAGGAACGTGCTAACCAAATTGCATATGTTCATATTCTATATTATATTAAGCCACAAAACATTTCCTTTGACTTTGACCACATCAAGTGAAAGGTTTCTAAACCCTCCCTCTCCTTGGAAAGCAAACCAGGGAATATAAATTGCCTGGGCCTGCTGAGCTTTGTGTTCTGCTGGATTAAAAGCCAATACTGGCAGAGTTCACCATGGAGGAGCAGGCAGTACCACCACCACCACAGACTCAGCACGCTTACAATATGAAGCAGAGGGCTAAAAAGCTCAATGTAGTTATTTTTTTAAGCAACCAAAGCTAAATTTGGCATAGTATTATATTTAATGTGTATTAATCTATGCATTTGAGTAAAAGTTCAACTGAAAATAATACTGAGAAATTTTTCTAATTAGTATAATGACAAGTTTACATACTGATATTATGCACTCAATCCAAAAATGCAGAGATTACTAACCAATAGCTATTGTACAAAATATCACACTTCCGCAGATAAAGACACACAAAACAAGACTAATTTTTTAGCTGTTTCATGAGGGTGTTCATCAACATCTATTTAAGCAGCATCATTCACTCGGACAGCAGTTCTAAATTATACCTAACAACTCTCTCGGAGACATTAACATAGGCAATTACTGTAGAATAAGTGAATAAAGAAACACAGAAAACACTCTTTCTGTTAAGCTAAAAATTTTTCTTAATTCTGCCATATTACATAAAAAAGAAAAAAAGGTTATTCTAAGTTGCATACTGCAATAACAAACTAAATATATCACTATAAGTGGTTACACAGATTCTAATTCAAGATCATTGGAGGACTCCATTTTAAATATTAACATTCTATAAGATAATGCCTCCCTAAAATTATGTTTAGCCTCAAAACAAACACCCTAGCATATAAGCTCCTACATCTGGATATTCTATACACCTGGATGTACATTAGGATACAGAGAAAAAAATAGCTACCTACACAGTTTTATCATGCAAAACTATTACTAATCAGACATGTTGTCATTTAAAATGTTAATTGACAATGACTATTATAGAAATATAGAAAAGGACGTAGAATAAGAAAAAATTATTCCACAATTACTCAGAAACACCTACTATGTGGCAAGTATTGTGTGTAAAGGATACAAGGTAAAGAAATCAATTTTTACAACCCAATATCTTAGAATCCAAGAGTCATTTACACAAATATTTACGCAATCAGTATACAATATTGTCAGTCAGTAGTTTTCTAAAGATCTTCTACCAGTATGGTCTAATAAATCAATTACAAATATTAGAGGGTATATATAGCTAATATTTTATACTCTTTTCCACATTCATAAAGAAACATGGCTTAGTACATTCATCCTCTTATAGTAGCTCAATACACTATCACTGATACCTGTTAAATCTTCTTGACAATTTCTAAAAAGCCAAGAGGAGAAAAGAAGAGTTGTAATCTATCAACAGGGGTGGGGAAGAGGGGGCAGGCGGAGTGCAGGGGGGGATATAAAACGCTTTAAATAAGAAATATTAGAAACACTAAGGCTAGAGGTTAAGACAGTAGTTCAATGTTACTGTGAAATTCCAAATAGCATTGTTGACTGCCTACTGCTCCCTTCATTAGATCACAATAACATCTAAGTCTCAATCCACAGCCACAGAGGACATAGATCTAACCCCAGCCTACTATCCTGAAAATCTTATCACAGGTCCCAAGGGAGATGGGGTAAAGAAGCCTAAAGATCTTTGCATATACACATATACATAGGTACACATACACATACCCAAGAAGGTTAACTACACACCATCATATACCAAAACTACAGAATTACAAATAGGTATCCCAATTTCTTTGGTCTCTAGTCTTTTTCAATTTGGGCAAGTATGGTTTTCTGAGGTTCAAATGAAAAAACAGATATTAAGTACTTAGCACATGCATGGCACACAGCACTCAATAGGTGGCAATTATATCTTCACCACTTCTTCCAGGAACTGAGGCCCATCCTAAGTCCATCAGCAGAACCCCGTGTGTCCTACCTGCCTTTTCCCTGACACTCAAGATTCTTTCAAAAGCATGTCTCTCAACAGACCTTCAACATATGAATACTTAAAAAAAGAGAGATAAAAAAACAAAAAGATTTTTTAAAAAAGTTGAGGCCAAAGCAAAAAGACATCATCTCTTCCTGCCATCAAAAGATGGCACAAGACAAGGGCCGGCCCGGTGGCACAGCAGTTAAATTCTCACGTTCCGCTTCAGTGGCCCACGGTTCGCTGGTCCAGATCCTGGATGCAGACATGGCACCACTTGGCAAGCCATGCTGTGGTAGGTATCCCACATATAAAGTAGAGGAAGGTGGGCACAGATGTTAGCTCAGAGCCAGTCTTCCTCAGCAAAAAGAGGAGGACTGGCAGCAGATGTTAGCTCAGGGCTGATCTTCCTCAAAAAAATAAAATAAAATAAAAAATAAAAAGATGGTACAAGACAGTGGACACTTGCCTGTGGACCAAGTTTAGCGGACACTAGACTAGGAATAAAGGGACTTTTGAACCACTTCCAAGAAAAGAGTTATATACAGTATGTTTTCTGACACAACTGACAATTGTTGAATCACCTTTAATCCATAACTCTTCTTAATGTCACATTACCAACGGTTCTCAAAGTGTGGCCCCCAACCAGCAGCATCACCTGGAAATTTGTCAGAAATGCAAGTTCTCGAATCCAATCTCAGACCTGAATCAGAAACTCGGGGGGTGGGACCCAGCAACAAGCTCTCCACACTAAAGTTCAAGAATGACTGTTCTATATGATTTGGTGAAGTATCCAGAGAGAAACTCCAAATTCATCTACTCTAGAAGAAATCTGTTAAGATTGATGAGGTTAACATTCTGAAGTATACTGAAATCTCATGTGTGCGGTACATGAGAAAAAGCCCAATTTGGTCACAAAATCAAGAGTATAAAAGTCCTACTAAAACATGCTTTTAACAAGATACTTTATAACGAGAGGTAAAAATAATACAGGGAGGCACAAAAAGGTCATAGAGAAGATGTCAGATGAAGGAGGTTATAATAGAAAAAGTCATTAAATATTAACCAGCAAACAAATGTGCCAGCTTAGAATGAGGTCTCTATCTAAACTTTACATTTGCATTGGCCTGTGTTTCTGGTTCAGCTTCTCTGAAGGAAGAAACATCCGAACGAACAGTGAGTGAAAAAGAACCATGGGCTGTGTTGTCCTCTGACTGACACCCAGTCTCTTAAGGCAAATCTCCCTGAGAGGATAACATTTACCTTCAGAGGAAGGTAGGACTAATGTGACTTCATTCTCCTATGATTTCAGATCCCCAAATTTCTCTCTTATTTGCTGCTTCCTAAAAGTCCTTTAACAATCAAGAGTCACTTGAGAGAAAAACAGACTTGAGAGAATATAGAGACAAAATGTAAACGCTAAGACAATCCTACACTTTTAGCATGCCATCATGATGACAATAGCAGTGTTTTAGATAGTTTACAAAACATTCTCACATACTACTCATATAATCTTCACAACCATCTTGAGGTAAATAACAATGACAACAAAATTGCTAACTTTCGAGGACTTAGTGCTTGGCACTTCGTGAAGAGCCTTACATAATTTTATTATTTAATTCAACAATCTGCTGAGGCTGGAATCATAACCATTTACTAATGTCAAACATGAGGCAGGATTTGAATCCAATTCTATCTAATTCTAAAACCCATGTTCTCTAAATTTCTAGACTATGGCAAGATTTGGAGATAAAGGCTCGAGTTTCAGTCCCATAATTTACCAGCTATATGACCTTGGGAAATCACTTAACTCTCCTGATTCTTCATCTATAAAATGGGAGGATTAATACTCGCCCTCACCTACTTCAGAGTAGTTATAAAGATCAAATGAGATAAAGGACATAAAAGGTCTTCATAAACTTTAAAAAAAACTACACAAATGTAAATTATCATCATCATTCCTGATTTTGATAGAGAAAGAGAGGGGACAGGAAAAAAACCAACATAGAATGTGGGCTGGAGAGGGAAAGATGCTGGTTTTTCTTTTGTTTGGCTTTCGTTTTCTTTTTAAAGCATGCCGAAGAACCTCAAGGAGAAACATCAGACTTCATAATGTACCTGGGACCTTACTGTCAATTAGGCTGCAATAACAGAATCTGTACCACAGCTTATTCTGTCACTTTGTTAAAAACACAGATACAGGGTGCCTGCCACAGGGTCCTTAGTGGTTAAGTTTGCGCACTCCGCTTCAGCGGCCCAGGGTTTCGCCGGTTCGGATCCTGGGTGCGGACATGGCACCGCTCATGTGATCTCTCCTTTTTCATCCTCTATATCAAATCATGAAGTCCTCTAAGTTCCATAAGGACAGGGACTCTTGTTATGTTCACAGCAACATCCCCAGTATGTAACAGGTGCTCAAAATACTTCTGTTTGTTGAATGAATGAAACATCCCTAGAATGAAACATCCCTAGAATGAAACATCCCTAGAATTTACCCCTCCTATTTCCACTGCCTCCACTCAAGGCCAGCCTTTCAGCATTTCATTCTTGGGTTTGTTGATGTATCCTGTAAACTAATCAATGAGGTAAACCGATACAGACTCATTTTCCATAACCTAGCCCCATCCAACGTCTTCAAAGTTTTCTTCCCACTGCTTCTCAATTAGTATCACAAAAATCTTAGAGTCAGAAGGTACCTTAGAGTAATCTAGTCCAACATTTTAAAGATAAAGAAACCAAAGATGGCAAGTGACTAAATCACCCAGCCAGGTGAGCCAGGACCAGAACTTGATTCTTGCCATTTTGCTCTAGGATTCACTCCTGGAGGATTTGCTTCATTCCTGACAGAGGTCTCCTCACTATCCCATGCACAAATTATGTTCATTCCCACTGTTCATGCTCAAGTTGTTTCTCCTGCCCAGTCTGCCCTCTTTTTCTTGCTCCATAGATCCAAATCCTATCCATCCTTCAAAATCTCTTCCCATTCCATTTTCCACGACTTCCTCCTTCTCTGAAAATCTTATGTCCTGAATGAGATGCTAGAGGAAAAGGATCACCGTTGCCTAATGGGCCAAGTTTAATGCAAACTAACACTTCCTACAAAGCAAAGTGACTTGGATGATTTCTTCCCTGAAAACTATTCACTCATTCTTTCCTCCTGTGTTTTAGGAAGTGATGTCAATAAGATTAACCCATATAGTGCCTTCATAAAATCTTCATATATGTGAAAGAGCAGCTCACTCACATCTTTAACAGCAGACATGCAATGCCTAAATGGCCCCAAATCACTTACAGCTCCTTCATTAAGAAATAACTCAGCTTATTCACAAAGTCCAAACCCAGAACCCTCTGATACTACTCACCTAGCAGCTACAGCTCCTTGGTTCATCTCTTTCTTTGCATACCACCATCGATCATTATTTCCTCTAAAACTCCATTTCTAACGAATGGTTCACACTTCTTTTTCTTCCTCCTCTTCCCTACATTGTGCAGTATAAAACATCCTGTCTCTTTTATCTTTCATTATTTCCTATATGCCTCTTCAGTGAAACTCCACTTTGCTACCTCTCATCCAACCTCAACTATCCATATCCAGTCCTTTAGACAGAAGTCACATCTATCTTTTCCGTCTCTCTCAGGTCCTAGTGTATCTCAACCCCACGAAGGTCAATTCTGTTTTTCCCCCCTTCTCCACTCTTCCTTCCTCTAGAAAAGTGGTCTCAAAAGTGGTGTGGCTGCAGCTCAGGGAAACTGCAAAAGGATCCACTGGGCTGCAGGAAAAAAAATACATTAGAACTCTTATAATACTTATTTTTTCATCTCATCGTTTCTTAAACTCTGTTTCTGTGTACATTTATAAGTTACATAACATATTAGTACAGTAGGACTAGTAATTTATAAAGATACATAAATTCTTGGAGTAAACGCTCTTTCACTGACAAGAGTGTATGATTAAAAGAGTTTGGAGACAACCATTCTAAAAATACCTTGCAAATGAGGTCAAAGTAATGGTTCCAGACTATACAGAGGAGGTATTATTTATGTATGTATACATACACATATACGGTAGGAAGAAAAACGCTTGTTCATATCTAAAGTCCTAACCATGCCCACCAACCTCTCACCTCCGCCAGCCATCTCAGAATGGTGTCCTACTCAAAAGAGCAGAACAGAGGATGGTTTGGCAAAGCCCTTCATTTCCAGTTTGAAAAAAAAGAAATATTCAACAGCGCTGGGATACCTTATCTTTCCCATAGAAGGGTATTTCAGGGCACTGCTTACTATCCTGACACTGCTCATGGCCTTATACATACACTTTTTACGCCACTATCTCCTGAGATTCAGTTCCTATTTCCCAGTCCCTCAAGGCACAACTCACGTTCCCTTCGCTCAAGACCGATGTATACTAACACCTCCTGGAGTGAGCTCACACCTCCCTTCATCCTTCCCTCCCCTGGGGATACTGTCCACGTCCTCCCCGAGACGCACAGTCCCGTCCCAGGATAGAGGACAGTCCATCCACGGTCCCTAAGACCACTTCTCTTTCCTCCTCCGCCCTCGGGAGCTGCCAGCCAGGCTGGAGTCGGGAGGGGGGAGGGGTGTGACTCGTCTCCCGTGACTGGCCCAGATGGCAGCCGATTCCGCCCCCACTCCTGGGCACCCCTCGACCCCCCAGGGCTGCCTGTCGGCCTCGCACCCCGCCCCAACCCCACGCCCGGCCTCCCCCACGCCCCCACGCCGGCTCCCGGCCGCACTCACCATGCTGGGTGAAGATATTGAAACCGGCCTCCGCGGTGCGTCCCGCCAGGTCCCGCCTGCGGCCGGAGGGCCTGGCTGCACTGCTGCCCCGGATCCCGCGGGGCTGCGGCTGCTGAAGCCCCGGAGCCTCCCCGACGCGGCCCACCTGCTGCCCCATCCCTGCGCTCGCGTACTCCCGCGCCCCCGCCGATCCCCGGTCACATTCCTCCTCGGCTCCGGCCTCGGGCTCTTGGCGCTGCTCCGGCCTCTCCTTCCCACTCCAGGCCCCGGCCCTGAACGGCCGAGCCGCCGGCAGCTCCGCACCCGGTCTCCTCACAGCAGCCGCCGCGCCGCCTCTCCGCGACTCACAGATCCTCCTTTTCCCTCCCCCGCCCGCGGCTCCGCGCCCCCAACGCTGCCGCTGCCGCCGCCGCCATCTTTAAACCACCGAGCGCCGGGAGAGCGTGGGACAGAGCGCCTCCCGCCCCCCCGCCCGACCAGTCACCTCCGCTGCTCGGAGGGAGGGCGGCCCGCGGCCCCGCCCCAGCCCCGCCCCGCCCGCGCCGCCCCCGCCTTCTCGCTGGGTGGGTCCCCCAGCGCCCACCTCGTCGGCACGTCTACCGCTGCTTCAGGTTTTTCGGCGTCTGCGTTTCTTCGCTGCGCCTCGGTCTCCCACGTCTGGAGCCGCCTTAGCCGACCCATCCCACGTTCGGCTCCACATGCTACCGCCTTTTGGGGTTGGTCAGTCTAAAGCCTTCTCTGTCCCACCTCCACCTGTCAATCGATCCGTCGGCCTGAGCGGCCCAGGTGCACAGCTCGTTAGTAGGCACAGTTGGGAGAAAAGCACAAGGCATTTGGTGCTTGCCATCCGGGTGATGATCCCTAAAAATGCCCAGGAGAATCCCTTTAAACAGCCTTGTCAGCGGCCTAGAGTCAGAATTAAAATTATACAAAATTTACGTGAAGGTAGTAAATTATTTCATGACGGAATTATTTCATGATGTTAAATTGCGCTCGCCTTGATTGTCTGCACTTTTCAGTCTCATTGGAGAAGCACTTGTGGCCCCAATCCTCATATTACATTACCATGAATTCCTCTTGAACTTTACCATCTAACCACATGTGTGTTTCTGTTACCCTTACAATGCTTGACAGTATGGAAAACTAATCTTCCCACTGGCATGCTTTATATACCGTGCACGTGGTCAGGTCTTCTTTTGATGACAAAGAAGCAGAAAAATCTATCTTTGACCCTGTTTCTGAGTCAGAACTTACGCGTCTTTAACTTATATTGTCTAAAGAGAGTGACTCAAGCAGAAAAGTGTTTCTTGTACGCGCAAACACATATATATATATAAATATTCACTTATCATCTTCCCCACTGCACATTCTTGCATCTTAATATTGATCCAGTTTCTTAAATTCTCAAAGAACTTGATAATTATCCTCCTGCTATTCCTTTGGCTTCCCTGTTTTCTTTATAAAAAGTATCAGTTATTGGAGGTAACACGCTGAGAATTTACTTAAAATTAAAGCAGAGAGGATGGGCACCATTGCAAAGAAGCATTAGAACAACCACTGGGATAGGTTTTGGGAGGAAAGTGGATGCAGCTCTCCTTTACAAGTCTTTCATGGAACCAGGCTAACCTTAGATGAACCAGCCACTGACGCTGATAGTCACTACTATAAGAGCATTATGAAATTATTCCATTGCTATCCAGGGCGTGGCCAGAAATAACTGAAATTGCCCCCGAAATGGGAACAGAAACACTGTGCTCTAGCCTTGGATAGAATATGAATTTTCCGTTTGGATCAAAGTTTTCCTGTGCTTAAAATACTTTTTTTTTTTACTTTTAATTCCCAAAATGTTTGCAACTACTGAAAAAAAAAAGTCATTCACAAGTGATAAAGGTGATCATAGAGCCAGAATTTGGTTTGCTGTTTGATTATCCTGGAGAATTCTAACTTGGGGATAACAGTCTGCTAATTCATGCATGGTATATAAAAGATAAGTCTATACTATACTATACTATGAGTATAGTGCAGTGGTTAAGGGCAGGGACGTTGAAGCCAAATTGCTTGAGTCCAAAACTGGGCTCTGATACTTACTAGCTATTTGCTCTTGTGTAAATACTTAACCTTTTTGTGCATCAGTTGTTTATCTGTGAAGAGGTGGTAACAATAGTACCTACCTTAGAGGGCTCTTGTGAGAATTAAATTGGTTAATATATATAAAGCACTTAAAACAGCATATAGCATATAACGTGTCATACAAGCACTATTAGTACCAAAAATATGAAGTTTTCAGAAGTCCATCAACTTTTGCAAGCGTAATTTCTTCAAGTGTTCTATATTTAGATTATGGAACACATTGTACGGTATCTATTCAGGTGAGCCCCCCTCTACCACCTGCCACCTTGCATTTAACTAAAAAACACCAATCAACCAATAAAAACATATAGAATCATATATCACTTTATTAGTCATTCCTACCTGATTATCACCAGCTACCTGCATATGTAACTATTACATAATACCTTTGTTTTGCATGTGAAGATTCCTCTACCCTTGATTCTTAAGATCCTATACAGAGTAAAGCAAATATCTTCTAAGTGGAGACTTAGGATACATGCATTATCTTGTGGATATTTTCCATTCTTTCGTTTTCAAAGTGAAATAAGAACTTTCAGAATTGGGAGGGTAGTGATAGGCTAGAGAGAAACCTAATTAATTAGGTGTGGGAAACTATTTATCTCAATATACCAAGCCCAAGTGATTTGCCTGAGAATTTCATTTAAACATGTAAAACATGAAAACAATCCCAAGTAGTACCATCTCAGACTAACTGAGGGCAGCTGTGAACTCCAGGCAGGGAAGGAAAGCAGGTGAAAAAAGTAGCAGGGATGCTGCACAGTAGCACAGGGACGGCTTCAGCCGAAAGATGGCCAGGGGCTAGCATGAAAGATCAGACACATCACCAGCAACAAGGCACACTGAAGACAGAGATGCTCACCGTCTGTACCTTCCCTGTAATAAGAGCAAGGAGCTTGTGAGCAACACTTCACTGGTCCTTGTCTTTACTAGACGGCAGTTCCAGGCTACTGCCACGTTCTTACATTATCTCCCGTATCTACTTCTTTTTCTACACCTCTGTGGACACAGTCTTCATTTAGACTCAGGTCACCTCTCTGTCAGATTCTCCTGCTACTTGCCTTTTCTTCCTGGGTTCCTCACCTTTAGCACCAGGGAATATAGGAAAACAAAGAGATTTCTTCCTCTCGTTGCTTTGACCGTATTCCCCCTCCCCTTCATCAATTCTAAATTTTTCACCTGATGTTTCAAAATTATCTTCCAGGATACCTTGGATTATAATTGTCTAATGCTCATCATCTCCTGTTCTTCAAACCCCCAACCCTTCTATGGGAGGCATATATGTTTTATCCAATTAGTCTCTTTCTGAGATATCTTCTTTTAGCTACGACTTTGAAAACAATCGTATTATCTCCAGAGTGGCTCCCGAGCAACTCCTCTTACAGTATTCAGGATTCTGCTCAGACGCTGCCTCCTTCATTAGAGAATTTCAGACTCATCCATAGAGACCTCACAGCTTCCCTGGACTCAACTTGGTCCAGACCTAAAACAACCACAGCTGTTAACAATTCTTTGCTTATAAAATTCAATCACCTTCCTCTACATCCCTCAAATGTGTTTAATTTTGACACGTGGCTCAGTCTCACAGGGTTGGAAAGAATCTTAGAGATCATCTAGGCTAATCTCCTGGAATTCCCTCTATGACAACTCCAGTCAGGGGGCCCGTTTATTCTGAAGGTTCTAATTGTTAAAAAGTTCTTCCTAAAGATAAACTGACACGTGCCTCCCTGAAACTTCCACCTGTTTCACTCCTGGTCCCAGTTCTATTCAGTAGCGACACAGAACAAATCGAAACTTTCTTCTACACAACAGCCCTACGAATATTTGAGAGCTGTCATGTTTTCCCAAATCTTTCCTTTTACTTGAATACACGCATATGCTTGTATAGTTAGGTTTATCTCTGTCTATATTATCTACGTGGGCTGAAAATGTTTATGTAGGTAAACTGGAAGAAAAAAGGTTGTCATTTCATATGTAGTATCTTTCTTTTTTTCCCAACTTTATTAAGATATAAACGACGTAGAACATTGTATAAGTTTAAGGTGTACCACATATTGATTCGATATAGTTGTATACTGCAAAATGATTACCACCATAAGTTAGCTAACACCGCCATCACGTCACATAATTACCATTTCTTTTCGGGGGTAAGAGCATTTAAATACTACACTCTCAGCAACCTTCAAGTATATAATATATCATTGTTAACTACAGTCACCATGCTGTACGTTAGATTCCCGGAACTTATTCATCTTACAACTGGAAGTTCGTGTTCTTTGACTAACATCTCCTCATTTCCCCTGTCCTCAGCTCCTGCTGGCCACCACTCTACTCTCTCTTTCTATAAGTTTGGCTTTTTCAGGTTCCACATTTAAGCGATATCATACAGTATTTATCTTTCTCTCTCTGACTTATTTCACTTAGCATAATGCCTTCCATGTCAATTTATGTTGTTGCAAATGGCAGGACTTCCTTCTTTGTCATGGCTGAATAATATTCCATTGTAGATAGATAGATAGATAGATATATGTGAGATATATATATATGTGAGATATATGTATATATCTCACATCTTGCTTTTCCACTATTTTTAAGCTGTTTGTGCACACAGTACTTTGGATTTTGTTTGTCTCTGCATTGTTGTATTAAGTCTTTAAAGGCCTATAAAGTGCCAAATACAGTTCCATTTACAGGCTGACACTTTACAAGTCTTCTTGGATGATCATGAGGAGGAGGATGGTTCTTATCTGGCTGTGATAGAATAAGCCATTCTCTTTGAAGATAAGGAGATGGAGTAAATGAACTCTTGTTGTTCCTTTTAGCCCCAAGGGACTATGAGTCAATATTTCTTTGATTAAAAAACTTTATAAATTATTAAGAGACCATTTCAAACAATTGGCAAAGTGCTATATAAATGTTACCAGTAGCAATAATAACATCTATTCATTTTAAATTAATAAATTAGTACTCAATCCTTTCCTATGGTAATAATGAAATAGCTGATTAAACAATCCATTTAACATGTATCCATCACTAACTACAGTGTAGTGAAATTGGGCCTGGTTTAGAATTTATGTGAAATGGGATTGTTTCAGTTATCTATTGCTGCATAACAAACTATCCCAAAACCAGCGGCTTAAAACAACAGTGACTTATTACTTCCTGCAATTGTATAGAGAGGCTGGGCAGTTCTTCTGCTGATCCCAACTAGGCTCACTCATGTAACAGCATTCAGCTGGAGGGTCCACTGAGCTGGGAGGTTCACAATGGCCTCACTCGCATATCTGGCAGTTGGTGCTGGTATCGATTAGGGTGTCTCGATTCTCCTCCATATGGCCTCTTGTTATAGGCTGAATTGTGTTCCCCCAAATTCATATGTGAAAGCCCTAACCCCCAGTACCTCACAATGTGACTGTATTTGAAGATAGGGTCTTTAAAGAGGTGATTACGTTAACATGAGGTCATTAGGGTAAGCCCTAATCCAATAGTCATGGTGTACTTAGAAGAAATTTGAACAGAGACACATGCAGAGGGAAGACCGTGTGAACACACAGGGAGAAGACAGCCATCTACAAACCAAGGAGAGGCCTCAGAACAAAGCAAACCTGCTGACACCTGCTCTCAGACGTGCAGCCTCCAGAACTTTGAAAAAAATAAATTTCTGTTGTTTAACTCACTGGGTCTGTGGTACTTTGTTATGGCAGCTCTAGCAAACTGATACAAACAATCTAACCTATTGGAGAATGAATGAGAGGCGTATTAGTTTGCTAGGGCTGCCAAAACAAAGTACCACAGATGGGGGGAGTTAAACAACAGAAATTGATTTCCTCACAGTTCTGGAGGCTAGAACTCAGAGACCATGGTGTCAGCAGAGCGATTCCTTCTGAGGGTCGTGAGGAAGAATCTGTTCTCTGCCTCTCTCCTAGCTTCTCCTGATTTGCTAGTAACCTTTGGTGCTCCTTAGTTTGTAGAATTGTCACTCCTATTTCTACTTCATCTTCACATGATGTTCTCCCTGTGTATATATCTGTGTCTAAATTTCCCCTTTTTATAAGGACGTCAGTCCTATGGGATTAAGACCCACCCTGATGACCTCATTTCAGCCTGATTACCTCTGTAAAGGCCCTATTTCCAAATAAGGTCATAATGTGAAGTACTGGGAGTTAAGACTTTAACAGGTGAATTTTGGGGAACAAATTCAACCCATAATGCTTAGCTTGCTCACAGCATGGTGGTCTCAGGATTTAAGACAGCAAGAACAGAAGCTGCAAGATCTCTTGAGACCCAGGCTCCAAGACTCTCACAACATTACTTCTACCACATTCTATTAATCAAAGCAAGTGACAAGGCCAGCCTAGATTTAAAGAATGGAGAAGCAGACTTCACCCCTTAATATAAAGGCCAGCAAAATAGTATGTCCATGTTTTCAGTCTTCCACAGGGTCATATCCTTTTTTATAATTAACTAGCTACCTGGCCTTGGGCTAATCATAAAAGCGTAGATTCTTAGAATCAGAAGGGACCCCAGCCAATCTTATTCCCACTATTGAATAAATTTCCTCTGCCCCCTTCCCACTCTCAAGCTTCCCTTCTTGGGCTATTCCCGGGAGAACTCATCAAGCCTCTGTGTCTGTTCTTACGCTTGTTCCTCTGCCTTGAAAGCCACTATGCCCCTTTTTTTTATTTCCATCTTTTTCCTGAAGCATAATGTTCATATAGAAAAGTGTACGCGCGCGCGCGTGCGCGTGTGTATGTGTGTGTGTGTGTGTGTACACTGCTTGATGAATTTCATAAACTAAACGCAACCATGTCATCAGCATGCAGGTCCAAAAGCAAAACATTACCAGCACCCTAGAAGCCTTCTCCACACTCTCTTCCAGTCTCTACCCATTTCCTCCCCAATCCCCAAAGGTAACAGCTATTCTGACTTTGATAGTATACATTAATTTTTGCATGCTTTTGTACTTTATATAATAGAATAATACAGTATATGATCTGATGAGGATTTTTAGGCTGGTTAATTTTAAAACAGTTTATGATGAGGATTTTAGGCTGGTTAATTTAAAAAAACTGCAGATGAGAAGCAAGCTCCTAGGATTGGAATTTGCTTGCTCTTTGAGAGATATTTGCATTTGTGAAGGAAGGGGAGATGACCTTGTAGGGACCTGAAATTGGCCACCCCAGGATATGTCTCTTTGGCATCGGGATTGTTTGGGCTGATTGCTTTCGATAAACTGGGACAGGGAAGGAGGCTCTGGGGAATGGAACTTGCCTTGTTGGGACACATTTACATTTGTAAGGCAAATCTCTATCTGTAAAAGGTGCCTCCCTCTCTGTACCGGGAAGAAGAAGAGAGATGACCTTATCCCTAGAAACTCTTAATGGGGAGGGCAAGAACTTAAGTTGGTTGCCGTCTGGCAAGCTCATGTAACTGATTTAGGGTGGTGGCTTCTGACCTTTACTTAATCCGATTTGATTCTTGTCTAAAAGTCATGGGATCACCCAACGACCAGACCCCACCTGCACTGATACCATTTTAACTTTTTTTCATGTTCTTTCCTTTGTCTTGTAAAGAGATGACTCACATACCTATGCCTTAAATTTAGCCCTAACCCTCAACTCAGGGGAGCAGCAGGAGCTCTGCCTGCCCGTGGGTCCTGTCCCCATGCCAGCGGGGGTAGCAGAAGTGGCAGCAGCAGAAGCTCTGACTGCCCATGGGTCCTGTCCCCATGCTATTCTATTCTCTAAATAAAAGAGCACTACTGCCAGATCTTGAGAGTCCAAGAAGTTTTTCTTTCGACTCCTCGGCTCACCGACCCCACATCATGATCTTTTGTGTCTGACTTCTTTTACTCAATATTATGTGTGTAAGATTCATTCATAATTTTGCTTATAGTTGTAGATAATTTGTTTTCACTGCTATATAGTATTCCATTGTATGAAGATATACTTTACTTATCCATTCTACTGCTGATCAACATTAGGGTGGTTTTCATTTGAGGCTATTACAAATAATAGAGTTATGAATACCCTAGTACATGTCTTCTGGTGACCATAGATATGCATTTTCTTAGGTATTTACCTAGAGCATAGGGTGTGTGATATTTGGCTTTAGTAAACACTATCTGATAGTTTTCCAAACTGGCTTTACCAATTATACTCCCACAAGTAGTGTAGAAG
The DNA here is from genome assembly GCF_041296265.1 of Equus caballus. Classification (NCBI taxonomy): domain Eukaryota; kingdom Metazoa; phylum Chordata; class Mammalia; order Perissodactyla; family Equidae; genus Equus; species Equus caballus. Next base: position 14,125,572 of record NC_091688.1, read on the forward strand.
AGTTTGGGTTGCTCTAAAATCTCGCTAACACTAGATATTTTCCATCCTTTAAAATTTTAATCCATTTCACACTTCTTTTACTGCCTAAATTCTATTTGTCTTTTTAAGACTCACCCTAGGAGTCATCTCCTCCAAGAAGCCTTAACTGATAGGCTGGATTAGGTGTCCTTCTCTGGTCCCACATTAACCCTTGTCTATACCCCAGTCTTTAGAAGTTCTCTGTTTAGAGTTGCTGAGGGTAGCACAAAGAAGGACAAACTGGCCCATGTGTAAGTTGGAACACATCTTTGGTGGGCAATTAAGCAGCATCTATCAATACATATATCCAGTACATGTGCACAGTATATCAATTCATATATTCTTTTACCTAGAAATTCCTACAAATTACTTTTAGATTTACACAAAGGTACATGTTCAAGTATGGTCACAGTACTGTTTTTAATAGCGAAAAATTGAAAGCAAGCTAACTGCCTGCCAATATAAGAATAGTTAATGTAATACTAAGCACTGGCTTAAAAAAAAGGAATGAAATAGGTATGTATGTAAGGACTTAGAAAGATCTCCAAAGTGTACTGAAAAAAACAAGTCACAGAAAAATGTGCAAGTTTCTCTGGATCGGGTAATGGGGAACCGTTCTCAGAGAAGGGGGGGGTGGGGTACCAGGCATGCTACCATCTTGTTTGGGCAAACTTCAGCTTTTGCTACTATGTTTATGCCTTCCTTCTGAACACTCCTGTCTCAGTTTCCTTATATATGAGGTTAATATTAATGTCTACCTTCAAGGGTTGGATGAGAAGTTAATATATGTGAAGCTCTTAGAACAGCACAAAATTACCTCACTCCCCACCTCCAGCCACAAGTGAATAGTCTAGGGATGGTCAGTTGACCCAAACTTGACCACTTACAGTCCTTCCCTGGAAGCTTTGGAGTTGGAATTGAGAGAGGCCAGCCCCTCTTTGAGAGCCTGGACTGTGAGATGTAAAGTGCAAGGTATTTTGGCAGCCATGTTTCCCTTCATTTGGAGTAAAGAAGAAAAGGGAATTGGTGTGTAGGGAGAAAACCAAGCATTTATATTTATAATCTATTTTTTGCTTAAGCTAGTTTGAGCTGATTTCCTGTCATAATCCTAGTCAATGCAATCAATACAACCAATGCAATCAATGCAAATGCTCGCTGCCACCATGTTTATTTACTGCAAATTACTCATACATAAACGGTAAATTGGAAAAGGATGTCAGAAGAACAAGTAAGCTGTGCTACGTTATTTAGGCCTTTCCCAGCATGTTAATATTTTGAAGTGATCAGCAATAAACTTTCTCATAATTAAAGAGAAACCTTTAGTAATAAAGACCAAAAAAAGCTGAAAATCCTGCAGAAGTGACATCCTTTATTGCGAATATAAGTGCCTTCTTTTAGTGAATAAGTGACTAGTTTAGTGGCTTCAGGAACTCCTATATTTTCCATTGAGCGATCTAGAAAAGCAGCAAGTGCAAAGCCATTTTCCCATATTTTCCTGGCTTGCCAGAACTTCCTCGGCTTCCTTGCTTCTTCTCCAGTTTCATGACTATATCTCATGTGACTCTGCTTTCTGCAAATGAGGCAAGCTGCATTTATTTCTCAGTGTTCCCTCCGCCTAAAACGCAATTGCCTTTTCAGGTTTCCTCTATTTTTTGTGCGTGGGTCGCTGCCACAGGATGGCTTTGATGAGTGGTGTAGGTCCAACATTGGGATCAATCCTGTGAACCCTGGGCCGCCAAAGCAGAGCGTGCCAAACTTAAGCACCAGGCCAGCCCCACAAAATACTTTTTAATAAGTACTTACCAACAAAGAGACGCTGTACAGTGGAGAAGACTGACACACACCATCTTCATCAAGTGATCAAAATAAACAACATTACCATGGGACTAATCAAAACCGTGCTCCAGCTGATAGGAAATAACGTGGATATCCCTACCAAAGATGGGCAATCTGAATCTAATCATGAGGAAACATTGAAACCCAAAATCAGAGGCATTCTCCAAAATAACTGTTCTCTGATAGGCAAAAGTGTATCATGAAAGTCAGGAAAAGACTGGGGGAATGTTTCAGAATGAAAGAGACTAAAGACTGTGGAAACTAATAAACAGAAAGCTCATTAAAGTGGAGTCCCTAGGCCACAAGGGGGAGCTCTCATGTCCCACATCCGTAGCAGAGCCCAAGAGGAAGGAGAAAGACTTCCTCTTCTTGACCATCAAGCAGCTCAGCTAATGAGAATATCACAACTCAGCCAACAAAGAGCCATTATACTTCAGACTCCCAATCTCCTTCAGCGGACTCTGTTGACAATAGCCCGCCCAACTTCTTCCTCTCTATAAAATGCTTTTTCCTCCCTTTACTGCTGAGGACTTGCATATGGTTTGCCGTGGTTGTAGATCCCAAATTGCAATTCTTTGCTGATCCTGAATAAACTCATTTTTGCCAGAGAAATAACTGTCTATTTGTTTAAGGTCAACAAGAGGCATCACAACCTAAACACAACACGTGGTCCTGGACAGATGTTTATTCTAAGGGACATTTGGCAAAACTTGAATGGGATCTGAAGGTTAAAAGGTACCAATGTATGACTGTCATTTTCTGATTTTGATGGTTGTATTTTGATTATTTAGGAGAATGTTTATAGAAAATGCACACTAATGTATTAAAGGATAATGGCTTGTCACATTGGCAACTTAATCTCAAATAGTTCAAATCCCTTACAAAAAAACACAAGATATGTAAACCTATAATATTCCCCTAATAACTGATCTAATAACCTTATCAAGAAAAGAAACAAGATTACTTTAGAATTACTTCCCCTTAATGAACATTGGCTGTCTGTCTTCAGGGGTTACTGCTTTTTTTTGATATATGCTGACAACTTATCTATTAATTCACTTTTGGTTACGGATTGATATCAAGTCTCAAAGGGACGTATTTCTGAACATTGAGCTTTGCCAGCCTCTTTGCTCATGTCCCTCTGATAGTTTAGTGATTGCCGCCGGTGCTAGAGTGATCAGTCTTCCCAGTTTGCAGGGTCTGTCCCGGTTTTAGCACTGAAAATCCCAAGTGGTGGGAAATCCCTCACAGGATGTGAAAAGTCCCAATTTCCCTACGGGTGCAGTAGGTGGGGGGAAGCATACAAAAGCCATGTGGCAGCCCACAAAAACAGAGACTGAAAGCAACACTATCTTTAGTGCCAAATGGCTCCGACACAAACTATCCACCTTCTGTAGTCGCTGGTTGTTGTCCTCCCTGCCCCCTAGGCTGATTCTGGCAACTTTGATCAGCCGTTCACAGTAACGGATCATCACGGTTGGGTTGCCTTACCTCGAGTGATGCAACTTAAGTGGGCAAATTAAATGCCTACAACAATCCATATTTGGCTTCGCCTGTGGATCAACTATAGTGCTTTGTATCACGGTAGTGCTGATTTAATTTTTTTAACATTGTGAATATTGTGACCCTATTTTCTAAGAATTCAGATAATGAAAAAGAACAGTTATACCTACACCAGCATGACCTACACATCACTGAGAAAGAAAGCTAAACAACTGTGTTCTTTTAACGAGAGTTAGATAGAAGCACGCATACAACAGGATTAAGGAAGTAAATAACCAAAACAGAGCATGCTGAACAATTTGCAGAAAAGAATTTGTGATTGAACAAGGTGAAGGGGAAGTGAAAGCACTGACTTTGAAAATGTCAGAAATCTAGGATAAGAAAGGCAAGTACTTCTAAGTCAATCAAAAGTTTTTTCATCTTCTCAAATGACACCAATACTCAGTCTAAAATAGTTGGTGCTGAATTAGCTTTGTTGTACCAAACCAGCCAATGTAGATGAACGTGCATTATTCTGTCTTTTCTGTGATTGTTCTGTGAAACTGAGTAAAGTTATATTTCCTAAATCAGAGGTTGCAACTGAAACGTCTTTTTGGCAAACAAAAGGGAAAATTTTGATAACAGATGTGTTGGCCTCTTGCAGTGTAGAGCTGATTCTGACAGGTCCTACCAACAATCATGCTTTCTACATTATATCAAGAGAGGCCTCAAATCACAGGAACAACAACAAAATGCTCTCTCTAGCTCTTGGGAATTTTGATTTTAAGAAAGCAGTTTCAAATCACCTTTCTGTAAATGAAGTACAAAAATAAATGAAGATTTTAATGAAGCAACAGAATATATAAAATAAAAATTGTTTATATCTCATCCAAATACAAACCACACTTTGGCCATCTATCTCCGTATTCAGCAGACAGTATAAATGTAAATGTTGGCGAATTCGATTCAGTCTATAAACCGAAATGAAAAAAATCTTACCTGCTAAATATTCTGCGTTGCATCCTTTGTAGACAGCACTGCTAAAAAGAAGTGTGATTTGTTTACCTGTGATATTGAGGCTTTTATAAGAAAACTGTTTGACGACTTCAGTTTCCTTAAAACAAGCAAGAGCACTTAATGAGATATTTGACTTTGTAGAAATGGAAAGAGATTCTGTCTTTAGACAAATGCCTTCAAGATGACTGTCATTGTTGCCTGCCATAGAAAAGATGTTGGCCTGCTGTAACATCATATTTTCAAAGTGTGGGACAACAAGAAGGTCATTCTCCAATTTGTAAATACACACATTAAGGATGAGACTGGAGAAAAGGATTATAGTACAACAGAGATTTACATGCTGTTTTTCCAAAACTGTTTGATGATCTTTAAAAAGGTCATAAGGAGCCTAAAAAACAAAAAAGGATAAACTGGCTACCCCTAGTTGTTCACTGTTATGTGTAGGCTGCAACCAAAAAAATCACACAGTAAAAAAATGGCTCTTTCTTTTGGAAACAGAAATGCTTCAGAACAGCAACAAAAAAGTCACCAGAAAAGGATAGCCGAGTTAAACAAGACTTTGTCACTTTCGCTGCTTAAACTATAACTTATTTGGAATCCAACTTAGATTTCACAGCTTTAAATTACCTATGTACTTTAAATGTACCCGTGTACATTTTTTCTAAGAAATAAAGGATTAGCTGGTGATGACATCCAATGTGCTTCAGAGTGTATAGTCAATTTCCCTTCTCCTTGAATCTGGGCTGGTCCTATGGTTTACTTTGACCAATGGATATGGCAGAGTTGACTCTGTGATTTCTGAGGTAGACCCTGACATCTTGCATCATCTACCCTCAACACCTGGAATGATCCCTCTTGAAAGGCAGGTGAAAGATGTTAAAACCAGAAAGAGCCAAGTGTAAAATTTAGGAAGGGAAAATGGATCACCAATTTCACAATTATTTCCTCAAGTAATTAACACAATTAGCATAATAATCTAAGTTAGTATATAGAAATCTCACATTGAAATATAAGATAGAAATGAAGAAATTGATGAGGAAATAAGTAATCCTAAGAAGTTAGGGAAGTTAGCAAGAAAAAAGGGACTACGGAATGCAAATAATTAATTTTATTTTCTGGATATAATTGTGTATTTAAAAATTAGAATCATTTAAAAATTTTCTGATATGTTAATTAGCTTGATTGTGCTAATCATTTCACAATGTATATGTATATCAAAACATCATGTTGTACACCTTAATATATATAATTTTTACTTGTAAATTATATCTGAATAAAGCTGTAAAAAAGTTTATGCCATAATTGGCATAAATTCTCCTACCAAATAAAGAAAGGTAATGTGGAACTATGTGACCTTTTAGGCATCTGGCAATCTCACTGGGACTCAGTTTCTTGTACTGTAAAATGAAGGATGGGTTAGATAGCTAGAATGTATGTACTGTAGGAAAGTTTAACTATAGTCCTGAGTATCATTACCAAAAAGTGCCTTTCCAAGCATGAGAAGGGAAAATACATGATCACCAGCCTCAGGAAAAAGAATACACGTTACCTGAGGATCTGGAGGCTGATAAAGCTTCCCCACCCGTATACCACTGGCAAAGTCTTTGTGTACTACAAAGGTATGTGTGTGTCAATTTGAAGACCATTATTCTAGATAATGTAATAAAATAGGAAATGGAATGGTGTAAATATTGGGAAATTGATTATTTGTAGCTATGATTATATATGTAAAAAATCCGGGGTGCTCAATTATTGAGTTTTAAAATTGATGCAGCAAGTTAAAACGGCTAGATAGAAGTAAAGGTATACAAATTTAGTAACCTTTTTAAAAAAATTATTTTATTGAGGTTGTATTGGTTTATAATTAGTAGCTTTCTTTACAGGAGCAATAGCAAGTTAGAAATAGGATTGTAAATAAATATATACACACACACACATATGTGTATGTATGTGAAATAAGTTGATCAGAAATGTGTTAAATGGGAAATAAGTATAAACTATAATAAAGAATATGAAGATTAACTCAATGAGTAGAGAGTTCTTCCTGAGGAAGAAGACTTAGTACTACAAAATATATAACTTCTTTCTAAGAAATTGTTTTACCGCAATTCTAATAAAAACCTCTTTGATATAAAGTAAACACCCATGCTTCATATTTTATATCAAATTCACACACACGTACACATATTTGAGAAGGAGGGGAGTCTGGTATGGCTGTGTTCCAGTTTGGCTTGCTAAAAAGTTGGTCACCCTATCACTGGCCATTCGTTCACTAAATATTTATTCAGTTCTTACTATATGCCGGATACTGTGTCAGGGCCTAAGGTTACAGCTGTAAAAAGGCAAACAAAATTCCCTTCTCAAGAAACTATAGTCTAGTGGGGTACTCAGTCTAGATAACAGATGTTATAACGTACTGTGTGGTAAGTGCTAAGGCGGGAAATGACCTAAGAGCACAAGGATGGGAATCTGGAGGATGCATGTGAGTCAGCCAGAGGAAGCTGGGGGTGGGGAGAAGGGCAGAAGGAAGCATCCTCCAGGCCCTAAGTCAGGCCAGGGAGGGCACCACACAAGTGAAGGTTAAATTTCAACCCAAGAACAAAACAGCACAAGAGCTGTCACAACTACTGAGATACAAATTCAGTTAACATTTTAAGTGACTTAGCACAATGCTTTTACATTCTAATTTGTTTATTTTGAAAAAAATTTGTGCAGAAAAGTTGAAAGAACAATGTAATGAATATCCACTTTCCTCCCCACCTAGATTCACCTCCGGTTGACATCATGCCTCACCTGCTTTGTCTCTCTCCATATGTGTACCCACACTTCCCTTTTGCCAAAATATCTGAAAGTAGGTTTCAGATAGCCTCCTGCATAACCTTTAAATATGTCAGCCTGCATCTCCCAAGAACAGGAACATTTTCCTACACAAGCACAACACCTAAGAAAATCAACATTAACTCGATCACATCAATCAAAATTCAGTCAACACTCAAATTTCCCCAACTGTCCCCAAAATGTCCTTGGTAACTGTTCCCCCCACTCATCACATTTAAAAGTTCCTCTGTACCCTGTAATGTACTTCTACTGTGCCTGGAAAATAAATATAACCTCTTTAGGTCTGTTTCCTCCCTTGAAGGTTAGCTATACGTTAACATGTATTCTAGTTCGAGTTGCTGGATCTGTGATTTATGATTTATGATTGCATCTATGAAGAAAACAATTCGGAAAGCATTTCAGGATTGGCTACCCCATCACAAGTGGCCTCTAGGTGTCCTCCTTGGATAGAGGATACTTGCCACCGAGGACTTTTCCAGAGAAGTCACTATTTGAAGAGATACATTTTTCTCTAGTCAACACAGGTCAAAGAGGCTAATAAATGTCTCAGAATTCTAGACAGAACATAACTAAGCTCAATTTCTATAGTCCTACAAACATTTATCATATATGAACAAAGTTGCAAGCTGGGAGGGTGTAAGGATAATAAACAAAGTGACAGGGCAAAAATAGACCAGTGTAAGTATTCCCAGACTTGTTTCTCCTACTTCTGTCCCTTTTCTTTCTTTCTTTCTTTTTTTTCTGTGGAAGATTTGCCCTGACCTAACATCTGTGCCAGTCTTCCTCTATTTTGTATGTGGGATGCCGCCACAGTGTGGCTTGAGAGTGGTGTAGTTTTGTGCCCAGGATCTGAACCTGCGAACCCCAGGTTGCCAAAGTGGAGTACGCTGAACTTAACCACTACCCCACGCGGCCAGCCCAATTCTGTCCCTTTTTAAAGGCTCTTTTTATTGCTCAATATTGTGTCTTTTTTATACTCCTCAATTAAATGGGTAGAGAAATAGAACAGAATGAGCCTAAGTAAGACGCCATATGGGAGATACCTGATGGGAGTGATTTAGGAGATGAACAGAAGGGACCTGGAAACGGTGAGAGTTTCCAAAAAGAAAAGAGTAATTTGGGGGGCTAGCTGCTATGATGAGTGGGGCTTTGGGGAGGGTTTGTAGGGGACTGTGAGAGATTTTGCTGTGTGCTGTGTCGCTTTAACGTCTTTCTTCAAGTTTATTCCAGTTATGATAGTAGTTATTTACTGAATACTAATTACTGTGTGTCAGGCACATGCTAAGCACTTTGCACACATAATCTCATATAATCCTAATAACAAACCTGTGCACTGTTATTATCCCTATTTTACAAATAAGAAAACTTATGCTTGGAGAAGTCAAGTAGATTGTCCAAGTTGGCGTAGTAGTCAACGGCAGAGCCAGCAGAGCCGGGATTCTGGTCTTGTCTGACTCCAGAACCTTTGTTCTTCTGTGTTCTGCTATAACATCAATCATGCGCCACTCTCGTGTGCAGTATGACAGCATATATGCGAAAGCATAAAGTGGCCATGCAGCCCACTTCTGGGTTCTGCATCCCTGCTTGCCAAAATTCTGCTTGTCTTGGGAGTTGCTGCTGTGACTTCAACGCCACCACATCCTTAACGTGGCAGGGTTTTAGACAGTCCTTGCAAGTTCTCAGAGGGTGGCCATTCCCATCACCACTTCTCATTCGTATAAGTCAAACGGTATACTTCTTTCTCTCTGTCTTTCTCTCTTAAAGACAACGCACTTTAGGTTGCCCACTGCTATTCTTTGGGAAAAGAGCTTCAGTGAGAAAATGGCATATATTTCAGTGTATGATTCAGAGAAATGTGTTCACTACAACTGCGACCAACTCCTTCCCCAGAGTACTAGGCGAATAATGCCTCCCTCCCCAAAGATGCCCATGCCATAGTCTCTGGGACCTGTGAACATGTTACCTTACATGGTGAAAAGGATTTTGCAGATGTGATTAAACTAAGGATCCTGAGATGGAAGATTATCTTGTATTATCCAAATGGGCCCAAAATAGTCACAAAGGTCTTATAAGGGAGAGACAGGAGAGTCCGAGTAGGAGATGTGATGATGGAAGCAGAGATTGGAATATTGCGGGGCCACAAGCCAAGGAATATGGGCAGCCTCAGAAGATGGAAAAGGCCAGAAAACAGATTTTCCCCTGGAGCCTCAGGAATTTATTTCAGCAGCAATAGGAGACTAATACATCCGGTGTAGTGTTGCATGAAGTCATGCTCGATGCCCTGTGTACTTCAGACTGACCCACGGACACATTTAGAGCAAAGTTGACTCTTTGCTCATAACAAACCCAGTCATAGCACAGCCTGATTGGTGGCAGAGTTCTCTTCCTAAGAAGGTCAACTCCTACATATGTAGAGGAAAGAAGAGTTTCCCGGATCTTTAGTGATGGTAAAAATTCATACTGTTCGCATCCCGTGCCAGGCACTGATCTAAGAGTTTATGTCTATTATATCATTGAATTCTCACAGCAGATGAGGAAATTGAAGCACAGAGTGATTAGGCTCTTCGTAGCCCTGCACCCTTGCTTTGTCTTTCTCCATAGCACATATTTTATCCTAGTTTCCCCAGAAAATAGCCAGAGGCAAGAATTAAGTGTCGATGTTTTCTCTGGGACAGGAAAGCCAAAGAAGGCAAGGGGAGAAGGAAGGAAAGCGGAGGAAATGTGAAATCATGCATTACGTGCTGGCTACCACTTTTTGCTCCACAGACACAGCAGGTCACCAGGCCCAAGATCAGACAGCTGGGCAGTGGGGGAGCTGGGATGGGAGGTAGTCGTCCGGCTCCAGAGACCTTGGACATGACCACTATTTTATGCTATGCTGTCTTTCTTGAAAAGGTATCCTTAAATATCACTTTTCTGGGGCCAGCCTGGTGGCACAGCAGTTAAGTTCACATGCTCTGTTTCGGCAGCCCAGGGTTCACTGGTGCAGATCCCGGGTGCAGACCTACACACTGCTTATCAAGCCATGCTGTGGCAGGCGTCCCACATATAAAGTAGAGGAAGATGGGCGCGGATGTTAGGTCAGGGCCCATCTTCCTCAGCAAAAGAAGAGGAGGATTTGTGGCAGATGTTAGTTCAGGGCTAATCTTCCTCAAAAAAAAAAAAATCACTTTTCTTTTTCTTTTTTGGTTGCTCTCAGTGTTCTTTATCCTCATGTTCTATCTTCTCTGTATCCTCCATTCAAGTCTCTCATGGTCCTTGGGGAAAGGAGGAGGCTTGGACAAGTAGAGGACACTTGTCACATGGTGCTGGTATTTGTTTATCTCATTTCTGTTGGTTGAAGAAGCACACATTGTCCTTTTATTTATTTATTTAATTTATTATTTTATTTTATTTATATTTTATATATTATATATTATTTTATTTTATTTATTTATTTTTATTTATTATTATTTAATTATGTGCCCATAGTCAATAGTTGGAAACGTTATGCATTTTTTAAAATGATTTTTACTGACAATCTCCTTCTGCTTAATGGTTAGGCATAAACAAAGCTTTGAGTTCTTTAGATATAAATGCCTTTATAAGTGTAGGACAATCATGGAACAGAATCGTAGGTTGTGAGAGAACTCCTGAGGTGGTAGGATGGCTTCTGACCTTCCGGTACCAATGCCCTCCTCCAGGCTCTCACACATCTAAATTAGTATAAGGAATTTTGCGTTTTCTATCCTGCTTCTGAAATGCTTACAAAAGGGTATTTGGCAATGTCTCATTTAATCCACTTTAGGGATTTTAATTTTTAACTTTTTCATTCAAGAAACATTTATATAAGGCTTACTATGTACCAGGCAGTATTCAAAGTCCTTTACAAATATTAACTTATTTAATCTTTGTAACAACCCTGTAAGGTATGTAGTGTTATTACCACCTGTGTTTGACAGGTAAGAGAATGGAGGCACAGAGAAATTAAATTACTCACTCAAAGGTCACATACCCAACAAGTAGCAGAGCTGGGTTTTGAACCCAGGTTGTTTGGCTCCAGAGTCCATGTAACGATGCTATCGAGCTATTATAAAATAATGAGCTCATCTTCAAATGTCATCATTCTTTTTCTGCAAAGGGATGCTTATTGCAACAAGATTATAATGTGGGAATAAAGCAGCATGAGAGGTCATTTAATCTTCAAGTGCTGGATAAATACAAACCATTTGAGTGCATTTTAGAATTTCCCTCCCTAAGTCGGTAAAACTTCATGCCACTGTATATGAGCCTGAACATTTTAAGGTTCTTACTTAAAACAGAGTTGATCCCCAAATCTGAAGTTGGTCCTGGAACCAACCCCAGCTTTTTAATGAGGTGGAAGCAGGCAGGATCCCAGGGCTCAGTAGGGCTCCTGCACCAGCTCACTGAGGAAAGGACTCCAGGGAAGGAGGAAAGAAGGGGCTTGGACTGACGCAGAGTGGGTTGAACTGTCATTTATCTGCCTGGGTTCATTCCCTTACTGATGAAAATATTTTAAAGTCCCAAAGTAAAAGTTAAATTTACTGTACTTAAAGTCAAAGTAAAATAAATTACTTTGATCTCCATTTCTTTTTTAGAGGAAAAGAGGATAGGTAGCCTTCAGGACTGGATCAGTTCCAATTCTTATCCCCCTCCCTTTCCCACACATTTCTCACTTAGACTATAGTCCTGTCAGCTCATTTCTAGAACATTCTGAATATGTCACAGACAGAATCATTTTCTTCCTGGAGGAAGGATGTCAGTATCCATTATTTACAAGGAAGCGTACAGTCATGTAGACATTTTCATCCCACACTTAACACTACCAATGCTTTCATTCATTCATTCCACAAATATTTATTCTCTGATTACTATGTACCCAAGCACTGTTCCAGGTGACTGGGATGTCCCATCAGTAAACAAAACAAAGATCCTTGCTTTTATAGAATCTATATATTGTTTCATGAGCTCCAGTTACATTTCTGAGTCCCTAGAATTCATATAATTTTTCTCTGGTTGTTTCTTTCAAGTATAAATGGAAAATGTGTCTTTCTTTAAAGCATGTATCTAAAATATGTCTCTAGTGAGGTGGTATTAAGCTGTGCTTGGTTTTGTTTTTATCTATGGCTTTCATAACCATTTCCAGCCTTGTTCTGATGTAGTGCTTCTCAACCGAGAGTGACTTTGCCCTCCAGGTAGGGTTGCCAGATCTAGAAAATAAAAATACAGGATATCCGGTTAAATTTGATTTCAGATAAACAATGATTATTTTTTCAGTATGAGTATGTCCCACATATTACACATGTCCTACATACGGTAGTTTTTCTGGCAACCCTATCTCCATGTTTGGCAATGTCTGGAGACATTTTTGATTGTCATACTGAGGGAATTGTACTATTGGCATGAGTGGAGGCCAGGGATGCTACTAAACAGCCTACAACACATGGGCTAGCCCCCCACAACAAAGAATTATCTGGCCTGAAATGTCAATATTGTGGAGGTTGAGAAATTCTGCTCTAAAATGATGATTTCCAAAAGAAAAGGGACGGATCAAAATTATCTGAAAGGTTTTTCTCAAAATATCCATCACCACTCCTCCCCCACTCAGGGCATATCAGTGGGGGATTTGTGCTTCAAGAAAAATCTCCTTCATTTGTTAGATATGTACCCCAGGCCCACCATTGAAAATCAGTGCTCTGAATGAGTCCTAAGGAAATCAAGGGAAGAAGAAATCCTTATCTTTCCTTTTCCTGAACTCTCATTGTATATAATTCCTATCAAAGTTAGCATTCTACCTTGTGTTATAAAGTTGGGGTACATATCAGATCCTCTACTAGGCTTAAATATGGAGAAGATGTTTAATCAGAAAATGTGGGTCCTTTCCCCTCCTCCCCTCCTATAGTGAGGTAAGCGCTAGAAAGTTACCTTGATCACCTTTGTCCATTGATCCTTAAAGTGTTCCCCCTCCCAGCAATCAAACATCCACAAAAAGAGGTGTTCGGAGACCCCGGGAGGCAATCAGGCATCTGGCTTCAAAGGTGAGTAGATCAATTATCCAGAAAAGAAAGTGTAAGTAGGACTTTTGTGTTTGGGATTTGAAAATAAGTTGCCTACCTGCTGAGCTGTGGATCTCCCTTGTGAGAGAAAAAGTTCTGGGTCACAAGTGGTGAACATTTCAACCCATGCTGACTAAGGTGACCAAACATCCCAGATTGCCTGGGACTGGGGGGTTTCCTAGGACAAGAGACTGTCAGTGCTAAAACCAGGAAAGTCCCGGCAAACTAGGTCAAATGCTCCTGTGGCATTTGGTCTATGAGGTGATGGATCTGGGAAAACCAAGCACCAATAGAACCCCTTTGAAAAGCAACCTCAGATGAGCTTATCACTAAGTGCAAAGGACCATCCTCCCTCAAGGTTCTACCACGGCCTGTGCTGAGATCAGCGTCAGGAGTGTACCAATATCTTCTGGCAGTAGAGTTAGACCAATAGTCAAGAGTATCACCTTGGATCAGTGAGGAACAATAGGAATGGGAGGCTGACCAACTTTAGGGGCTGCCTTCTTGGATATTCCATTAGTTAACACTAGCTGGTTTCCTATATTTGTTAACACCAGCTGTTTCCTTAGCTCAGCAGTTCTCAATCTTCAGTGTACATCAGGATCACCTGGAGGGCTTGCTGGGCCTCACCCTCCTAGTTTCTGATTCAATAGATCTGGAGAGGAAACTGAAAATTTGGATTGGTAACAAATTGCCAGGTGAAACTGATGTTGCTGGTCTTGGGGCCACACTTTGAAAGCCACTGTCTTAGATGAATTCTCAAAGTCTCAGGGGTTTTAACTGTCCAAAATGTGTGTTTGTGGTCAGGTGGTTCTCTTAGGCTGCTCTCCTGTGAGTGGTGATTCAGGTCCCCAAGTTCCATCAAGTGGTTCTGCCATCGTCAATATATGTTCCCAAGGTTGTTCTGGGGACCGATCATCTTCCAGCCATCCAAAAGGGGGGACAAACATGAAGGGTCACTCCTGGGAGGTTTTTATGGATCAGGCCAAGAAGTTATTGTATTACTCAGACACATGACTCTACCTAAGTGCAAAGGAGGCTAAGAAATGTCTAGCTATGTGCCCAAAGAAGAGGCCATGGGCTTGGTCTCTGCCACAGTCGCTCTTCTGGTCATCAAATATGCATTTCAGCCTTTTTACCACACAGAGAACACAATCCTCTTTTTCCACCAAGGGAAGAACCCACTGAGAAGAACAACTCTTCTGGACATCACACCAAGCTCAAAATCCACGATCCCTGGGGGGCCAGCCCTGTGGTGTAGCGGTTAAGTCTGCCTACTCCGCTTTGGTGTTCTGGGGTTCACAGGCCTGGATCCCGGGTGTGGACCTAGTGCCACTCATCAAGCTACACTGTGGTGGCATCCCACATAAAATAGAGGAGGATTGGCACAGATATTAGCTCAGTTACAATCTTCCTCACGCACACACACAGACAAATCCAGGATCTCTGGGTGACATAGTCTTCTCCATCAGGTCTGGATATGGCTCTTCCTGGTCTAATGACTTTTGAATTAGGAAAATGAGTTTTCTATAAATTGTCCTTCTCCCCTCACCTACATACAGTGGCGGAGCTAGGACAGACTATCCACAATAAAACAAACAAACAAACAAAAACTCCTATTCAGTAAAAGGAAGAACAGGAGATACACACAGTTGCTAGTCCTTAGAAATTGTGAAAACCAGCTAGGCAGGCATTGCGAAGACCTCTATCTTGGGGTGGGAAAATTTCCTTGATTAGACTATGGTTCTACACTTTGGGAGGAATTTCTGTCATCATTTTTCTCTGTAGCCCCTGGCTCCATCTTCGGAGAGTCTCTTCCTTTTTCATTCTCCTTCATGGCCACATCTGAAGTCAGCATTGGAGAGCATGTCATCTTTAGGGGCTGTCATAGTGTGCTTCCTGCCTGGACAAATTTGGAGGCTTAAGCATTGTTTTTAAGTTTCCTGGATGGGCAAAAGCTTTTATAGACTAGATTTGTGCTTTCTTCATCAATACAATTCCCTCAAAAACTTGGATGTTTCTCATCTATTTGCTTTTAGAAAGACTTGGGTGGCTGGAGCTACTCTCAAAGACATTTTTTAGACCTTGGTTGCCAGATGCAATATTAGGTGTTGTATTTTTATTTGCTAAACTTAGCAACCATATCTAAATCCAGTTCTCAAGGCTGTCTGTCTTCTCTGTTTCTTTATCCCATGATTTGCTCTTTCACCTGAAAGGTGGTTACCTCAAGGCTTGGCAGAGAAGGCAATGTCCTTAATTTAATTGCTACACAGCTGTCATTCTGTTTATTTAGAAATCTTACTAAGTCTTCGTCACCCAAGGTTTTTAATGTCTTATCGTTTACTATAGGGGAGTATAGAAATTATATTCTAGCCTAGGTTCATCTCTCTCTTAATAATGATAACTTACTGAGAGCAGAAAGTTAAACTCCATCACACTAGCATTCAAACTCTTTCCAAACACTTCCCCTAGAGCAGGGATTCTTGACCTTGTGTTTCTGTAGCTTGGATGGTGTATTAAGTCAAGTCCTTTGGAAACAGATCCTGAAATGAGGATTCATGCGCCAAGTGTTTTATTAAGGAGGAACTGGGAATGAAAGAAAAGCAAAATAATGATAGGATGCAATTTTAGGCAAAGTCCCAACCTCAGCTTGATCCCACAGGGGAACTCTGGAGCATAAGTTTTA
Organism: Equus caballus; assembly: GCF_041296265.1. Taxonomy (NCBI): domain Eukaryota; kingdom Metazoa; phylum Chordata; class Mammalia; order Perissodactyla; family Equidae; genus Equus; species Equus caballus. The sequence continues at coordinate 14,141,505 of NC_091688.1, forward strand.
CTGCAGTTTTGTTCCACCTTAAGGCAAAAAAGGTGGGTTTTCACATGTCCTGACCAGTCAGTCATTGGCTGTGGCCTACCCTTTGAGGACTTAAACACCCATGCACTCCAACTTTCCTCATCTGTAGATAGACGGCCTGTAGGAGCCCAAGGGTAGTCCTTTGAAATAAGTCTTACGTGAGAGCTGGTAAAGCAAAGGTAATAGAAACTGTGGGATTAGCACATGGAACCCCTAAAAAGGATCTGAGGGGATCAGGCAGAGCACCAACAGTGTCCACCAACATGGGGAATAAATGACATCTTTATTTTCACTGATCCACAATTGAAATTAGCATCTCCTTCCTTCAGTTATGAATGTAGGCAACAAATCACCGTAGTATTAGCAGTTCCTGTGACTATGTCACAGGTATTGTCATATCATCTCATAGTTGTTGCACACATGTTGCAACATATCTCAAGATGTTGTTTATACTCATACACTCATCACTACTTTGAAATTATGATAGTCCAAAGATCTGCAGCCAGCAAGCTGGAGACCCAGGAGAGCTAATGGCATAGTTCTAGTCTAGTTCTAATCTCAGTGGCTTAACACAATGAAAATGTGTTTCTTAGTCAAAAACAGTTCTTGCAGTGTTTGTGAGACATGGCTTTCTGTGTGATTCTCCTGGGCATCTCCCACTCAAGTGATCATCTAGGTACTAAGGCTCCTTCCGTCTTCTGGCTTCATTGACTTTACCACATGGATTCTCTAGCCAACTAGAATGAAAAAGTGCGAGGAGGACTGTACTTGAGAAGTTTTTATGGCTAGAACTCAGTCACATAACCACACCTAACTGCAAGAGAAGCTGGGAAATACAGTATAGCTATATGCCCAGAGAGAAGGAATGGGTTTGATGTAGGGTTGCCTGATAAAATATAGGACACTCAGTTAAATTTAAATTTCAGATAAACAACAAATAACTTTTATAGTACAAGTATGTCCCAAGTAATATTTTGGCATCCTGTATTTTTAGATCCTAAATCTAGCAATCTTAGTTTGGTGATCAACTAGCAATCTCCGTCACAGGAAGGATGTCAGACTGACACTTTTGAACTGCTTAAGGCCTTGAATGAATTGAAAATTCGGCAGAGGAGGGGGCCTAAAGAGGGAGATACTAGACTTCCTGACAAATGGGATTGGGACTAGTGCCATTTATTTAGGAAGATAAAGAGATGGGACAGTCTTTGTGTCATGTGTTCATGGGAGCAATATATTACATTACCAGGGGACTTACACCAGGATTTGTATAAATTCCCATCTAGGACACACTTGTATTATGGATGAATCGAAATTCCCAAAGTGGTAAGTATTCGATATTTTTTAGACAATGGCTATGATGCTGCTGACAGGCTAGAGCACATGGGTGGGTGTAGATACATAAAAGTCTCTGCTAATATTGGCAATGGAGACTAGTGGTCCGTGGTGAGCCTGAGCTTGAAAGGATTCTACACTATCTGCTTTAAAACTAGGCAGATACAGAGTAGTTGGCGAAATATGCAGGAGAGAAGACATGATGGTGTTAATTTCTTGTTTGTGATCCCCATCCCTGGAGAGTTTTGTGTAAGGCAGACGTATAGAAGGTAGTTTCTAAAGTTCCTAACTCAGACTCTAAACATGTTTATAAATACCAGCACACTTCTTGAAGCATGGACCGTGGCAAGTCTTGGTGTACAAGAAAACCCTAATGACCCCAAGTCTGGACAAGCCATTGGAGACCTGCCCAACCTGTTATGTTGCAATAGTCTGTGGGAAAGGCTGTTCAGCCTATAATGGAAATAATGATTTCTGGCATCTGAGGGTATTACCTTTCCACCTCCAGGAAAGAAACAAATAAAATTTAGTTAGGACAAATTGCTGAAGTTCTACAAAGAGGTAGACATTAGAAGGGAACAACTAGATATCAACACAGTGCTCTGGTGGTGGTGCCCTAAAACGTATTGATGACCCCTGGGTAGAAAATGCCTTTATGAATGTGGTGAAGTGTTTGTAGGTCCTTAAAAGTGTTTGGGCAAAATAGTTTTTTCCATTTTTTAAAATTATGATTATACATAGTAAAACTCATCCTTTGCTAAAACTGTACACTAAGTACAGCTCTGTGAGTTTTGAGTCATTCAACTAACACCAAAATCAGGGTATGGAACAATTCTATCTCCCCCAGAAAATTGTCCTATCTCCTTTTAATCAACCCCCACCCCTCCCCAGTCCCTGGCATCCACTGATCTGTTTTCTGTCCCTATATTTTGCCTTTTCCAGCACGTCGTATAAATGGAACCAGGTAGTATGTTACATGTTTGAGAGTCTAGCTTGTTTTGCTTAGGGTAATGCTTCTGAGATTCACCTATGTTGTTGCATGTATTAGGACTTGGGACCTTAAAACTTCAAAAAAAATTTTATTTTGAGACTACAGAGAATTAGCAGACCTGTCTGGTTAAAAATTTTAAGACCAGATGCTAGAGAAAGGAGAATCAAAAAATTTGAAAATATTAAGACATCATACACATTTAGAAGCTTTGCTCCAAAAGCTTATTCCCTGTGGATGCCATCGAAAAATCAAGTCATCAGAGACACTGCTCTTAATGAAGGGCAAAGATGTAGGCTAAAGCTGTGAAAACTGCCTCCAGGATTTCTAGAATTAAGGAGGCTAATTCTGAAAGAGGGGAAGAAGAACTAATCCTTCTTTTGAAAGAGACATCAAGACTCACCCTAGGGTCTTAGCAGCCAATTGGGAATGTTAACTGCAGTTCACAACTTTGTTTGGGAGTACTAATCATAGACGACTCTTAAGGCCGGAGGAACTGTCCAGCTATATCCATGCTTTTATTTGCTCTGGAAAAGATGGGTATTTGTAGACGGCTGCACAAAGGAGAACCATGAAAGTTAAGGCACGTTTTGGAGTTTTCAGGAAACAAGGGTGAACCCAGAGAAAAGACTATCCCAAGGCTGATACCAGTTCTCCCTCTCTTCATAGGTAGCAAAGGATCCAAGATGGAGAGAAGGTAGAGGCTGGAATGCTCACAAAATAATAGAAAATAGGCATTGTGGGGGCTGTCCACACCCAAGCTAGTTCCTCTCCTACTTGGCTGCCAGAAAGGTAGCTACTGTCCATTCTTTGGCAGGAACCAAGGAAAGTATGGGAAGGAAGGCCCATAAATATAAATAAGGAGCTGTTTCTTCCCTTCTGTGGGGTCCAGAGACTTAGGGGATGGTCATAATTCTGATGATGAAGTCTTGGCTACATAGTCAAGCTAGAAAATCAATGTATCTTTCTGTTTGGAGCCAAATTAGAAAGTAATCTGCCAGGATCCCAAAGAGGTAAAGGGAAAAATTAGCCAGAGACTTGGGTCCATAAGACGGCAAATAGCTGAGCACATCCTGATTCTGGGTCCAGGGCCAGCTTATGATCCATAAGGCAGCAGCGCATGTGGATGGAGGAGAGTGTTAAGAACAAGCACCCTGCCAGTGCCTTTCCAGAAGCCAGAACAGAGGACCAGTCCAGCACTGTCTGGACTGTCTGTACAGGCCAGCCACCATTTTGCTGTCAGCATTTCATCTCATGATAGGAGCAAGAAATTCCGTGCACTGGTTTCCCTGGATACTCCAAGAGTCCTAGACTGCAGGGATCCAGTATCTACTCTGGGCAAAAACTAGGGCGTGAGTAAACCCCAAGCTTGGGGACTAGGGAAGTGGAGTCTCTAGTTACATATGCTTTTATAAAACGTGGCCATATGTAGCTCTTGTACCCCTCACAATGCTTTCTTTAGTTTCTCATTTAGTTAAATCCTTACTGAGTGCCTGTTATGTACAAAGCACTGTTGGGGGAAGTCAAGTTCACATATGAATCCCCTTTGCCCTAGGAACTTGAAACACCAATACTATCAATAGACACACTTATGAAATACTAATCACAATGATCTGTCCAACAAACCATTCCACAATTTCTTTGGAAATTATTCAGCAAAGATTTAACGAGATCCTGTGTAGTAAGTGCCAGGCACTGAACTAGGCTCAGAGGCTTGAAAAGTGAACAGGCAGCCTTTTACATCAAGGAGTATGGCCCAATGGATATATCTCATACGGCATTATATTCATATGTACATATATGAAATTTAGAGCCTTGATTGTAAACAGTGTAAACACCCGATTGGCTTTATAAAAGGGAGGAATGTCTATAGTAAGAATAATGAAATGTGCTCATGCACATTTGAAACCACATAGCCCAGTGCCTGACACATAGTAGGCACTCAGTAAATATTCATTCCTCTATCAAATGATTGTATTTGAAGATATTCTGGTAAAAAAAAATGTATTAGAGGGGCGCTGGCCTGGTGGTGTAGTGGTTAAGGTTGCACACTCTGCTTTGGCGGCCTGAGGATTGCAGGTTTGGATCCTAGGCGAGGACCTACACACTGCTTGTCAAGCTATGCTGTGGCAGCCTCCCACATGAAAAAAATAGAGGAAGATTGGAACAGAGGTTAGCTCAGGGACAATCTTCCTCAAGCAAAAAGAGGAAGACTGGCAACAGATCTTAGCTCAGGACCAATCTTCCTCACCAGAAAAAAGAAAGAAAGAAAGAAAAGATATAATAGAGGGATATTTGCTGGTTATTTAAAAAAAAGGGGGGGGAGCACAGATTTCAACATACTATGGTCTGGCTTTCATGCTGAAGGGATTTATTTTACACTATTTCATCTTTGACCTGTAAAAGATTTTACATATGCTATTAGAAAGAGGAATTCTCATTTATATATATAATTATGGGGGAAATTTTTATAGAGGCAGCATAGGAGATTGGGTTGCCAACCGAGTGTCTATGTGGTGAGATTTCTTTGGAAACCAACTGCCCACTCCAAAATGCCCTGATCACAGAGCTACCAATGTCCCAGTAGAATCTTGGCTTTGGATAAGATGCTACTTCAAAAAGTTCCCAGAGTGCAGTTCTTTTTTTTTTTAAAGGTTGTCACCTGAGCTAACATCTATTGCCAATCTTCTTTTTTTTTCCTTCTCCCCAAAGCCCCCCAGTACGTAGTTGTATATTCTAGTTGTAGGTCCTTCTGGCTCTGCTACGTGGGACACCGCCTCAGCATGGCCTGATGAGCGGTGCTAGCTGGGCGCCCAGGATCCAAACTGGAGAAACCTGAGGCCAACAAAGCGTAGTGCGCGAACTTAACCACTCGGGCTACGGGGCCAGCTTTGGATAAGATGCTATTTCAAAAGTCCCCAGAGTGCAATTCTATTAGAGAACTCATTGATAAGTCCATACTTGTTAAAATATTAGCAGTGATTAATTTATCAGATCACTTTATAAGAAAATTAAATATCTCTGAAGGGCAGGGGCAGGAAAATGAGAGGCTCTTGGGGAAGCTTTCACTTCTCAGGGGCAGGCACCAAAAGAGGAGGGAGGCAATGCTAAAGACAAGTTAGATCCTTCATGATTTGGTTTGGGACTGCTCCATTATTGAAGGAAGCACAGAGTTCTATGTAAAGTTTATCAAGAATTACTACTGCTCATGTTCTTCGTTGCTATGAAGCAGCATTTTAAACTTGGCTTGACTTTTTTTTCCTGATCTGTAAGGAATTTGAGTGAATGCAAAATACATCTTTCTCTCCTAATTTCCTTTTCCAAAGAACCATTGCCAAAAAGATATTTTAGAATTTGAATATTGTTTTCACAACGATCTTATTTATTTTTTTCCCCCAACCCTAGGAGACAGTTACTATTACTAGCCTCAGCTTTGAGGTGAAAACATTTAGGTACGAAGAGGAATTTGCCCAAGATGACAAAGGTAGCAAGCAGTTGAGCCCAGATTTGAACCCAGACACTGTAGCTACAGAGATCATGCTCTGAACCCCTGAAGTGCAGTTTATCTGCCTCCCAGTACCCCTGGAATCTGGTTTTTCAGAAGCGCAAACTGAAGAGAGGATGCTGTTTCATTTACACAGACACATTTTAGAGATTGGTAGTCTCCCAATGTGATCCTCAAATGAAAACGAAGATTTTATGTGCCAAGTGGCTTAGTTCCTAACACCAACTGTTTGTTTCCTATCACATTTCTTTTCAGAGCTCCTTTTCTCGATGTCCAAACCATCCTTCTAAATCAGGGCAAGAGTCTCGATTAGTTAACAGTGTCTTGCTTCCTGGGTTTAGGATTGAAGATCTGGAGCTGTGTTGTCCAATACAGTAGCCGCAGGCAACGTATCTGTTCATAAACAGATAAAAAAATAATTTAAAATCAGCCAGAAAACAAATACTATAACTTAAAAAAACCCGTATCTTTCCTATTTTGTTTCTTTACTGAGACTCTTAAGTTTAAATGTTATTTCTAAACCAGCTCTTTACATCACTTACATGCACCACCGTGACCCCAGCTATCTAACTGGATTTTCTGGTCTCTTTGTGAAGTCGTCAAAGGTCAGTAGCTCTTTAATGCCTGGCCGTAGCTTATCTGTATTAAATTAAGGGATTTCAAGTGATAATGCTACAATATTGACCTTCACAATCTGTTCATTTTATGGTATAATCCCCAGGTTTATTAACATACTGCGGACATTCTCTTCTAGGATCCTGGAAAAAACCCCTACTCTCTATTTGTATGTATATTCTACGATATATTTATTTCACATTTAGCAAGAAATATAATGTAAAGATCATGATCTTGGCTCATAAGAGGATTTGTTCCTTCACTTTGGTGGGGAAAGCTGGAAGGCTGGGACATTTCTCTCCCGGTAATTTCTCATCATTCAATAGCTAGCTGAAGCTTCTTTACATGGCAGCTTTGTACCAAAAGAGCGAAGACAGAAGCTACGAGCATCTTAAGGCGCAGGCTCCAGAACTCACACAACATCGCTTCCACCACATTCTGTTGGTCAAAGCAAGTCATAAGGCCCATCCGGATTCTATCAAAAGAACTAGAGATTCTAGAGCTAAGAATTCTAAATTCTAGAACTAAGGGAAATAATCTGTAAAATTAGTGTCTCTGGTTTTTTGTCTTTTAAATTATTCAAGAAAATGTTAATAATAAATCCAATTTCTTTCATTAGCATAAAATATATCCCTGAGCCGATCTGAACCATTTTCACTGTATCTGGAAAGCAAAACTGAAAGTTCATCTAGAAATTGGCAAGAACTCTACATTTTGCTTTTCCATTTGAACTCCGTGTCTAATATGTAGGATTCCTGGGGACTGAACCCTCCACATTACATATAAGCACTATTCAAAAGCTGATTAAAGGGAACACTTATCACAGAGAGAAAAGAAGTGATTTTTATCTTTTATGAGGCAAAAATAGTATGAATTCTAAACACAATAAATTTTCCTCAGATCTCCTCTTTTTTTTTATTGAACACTTTGGCTCATCCTATGCTTTGTGATTTCTTAGGAAACAATACATGTATCTGTATTGAGTTGCTGATGAATTTCAGTGTGAGCAATATTTATAGTTTCTCTTCTTAATTATCCCAGCACCTGCAGATATGTACAATATGATTATTTTCTTTATTCATACTCGCCTTAATCTGCAGTGGGGCACTATTGAGTTCTGCGTAGCAAATTCTGTTTCAAGATGTCTTTACTCGGCTAAAGCTAAATTCCTGAAAAAAAGTGAAAATGGTCTTTGCATTAAATGGTTTTAAAATTATCCGGAAATTTATAAGGATTATAGGGATGTGATAAACATGGACTACAATAACTGGGATATTTCTCTGGGCTCTGGACTCTGACTTCTTTTTCTTTCTTATGGTGTCTGTAGGTTTTATTTTTTCCTTTCTTTATTTCATTAATGGCAGGATATTAAGTATATGAGAGCACAAGGATTGATTTCATTATCTACAAAGTGCAAGTTTGTACTATGTAATCTCTGTGATTCTATGACTTTATTTGCTATCATGGGAAATATCTGTGACTCATCCAGGCTACCTTTGACTCTAATATTGACTCCAAAGGATGTTTTATGAGCCATTTTCTTTCCTAACTTCAACTACAAGAAGGTCATGAGATACTAATTATGGGGTTCAAATTCTCTTATTAACTCTTTAAGAATATCATGAAGTAAATTTCTTTTAACTTATTCAAGAAAATTCTTTTAAATAAATCCTGCTTCCTCCATCAGCATAAACTATATCCCTAAGCCAAATTGAACTATTTTATTGTATCTGGAAAGCAAAATTGAAAGTTCACCTTGAAATTCGCAAGAACTCTGCATATTTCTTTTCCATTTGATTTCTGTGTCTGAAATGTAGGATCCTTAGGGATCAGACTCTGAACTATAAGTACTATTTGAAAACTAATGAAAGGGAGAAAGCTAAACAAAGAGAGAAAAGAAGTTACAAATCTTCGTAAGTGACATGAAGTAACAAATCTTCCATGAAGTGATAAATCTTCCTAAGGTTTCTATGACCCTATAGTTGTAATGCCAGAATAGTCTGTTCTCTAATCAGTGTGATTTCAGGGGTTCTGGAAAGCTCTACTGAAACAATGCTTTCTTGCTCTCTACTGTCACCAGCAGCTGATAACACCAGAGACCTCACCTTTTTGGCACTCTTCATTAGAGTAGCACTGAGGGATAAGATCCAAATTGTTTTGGAAAATACAATAAGCTGAGTTAAAATTCTCATTGGCTTGCAAAGTTTTGGTATCATCATGCCTTTTTTTATTTTGTAAGTATATCTTATTTTTTAAACAAGTATTTTTTGTATTATTTTATTGAGGGCACAATAGTTTATAACATTGTAAAATTTCAGTTGTACGTTGTTGTCAGTCGTCATATATATGTGCTCCTTCACCCCTAATGCCCACCTGCCAACCCCTTTCCCCTCTGGTAACCATTAATCTCTTTTCTCTTTGTCCATGGATTTGTTTATCTTCCACATATGAGTGAAATCATGCAGTGTTTGTCTTTCTCTGTCTGGCTTATTTCACTTAACATAATACCCTTAAGGTCCATCCATGTTGTTGCAAATGGGACAATTTTGTCTTTTTTATGGCTGAGTAGTATTCCGTTGTATGTATATACATATACCACATCTTTATCCATTCATCCGTTGATGGGCACTTGGGTTGCTTCCACGTCTTGGCCATTGTGAATAATGCTGCAATGAACACAGGGGTGCATAAGTCTCTTTGAATTGCTGGTTTCAGGTTCTTTGGATAAGTACCCATTAGTGGGATAGCTGGGTCATATGGTATTTCTATTTTTAATTTTTTGAGAAATCTCCATACTGTTTTCCACAGTGGCTGCACCAGTTTGCATTCCCACCAGCAGTGTTTGAAGATTTCCTTTTCTCCACATCCTCTCCAATATATATATTTTTTTCTGTCTTGGTAATTATAGTAACTCTAACAAGTGTAAGGTGATATCTTATTGTAGTTTTGATTTGCATTTCCCTAATGATTAGTGATGTTGAACATCTTTTCATTTGCCTATTAGCTATCTGTATATCTTCTTTGGAAAAATGTCTGTTCATATCCTCTGCCCATTTTTTGATCAGGTTGTTTGTTTTTCTTGTTGTTGAGTTGCATAAGTTCTTCGCATACTTTGGAAATTAAACCCTGGTCAGATATATGATTTGAAAATATTTTCTCCCAGTTGGTGTGTTGTCTTTTCATTTTGTTCCTGGTTTCCTTTGCCTTGAAGAAGCTCTTTATTTATTTTTATTTATTATTTTTATTTTTTATTGAGTTAATGATAGGTTACAATCTTGTGAAATTTCAGTTGTACATTACTGTCTGTCAGTCGTGTTGTAGGTGCACCCCTTCACCCTTTGTGCCCACCCCCCACCCCTCCTTTCCCCTGGTAGCCACTAATCTGTTCTCTTTGTCCACATGTTTAAATTCCTCATATGAGTGGAGTCATACAGAGATTGTCCTTCTCTATCTGGCTTATTTCACTTAACATAATTCCTTCAAGGTCCATCCATGTTGTTGCAAATGGGATGATTTTGTTCTTTTTTATGACTGAGTAGTATTCCATTGTATGTATATACCACATCTTCTTTATCCAATCGCCTTTTGATGGGCACTTAGGTTGCTTCCACATCTTGGCTACTGTAAATAATGCTGCAATGAACATAGAGGTGTGTGGGACTTTTGGAATTCCTGATTTCAGGTTCTTTGGATAGATACCCAGTAGTGGGATAGCTGGATCGTATGGTAGTTCTATTTTTAATTTTTTGAGGAATCTCCATACTGATTTCCATAGTGGCTGCACCAGTTTGCATTCCCACCAGCAGTGTATGAGGGTTCCTTTTTCTCCACAGCCTCTCCAACATTTGTTAGTATTTGTTTTAGTTATTTTTGTCATTCTAATGGGTGTAAGGTGATATCTTAGTGTAGTTTTGATCTGCATTTCCCTGATGCACAGCCATGATGAACATCTTTTCATGTGCCTATTGGCCATCCGTATATCTTCTTTGGAGAAATGTCTGTTCATGTCTCCAGCCCATTTTTTGATCGGGTTGTTTGATTTTTTTGTTGTTGAGTTGTGTGAGTTCTTTATATATTATGGATATTAAGCCTTTGTCAGATGTATGACTTGCAAACATTTTTTCCCATTTAGTGGGCTATTTTTTGTTTCAATCCTGTTTTCCTTTGCCTTGAAGAAGCTCTTTAGTCTGATGAAGTCCCATTTGTTTATTCTTTCTATTGTTTCCCTTGTCTGAGAAGACATGGTGTCCAAAAAGATCCTTTTAATACTGGTGTCAAAGAGTGTACTGCCTACGTTTTCTTCTAGAAACCTTATGGTTTCAAGTCTCAGCTTTAGGTCTTTGATCCATTTTGAGTTTATTTTGGTGAATGGTGAAAAAGAATGGTCAATTTTCATTCTTTTACATGTGGCTTTCCAGTTTTCCCAGCACCATTTGTTGAAAAGACTTTCTTTTCTCCATTGTATGCCCTCAGCTCCTTTGTTGAAGATTAGCTGTCCATAGATGTGTGGTTTTATTTCTGGCCTTTCAATTCTGTTCCATTGATCTGTGCACCTGTTTTTGTACCAGTACCATGCTGTTTTGATTACTGTAGCTTTGTAGTATGTTTTGAAGTCAGGGATTGTGATGCCTCTAGCTGTGTTCTTTTTTCTCAGGATTGCTTTAGTAATTCGGGATCTTTTGTTGCCCCATACGAATTTTAGGATTCTTTGTTCTATTTCCTTACAGAAGCTCTTTACTCTGATGAAGTCCCATTTGTTTATTTTTTCTTTTGTTTCTCTTGCCTGAGTAGACATGGTGGATTGTCCCTTTTATCATTATATACTGCCCCTCTGTCTCTCATTGCCTTTTTTATCTTGAAGTCTACATTTTCTGGTTAAGTACAGCAACGCCTGCTTTCTTTTGTTTGCCATTAGCTTGGAGTATCATCTTCCATCCCTTAACTATGAGCCTGTGTTTATCTTTAGAGCTGATGTGTTTCCTGGAGGTGGCATATTGTTGGGTCTTTTTTAAAAAAAATAATTTATTTGCTTTATCGAGGACATTTTTTTTGGCTGAGGAATATATACTCTGACCTAACATCTGTTGCCAATCTTCCTTTTTTTGCTTGAGGAAGATTTGCCTTGAGGTAATATCTGTGCCAATTTTCCTCTATTTTGTATGTGAGTCACTGCCACAGCATGGCCACTGGTGAGTGGTATAGGTCCATGCCCAGGGACCAAACTCATGATGCCAAAGCAGAGCATGCCAAAATTAACCCCTTGGCCATGGTGCTGGCCCCTTTTGGGTCTTGTTTTTTAACCCATCCAGCCACACTGTGTCTCTTGATTGGAAAATTCAATCCACGTACATTTAGAGTGATTATTGATATCTGAGGGCTTAATACTGCCATTTTATCACTTGTTTTCTCGTTATTCTGTATTTTCCTTGTTTCTTGTCCTGTGTATTCCCAACTGCCAATTTGGTTTGGTGTTTCTCTATGATGATTTTCTCAGTTTTCTCTTTATTTATCATTTACATTTCTGTTCCGATTTTTTCTTTAGTGGTTACCATGAGGTTTGTATAAAAGATCTCATAGATGAAACAGCCCATTTTCTGACAGCCTCTTGTTTCCTTAGTCTAAGCAGTTTCCATCCCTTTCCTCTTTCCTAAGTTATTGTTGTCACAACTTATTCCATTTTGTGTTGTGAGTTTTTGATTAAAATGAAGCATTTATAGTTATTTTTGATGCTTTCCTTCCCTTTATCTTTAATATTATAAAGTGTTTGCTAACCTGTTCTGATAGAAAGTCACAATTTTCTGATTTCGTCTGTCTATTTATCTCCTTGCTCAAGATTTTGTAAACATTTTCTCTTATTTTTCAGACATGAGGTCCTTCTTGATCATTTCTTATGGTGGGGGGGGTGCGGGGAGGAGGTCTTGTGGTGATGAACTCCCTCAGCTATTGTTTATCTGGGAAAGTTTCTATTTCTCCATCATATCTGAAGGATAGTTTTGCTGGGTAGAGTATTCCTGGCTGAAAGTTTTTGTCTTGCAGCATTGTGAATATATTATTCCACTCTCTCCTATCCTGCAGGATTTCTGCTGAGAAATCTGCTGAAAGCCTGATAGGGGATCCTTTGTAGGTGACTTTCTTCTGCCTTGCTGCCCTTAATATTTTTTCTTTGTCATTGTCTTTTGCCAGTTTTACTAATATACCTTGAAGAAGATCCTTTTACGTTGGTGTAATTAGGAGTTCTGTTAGCTTCATATACATGTAATTCCAGCTCCTTCTCCAGGTTTGGGAAGTTCTCAGCTATTATCTCTTTGAACAAGCTCTCTACTCTTTTCTTCCTCCCTTCTCCCTCTGGAATACCTATAATTCTTTTTTTTTTTTTTTTTTAAGATTTTATTTTTCCTTTTTCTTCCCAAATCCCTCTGGCACACAGCTGCGTATTTTTTAGTTGTGGGTCCTTCTAACTGTGGCATGTGGGACGCCACCCCAGCGTGGCCTGATGAGTGGTGCCATGTCCGCACCCAGAATCCGAACTGGCAAAACCCTGGGCTGCTGCAGCTGAGCGTGTGAACTTAACCACTCGGCCATGGGGCTGGCCCCATGGAATACCTATAATTCTTACGTTTCGTTTCCTAATTGAGTTGGATATTTCTCAGAGAATTTCTTCATTTCTTTTTAGTCTTAGTTCTCTCTCCTCCTGCATCTTCAGCATTTCTATATTTACGTCCTCTAAATTACTAATTCTGTCCTCCATAATATCAGCTGTGTTTTTTAAGGATTCCAGATTTTTCTTTATTTCCTTCATTGTGTTCTTCTTCTCCCACATTTCTGATTGGTTTTTTAAAATAGCTCCATTCTCTTTTGTGAAGAATTCCCTCTGTTCATTAATTTTAATCCTCACTTCATTGAACTGACTTTCTGGGTTTTCTTGTAACTCACTGAGTATCTTTATGATAGCTATTTTGAATTCTCTGTCATTTAGAATGTAAATTTCTGTGACTTCAAGGTTGATTTTTGGGTACTTGTCATTTTCCTTCTGGTCTGGAGTGTTAATATACCTCTTCCTACTATTTGATGGGGTGTTTTGTCATTGCAAAGTGGTAGTATCTGGTCACAGATTCCACCTGCCACCACTGGGGGCTGGGGCTGAAGCTGTTTTCTGAGCCTGCTGCGGCCCCTGGCAGTTGTGCCTGTCCATTGGAAGCTGCACTGACATGGTCTGTCTGCATTTGCCCACTGGCCCCTGCTGCTTTACACACTTAGGTGCAAGCACACTGGCAGGGATCCCATGCTGTGGCCAACTGGCCAAGCTGGTGTGCCAAGCAGGGGCAGGGGACAGTTTCATTTGCACGCATAACCCCATTGGCACTCACTGTCTCCTCACCTGGGCTGCTTGGCTTGGTGGGGATGCCCTTGCGATTGCTTAGCCACTTGGGTATGGAGCATTCCTGTGGCCTGGGAGGCAACTCCGAGAGTGAAAGCATTCCCACAAAGGCCTGACTTTTCCCCCTTCTCCTCTCAGAGTTGCACACTGGCCGCCATACAAGGTCCTGCACCCTAGATAGCTGACCACCGCTACTGGACAGGGAGAGGAGCTCCATTTACCTCCTTCCACTGCCTCCCAGGTTAGTCCAGGTCCCCCACCTGCCAATGCACGGCTGCGTGGACCTCTCAGGTGTCTATTGTGTTGTGTGATAGCCTCTGTTAGTTTATGAATGTGTTTTTTGTTGTATCTTAGTGAGGAGAGACTAAGGGAAGAGCTCACTCTGCCATGATGCTGACATCGCTCCTCCCATAATGCATTTTTGATAAGGGGGAAGATGGAGCCTGGGAAGACAACGCAGTGGTCTGTGCCACTTCTAGTGATGAATTTCATGGCTTTATGACCTGCATGGTGAAGTAGTATTACCTTTCATTTGTTTAATATTTACCTTCCAGGTGCTTCAAGGTATGTCATGGCCAAGTAGGCAAAGCTGGCAGGTGGGGTAAAGTCAGATATCGACTCACAGGTATATCTCATTTGGCTCTAACTTCTTTTTTCACATCTGCCTTTGGCTACCCAGATCCAGACATGGAGTATGTGTATAGGAGGTGGAGGAATTTCAGATGAAACCCAGGCTTACTTACAGGATAGGAGAATAGGTTTTATTGTTTTAGCAAAAGGAGGGCTCTTGGTGACACCTGGAATACATTCAGAAAATAAATGGGTTTATCTCCATTTTGGCCTTATATATAATAAATTGTATGGGTCTCCTAGAAATGAAAACAGACCCCATTAAAAAAAAAAGAGTCCTTGACACAAGGATTTGTAAACAAAAAGGAAAGAAAAAATAAAGGACAAATTAAAAAGTAAAAAAAAAAAAAAAAAAAAACCATGGAAATTAGTCAAAATGAGTTGAACCACTAAGCACAAGATCATTAAGCACAAAAATGTTTCTGTACATTAAAAAAACTTGTTGAGGGGCCAGCCCAGTGGCACAGCAGTTAAGTTCGCACGTTCTGCTTCTCGGCGGCCCAGGGTTCACCGGTTTGGATCCCAGGTGCAGACATGGCACTGCTTGTCAAGCCATGCATATGTGGTAGGTGTCCCACGTATAAAGTAGAGGAAGATGGGCATGGATGTTAGCTCAGAGCCAGTCTTCCTCAGCAAAAAGAGGAGGATTGGCAGTAGTTAGCTCAGGGCTAATCTTCCTCAAAAAAAAAAAAAAATCATTGAAACTAAAATATGAAGCCTTTTGGGAAATGCTAACCTGGGTTTTCAAACTAGTATATAGTATTAGAGAAAGCACTCGGTCAAAGTCAAGAGTCCTGGTATTCAAGTCCAAGGTATTTCATTAACTACCTGAATGAAGCTGAGCAATTCAGTTAAACCTAGTTGCTTCCAGTTTCCTCATTCACAGAATAAAAAGGGTAGGGGATCCCTGACTCATTTAAGCACTATCATTCTGTGTTGTCAGTCACCAGTCGGTCATACATTTAACTCTAAATCCTGTCTCAGAATTTTTAATTTATGAAAAGACATTTCCTACAGTCTCAACTAGCCTGAGTATTTAGTTAAAGACTTCTTGCATTTCACAACTGCATAAGCAAATTAAGACAATCTTTACTTACATATAACAAGTGTCATATCTTTCTGTAAAAAGAAAGGAATAGACCTGCTGTTTTTGTTAGGATCAGGTTTCCTTAGACTGGCCCAAGGCAAGCTTTTAAAACTATGAGATTTGTTATAGGTAGCCTCTCACCTCTCTTTCTCTTTCTTCACCTCCTCCTACTTTCTAACTTTGCCTTGAGCCCAACCCCAGGTGTCTCTGCTTTCACAACATCCTGCAGCTGCCCAGCTCCCATCTAACCTCCTCTTGACCCACTTTTATGTTTATTCATCCTTTAATACTCTGACTCATTATTAAAATTCTTTCTTACCCACAAAAATTAATGTCCATTTTTAAAATTCCTAATTAGACAGATACAATGAGGGAAACTATCTGCTTGAAGGAGTTAGTATTAAGTTGTGGAAAAGTCTGCAACTTGTTTCAGAAAAGTAGAATTGGTGGCATTTCAGATTTAACAGCAAAGTAGAAGTATTTTAGGGAGTAAAAGGAAATTTGAGAGAGTGCAAGTGGCAGATAGGGCCTTTCGGCTTTATCACCTTGCTACTCAAAGTATGGTCCTAGGACCAGTATCAAAAAACCAGCTGGGAGCTTGTCAGAGATGCAGAATCTCAGGCCTTCCCAGACCTATGAGTTAATATTTTTTTTTTCTTGAGGAAGATTAGCCTTCAGCTAACATCTGTCACCAATCCTCCTCTTTTCGATGAGGAAGACTGGCCCTGAGCAAACATCTGTGCACATCTTCCTCCACTTTATAAGTGGGATGCCTGCCAGAGCATGGCATGACAAGTGGTGTGTAGGTCTGTGCCCGGATGTGAACCGGAGAACCCCAGGCTGCCAAAGCAGAATGTACAAACTTAACCGCTGCCCCACCAGGCAGGCCCCCAGCCCTATGAGTTAGAATCTGCATTTTTAACACAATAAGGGGAGGTGGTGGTAGTTTGTATGCACATTAAAGTTTGAGAAGCTCTGGTTTAAAGTATTCCATGTAGGTGAATGCCTTCTCCTCTCTCTAATTTAAAGTTGGCCAATTGTTGCTCACGAGAATCTGTATTCAAATAAAGACCCATTTTATATTTCTAAGCAGGCTTCCTCCTAATTGTTGACCCAAGGACTTAACTGCCACAAATAAAGACTCCATTGTAATTTAATACCTTTGGAGAGGAGAAAGGCATTACAAAGAACTTTCATTTAACACAGCATTGCAGAGAAGTATAGCAATCTCGGAAATTACAAAACTGTAAGCTACACAGGTGTAGTAGTGAAGGTAGAAGCCAGTGGTTGAGTAAAAGATTTCAATTCATCTGAAAATCAAAAGAAAGTACTCACAGGAATGGAATAACTGCACAATTGTCAGGACAGCTATTGATAAGAGTGGGTAAGGGTGTTAGGTTGTATATATGTTAAAAGTCTTAATTAATGAAGGCAGCCAATCCAATCCAGCAAATTCTACAAGGTCCTTTTCAACCTCCATCTCCTGTCCTCTGTGAGGCCTTCTCTGATTCTCCCTACATCCTTGCCTTTATTAAAGTGATCAACTGTCCTGTTTGCCCAGGACTATCCTGGTTTTTTCACTGAACTATCTGCCTCCCAGGAAGCCTGTCAGTCCTGGGCAAACCAGGACAGTTGGTCGCCCTACGCCCACTCCAAGCTGGAAGTACTGCTTCTTCCTCTGAACTTCTTTAGCTCTCTGAACTCTCACCGTGTATTTGGCACTTGCCATGTTTTGCTTTACATGGTAATTATTTGCATGCAAGAAATGTTTCCCAGGTTCACTTGTAAATTACTTCAGGGCAAAACTTGTTTCTCATGATTTCTTTTTAAATTGTAATTGATATGTTAGCTTTAGGTGGACATCACAGTGATTCAATATTTGTATACATTCTGAAATGATCACCATGCTAAGTCTAGTTACCTTCTGTCACTATGCAAAGTTATTACAACATGATATACAGCGTGAACCTAGTGTCACGCACATGAATCACTTAATAGTTTTAATGAAAGAACCTATTTGAAAACAATAACTATTGCCAACTGGAAGTACGTCTGCTGTGGAATTTCAACCTATTGGATCACAAAAATGACAATATGAAAATCCAAATATTCCTATTTTTGCATTTAAGACTGTTTTAAATATGACCTCAACTTAACTTTTCAATCTAATCTTCTACTCCTCCACTGTGCTCCTTGAGTCATGATTGATGCAAGAATGTCCAGGGGGTAAAAGAAGTCACAGAATGAAAATGGTGCATTTTCCCAGAGACTAGTGTTTACTTAAAGGTTTTTTTGAGAGTGGGGGTAGGATGGGGAGTGTGAACTTCTGCACAATATGCCTTGTCAGATTTTTCATTTGGGACATCACGGAAGATTACATATTTATATATATATATATATACACACACACACACACAAAGCTTTAAAATGTATGGCTAAATTGGTAAGAAAACTTGTAATCAGCAATGCAATCAGAAGTTGATGTTTACTTTGGGGGCATCTGTCTACATGGGTGTCCTAAAGCTCTAATGGGCACTGTGATCAGGGGAGAAAATTAAGACTTGTCCCCTTATGGTGGAAGATTGGATAGAAACCCCTATGTGGGAATGGGAACGCCCCAAAAGATACTTTACTTCAGCATATCAACTAAGGGGAAAAAAAATACCATACAAAAGAATTTGTCAGTGACTCTCGTCTGTCTCAACCTAAGCTTTGTTGGAGGAAAAACGTGACTCGTGCAAAATTTCCCGACCATGCAAAAACAAAATGAACAAAAGACTCTAGCTAAAAATGTAGTTTAAAGTGGTTTTGGATTGGTACTGCTCCACCTGCCAGAAGTACCTAGCAGAATAAATTCAAACAATCTCCGAGAGAATGCACTTTAAACCTGGGCCTCAGTAGCTCCATGCTTAACTTGAGGAACTGTCAAACTGTTTCCAAAGGAGCTAGACCATTTTTCATTCCTACCAACAATGTAGGGTGGTTCCAATTTCTCTACATCCTCACTAATACTTGTTATTATTTGTCTTTTTTATTATAGACGTCATGGTCGGTTTGAAATAGTATCTCATTGTGCTTTTGATTTGCATTTCCATAGTTACTAATGATGTCGAGCATTGTTTGATGTGCTATTGGCTATTTGATCTTTGGAGAAATGTCTATTCAAATTGTTAGCCTGTTTTTAAATTGGGTTGTTTGTCTTTTTGTTGTTGAATTGAGTTCTTTATATATTCTGAGTACTATTACCTTCTAATAAAGTACAATTTATCTATTTTTTCTATTGTTGCTTGTGCTTTTGGTGTCATATCTGAGAAACCATTGCCTAACGTGAGGTAACAGAGATTTAGGCCTATGTTTTTTTTTAAGAGTTTTGTAGTTTTAGCTCTTACATTTAGGTTTTGATCCATTTTAAGGATTTTTCTTGTATATGGTGTGAGGTAGATGTTCAACTTCATTCTTTTGCATGTGGATGTCCAATTGTCTCAGCACCATTTGTTGAAAAAGATTATTTTTTCCCCATTTAAGTGATTTGGCACCCTTCTTGAAACCAATTGACCATAAATGTAGAATTTATTTCTGGACTCTCAGTTGTATTCCATTGGTCTATATGTCTAAACTTATGTCATAAAATCTTTTATAACCTAATCTAACGACATATCATCACTTCTGCCATGTTCTATTAATTACACAGATCATCTCCAGCACAATTTGAAAGGAACCACATAACTGTGTGAATAAGAGGAGGTGAGAATCATTTCGGGCCATCTTGGAGGCTAGGTATCACATAACAATAACCATAAATTACCTAGATATATAGAGAAAAAAATATGCTCTTAGTAATTTAGTAATACAAGAGGACTTCTAAATCTGATAAAGACTAGTTTCAAAATACTTATCGAAAACATCATGTTTACTCGTGAAATATTGAAAGCATTCCCTTAAAACCAGGAATAAGAAATGCCCACTTCCCCATTCTTTTTCTTCTTTTAAAGATTGGCAACTGAGCTAACAACTGTTGCCAATCTTCTTCGTGTTTTTTTTTTTGCTTTTTCTCCCCAAATCCCCCTGGTACATAGTTGTATATTTTAGTTGTGGGTCCTTCTAGTTGTGACATATGGGACGTCGCCTCAACGTGGCCTGATGAGCGCTGCCATGTCCGCGTCGGGGATCTAAACCGGTGAAACCCTGGGCTGCCAAAGTGGAGTGCGCAACTTAAAACCACTTGGCCAGGGGCCGGCCCGGTGGCACAGCGGTTAAGTTTGCATGCTCCACTTCTTGGTGACCTGGGGTTCGCCAGTTTGGATCCCTGGTGCAGACATGGCACCACTTGGCAAGCCATGCTGTGGTAGGCGTCCCACATATAAAGTAGAGGAAGATGGGCACAGACGTTAACTCAGGGCCAGCCTTCCTCAGCAAAAAGAGGAGGATTGGCAGCAGTTAGCTCAGGGCTAATCTTTCTCAAAAAAACCCCCAAAAAACAAAACCGCTCTGCCACGGGGCCGGCCCCTCCCCATTCTTATTCAGTATTGCATATATATAGGCTTTAGCCAGTGGAATAAGGCAAGGTAAGGAATAAAATATATAAGAATTTGAGAGGAAGATGTGACTCTGTAATTCTTTGAAGATAATATGATTTTTCTATATGAAAAACTGAAAAAGAATCTAAAAACAATGTAATAAGAGCAATTAGTAAGATTTCTGGAAATAAGATTATACCAGCAACAAATAAAGAAATTTATTTTAGAATGATAGCCTTATTATAGCAAGAAAAAGTATAGAATATTCAGGAATAAATCTGGCAAAAATGTACAAGATCTTGGTGGAGAAATTTATAAAAGTTTGTTGAAAGACCTTAAGGAAGACTAAATAAGTAAGAAGAAATAGTCTATTTGTGAATAAGAAAAATCAGGCAAGAGGGCCTTGCCCTACTAGATTAAAAAAACTTATCATTTAGTTGTAATAATTGAACCAGTGTGGTATTGACAAAAGGATTGATGAATAAACCAAGAGAACTGACAAGACAACACAGAAACAGGGGCTGGTGCGGTGGCTCAGCAGTTAAGTTCACACGCTGCTCTTCTCAGCGGCCCGGGGTTCGCCGGTTTGGATCCCGGGTGCAGACACGGCACCGGTTGGCACGCCATGCTGTGGTAGGCGTTCCACAAATAAAATAGAGGAAGATGGGCACAGATGTTAGCTAAGGGTCAGCCTTCCTCAGCAAAAAGAGGAAGACTGGCAGTAGTTAGCTCAGGGCTAATCTTCCTCAAAAAAAAAAAAAAAAAAAAAAAGAGAGAAAAAAAAAAGAAAACACAGAAACAGACCATGCTGTGGGACAGGATATACAACAGAGTTTTCAGTTGAGAAAAGATGCTCAATTGGACCCATTTAAAAAAATTTACTTCCTGTCAAACAAAAATAAATTCCAAATGGATGATTAAAGACTTAAATGTGAAAAACAAAACTTGTAAAACTTTTAAAATAAATTATAAGAGATCTTCTCTGTGATCCCATGGTGGAAGAATTTAAGACAGAAGAAACTCAAACCATAAAGAAAAATACTGCTACCTTCTGTTAATCAAAATATACTATAAAAAGAGTGAAAAGGTAAGAAACGACCTAGAAGAGATATTTTTAATGTATATAACTGACAAAGTATTAGTACTCAAAATATTTTTAAATCCTACAAAGAAAATATAATGGAAATACAAGCAAAAGTTTTGATGTTATGAAAGAAAAAACACAAATAGCCACTACATAAATGAAAATGCTCAAAGGCACTTATAATCAGAGAAATTCAAATAAAACCGTAATCATATTTAATATCACATGTACCAGACAGGCAAAAACTAAAGGGTGGCGAAGATGCAGAAGAGTAGGTGCTCCCATTCCCTACCAGCGAAAGTTGGTACAACCACTTTGGGAGAAAATGTGGTATTTTTCTGCTGTTCTGCTGCTGCATACAAACCACCCCAAACTTAGTAACTTAAAATAGTACTCCATAGTTTCTATGTCAGCAAATTGGAAAGGGCTTAGCTGGGCAGCTCTGGAATCATTCCTTCAGTCACAGTGGGACATCCAGGCGTTGGGGCCACTGGGAGCTGGCTGGGGTCTCTCTTCATGTTGTCTCAGGGCCCCTCCTTGTGATCTTTCCACGTGGGTGGCTAGGTTGAGCTCACAGCATGGTGGCCTCAGGCCTCAGAGTGGTCAGAGTGCTTATAAGGAAGCTAAAGTCTTTTAAGAGCAAGTATTTGAGCTAACAAAGTAGAAGACATATGAACTAGCCTTGAAAGTCACGTAGAGTAACTTCTGCCATACTCCATTGGTTGAAACAGTTAGAAAAGCCCACCCACTATCAAAGGAAGGGGACACAGGCTCCACATCTCAATGAAAAGTGTGTCAAAGTCACATCATAAAAAGAGCATGTGGATGGAAGATATTTTTGTGGCCATAAAATATTATCTGGAATAGGCACTATTTACTAAAATTGAAGATGTATATACCTTATGACTTGCAATTTCACTCCTGGATATTTACCCTAGGGAAATTCTCTCTCCCATGTTCATCGGGAGACATAACACTTTGTAATCACAAAAAACTGAAAACAATCAAAATATCCAGCAATGCTGGAATGGATAAACATAAAGAGATATTCTTTGTAAGTGAGAATGAATGAACTTTAGCCACATACATTTGTGTGGATGAATCACAAAAACAATGTAGAACTGAAAAAGCAAATTATAGAATACATATATCATTTATATCAAGATCCACAAGTAAGCAAAGCTGTTTATGCTACTTTATGTTATGTTGTTTAGGAATATCTATATTTGTGGTAAACTAGTAAATTATAGAGAAAAACAAAAGAATGATTAACATAAAATCCAAGATAGAGGTTTCAATAAGGTAGACCAAGCAGAAGGAAACAATCTGGGAGGGGCATACTGGGAGCTTCAAGGTTCTGGGATGTTCTGTTTCTTAAGCTGAGTGGTAGTTACTTAGCATTCAGTTTATTATTAATCTGCAAAATATATCCATATCTTGCATCTATATGATAATTTTCACAAAATTTGAAAAATACGCATTTATATAAAAGGCTTTGTCATATGTATGATGGAGTAAAAACAGTAGGAACCTGTTTTTCCAAGGAAGTCTATTAGCCAAGGACAGAAATAGAAAACTTGTTTTCTCCTGTGAGAACAGATCTTTAAAATGTTATTTTTATATATGATACCATTGATATGATAGACTGGTATGAAAAATTTGCATTCATTTTAAAGATAAAACATAAGACTTTAAAGACATTGGATGGGGATATGGGACAAACGCCTAAATTTCTTGGTAAGTGGGGCGTTCAGGTTTATTCTATCTTCATAAGGAGATATTTTGGCAGAAAAGTTTGAGAAGCACTGGGTCTCCTGGCCCAACTTGATTACTCATTATTTCCTGAACACCTGCTGTGTCTTCTGACTTCCCTGCTTTTGTTCCTGGCATTATCTCCAATGCAAATCTTTCGAGTTACAAAATTTACTTGGTAGGATGGAGTGGGTGAAAAGGCAACTAGTTCTTGCCTAGAACCAGCACGATTTTGATCTACATCGTGTTCCCACAGAAGGGAGAAAATCCTCTAAGATTTGTGCAAGTCTGCCTTATGACCTGAAAGTAAAGACCGGGATCCACTGTTTCATACTGATCCTGCAACAATACAGACTCAGCCAAAGAAGGCAGTTGTTTTCAGTTGGCAGCTCTTTGGTGAAATTAATTGTTGTTTAATATTATTTTTGTTTCTTAAAATCCAATCAGCCTTGAGACCTATTAGGAAATCTGAGTCAAATTCCTAATAGATGATTATTCCTTATATTGGTAAAACGAACACAATTATTACCTGAATTTTACTGGTAATTTCTACAGAGTTAGGTTCCAGTGGAAATAAAAGGTGGACTGGTAGAATATTGCATAGAGGATCTTCTACAGTTCTAGAGAGTGGCTTTTTATCCCTGAGTATGAAGTTTAATGTCTTTCTATCTCTCCTAAAATAACGTACCAAGAAGACATACGTCTCATTAGCACACATTGGCCAGCCCAATTCTGAATCAGTAAATCTCTCATCTATATATATTGTGCTGGGTGTTTCTGGAATGCATACACAAGACAGGATTCCAGCTCTCCAAGTGTTTTTAGGGGCATACTAATCAAGGTTGTCTCAATGGCCTTGTCTTAGTCACAAAATCTTAAGTCTAGATGAGTCTGTGTTTTTCACTATGCCTGAGTGCCAATGGAGAAATTATGCATACTTGAAATGGGATAAAGACTTATTGTTTGTTTGGTATCATTAAAAGAGATGTGACCCTCTGGAGAACTGAGATGTTTGTGGGTTGTTTTTTTTTATGGGTGTGGTTTTTGTTTGTTTGTTTTTTGAGGAAGATTAGCCCTGAGCTAACATCTGCTGCCAATCCTCCTCTTTTTGCTGAGGAAGACTGGCCCTGAGCTAACATCCGTGCCCATCTTCCTCTACTTTATATGTGGGATGCCTACAACAGCATGGCTTGCCAAGTGGTGCCATGTCTGCACCCGGGATCTGAACTGGCGAACCACAGGCCACCGAAGTGGAATATGTGCACTTAACAGCTGCGCCACCGGGCAGGCCCCAGATGTTTGTCTTTTAAAATCTGATTTGGTTCCTTTTCAGCTTCCCTTTCTGACTCCCTGTAGTACCCAGTGCCTTCTTGCAACAGGGCTCAGTCCTCAGGCTTGGGCCATTGTTCTTTTCCTTCTCCACATCAAAATTTACCTGTATCGCTAGGTGGTAGGACATTAGAGGGCTTTTATCTTTGTGCTTCTCTGTATTTCGTTTTATTTTCTGCAATAAATATGCATTATTGACATAACCAGCCAAAAAATGTTAAAGCTATTTTATCATAAAACCAAACAAAACTTGATTGTTTCTTGTTCATTTCCTTTAGATCTCAGTAGGAGGTGGACTAGTTTAGCCTACATATTAACTCAAGTAAAGCTTATTCTTGCTTATTCTCCAGGATGTATGTTTTTGCCTCAGTCAGCATAACTCCAGCTATTCAGACTGCTAAGCCAGAAATCATGGATAGACCCTTAACTCCCACATCCAGACATTCTCTAATACTGTGAATTGTCTCTTTAAATATCTCTCAAATATGTCCCCTTCTTTCCATTCCACTTGCTACTGCCCTAGTTTAGGCCTTTATCATCTCTCACCTATATTCCTCTAGAGCCTTTCTAATTGATCTCTCCATCTCCATTTGCATCTCCCTCCAGTACAGTCTCCTAAATTATGCCTCTTCCCTACTTAACATCCTTCACTGGCTCCCCACTGTCTATGGGAATCTGAGTCAGAAAGGCTCAGCATGGGCTACAAACTTCTTAAGCCCTGACACCAACTTTATCTCTTGCCACTTCTCAGTGAATATGTGAGACTTTAACAATACTGAACTACCTTCCTGTCTCCTACATGGTTTGGCTCCCTCTTGTCTTGTTGGCCTTCGAGATTGTTTTTCCTTTGGATTGTTCCTCCTCCCTTGCTGACCAACTGAATTCCTCCTACTGGTTCAGAAAGCTGGAGTCAGTTAGCCTTCCTCCATTCAACCTTCTCTCTCCTAAAGTAGCAGGCAGTGATAATCATTCCCTCTGGTCCCCCTGTATCCAGAAGATAATAACATCAACAATAATGATGAACCTCAATGTAGAAAAGTGTAAAATAACTGTTAACACTTATTGAGCACTTTTTTATGCCAATGTCTGTACTTGGAGCTTTGTAGGCATTAACTTATTTAATCCTTACAATGACCCTGTTAGGTAGGCAATTATATTATCTGTTTTTATTGTAACACTTATCCTTTGTCTTGAAATGGCTTAGTTACTATCTATCTCCCCACTAGAAAGTTATTCTTATTCATCTTTATATCCCTAGCTGCTAGTACAAGTTCTGTATTGTGTTTTTTGGAATATGAGGGAGCCAGTATTTGCCTTGAACCAAACCTTGATCCCAAGGATTGAGTGACATGAGATTTTCGGGCCAGTGGTGGGAGAGCTTTGGAGTTTGGGCAGAGGCATTCAGGGTCCCTCCAATCACGTGAAATAGTCTTCCACCTTGAACTAAATGCCATTGACATCCTCTCACTTGCTTAAGAAAACAACCTGAGAGTCACCTTGTTTATTACCTTTCTTCACACTTGCACCTCAGGAAAACATCCTCTTCCACTTCTATTTTCATAGCAACCACCCTAATCCAGGTCACCATTATCTATCCCATGGACCTATCCAATAGCTTCCTATCCTTTTCTGGCTTCTCCCTGTTCCATTTCTGCTCTCTTCTGTCAGCCTTAAAAATAAAACGGCCAGTTATCTTTACCAGCAAAACGAGTTTCTTCAGGAACAGGCAAAGAATGGCAATTTGGGATGTGCATGCTATGGCAGACAGTAGGCAATCCAACAATCAAAGGAGAGGAACGCTATTTTATAGGGAAAAAGGAGGAAATTGGGAGGGGTTGTTCTGAAGGAAAGTCCATTGGAGAAAAGCAAGAGTTCAGAGTGGTGATGGCTTTTCATTGGCTGAGTTGCCGGGGTAGTCACTTCTGTTTGGGATGCAATGTACATTTCTTCAACAAATTGGCTTTCCTGAAATTGACATCTTGAGTGGTACTGCTTGGGAGCTCCCCCTTGTGGCCTCCTAACTCCATTTTAAATGAGGATTCCCTTTATTAATTTTCACACCTCCAAGTCATTCTCTACAAAATAGACTGACTTAAAAACAGGACAAAACTTAGAAACAAAAAGATCCAAACATGATTAAGTTCCTGCTTAACTCTCTAACCTCAATCTCATACCCTCCATATAAGGTGTTTCAAGCTTCCTGGCCTTCTGTTCCTCAAACAAGCCAAACTTGTTCAACATCAGCACCTTCACATCCACTGTCTTCTGTCTATAATCTCTTCTTCCCCATGGTTGGCATAGCTGGCTCCTTCTCCTCATTTAAGTCTTAGCTCAGATCACCTCCTCAAAAAGTCCTTCCCTGACACTTTGTTTTTTCTGAATACTTACCACTACCTGCAATTATCTTATGTATTATTTATCTTCTCCACTAGAAACAGAAACTTCTAAGTGCAGGGGGTTCTTCTGTTTTCTTCCCCGACCCTCTAGGAACAAAATACCACTAAGAAGCAGCCTTGTCATGGGACGCTTTGATGCTTTGTAGACTGAACTTGACTCTGTCCTTCAGCACAGACAAACTAGACAAGGACACAGTAAGATACGTGCAATAATGGGGCAATTAAGTAATTCAAAAGGGGACTTCATAATCAAAGAAAAAGTGATGCAAAGATTTAGGACATAGATTAAGAGACAACAGTTAATCGCTTAGATTTTACGAAGGCAAAGGGGTAGGTGAATTTAAAGGTAGGTGAAAAGGGAATGAAGAGGGCAGCACAGACAGTATTGCAAACCAGTACGAGCTAAGCTAGCCTGCCTAATCACTCCCACCCTTATCCGGACAGGTTGAGGAGCCACCCGTGACTCAGTCAGGCTGCTCTGAATGAACGGATCAGGTTTGCCTGAACTCTGCGGTCTCTGCCGACCTTTCAACAAAGAGGGTTTGCACAAGTTGCCCTGGCCACCCAGAGCAGGCAGCACCAGCACCGTTCACCCTAAGGCAGCCCTGGCCTCAGCACTCAGTCATTCAGTCCTCCTGGTCATTGGCAGATCTACCCAGTTTGCTTCTTCCACAACTGTGATAACTTCTGCCAGCTGATGACAACAGCGTCTAGCAGATCCTAACGGTTTTCGTGCTTCACCTCTCCCCTCCCACCAGTTAAAGAGCAATAGGAACACAGGGACTCATTTCTATTGAGACTCTGCTGGCCACCTTATATATACAACAAGAAGACTCCTGTCTTCTCCTTCGTTTCATTAATTCATTCAAAAAATATTGATCATGTTTTCTTAAGCTAGAGACCAGAGAGTTCAGGCAAACCTGATTGACGCGTGACTCAGTCAGGCAGCCCTGAATAAATGAATCAGGTTTGCCTGAACTCTCTGGTCTCTAGCTTAAGAAAACATGATCAATATTTTTTGAATGAATTAATGAAACGAAGGAGAAGACAGGAGTCTTCTTGTTGTATATATAAGGTGGCCAGCAGAGTCTCAATAGAAATGAGTCCCTGTGTTCCTATTGCTCTTTAACTGGTGGGAGGGGAGAGGTGAAGCACGAAAACCGTTAGGATCTGCTAGACGCTGTTGTCATCAGCTGGCAGAAGTTATCACAGTTGTGGAAGAAGCAAACTGGGTAGATCTGCCAATGACCAGGAGGACTGAATGACTGAGTGCTGAGGCCAGGGCTGCCTTAGGGTGAACGGTGCTGGTGCTGCCTGCTCTGGGTGGCCAGGGCAACTTGTGCAAACCCTCTTTGTTGAAAGGTCGGCAGAGACCGCAGAGTTCAGGCAAACCTGATCCGTTCATTCAGAGCAGCCTGACTGAGTCACGGGTGGCTCCTCAACCTGTCCGGATAAGGGTGGGAGTGATTAGGCAGGCTAGCTTAGCTCGTACTGGTTTGCAATACTGTCTGTGCTGCCCTCTTCATTCCCTTTTCACCTACCTTTAAATTCACCTACCCCTTTGCCTTCGTAAAATCTAAGCGATTAACTGTTGTCTCTTAATCTAGGTCCTAAATCTTTGCATCACTTTTTCTTTGATTATGAAGTCCCGTTTTGAATTACTTAATTGCCCCATTATTGCACGTATCTTACTGTGTCCTTGTCTAGTTTGTCTGTGCTGAAGGACAGAGTCAAGTTCAGTCTACAAAGCATTAAAGCATCCCATGACAAGGCTGCTTCTTAGTGGTATTTTGTTCCTAGAGGGTCGGTTCAAACTGAAATGATCCACAGTTCCACAAGCGGCTCTTGGAGCCTCTAGAAAAGGCACCACACTCGCCAGTCCCGTGCTACCAGGCATGGTGCCGTTTCGGGCTTGCACAAAGTTGTCTCGGTCCCCTGTCTGCCCCACACGGAACCGCTGGGGAAGAAACGGAAAGCAAGCAGGCGGGGTCCCGATTTGCCCGCGCGAAGCGCCCCTCCCCGGGCGCCAAGGCCAGCGGGCGCTCCAGCCGCGCGAAGGGGCGGGGCGGCCTTGGGCGGCCACCAATGAAATCGGGAGCCGGCGCGGGCCGTGCGCGTGACGCAGCGTAGCGGGCTGCGAGGCCGGGGGCGGAGGGGCCGGGCAGTCGGGCGCTTTATTTGCGTCTGCGGGGTGCTGGCTGCGCTGCGAGTCTTGGGCGTCCGGAGAGCGGTCGGGAGGCGACCTCGCTGCCCGCCGCGCGCTGCGGCTTCCCGGCTTTACCCTCCTGGCCGAGGTACCCGCTGCCGGGCTCCGGCCCCAGGTAAAGCCCACGCTCCCCGAGCCCCTCACTTCCCGCCTGGGTCCGCCCGCCTCAGCCGGAGAGGAAGGGGACAGAGGCGGCGGCCGCGCCTCGGGCCCGGTGGGCCTGGCCGCGTCCTGGGCTGAGGAGCTGGGGAGGCGGCCGGCGGCCGCCGAGGGCGAGGCTCCCCCGTCCTGGCGAGTTTGGGGGATGGGGAGGGCGGGGAAGTTACCTTCGGGCGCCCGGAACGCGGCAGCTTTTTAAACCTTGGAGGTTTTTTCAGTGTCTCCCAGATCCTGTGGCGTCTCTCAAGCCGGTAGTAAAGAAAGTTAGGAATTAGAAGCCATTTAATGGCTTAAAAAACGGAACCAAAAATGCACTTAGGAAGTCATCTTCTAATTGATGTGGGAAGAAAGTGTGTTGTGACGGGATGGATGGCGCTTCAGGACATCCAAATCTGCGTGGGCACCAAAGCCTTGAATCAAGCTCGTATTTTATTTGTACCTCTTAGGATGTAATTACGTTTCTGTCCTTCTTAAATGTTAATGGCCGTGCGCTTTAAATGACATATCTATTTAAAAGTTATTTGTAAGCGAGAAGCAGCTGTAAACTCTATTCTCCATATTTACACATAGATTAAATTCATTGGTCGCTTATTAAGTGGTTGCCGTCTCTTTAAACTACCTTTTTTCAGAGTGTTTGCTTTTCCCTTGACGTAGACTTCAGCTTGAAGCTTCTTTTTTTTTTTTTTTTTTTTTTTTTGCTTTAAGTTGGGCCGCATCGGTGAATGACTTTTAAGGGAGTTTGAGTGTTGTCTAGGCCAGAGAATGGATTTGCGAAGGGGCCCCCAGGCGTTCAAGAGTAATCGTTTAAAAATGCACGTGTCTCAGTGCATCACGAGCTTAGAACTCTCAAAGAGTTTGCGTTCTTTTAGGATAAATATCAAAATACTGCTGCCACTCTTTCTATCTCCACTTCATCATCGGCCACCTTCCTCCCTCCTGTCTGGGCACAAGCCACACAGGTTTTTATTTTTGTTCTAAGAAGGCCTCTTTGCTGTCTCCTGGTGTCTAGGCGTTTCTTCCACCTCTGACGCCTTATTCTCTCCCTGCCCCCAACGCCTATGCGTTCCTGGATTATCAGCCCACATCACATATGACTTCCTCAAGAAGCCGGTCGTATCCCTGTGAAGCCCTCCTAGCACTTTGTTTTCCTTAGCAGCAGTAAATCATCAGTTGTATGAGTTGTTAAAGTTACTTAGATGCTTCCGTTGGTGGCTCTGCTAGCATGTACATTTCATGAAGGCTAGACTAGTCCATCTTATTTATGTCTTAATTATCAGAGTCTCGCCCAGCCCTTGGCACAATGAAAGAATGAAGGATTTGGAGGGCAGAGGAGGGAACTTTTGAGTGGGAAATATTAACTAGGGAAGAGTGCCTGATGGCTTTGGAAAGGAAATGGAAAAAGTTTTAAACAAAGTCCAGTTAACAAAATTTATTTTTGGAATTTATCACCTTGGATAAATGATTATACTGACAATACAGATGTAAATAGAATTTGTCTGTGTTCTTTAGTTTTGCTAATTGATTGAATGACCCAGCTCTTTGATACATAAATATTGTAGGGTTGTACTAGGGTAAACCATTGTTTGGAAGGAAGAGGGAGAAATTTTATGTTTTAGATTGTAAATTTGTTTGCGGTTGTCTCTCTTTCCCCTCACTGAACTTGGGAGTGATCGAGCAAAATTCTTCACCGAGAGCAGCTGCTCAATATTTATTTGTTTTATAGATTTATAGGTTCTTTTAAAAGCTTTGTTAATAGGAACACTGCAAGCAGGCTCAAGCGGGACACTTGTTTCCCATATGGTTCATTTGTTTCTCAAACCGGTTCTTTCTGTTTTGCTTTCTTAGGATAAGTTAGATACTGTCACACTGAACATTGCAAAACCAGTGTACAGATTGGATTCTTAAATAATTGTTCAATCACTGTGTTGTTTTTCAAATAGCTGTTTAGTCAGCTTTGCGTCACCTTAGGTATAAATTCCAACAAATTTTTAAATTTGGAAACTCAGTTTCCACTGTCGCTTACTGGCTATGTGACTTTTAACAAGTTTCATAGTATTTCCGAATTTAGAGTGGAAATGTTAAATGAGATGTGTGATGCCCCCACCCTGGCGCCCAGCACTGTAAATGTTACTGGCTTAGTAAACATTAGCACCTGGTGGTTTTACTGCTGGACGACTGGAGAGACTAGTCTTATGATCACTTTTCTACTTCCTCAATTCATTTTGCAACCCCATCCAGTATATTTCTTTGTACTTCTTCCCCAAACTGATTGTACAAGTAAATCGTAGCTGTTAATGTTCTCAAATTGTGAAAATATCCCGTGTTACGCTCTCCCCTTTTTTTCTCCCTTTTTTGTGGTCCTGCTTGAATTTTCCATGATATACCATAGATTACCTCTTGAATCCTGACTTGATTTTGAACATTGTCTGCTCCTGATTCTCTTCTAATCTCTCCTAGGCCTTGCTTTTTTACTGTTAGTTAACTGCCTTGTAATATTGGGAAAATTACTTAACCACTTGTAAAATGGAATAATAGTATCTACTGCATAGGTTGTTGTGAGGTTAAATGAGCCATAGTAAGTACTAGGTAAATGTTAGCTTTATATTATTTCCTAGGTAACCTCTTTTCTTGATTTATGGTCTCTAACTGGGAGAGTTCCTTCCTGTGCCTTGGCCTTAGCTGCTGCCAGTACACTGATGAATCCAGATTCCTGTCTTCAGTGCACACTTGCATATTCATCTGCCTATTGGTCATCATCACTTGGCTGACCCACAGGCACATCGTATTGAGTTCACCTACTCCTTTCTCTTCTCCTGTAGTTACTTAGTTTAATGCCACACCACAGCCTTAGTCAGCTGAATTAGAAATCTCGCTTGGGATCTGTTATTTCCAACTGAGGCCACCTGGATAGTTCATAGATGCCTCAGCTTAATGTTTATAAATTTCTCTTATCTCCCTTAATGTTGTCTTCATGAAATCATTTGTTCATTTAATAAACGCATGTCACCTGAGGCTTACTTCAAGGCTTTTTCGTTTTTTGTGTGATCTCATTGTTCTGCCAGTCTCTCCTTTCTCCAGCACGCCCTCCATAAGGTTGCTTGAGTTATCTTACTCTAAGACAAACAGCAAGTCACCATCTTGTTGAAAAACCTCTGCCAGCTTGTTTATGTGTTAAGTTCCAAACTCCTTAAGGGCCCTTGACCTTTTGTCCTTGCCCTTCCTGTACCCTGTGCTCCAGCCTTAGTCCTTCTCTTCAAGATTAATTAACTCAGATTTTACCTTCTTCAGAGAAGGCTTCCTAATTGCCCCTCAGTGCTGTTGGGCACCAGGCCTGTATTCCTTTGATACTCTACGTGCATCTCAATTACTGTTCTGTAATACCACTAGATGTTATATTTTTATGTCTTTCGTCCACTAGATTTTCACTCCTTGAGGGCACTAACAGTTGTAGTTATCTTTGCATCCCAGGGCCTGGCACGTTGTAGACCTCAATAAAATGTTTGAAATAATGAATCCGTCACCAAGGTCTGTACTTGTTTCATCTTTTTTGTAGACTGCTCTCCCTCCCATCCTGTTTTGATGCTTAGCAAACTTCTATTCCTGTTTTGAACTCTGGCTCTAATGTCACCTCCTCCATGAGGACTTGTTTGACTTCCCTAAGTGGTTAGTTATGCCTTCTCCTGATAGAGTTTGTGCGTGTGTGTGTGTGTGTGTGTGTGAAGAATACAATGAGATAGACCTCTGTATTATTAAAACACATTTATCCAACATGATTGTAGAAAGAGAAGCTTTATAGACATGACTTTTCAGATAATTGGCACATATCTTTTAAGTGTCAGAACTTAAAAAAGAATAATTTCAATGCAAATTAAAAATTTTTTCTTTGCCTTCTATGTTTAAACTACCATAGCCCTTTTCAGATGTGCCATGGTCGTTAAAGCGTGAACTTCAGCTGAGGTCTGCTTTGATACAGTGATGTATTGGGGGCTCATCAGAAACAACACGTTTGGGCCTGCACTAAAAGACCTGTGCTTGCTCTCTTTCTTTTTTAATGTTGATTTCTACTTTTAAAGTTTTCTGTCTTTACTGTTATCTATAGTTATGCTTCTGACAGTCACTCCTTTTTTTCTTTGAAAATGGGAACAAGGTTACCTACCTCATAGGGTTATTCTTAGGATTAAAGGAGGTAATAATGTGCACGAGGTCCTATCAGAGTTTAGCAATTCTAATAATGTTTATTCTAACTATTTGAATTTGTTTCAGAACAGTCTCTCAAGTTTGAGAGATTTTCCGGTGGAGTAAGGGGCATGGCATTTGTCAGCAAATTGTTTTTCAGAGTCTCCTAGATTACCTAAGTTTAGAATTGGGTCCTGAATGGTAGATGTTATTGAAAAGCCTTAAGCTCTAGAGCGGATCATTTTTATGTATAGATACACACAACTTAAATCTCAAACTAGGTAAATGTCTTCACTAACTGTGTTGTATTTATTTTTTAGTATTGACAGGCAAAGTTAGAAATAAAAGCAAACATCAGTTCCAATTCTCATACTAGCCTATTAATGATTGTTTCATGAACATGTGAATGGCAATTTTTTATTTCCTTAATGTATGTGAAAATGCTTGGTAACTATTAATTCATTCAACAAATGTGTGTTAACTGCAGACTGTGTTCTAGGCACAGTTGTAGATACTTGGATAAAATGATGAACAAGACAACTCCACTTTTCATGGGGCTTTACAGTCTTGTGGGGTAGACAGACAATAAATGCTGTAATGTATTGGGCAGTAAGTACTCTGAAGAAAAATACAGCAGCATATAAGGGATAAGAGTAACAGGGTGTGAGAGTATTTAGTTAGAGTAGACTTAGGAGTCCCTGAGGAGGGGACATTTGAGCAGAGAATTTGAATGAGGTGAAGGAGAAAGCCCTGAGGGTACCTGAAGGAGATGTTCCAGACAGAGGAAGTATCAAAGAACTTGAAATGGGAGTGAACTTAGCTTGTTCAAGAAACACAGAAGGCCAGAACAGAGCTAGTGAGAGAACTGAGGAGGTTCAGGGTGCTGGGGTAGGGGTTGGGGAGGCGAGTGGCAGATCATGGAGGAGTTAGAACAAAATCCTAGACAATGGTGAGAACTTAGAACAAAATCTGATGTTTGAAGGATTTTGAGCAGGGGAGTACCTTGCTCTGACTTACTCTTTAGAAGGATTACTCTGGGTGCTGTGTTAAAAAATAGACCAGAAGGGAGAAAATGAAGAGAGTCTAGTTAGGAGGCTACTGCAGTGAGAGCTGAGAGAGGTATGGTGAAGGTGGTGGATGTGGCGAGAAGAGGTTAGAATTGGAATGTGTTTTGAAGGCTGAGTGAAATAGACTTGCTGTTGGATTGGATAAGGGATAGTAAAGAATCAAGAGTGACTTCTAAGGTTTTCTTTTTTCTTTTGATCTGGACAAAGAGTGACTGTTAGTCTTAACTGAGGTGGGGAAGACAGAGAGAAGAATGGAATTGGAAGGAGCGTTGGTAGTTCAGTTTTGGTCATGGTAAGTTTGAGATGCCTATAAGACATCTATGTGAAAGTGTCAGGTAAGCCTTTGGAGGTGAGTCTGGAGCTCAGGGAAGTGTGGGCCTGTTGGGAGGAGAAGGGTATTAGAGAATTGATGGGGAGGTATTCGAGTAAGTGAACTGGTGGTGTTCAGAGGGTTAGATGCTGAAAATCAGAATTTTGGACATGGTGCAGGTATTAGTAACTGTAAGTTCTAGGGGAAGGAGTGACTGGGACGTAAGAACAGTTTGTTGGAGACAAGTAGTAGTCAAGGAGCCTGGAGGCCAGGGCATTGGATGGACCAAAGTACATGAATGTTGAAGTAAAAGAAGTGTGGAAGGATTAGTGGTAGAGTGGGGGCAGTGAGTGAGGTGTTCACATCCTCAATGAGTGAGGGCAGTGACCAGGAAGATAGTACATACTTGCAATGAGGAGAGGTACCAGGTATAATAATCCGGCTGAGGTATTTCAGGAAGGGAAGGAGGAACTGTGACCTGAAATTAATGGGAAACAAGGAGGATAACTCTGCCTCCAGGTCCTGTCTTAATGAGAGGTCAAGAAAAAACCCTGGTACACTTCACATATAAGGGCAGTGATCCATGTTAGCGCTTAGAAACCATTTAGCATTAATTACAGTTTGAATGTTGGACTTTATGACAGCTGAAGTAGTTTGCCTGGCTAGTGTTTAGGTTGATAAGGGGATAGATTCACAGTCCTCTTTTAGATGAGTGGTCAAAAAATTCAGCTGTCCTTCATCTCTCACCTGGACAATTGCAGTAGTCTGTTAACTGGTCCCTAACTTATGCTCTCGCCCTCGTTGTGGTCTGCTCTCCACACAGAGGCCAAAATGATCCATCTGTCTATAGAGAAGGAACAATTGAGCTGAGCATTACTCCGATTTGCCTCTGTTTTCTGCAATACCAGCCATGTACTATTAACTGACATGCATGGCAGGAGGAGCTCAATTCAGACATCATCTCTTAATCTTATGATTTATATGATCCGAGGATTTGGTCAAAATTGAGGTGAGCCATTTTCAGTAAGAGTTCTCCTTCCTAACATCTGTATGTATGACTGATAAAATTTGTTAATATTTTCTTGGAAACCATATGATGTTTGAGCTGCATTTGAGAAAGTATATAATTATGGTACTTTATTTACCCTCATCTAGTACATCTTTTTTTTTTTTTAATTATTAGTTTTTTTTTAAGATTGGCACCTGAGCTAACAAGTGTTGCCATTTTTTTTTCTTCTCCTCAAAGCCCCCCAGTGTGTACTTGTATATTCTCGTTGTAGGTCCTTCTGATTGTGTTATGTGGGACGCTGCCTCAGCATGGCCTGATGAGCGGTGCCATGTCTGCACCCAGGATCCAAACTGGGAAACCCTGGACCGCCGCAGCGGAGTGCATGAAATTAACCACTTGGCCAGGGGGCCGGCCCATCTAGTACATCTTAAAAGCAAACACAAGTAAAATTTGAGGGATGATATGACTTAATGTTTGTGTCATTTAGCATATAGAGTTAGATATGTAGGTATCAGGTCACTTAGTTAATTTTTTAAAGTTGGTGGTTAATAATATAATGTTGGCACTTGAGTGTATATTATCTTTTTTTGTTGTCGTGGTTCTCTGCAGTAGTATTTACCTTTAATTTCTAGAAGAAGAAACAGATTCAGAGGGGATGCGGGTTTACCTGAGGACACAGTGCTGTGATGGAGCAGGGATGTAAACCACCTCTTGGTGTTCTGATTCCAAATCCTGTGCCTTTCCACTGTATTACACTTCTCCCTTCCTGCTAAGTAGAGGAAATTGAGACCAAAGATATAAGTACAGACTATGATAGAAAGATTTTTGTTAAAGAAGAGTTAATGTTTTCTTCTTTGGCTCACTTCTAAAATGAGTAGATTAAACTCTGTGTAATTGTGCAAACTCAGTAGTTCCTGTGTTTTAGCTTTGGGAAGTCTTTGTTCTCTAAAGTAGACTGATGGTTCCTAATCTCATCACTAAGGACTCCTTTAATTTTTTCATTGTTGTGCAGGGTACTCAGGTGTAAATTGTTTCCTTTTGTCCTGTTAAACAACATTTATTTGTCTCTGAAATTTGGTTTCTTAAGTACTATTTTCACCTCTTAATTAGTGCTTTTAATCATCATAACTGATTTTTCACTGGGTTGATAATAGATTCAGCCAAAAGGGAAGTAATGTGTTGCTTGTTTTGTGTGATAAGTGTATAATTGTTTATTTCAGTTATTGAAATGTTTGAAGTCGTTTTTGCATACCTATAGGAGTCCTGAGTCTAGGGGGGCCCCCAACCCCAATTAAGAACAATCGTTGTAGATGTTATTGTTGAGTAGGGTGTATAAGGCTGTTACCAGTAACGATGATGCTCGTTGGCATCCTCCTGGCATATGTTTTCCTCTTGATTCTCTTAAGTTTAGAGCAGTGTCCTATTAGAATAATGGGTTGCGGTATTAACTGAGATTCACTTTCTGTACTAATGCACGCCTCTTGTGCTCCAGATACTCCCCACTAGATTTTGGGGATTCAAAGGGAAAATACCATATGGTCCCTGTTTTTGAGAAGCTTATGCTCAGTGTCAGAGGCAGATAGTATTGCTGTCTGAGTATGGTAGCGTGAATCCGAGGCAAGCCATCTGGTGATTACTGGGTAGGCTGTGGGATCCAGTAGTTCTGGTTTTGAATCGCAGTTCTGCTGTTGGAGAATTATATGATTTGGGGCAAGTTAAATCACCTCCCTAAACTATATTTTTATCATCTGTAAAATGAGGATAATACCTACTTTCCAAGATTGTAAAGACTGAATAAGAAAATAAATGTAAAGGACTTGGCAGCACAGTGCCTGGTGGGTACACAATGGCTGGTCATTAAGTCAAAGCTGCTGCTGTTCCTGCTGCTGTGACTCTTACTTTGAAGGGTGAGTAGGGTTAGCTAGGTAAAGAAAGGGCAGAGGAGAACCAGCTTTCTAGAGATTGGAAAGAGTATATTAGAAGACATGATGACCAAAGACAATAGTTGGGGAATAATAATAGTACCTAATTTAAAGATTAGATTGAGATTAAAATATGTAATACATGTAAAGCACAGAACACTCAAAAGTAGAGTCCCTGTTTTTATTTCCACATTATTCCCTGTGTCATCCTTCCTTTTTGAAACGTCTTGGCTCTTTTTGCATCTTTCTATTGTTTCTCCCCTGATTTCTTTTCTCCTTCTTCCTGTCTTACTTTGAGGGCATCCCTCATAGTTGGTTGTCAGTTCTCACTTCTCTAATCTTTTCTGTTGGAGAGTTAGATGCTCTGCTGCTTCCTCTGTCACTGTTAGACAAATGACTTTCAAATTTATCAGTTGCCCTGACCTCCTTCCTAGGTTCCTTTTAATTGAATCTTATTGATCTACTAAAATTTTAGCAACTTATAAAAAGAAGTTCAAATAGTAGTGTTTGTAGTTTGGATCTGACACAGGTTGCAGAGTTATGAAGATTCAATGAGAAAACTTAAAGCCCCCAGCAGTGTCGTTGCACTTAATAGATACTCAACAAGAGCCTCTTTGTTGTCCTCTGGTAAAGGAGTCTGATCAGTCATGCACCCCTGGACAGGGCTTATTAAGGACCTTGTTTTAACCCTTTCTCACCCATGGAGTGCTCTCTTCTCATCCTTCAAGACTCAGTTCAAATAACTTCTGTGAAACTCTTTACATCTCTTAATAATCTCTTTTGTCTCTGAACTTCAGGTATTCATTATTTTTACCATTGACGTGACTATTGATCATACTACTTTGTGGCGTCTTTGTACTTTCTTTTTCTTGTTCTTAAGTTTTCATATATTTATGCCTTTTTTATTTAACTAATTGTTCTTTAAGAATGGGGGCCATGCTTAAATAAGGGTCTTAAACCAACCAATTACTTATAAGGACTAATTTCTTCAAATTTGTCATAGTATTTTGTGCTCAGAAACTGCTTAAACATGACTAAAGTAAAACAAAAGGAAGAGAATGTATCATTTTTCACCTTCCCTAAATATGGTGATATTGTGAAATTCGCCTGAGCCAGATACTTAGTTCAAAGCTTTTTATGTCTTCTTTCCTAGACAACAATGGTGGGTGAAGAGAAAATGTGTCTAAGAAAACGGCTGTCAAAGTCCGATGAAAATCTTGAGGAAAGTGAAGAGGAGAGAAACTCTTCAGAGGAGTCCCTAGAGACATCTAGTAATGGTGAGGCTTTTAATTTTTTTGAGGTGAATTAATGAAATAGAGAACAAATGTATGTTCTAGAACAGGGATTGACATCTCTTTAACTCTGTTTATTATAAATGAATATGTTGTGAGGCACTGTGTAAAGGTATAGAAGAGAACAATATGTTGAAAGGAGCACTTTGGTTGAAGTGCCAGTCACAGCCACCTTAGATACTACTGGTGACACTGATGTGTGACTTGCTGCACATCTCATAGAAGAGAGCTTTGTTGATGTATGTGGAGTTGGCAATGTATATTTTAATTTAGGATTTATATTACATAGAGTTTTATATATCTGGTAAAGAAGAAATTAGGAAATAAGCCCTTTCTTTTTAATTAATTCAACAGACGTGTTTTGGGTATCTACTATTTTAGATACCGTACATTCATTCATTCCTTCAGCCACCTAACTTATCAATAATTACCGATGCCCTGCTAGGTGCTGCGGCTACAGAGTGATCAATATGGTTCGTACAGTACGATGTGTTTGCCTTCATGGAGCTCTAAGTGAGCGAGTGAAATGAATGAGAACAGCCCCCCCCCAACGTAATTAGATTATTATGAATAAGTGCTACTAATTACTCTTCTACTAGATGTAATGAGCATAATGAGAGTAATTAGCAGACCACCTAACTTAATTCAGTAGTACGCTATCAATCTTGGGTGAGAAAGAGATTAGGGAGTTTTATTAGTTCTTCTGTCCAAGTTTTCTTAATGCATCAATACAGATAAGAGTATGACACAACACTTGTTGTTAAGGTCAAGGTTGTGCTTAAGATCGATAGACCTGTAAACACAGCTCCAACTGATGTCATCTGTTGCCTCAGGATGTTTGTTTTTGCAATGACATTTGTATAGATTTGATTTCAACAAGGATTTGAAATTTGAAGCTTTTTTGGCTAGCAGATAGGGGTGGAAGTTTCTGAGACAGGTTGTCTTTGGCATCCTGAGACTTCTTTCATACAGAAATGTTCTTTTGTTTTTCCTGTGTAAAATTTAATTAGAAAAATAGCAGCTGGATCCCACCAGGAATATGTGTTGCTGCTTAAATTTGCATAATGAAGGTTATTGATTTTTAGACTTTTAATTAGCTATTTATGAAATATTTATATTGCATATGGGCTAGTTTTAGTGTGATCTAAAATGTAAAATTTGTGCAAAGGTTATAAGCCAACATTGGGTAGAGACCTACCCCTTCCATGATTTAGGGACTGAGTAATAATAATCTGTGTTGTCTGTCTTGGAGACAGAAAAATTACTTTTCTTTGAAACTTGCTGTCACTAGATTCACTTTTCTCTTTATGTCCCAGTTTTATTTTTTTTTTGTGAGGAAGATTAACCGTAAGCTAACATCTGTTGCCAATCTTCCTCTTTTTGCTTGAGGAAGGTGGTCCCTGAGCTAACATCTGTGCCAGTCTTGTTCTACTTTTTGTCCGTGGCCGCCACTACAGCATGGCTTGATGAGCAGCGTGTAGGTCTGTGCTCAGGATCCAAACCTACCAACGCAGGGCCACTGAAGCAGAGCACACGAACTTAACCCAGTACGCCACTGGGCTGGCCCCTGTATGTCCCAGTTTTTAAAAATCTTTTACAAATTATTCTAATTTCTACATATTTTCATTACTCCTTATTGTGTTAGTTCATTGTTTTAATCATTCCAGGTTTTAAGGCAGATATTAAAAATTGAATTGTTTAGCCAAAAACAAGAAGTATGAGCGCCCCCTTGATTTAATGTACGTGATGCTGATCTGAAAATAGAATATGTTTCTTCGCTTGAACATTTGTTCACTTTGGGGAATAAGCAGACAGGTAAAATACGGCCTTTGAGTAGCAAGGGCTTCAAGGACACCAAGCCACGCCAATCAATCATTGTGGCCCACCAGCCAGAACCAGGGGCATCTGCACTGCCTGGGAGCTTGTTAGAAATGCCCCACCTCACATTTATTGAATAAAAATTTCATTTTAATAAGGTTCCAAGGTGATTCATATGCAGGTTAAAGTTTGAGACACAGTTCTTAGTGGCAGTTCTCAATTGGGGTGTGTTAGAATCCTTCAGAGAAACAGAACCAATAGGATATATACAGATATATAGGAAGATTTATTATGAGGGTTTGGCTCTGTCTGCCATCTGCACGTTAGATGCCCAGGGAAGCCAATGGTGCAGTTCCAGTCCAAACCCAAAATCTTCAAAGACCTGAGAATCAGGGATGTGATGGTGTAAGTCCCCAGTCTGAAGGTCGGAGAACTAGGGCAGGAGAAGATGGATGTCCCAGTCCAAGCAAGAGTGCAAATTCGGGGCCGGCCTGGTGGCGCAGCTGTTTAGTTCGCACATTGTGCTTCGGTGGCCTGGGGTTTGCTGGTTCGCATCCCGGGTGCGGACGTGGCACCACTTGGTAAGCCATGCTGTGGTAGGCGTCCCACATATAAAGTAGAGGAAGATGGGCACGGATGTTGGCTCAGGGCCAGTCTTCCTCAGCAAAAAGGAGGATTGGCAGCAGTTAGCTCAGGGCTAATCTTCCTCAAAAAAAAAAAAAAAAATTCGCCAGACCTCTGCTTTTTGTTCTACTCAGGCCCTGCTGTGTTGGGGAGGGTCTACTGATTCAAATGCTCATCCCTTCTGGAAACACCCTCACAGGCACAGGCAGAAATAATGTTTTACCAGCTGTCTGGGCATCCCTTAGCCCAGTCAAGTTGACACATAAAATTAACCATCAGAGGTTGTGCACAAATCCCTGTAGAAAGAAAAGAAATCATCCAACAAACCAGAACAGTTTCTTGGACCCCATTATAGATCTACTGAATCTGAATCTCAGTGCGAGGCTGCAGGAATGTTAAGTTTGAAAACCTTGCTGGATAGTACTGATTGGCATCGCAAGTTAAGGAGCAGTACCGTCAAGAGCTCTGAGACCTAACTGTCTTGTGATATGTCACTTTGACGTAGCTCGTGACATAGTCCAAAGGATGTTTTTCATTGAACTTGTGTAATTCTTGAATTCTTATTCTCTGGTTCCTAAATCTAGTAACCTATGGGTAGGATGATTTTATGTCTGAATTTGCTCAGGTTAGTCTCAGTTTTCCCTGTGTCCAGTGTAATTCTGTGTGTTGCCTCCTTGCATTCTCAGAAGTGTCCCAGTTTGTTTGATAAATTATATGGTCACCCAGCCTTTAGGTTATTGAATTACATTTTCATAAGAGTATCTTTAATTTATCTAGTGCCTATTAGGTGAAATTATAATTAATTAGCTTTCTTGTAGTTTGTGACATTTGTTTGAAATAATACCAGTTCTGAAGACAACCTTTTGTCTAAATTGAAAGTAATGTTATCATTACCTGATTTTTTTTTTTTGAGGAAGATTAGCCCTGAGCTAACTGCTGCCAGTCCTCCTCTTTTTGCTGAGGAAGACTGGCCCTGAGCTAACATCCATGCCCATCTTCCTCTACTTTATATGTGGGACGCCTAACACAGCATGGCGTGCCAAGCGGTGCCATGTCCACACCTGGGATCCGAACTGGCCAATCCTGGGCCATGGAACGGAATGTGCGCACTTAACCGCTGTGCCACCAGGGCGGCCCCTCATTACCTGATTTTAAAAGTAATACATGCTTATGTAAAAAAGTTTTTATTGTGCTATGATGTACATGCACTATTCAGTTAATTCCAAATATGCAGAAAAGGATAAAAAAGAAAGCAGAGGGGCCAGCCTGGTGGTGCAGCAGTTAATTTTGCACATTCCGCTTCGGTGGCCCAGGGTTTACCAGTTTGGATCCCGGACATGG
Organism: Equus caballus; assembly: GCF_041296265.1. Taxonomy (NCBI): domain Eukaryota; kingdom Metazoa; phylum Chordata; class Mammalia; order Perissodactyla; family Equidae; genus Equus; species Equus caballus. The sequence continues at coordinate 14,184,060 of NC_091688.1, forward strand.
CACCACTTGTCAAGCCATGCTGTGGCAGGCATCCCATATATAAAGTAGAGGAAGATGGACATGGATGTTAGCTCAGGGCCAGTCTTCCTCAGCAAAAAGAGGAGGATTGGTGGCAGATGTTAGTTCAGGACTAATCTTCCTCAAAAAACAAAAAATTTTAATTTAAAAAAATTAAAAAGAAAGCAGAAAAGGCTCGAAATTCTGTCATTTGAGAAATGAATATGCGTCCTTCCAGATATGTTTTATTCCCATGAACTTATTAACATTTTACATAAATAGAATATTTTATACCTTCTTTAGTAACTCAGGTCTCTAACACATTGTGGACATCTTTCCAATGTTAAGTAGTAGATAATTCGCTACAAAGTATTTTATTTTGTATCTGTCATATACAATTTAATTGTTTTTCTGATGAATATTTAAGTTGTTTCTGTTTTTTTCTGCTATAAACAAATGGTAATGAACTTCTTTACAGATTTGTCAGATGCCTAAAGAGGGATTGCAGGGTCAGAGGATTTTTTCCAAAAATATTTATTTTGAGATATAGTACTGGATTGCAACGTTTACCTTATACTCTATAAACTTACCACTTCGTGTTTTTGTTGTTACTATGCCTGTTTAAATTTTAAAAATCTTATTTCTTCCTCACTGCCTCTTTGCATGACAGTGTACCTGCCTGTCCTTTCTGCTTTTCCTTTCTGATTTGCATCTCTTGTAATAGACTGTGGAATGGTCCGCTTCTAGGAGAAGTAAATAGAAGTTAGGGCTCTGCAATTTAACAGGAAAAGCTAAACTTTATTCTTGTCTAGACCCAGTATTCTGCCACTTACCAGTTCTATCTTTATGCTAGATATGAAAGTATAATTTAAGTAGAGATTGGTTTAGGCATTTTTTTTCTTCTTCTCCTCTTTGTTTTCTTTTCTCCTCTTGTTCTTTTTTCTCCTCCCTTCTCTCCCTTTGGCCCCTTCTCCTTTTCCTCTTTTTTCCTCCCATTCCTCCTCATTTTTTTTATTGATTTTATTCACATAGTATAAAATTTGTCATTTTAAGATGTAGAATTCAGTGGTTGCCAGTATACATCATTACTTTTAATTGCAGAACATTTTTATCACCCCAAAAAGGAACCCCATGCCCATTCATTGTCACTCTCCATGCTCCCTTTCTCCCAGCCCTGGCAACTACTAAGCTGCTTCCTGTCATTTTGGATTTGCCTGTTCTGGGCATTTTATATAAGGGGAATCATAGAATATGTGGTCTTTGCTATCTGGCTTCTTTTACTTAGCATAATGTTTTCCATGTTTTAGTGAGTATCTGTCCTTCATTCTTTTTTATGGCTGAACAGTATTCCGTTGTATGGATATACCACATTTTGTTTATTCATTAGTTGATGAACATTTAGTTATTTGAGTTGTTTACAATTTTTGGCTATTAGGAATAATGCTGTTGTGAAAAGCTTTGTGTGAATGTAGGTTTTCACTGCTGTTGTTGGGTATATATCTAGAAGTGGAGTTGTTGAGTCATATGGTAAATCTGTGTGTTTTTTTTTTTTTTTACACTCCCAAACTTTATTTATCTTATAACTGGAAGTTTGTACCTTTTTTTTTTTTTTTTATTAATGTTATGATAGATTACAACCTTGTGAGATTTCAGTTGTACATTTTTGTTAGTCATGTTGTGGGTACACCACTTCTCCCTTTGTGCCCTCCCCCCACCCCCCCTTTTCCCTGGTAACCACCGATCAGATCTCCTTGTCAATATACTGACTTCCACCTATGAGTGGAGTCATACAGGGTTCGTCTTTCTCTGTCTGGCTTATTTCGCTCAACATAATACCCTCAAGGTCTATCCATGTTGTTGTGAATGGGACGACTTAGTCCTTTTTTATGGCTGAGTAGTATTCCATTGTATATATATACCACATCTTCTTTATCCAATCATCGGTTGCTGGGCACTTAGGTTGGTTCCATGACTTGGCTATTGTGAATAATGCTGCGATGAAGATAGGGGTGCATGGAACTTTTGGAATTGCTGATTTCAGATTCTTAGGATAGATACCCAGTAGCGGAATGGCTGGGTCATAAGGTATATCTATTCTTAACTTTTTGAGGAATCTCCATACTGTTTTCCATAGTGGCTGCACCAGTTTGCATTCCCACCAATAGTGTGTGAGGGTTCCCTTTTCTCCACAGCCTCTCCAACATTTGTCACTCTTGGTTTTGGATATTTTTTGCCATTCTAACAGGTGTAAGGTGATATCTTAGTGTAGTTTTGATTTGCATTTCCCTGATGATTAGTGATGATGAGCATCTTTTCATGTGTCTATTGGCCATCCGTATATCTTCTTTGGAGAAATGTCTGTTCATGTCCCCTGCCCATTTTGTAATTGGGTTGTTTGATTTTTTTATTGTTGAGTTGTGTGAGTTCTTTGTATGTTATGGAGATTAACCCTTTGTCGGATAAATAACTTGTGAATATTTTTTCCCAGTTAGTGGGCTGTTTTTTTGTTTCAATCCTGTTTTCCCTTGCCTTGAAGAAGCTCTTTAGTCTGATGAAGTCCCATTTGTTTATTCTTTCTATTGTTTCCCTCATCTGAGGGGTTATGGTGTCCAAAAAGATTCTTTTGAAGCTGATGTCAAAGAGTGTACTGCCGATATTCTCTTCTAGAAGACTTATTGTTTCAGGCCTAATCTTTAGGTCTTTGATCCATTTTGAGTTTATTTTAGTAAATGGTGAAAGAGAGTGGTTGATTTTCATTCTTTTATGTGTGGCTGTCCAGTTTTCTCAGAACCATTTGTTGAAGAGACTTTCTTTCCTCCGTTGTATGCCCTCAGCTCCTTTGTCAAAGATTAGCTGTCCGTAGATGTGTGGTTTTATTTCTGGGCTTTCAATTCTGTTCCATTGATCTGTGTACCTGTTTTTGTACCAGTACCATGCTGTTTTGATTACTGTAGCTTTGTAGTATGTTTTGAAGTCAGGGATTGTGATGCCTCCAGCTTTGTTCTTCTTTCTCAGGATTGCTTTAGCAATTTGGGGTCTTTTGTTGCCCCATATGAATTTTAGGATTCTTTGTTCAATTTCTGTAAGAATGACATTGGAATTCTGATTGGGATAGCATTGAATCTGTAGATTGCTTTAGGTAGTATGGACATTTTAACTATGTTTATTCTTTCAATCCATGTGCATGGAGTGTCCTTCCATCTCTTTATGTCGTTGTCGATTTCTTTCAAGAAGGTCTTGTAGTTTTCGTTGTATAGATCTTTTACTTCCTTGGTTAAATTTATCCCAAGGTATTTTATTCTTTTCGTTGCGATCGTGAATGGGATTGAGTTCTTGAGATCCTTTTCTGTTAGTTCATTGTTAGCATATAGAAATGCTACTGATTCATGTATGTTGATTTTATACCCTGCAACTTTGCTGTAGTTGTTGATTGTTTCTGATAGTTTTTCTATGGCTTCTTTGGGGTTTTCTATATATAAGATCATGTCGTCTGCAAACAGTGAGAGTTTTACTTCTTCGTTGCTTATTTGGATTCCTTTTATTTCTTTTTCCTGCCGAATTGCTCTGGCCAAAACCTCCAGTACTATGTTGAATAAGAGTGGTGAAAGTGGGCACCCTTGTCTTGTTCCTGTTCTGAGAGGGATGGGTTTCAGTTTTTGTCTGTTGAGTATGATGTTGGCTGTGGGTTTGTCATATATGGCCTTTATTATGTTGAGGCACTTTCTTTCTATACCTATTTTATTGAGGGTTTTTATCATAAATGGATGTTGGATCTTGTCAAATGCTTTCTCTGCATCTATTGAGATGATCATGTGGTTTTTGTTTCTCATTTTGTTAATGTAGTGAATCACGTTGATTGACTTGCGAATGTTGAACCATCCCTGTGTCCCTGGTATAAATCCTACTTGATCATGGTGTATGATCTTTTTGATGTATTGCTGTATTCGGTTTGCCAAAATTTTGTTGAGGATTTTTGCATCTATGTTCATCAGTGATACTGCCTTGTAGTCTTCCTCCTTTGTGTTGTCCTTGTCAGGTTTGGGGATCAGGGTGAAGTTGGCTTCGTAGAATGTATTAGGGAGTGCTCCATCTTCCTCTATTTTCTGGAATAGTTTGAGAAGGATAGGTATTAAATCTTCTTTGAATGTTTGGTAGAATTCTCCAGAGAAGCTGTCTGGTCCTGGACTCTTATTTTTGGGGAGGTTTTTGATTACCGTTTCTATTTCTTTACTTGTGATTGGTCTTTTCTGATTCTCTATTTCTTCCTGATTCAGTTTGGGTAGGTTGTATGAGTCTAGGAATTTATCCATTTCTTCTAGGTTGTTCAATTTGTTGGCATATAGTTTTTCATAGTATTCTCTTATGATCCTTTATATTTCTTCGGTATCTGTTGTGATTTCTCCTCTCTCGTTTCTAATTTTATTTATTTGAGACTTCTCTCTCTCCCTTTTTTTTTTTTAGTGAGTCTGGCTAAGGGTTTGTCTATTTTGTTAATTTTTTTGAAGAACCAACTCTTTGTTTCATTGATCCTTTCCACTGTCTTTTTTGTTTCAATATCATTTATTTCTGCTCTAGTTTTTATTATTTCCCTCCTTCTACTGACTTTGGGCTTTGTTTGTTCTTCTTTTTCAAATTTCGCTAGGTCTTGTTTGAGGTTGTTTATGTAAGATTTTTCTTGCTTATTGAGGTGAGCCTGTATTGCAGTAAATTTCCCTCTTAGGACTGCCTTTGCTGTGTCCCAAATCATTTGGTACGGTGTGTTTTCATTTTCACTTGTCTCCAGATGATATTTGATTTCTTCTTTAATTTCTTCAATAATCCATTGTTTGTTCAGTAGCATGTTGTTTAGTCTCCACATTTTTGGCCCTTTCCCAGCTTTATTCTTGTAGTTGATTTCTAGTTTCATAGCATTATGATCAGAAAAGATGCTTAATATTATTTCAACCCTCTTGAACTTATTGATGCTTGCTTTGTTTCCCAAGATATGGTTTATCCTCGAGAATGTTCCAAGACTGCTTGAGAAGAATGTGTAACCTGCTGTTTTTGGATGAACTGTCCTATATATATCTATTAGGTCCATCTGATCTAATTTTTCATTTAATTCTATAATTTCCTTGTTGATTTTCTGTCTGGATGATCTGTCCATTGGTGTTAATGGGGTGTTGAGGTCCCCTACTATTATTGTATTGCTGTTGATGTCTCTTTTTAGTTTTGTTAACACTTTCTTTACAAATTGTGGTGCTCCTGTGTTAGGTACGTATATATTTATAAGTGTTATGTCATCTTGGTGGAGCGTCCCTTTTATCATTGTATACTGCCCCTCTTTCTCTTTATCTGTTTTGCTTTGAAGTCTACTTTGTCTGATATAAATATGGCAACACCTGCTTTCTTTTGTTCATTATTAGCTTGGAGTATTGTCTTCCATCCCTTCACTTTGAGTCTGTGTTTGTCTTTGCAGCTGAGGTGTGTTTCCTGGAGGCAGCATATTGTTGGATCTTGTTCTTTGATCCATCCTGCCACTCTGTGCCTTTTGATTGGAGAGTTCAATCCATTCACGTTTAGACTGATTATTGAAACCTGGGGACCTACTGTTGCCATTTTATCACTTGTTTTCCAGTTCTTTTGCATTTTGCCTTGAGGGAGAGCTGTTACTTTGTCTTATTGTCCTTCCGCTTATCTCCTTTGTTCTGGATTTTGTAACCCCTTTCCTTTTTTTGATTTTTCAGGAATGAGGTTCTTCCTGAGCATTTCTTGAAGAGGAGGTTTTGTGGCAATGATCTCCCTTAACTTTTGTTTATCTGGGAAAGTTTTTATTTCTCCATTGTATTTGAAGGATATTTTCGCTGGGTAGAGTATTCTTGGCTGCAGGTTTTTGTCCTTCGGAGTTTTAAATATTTCATTCCAATCTCTTCTAGCTGGTAAGGTCTCTCCTGAGAAATCTGCTGATAGCCTTATGGGGTTTCCTTTGTAAGTTATTTTCTTATGCCTGCCTGCCCTTAGTATTTTCTCTTTGTCATTGACTTTTGCTAGTTTCACTACTATATGTCTTGGGGTTGGTCTTCTTGCGTTAATAAAGTTTGGAGATCTATTGGCTTCTGTCACATGAAGTTCCATCTCTCTTCCCAAGTTTGGAAAGTTCTCAGCTATTATTTCTTTGAACAGGCCTTCTGCCCCCTTCTCCTTCTCTTCTCCCTCTGGTATACCTATAATCGTTATGTTGCATCTCCTAACTGAGTCGGATAATTCTCGGAGAATTTCTTCATTTCTTTTTAGTCTTAGTTCTCTCTCCTCCCCTGTCTGCAGCATTTCTATATTCCTGTCCTCCAAATTGCTAATTCTTTCCTCCATAATATTGACCCTAGTGTTCAGAGAGTCCAGATTTTTCTTAATCTCCTCCATTGTGTTCTTCATCTCCAGTATTTCTAATTGGTTCTTCTTTATAGTGTCAAGCTCTTTTGTGACATAGTTCCTGAACTCATTGAGTTGTCTATCTGAATTCTATTTTAACTCGTTAAGTTTTTTAATAATGGCAGTTTTGAAATTATCATCATTTAGGTTATAGATTTCATTGTCTTTGGGATTGTTTTCTGGGTGCTTATCATTTTCCTTCTGTTCTGGAGATTTAATATATTTTTTCATACTGCTTGATGGCGTGGATTTGTGCCACCACATAGAGATAGAGTTTAGTCGCTGCTTCTACTTGTTGCGACTGGTGTGGGGGGGGCGGCTGTTTAGACTGCACCAACCAGGAACCCTGTCAGCTGTTACTGACTGGACTTGGACCCCTCCTCGTAGTCACAGTGGTCCTCTGGGGTCCCTCATCGGTTGTGGGGGCAATCGCAAGGGGGCCTCAGGCTACTGGTGCCTACTGTTGCAGCCCACTTAGACGCACTCCCTCCTTGTGGTCTGCAGCAGTGTTGTGGGCTTTCCCAGCAGCCAGGAGCAGGATCACCTATAATCGCCCCTTTGTCCCTAACAGAGCTCACAAGATCACACTTCTCCACTATAGGTCCCAGCAGAGCTGCGGGTATCTTCTGCAGTCTGTCGTTAGCTCACCTAGCTGTGCTACTTTTGCCCCAGGGCCTTCCCGCCTTGCGATTGCCAGTCAGGACCTCTCCACTAGTGCTGTGCAGAAGCTTTTGCTGAGGCTGCTGTAGGAACCTGGAGTTCCCCCCTGGGCTATGTAGCCGTTTCACCAGAAACGGCTCCACTCTGCCCACTCCACTCTCATGGGATCTCTGGGAGCCCCTTGCCTTGTCTGGGACACGGCCAGAGTCTGTGGGCCTGGCGGTGGCTTGTAAGCTGCTGCCTTGTGGGGAATTCTGCTCTAGGGAGCTTCCTGGTGTTCCGAATGCTGGGCGGGGCCTCCCTGCCAATCGCGAGCAGAGGACCTCCCTGCCGGTGGGTGCGGGACCCTGGGGATTCCCCCTGGGCTTAGGTGTAATCGCGGGGGGCTTGGGTAGGGCTGTTGTCACCTGTTTCCACCGTTGCTCTGCTGGTGAGTGCACACTCCTGCCCTTGGTGTGTGGCGATGCTATGGGGGAGTCCGCTGGAAGAGAGCCTCCTGCAGGAACTAGGCTGTCTGGAGGTCGGGGGTCGGGGGTTGGAGAGTTTTCACCTATTTCCACCTCCTCCCAGGGGGAAGTCCGTCTGCCTTCAGATGTATAGTAGCATGAGATTCTTAGGCATCTTGAGATGCTATCTGGTTATCCTTTGTTACTCAGTGAATGTCCAATTAGTTGTAGATTCGACGGGGGAGAGACAAGACCACTCTCTCCGCCATCTTGGTCCCACCCTCTATTATGTTTTAAATTTTTAGTGGTAAGAACATACATAGCAGTTTACCATCTTAACTATTTTTAAGTGCACAGTTCACTAGCATTAAGCATATTCACTTTGCTGTGCAGCAGATCTCCTGAAGTTTTTCATCTTGTAAAACCAAAACTGTATCCGTTAAACAACTCCTTATTTCCCCCAGCCCCTGGTAACCACCATTCTGTTTTCTGTTTCTATGAATTTGACTACTGTAGATACCTTACATAAGTGGAATCTTACAGTATTTGTCTTTTTGTGACTGGCTTAATTCACTTAGCATAATATCTTCTTCAAGGTTCATCTGTGTTGTAGCATGTGACAAGATTTCCTTTCTGTTTAAGTCTGAAATATTTCATTATATGTATATACCACATTTTCTTTCTTTTTTTAAAGATTGGCACCTGAGCTAACGTCTGTTGTTAATCTTCTCTTTTTTCTTCTTCTTCTTCTCCCCAAACCCCCCCAGTACATAGTTGGATATTCTAGTTGTGAGTGCCTCTGGTTGTGCTATGTGGAATGCCGCCTCCGCATGGCCTGATGAGTGGCGTCATGTCCATGCCCAGGATCTGAACCAGTAGATCATTTTAAATCCCACCAGTGGTGCACAAGGGTTCCAGTTTCACCACATCCTCACCAGTACTTGTTATTTTCTGTTTTGTTTTTGTTTTTTAAATAGTAGTCATCCTAATGAGTTTGGGGTGATACCTCATGGTGGTTTTGATTTGCATTTCTCTCATAATTAGTGATATTGAGCAGCTTTTCATATACCTGTTGCCCATTTGTGTATCTTTTTTTGGAGAAATGTCTCTTCATGTCCTTTGGCCATTTTTTAGTTGGGTTGGTTTTTTGTTGAGTTGTAGGAGATCTTGAGTTGAGTTTTGGGGTTATATTCTGGAAATTAACCACTTGTCAGATAGATGATTTACAAATATTTTCCTGCATTCCTTAGGTTGCCTTTTCACTCTGTTGATTGTGTCCTTTGATGCACAGAAGTTTTTAAGTTTGATATGATCACATTTGTCTGTTTTTGCATTTGTTGCCTGTGCTTTTGGTGTCATATCCAGGAAATCATTGCCAAGCCCAATGTCATGAAGCTTTCCTCCTATGTTTTCTTCTAGGAGTTTTATAGTTTTGAGTCTTACATTTAGGTCAGTAATCCATTTTTAGTTAATTTTCATATATGTATAAGATAAGGCTTCAACTTCATTCTTTTGCATATGGATATCCACATCAGTTTCAGGAGTTTTGGCATCTGTGGCAAGCTGAAAATGCCCCCTCTGCCAAAAGGTCATAAAACCTGGAACCTGTGAATACTTTATATGGCAGGAAAAGGGGCAGAGGGGTCTTTGCAGATATAATTAAGTTGAAAATCTTGAGGTGAAATTGTCCTGAATATCCACATGGGCCCTAAATGCAGTCACATATGTCATAAGTAGGAGGCAGAGGGAGATTAGACCACAAACACAACAGAAAGTGATGTGAAGATGGAGCTGAGAGAGATTTGTAGATTCTGGCCTGAAAATTAGAGTGCTATGGCCAGAAGCCAAGGAATGCTGGCAGCTACCAGAAGCTGAAAAGCTGAAAAGAACAAGATCTACCTAGAGTCTCCAGAGGGAGTGTGGCCCTTCTGTGACACGTTGATTTCAGCTCAGCCTCCAGAACTGTGAGAGAATGAATTTCTGTCGTTTTAGGCCACCAAGTTTGTGGTAATATGTTACAACAACCACAGGAAACTAATATACCATCTTAACAATATTAAGTCTTTCAATCCGTGAACACTGGATGTCTTTCCATTTACCGAGGTCGTCTTTAATTTCTTTCAACAGTGTTTTATAGCTTTTAGAATATGTTTTATACTTTTTTTGTTAAATTTATTCCTAAATATTTTGTTCCTTTTGATGCTATTGTAAATGGAATTATTTGTTAATTTCATTTTCCAATTGTTGCTACTGTGTAGAAATGCAGCTGGTTTTTGTATATTGAAATTATATCCTGCAACCTTACTGAATTCATTTATTAACTCTAATAGTTTTTTTGTGTGAGTTTTGTGTTATTTTCTATATATAAGATCATGCCACCTGCAAATAAGAGTTAGTTTTACTTTTTCATTTCCAATCTGCATGCCTTTCCATTCATTTTCTTGACTAATTGCACTTGCTAGAATTCAGGTAGAGTGTTGAATAGAATTGGCAAGAGTGGACATCCTTGTCTTATTTCTGATTGTGGGGAGAAAGCTTTCAGTCCTTCCATTAATTATGTTAGCTGTGGGGTTTGGTAGATGCCTTTTATCAGGTTGAGGAAGTTCCCTACCTTTCTCTAATTTGCAGATAGTAGTTATTCTTGACTGCCTTTTATTTTGCTGCTTTGTTCATTTGATAGCTTGTTAGTTAATATAATACTAATAACAACCACTAACATAGATTTATCATTGCCAGGCACTGTTTGAAGTGTTTCACAAATATTAACTAAATCAATATACTTTATTCAATTTCAGTGTTCTTTGAGATATGTACATAAATCTGAACATAGAGAACAACAGTCCTTTTGTAACAAATTTTGAGTCTCTTGGCAAAAATATAGGAAAAAAGTTAATATCATTTTTATTCTGTAATCTTGCTCCTTCACCCAATATAAGCATCTAATCATAAAACTGGCCAGTCCACATAGAGCCTTAATCAACTGAATAAGTTGAGAGTACATTTTTTTTCTTACTATGAAGGCAAAACATGTTTATTTTAGAAAAGGCAGATAAGCAAAAGTTCAAGCATTTATGGTTTTTTCTTGGATACATTCCTAGAAATTGTTTTTAGGTCAAGGGGAATGCATATTTATAAGAGTTTTTGGGTAAGTATTGCCAAATTGCCTTTTGGAAGTTGTGCACTCCCAGTAGCAATATGAGAGTGCCTGTTACCTCCAACTTTTTTTCATTCGTGGATCACGTGACCTTTTGAACAAACTATATGGCATTTCAAGAGAGAAGAAATTCCACTTGCTTGAAAAATGCTTTGTAGAATGAGACACGATATAATTACTAGCAGTAATAAAGTTATTGAATATTAATTAGTACTTTTTATAGCTTTTAAGGTCAAAAGATTGAGTTTGAATATCTTAGTTCATTAGAGGAAGATTAGTCACAAGAAGTGGAAGATTCTAGCTGATACTTTCTTTGACAGCTTTCTAACTTTTTTTAAAAAAAATAATTGTGCTCAAACATAATCTTGAAAATGTTTCAGATTCTAAGAAGGCAAACAAAATATTGTCAATGATTTTTTTTTCTGGGGTGTAATGTATTTGAGGCAAATTTGTGTTTTAGGAGAATTGCTGAAAATTATTTGAATATAATTTTGCCCAGATGTAATGGGTATATTTGTTTTTAAATAATGGGATGTGAAGCATAACTTGATTGACTATTTTGAAAGAAAAGGAGGCCTATTTGCCTTTGGCTTCTAATGAGATATTCTTCCTGGTTTTCTCTCTATATGTTGCCAAGCTCTGGAGCAGGAATGTAACCACACATAAAAGTGTTCTACTGGGGAAAATATTAGACAATCAATTTTATTCTCTTTTTTCTTTTTCTTTTTAAAGATTGGCACCTGAGCTAACATCTGTTCCCAATCTTCTTTTTCCCCTGTTTCTTCTCCCCAAAGCCCCCCAGTACGTAGTTGTGTATTCTAGTTGTAGGTCCTTATGGTTGTGCTATGTGGGATGCCACCTCAGCATGGCCTGATGAGCAGTGCTAGGTCCATGCCCAGGATCTGAACCAGTGAAACCCTGGGCCACTAAAGCAGAGCACCCAAACTTAACCACTCGACCATGGGGCTGACCCCAATTTTATGATTTTTTTAAGGGGTAATTGCTAGAAAAATTTAGGCCGGAAAATTTGAGGGAAGAGCTTGTTTTTTTTAGATTTAAAAAAATTTTTTCCTTTTTCTCCCCAAAGCCCCCCTGTACATAGTTGTATATTTTTTGTTGTGGGTCCTTCTAGTTGTGGCATGTGGGATGCCGCCTCAGCATGGCTTGATGAGTGGTGCCATGTCCGTGCCCAGGATCCAAACCGGCTGCTGCAGCAGAGTGCGCAAACCATGGGGCCAGCCTGAGCTTGTATTTTTTTAATCTTTTCTTCTTAGCAAGAACATTCTGGAATCTAGTTTTAATAATTTTATCAAAAGTTTAATCTTGGAATTCTAGGTTCTTAGAATAAGAATTGCTTGGGGCCAGCCCCATCGCCTAGTGGTTGAGTTCGGTGCACTCCACCTCAGCGGCCTGGGTTTGGTTCCCAGGCGTGGACCTACACCACTCGTCAGTGGCCATGGTGTGTCGGCGATCAGCATGCAAAATAGAGGAAGATTGGCACAGATGATAGCTCAGGGAGAATCTCCTCAACAACAACAAAACGGCTTGCTCTTAGTAGTCATTTAATTGTGCCTTTACATGCAACACTGAGATTAAACCCCTTTGATCTATATATAAGGCAGTGTATTAGGTTTGCTAGTAGGGAGGTTCAGATGAATAAGATACTGAAACAGAAGACAGTCCCATGTTATAAATAGGAGTTAGGTAAATTATAGTAACTAAATGGTGTAGGAGTCCAACGCGGTCGGGAGTACTTGCTTTAGAATGGAAGAAGGTGTCTCACAGAAGAAGTAGGATTTCAGTTTAGCCTTTGAAGAAGAGACTGGGAGAGAGCTTTCAAGCCAGGGGAAAGGTCTGAGTTTGCAAAGCTATGGAGTTAAGATAGTACAGTGTTACGTGTACGGCATTTTGTTTGCTTTTAGAGGAGGCTGTTCGGGGAGGTAGTACAGATGGATTTGTGGTTTGTTTTCACAGATAGGAAGACAAAATTGGAAAGGCAGGAGGAAGTCAGAAGATGGGGCTTACTGTGTGTAATCATTGACTGACTACCTCCCTGTGTGGATGACTGTATCCTGTCAGTGCTTAGATTTCCTCTTGTGCAAAACCCAGGAGAGCAAATATGAAAGCACAGTTTATGGCTATATAGCACTAGGTTCATTAAGCTATTTTATCTTCTTGTTAATGGTGCTGGCAACTTTTCTGTCCCCTATCCTAAGAGAGCTTTACAGTTCCCCGCTATATAATAGATCACCTGAGAATTATAATCTACATGAAATCTAATATTTCTACCAGAAATGATCTCTTTTGATTTTAAAATAAGATTATATGATGATGTAAAAGTCTGATGGTAGTAGGCTAATTCTTTTATTGCATTTATGGGTAACCAACACAGTTGATACAGGGATGGCGATAAAAGAAAAATAAACCAATAAAAAAAAAGTTAAAATTATACTTCCTGGATTATTTTGATTATGGAATAGAAATATATTTATTGCTTTAAAAAAGTTATAGACTAATCGTGATTTGTATGTCCATTTATTGCCTTTGTAGATTTCCCATAATACACCTTTAAAAATCTCAGTCTTTTGTCCTCATGCTAAATAAGTTGGGGCTGTTTCCTCTTCCATTAGTCCTTGCTCAAGAAATACAAGATAGTTTGGTTTCATTAAAAAGCACATTGCTGAAATTTGATTATAAACTTTTTAAAGTAATATATACTCATTGAAAAATTCAAACACTGTAGAAATTCATAAAATAATAATTCTTCCCTTAAATAATCAGGCTTTTTTCCTACTTGTGGGATCATATTTGGGATATCTTCTGCAATTTGCTTTCTCTAAATTTAGTAAATCTTAGACATCTTTTTATTCAGTGTAAGTAAGTATAATTCTTTTAAAAGTATTTGTGTAGTGTTTCTGTTGCACAAATGCTTGGTAATTTATCTAACTTGTCCCTTATTGATAGGCGTTTAGATTGTTTCCAGAGTTTCAATATTATAAACAGTGCTGCAGAGAACAACCTTGAAACACTATCTTTGTCTACTCGTGCCTAGTATACTTGTAGGATACATTCCCAAAAATGAGATTGCTGGGTCAAAGAGTTTCTGTATTTAAAATTTAGATATTACTAAATTTCTTTTTAAAAATGTTATACCAGTTTACACTCCTGTCTATATTTTTTCCCTATACTCTTGCTAATATGTGTTACCAATCCTTTTTTTTTGCTGAGGAAGATTTGCCCTGAGCTAACATCTGCTGCCGATCTTCCTCTTTTTTTTTCTTTTTGCTTGAGGAAGATTAGCCCTGAGGTAACATCTGTGCCAGTCTTCCTCTATTTTATATGTGGGTTGCTGCCACAGCGTGGCTGATGAGTGGTGTAGGTCTGTGTCCGAGATCTGGACCCAGGCCACTGAAGTGGAGTGCACTGAACTTAACCACTACACCATGGGGCCAGCCCCCAATCTTTGTTTAAACTTGCTAATTTGATGGGTGAAAACCAGTATAGCATATAGCATGAATTTTTTCTCATAAATAATAAATGAGGTGAAGAACTTTTTACATATATTTATTGACTATGTGTTTTTTCTTTAAAGGCCTTGTTCGTATCCTTTGCCCATTTTTGTTCCTTATCTGGTCTCTATTATTTTTCTTTTATTTTTTTTAAAGAGCTCTTTCTATAGTAAGGAAATTAATCCTTTGACTATCATGTGCTGCGAATATTTTTTAACTAGCTAATTGTCTTTTGACTTTGCTTATGGTGCACCTTGCCACGTTTAGTTTTTATGTAATCAAGTATTCTTTTACTGCATTTAGATTTCTTTTCATGCTTAGAAATCATCCAAAATTATGAAAAAGGAAAACAGATGAATTTTTTACTTACTTTTAGGGTTTTTTATATTCAAATTTTTGACTCATCTGAAATTTATTTATTTTTTTTCCTCCTGAAATCCCCCCAGTACATAGTTGTATATTTTAGTTGTGGGTCCTTCTAGTTGTGGCATGTGGGATGCCGCCTCAGCATGGCCTGATGAGCAGTGCCATGTCTGCGCCCAGGATCTGACCTGGCGAAACCCTGGGCCACCAAAGTGGAGCACTCGAACTTAACCACTCAGCCGTGGGGCTGGCCCCTGAAATTTATTTTGAATAATGAATGTTAGGGATCTAATTTTATAGTTTTCCAAAATGGCTAGCCAGTTGTTTGAATGTTATCTATTAAATCTCCTTTCCGTATGAATGTTTATGTACTCATTTCCAGTTCAGATTCCATTTTCCACAGTAGTGCATACGTGTGATTAGTTGAGAATTTTGAAAGGTGTTTGAGGTCTGGGTAGAGCAAAGCGAGGCCAGGATGTGGGTCTTCTAAGGCATGGTCAATGAGAGTTTTTAGAAAATAATCAGGATTTTAAGATGAGTTTGAACTTCTTTAGAGGATAAAAACGTATGCTATGTCAGTGCCAATTAGCAATTAGCCAATTCTATACTTGCCACTGGGAGAGAAAGAAAATGTTCATTAAAAGAACTGAAACTTGGGGCCGGCCCTGTGGCTGAGTGGTTAAGTCTGTGTGCTCTGCTGTGGCAGCCCAGTGTTCTGTTGGTTCAAATCCTGGGCGTGGTCATGGCACTGCTCATCGGGCCGTGCTGAGCTGGCATCCCACATGCCACAACTAGAAGGACCCACAACTAAGAATATACAACTAGGTACAGGGGGCCTTTGGGGAGAAAAAAAAGGAAAAAATTAAAAAAAAAGAACTGAAACTTGAAAAAATGGTTGCTAGTCACTGCTTAGTACTCCTTAGTCATCTTTAGGAATTTAGTCATTATAAGTAGGCCTTAGTGAATGATGAGGATATAATTGAATGAATAAATGAGTTGCCAATTTAACATACTTGGTTATTGGTCTCTTCTTGTGGATAACATTGGCAGTAGATTTGGCATAGTAGTATAAAAATAGCATTGTTACGGGAAGAGATTTGGTGAACCATGAAGAAGCAACCCAAGTAGAAAGGCATAACTCTGGCGCTGTTTAATGTGGGCCTCAATGCTCTCATTTCAGATTTACTAAAGGTATCACTATAATAGTGCAGTACAATGGATGATCCCTTTTATTTGACATGAAGATTGTGTATGGTACAGTCTCTTTTTTTAAGGTGGTAAAGCATGTAATGATTTTAGAAAGATCTTAATTAAAACTGGTTGAAATAAGATTTTTGATACATCAAAGAGTAAATTTTAAATATTCCAATTAAATCTAGTAGACTTTACAACTGTTAGGTAGTGTTCATGAAGATAAATATTGCAAGTCTGATGTTTTGGAGGTCAGAGGCTTAGGATAAAAACAATCTAGAGTAGCTTTCCTTAAGGATTTGTCCTTGGGTCTACTAGTTAGATATGAGCAGTTAATGCTTAGTTATCAGTTAGTGATATTTCAGAAATTGCATAACCCTTGGTCCCGGCTTATCACTATTTCAGGGTCAGTGTTTTAGAAATTTAGAAGCCTTGACTTGACTTATGTGGTTGGATGTCTGTACATAGTTCTTTAAATCATTGCATGTTAGCTTTTAGGGCATTATTCTTTTGGCTGTTTTGACATTGAGTTTTTTAACTCTTGGGTAGGAAGAAAGTAAAGAAATTTTCTTTTGACTATTGTATGAAGTTAATTTTAAGGCAAAGGAAAATGAATTGGGTTTTAACATATTTTTCTTCTATTTACATAACTTTACTGTCATTTTGAGTGGGGCCTTCAGAGACTCTAGTCTAAATGTGAGCAAAAACTCCCTTTCCCTATTTCCTAGCCCCTGACTCGTAAAAGCCAATGTGTAACAGTGGTTACGTTATTTATGGAGAGACAGGTTCCTTTTGGAAGTGATGCACAGGAGGGAGAAGTAATTTTTTGCAATGTCTTCTTCCTCATCCCCCCATGGTAATTGAGTTAGTTGAAGGGAAGAAGCTTATGTATTCATTTATATATGAAATAATGGCGTATTTATGAAACTATGGTCTGATCGTAGATAGTAGAGAATTAAATTAAAAATGTATTCTTACAATTCATAGAAAAATCAAATATTTGTCTTATCCTTATATTTCTTATCTAATCAGTTACCAGTTTGTGAATATCTTCAAAATTTATCCTCTCCTGTCCATTCTCATTGCCATTGTGATTTTTGACAACATCGTTTCTTGTCTGGATTTATTGCATTTCTCTCTGTGGTCCTTCTCATCCTCTCCTGCCAGAGTGGGCTTTCCAATATCAGATCAGTTACTTTCCTGCTTAAAATTCTTAGTTTCCTCGAAGACTTTGTTATGATACATACAGGTTCTTCATGATAGGACCTCTAGCCTCCTTGCCAGTCGTAAACACCACCACTGCCAACAACTGCAGATACTATTCTACTGTCTGCTGGCTTCTACTGTGGGTGTTGATAAGTCAGGCACCCAGCATAATTGCAGTTCTCTTGTAGGTGATATTTTCTTTCTGGTTGTTTTTAAGAGGTGTTTTTTGTTGTTGTTTTAAATAAACTTCTGTATTACTCAGTTTCACTATGATGTCTCTAGTATGTAAGTGTAGATTTTTATTTACCCTTCTTAGGATTCTGTGACCTTACTTTGAGGATTGGCTTCTTTCAACAGTTCTGGAAAGTTCTCAGCCATTGTCCCTTCAAATTTTGTCCGTCTTTATAGACCTTTCATTAGATGCATTTTGGACCTTCTCATTCTCCATGGCTTTTTTCCAGGTGAAGTATTGTGAAAAGATATAAGTAGTCTAAATGTCCAATAGAGGATTAAATAAATTATATCTCAGTCATAAAAAGAAAACAATAGGCCAGTAAAAATGATGTAGCAGGAGGCATAGTGACATGGAAGGATGTTTGTGAGTTATTAAGTGAAAAAAGGTAACAAAGTAATATGTATAATGAGTCCATTTTTATAATATGTATATTTATAGTATGTATATTTGCCAAAGTAAAGGGACAAATGATATTTACCAAAATATTAATGTTAGTTACTTGAACACCATAGGATAACGGGTGAACCTTTTTGGGGGAAGGGGTTTTGGGTTTTTAATTTTCTGTAACGAACATTGCTTTTAGAATAAGGAGAAGAGGGGCTGGCCCAGTGGCGCAGCAGTTAAGTATCGCTCATTCTGCTTCGGTGGTCTGGGGTTTGCTGGTTCAGATCCCAGGTGCAGATATGGCACTGCTTGGCAAGCCATGCTGTGGTAGGCGTCCCACATATAAAGTAGAGGAAGATGGGCACAGATGTTCGCTCAGGGCCAGTCTTCCTCAGCAAAAAAAGGAGGATTGGCTGCAGATATTAGCTCAGGGCTAATCTTCCTTAAAAAAAAACAAAAAGAGAAGAGAGGGTTATTAAATTTAAATTACCCCACATGCACCCCCCCAAAGTTCATTCTGGCAAAGTAAATATTTCTGGAAAATTACATATCTTATAAATTTGAGTGCCCTTCATTCTTCCTTTTAGGCATAATGCACAATAGCAATTGTTATATTGAAACAAAAATACTCAAATTATTACCACAAAGAGCAGATGAGAAAATATAAATACTCATTAAAAATATACTACTAAAATGATACGAAGTTACGTTATCATAGTTTTTGGGAAAGACAAAGATAGCAAACTAGAAGTTGTAGTCCTCTGCTTCATGTGTCAACACTTGTTCTGTTCTCTTTCATTCATGTATCTGTGCAGAAGGTCTGTACCCATGATGATATCTGATATTTATTGGTTCCCATAGTAGAAGAGGTAACTTGACATTTCAATTGAAAAGGAAAAATAAGGACGTTTACTATCAGATCATAAAATTCTTTTTCTGTAAGAAGATACTATAGTATTTGAGGATATGCTTTGAAAAAAATATAGAAACTAAAGAGGTACTATTTCAAGATGACTAAGTCTATATTAAACTTAAGGAAATTCTGATAAAACTCTAACTCAAAGACAAATCTGACCTTAACAAGAAGTTCCAGTAATTAAGACTTTTAGCAAGCAGAATGAGCGGTGTAAGCAACGTTAGTGGGCCCCAAGTTTAGTAGGGTGGACATTAACTTTTGCATTAACACTTAGTTTTTGTTATCTTAAAAATGTTGCTTTAAGCTATGAATGTTTTGCCAAAGAAGAACTTTAAAAATTTTTAATAAATTCATCAAAAGCTAAAATATAGGTAGGTTATTATGCAAGATATTATATGTGAAGACAAACTATTAATGAGTAAAGGCAAACTGCATTCAAAATGAACTCTACCCGTAATTTATTAAAAGGGCAGACCTTGATTACTCTGGCTGCTTACTTAAATTATAATAGTACTGTGGTTTAGTATGAAAATTAAAAACTGTGTGCAAATCTGTGGCAGTAATAAATCACAGTATACAATACATATGGAAGTCATACAGACCAACAAATTCTCATAAAAATATTTTAATAGCTTTAAAATCCAATTTTTCTTTAATATGAAAAAAAGATTCTCAAGTCAGATTAATTAAGAATTCCTTAATTATTACCTCAATTAGTCAAATTAAACAAACTACGTTACTGTGACTTAATATGTAGAAAGGAATCTTTCAGAACACGGAAGTTAAAATGAAATGAATTTTAGAATATTTTCATCATTCCCCCCCCCGCGCAAAAAAACCCTTGTACCCATTAGCAGTCATTCCGCATTCCCACCACTCCCATCATCCCTGGGCAACTATCAATCTTCTGTCTGTCTCTAGAGTTGTCTGTTCTGGACATTTCATGTGAATGGAATCAAGCAATATATAGTCTTTTGTGACTGACTTCTTCCAGTTAGCATAATGTTTTCAAGTTTCATCCATGTTATAGCATCTATCAGCGTTTCTTTCCTGTTATTGCTGGGTAGTATTCCATTATATGGATAGACCACATTCTATTAATCTGTTTATCAGTTGATGGATATTTGAGTTGTTTTCACTTTCTTTTATTATGAATAATGCTGCTGTAAGCATTCATGTACAGATTTTTGGGTGGGCATGTTTTCATTTCTCTTGTTTATATACCTAGGAGTGGAATTTCTGGGTCATATAGTAGCTCTGTGTTTAGCCTTTTGAGGAACTTCCAGTCTGTTTTTTAAAAGCACTGCATCATTTTACATTCCTACCAGCAATGTCAGAGGGTTTTAATTTCTCCACATTCTGACCAACAGTTTTTCCCCCCAGTTAAACTATTCGTACCAAGTGGGTACCACTCTTATAAACATCATTGTTACAGGTGTTTATAAACACTTCTCTAATTGCATTGCCGAAGAACCATCATACCCAATCCCCAAAGTAACAGTTTTCTCAAAGTTTCCTGCACGTACAACTTTTATCCCCCCCTGGCTTTTTTCAGATATAGCTAACACATAACTTTGTTGAAGTTTCAGGTGTAACATGGCCAACACTTGCTATGTGTTTTTGATTATAGCCATCCTAGGTGGTTGTGAAGTGATATTTCACTGTGGTTTTGATTTACATTCCCTTATGGTCAGTGATGTTGAACATCTTTTCATGTGGTCTTGGCCATTTGTATATCTTTTTTGGAGAAATGTCTGTTCAGATACTTTGCCTATGTTTAAATTATTTGTTTATTACTGAGTTGTAAAAGTTCTTTATATATTCTGGATATAAGTTCCTGACCAGATTTGCAAATATTTTTTCCCATCCTGAGGGTTTGTCTTTTGACTTTCTTAGTGGTGTCCTTTGCAGCAGAAAAGTCTTTTGAAAATTTTGATGAAGTCCAATTTATTTGTTGTTGCTTGTGCATTTTAGTAGTCAGAGTTGCAGGATCCATTCAGAGAATCAAATTTTCCATGCTGTCAGAATTGGATGTTACAGCATCATATTATTAATATAGTTGTAATTATTGTGTGTACATATAGGAATTTTCTTTTTTCTACATAGCATTTTTATGTATACGTTTCCTTCTATTTATATTGCCCATGCTTCATTTTTTTTTTAGATGTTATTTTTCCTTTTTCTCCCAAAGCCCCCCGGTACATAGTTGTGTATTTTTAGTTGTGGATCCTTCTAGTTGTGGCATGTGGGATGCTGCCTCAGCATGGCTTGATGAGCGGTGCCATGTCCGCGCCCAGGATTCAAACTGGCGAAACCCTGGGCCGCTGAAGCAGAGCGCACAAACTTAACCACTCAGCCACGGGGCCAGCCCCAACCCATGCTTCATTTTTAAGAACTGTGTTGTGTTTTGTGGCTGTACCATAGTTTACATAGTCATCCTTTTTTGCTTGTTTGTTTTTCAGCTTTATGATTTAGATAATGCTGGTAGGTAGCTGTATCCATCAACTTAAAAGTTACATTTTTTTCTTTCCTTAGGTCGGATTGACATAAAACAGTTGATAGCAAAGAAGATACAGTTGACGGCAGAGGCAGAGGTAAGTAACTCCCTCTTCCAGAAACAGAAATAAAGAGTTTTAGGGTAGAGTTTTGTTCAGTAAAATTTTTAATGCTAAATTGCTTAAATAATTGTTTACCTTTCCTATCAGTTGACATCATGCTGCTGTGGATCAGGAAAATAAGGTCTGCCACCTTGTCACCCTACATAAGAACCAGTTTGCCTTTTTCTCTCCCATCTCATCCTGTCACTTTCATTTTCTGGCTTTTACCAGCAAAACTCGGTTTTAGTAAACCATGATCCAGTTGAATGTTTGTATGAATGTGTAAATGCTTTGTGAAAGTATCTATCATGGTTCACAGTAAGGAATAGATCTCCAATAAATGTTGAATCTGAATCTAGAAGTAGACTCCCTGTTAGGGACGTAGAAGAAATACCAACTCAAAAACAACAACGTGGAGCCATTTCAAAAGGGGCAAACAGTTCTACAAGTCAGAATTCAGCAGTGCCCTCAGGAAATTCTAGAGGACAAAGAACAGGTATTTTTTTTTTTTTTTTTTAAATAATCCAATACTGTGTGTGTCTGAATGTAAATTGACTTCAAATCCAAGGCAGCCTCCCTTTTCCCCAGTGAGAAAATTGCTTCCAAAATTTATTGACCAAACATCCAAAGATGAAGATGAAATAGCCTTGTTTTTATTTATTAATTTAGTCACATGTGCATGCATGCATACGTGCATTTATAGAGAATAATTTAAATTTCAATATTTTTACAGGCATATTTCACAGAACAGTAAATACAAGATTATTTATATTCACTTTGATATTAGTGTCTTCTTAATGATCAGAGCTAGTTTTTCAGTATTTTCCAATCCTGGGGTACAACATTTTCACTTTCATCTCATTTGTTGGAGATACAGCACTTTTTGAGTCCAGAAATGATGCTCTCACTAGAAGTTTTAGTACAAGTACCCGTTTGCTTAACATTGAGATCTACCCCCAATTCATCCAATAAATATATTTCTGATTTTTACCATGTAACCACTTATTGTATTGCTTTATAAAATGGTATTCAAAAGGTGTATTTATTTACTATACTTGAAGCTGTGAGTCTAGACCCCTAGTTAATAGTGTGTTAAATTTTGTTTTTCTTGATTGCCTTAGAATACATGTGTAAGCCTTTAAAACTATAATGGTGAAGGTCATTTCTGGTGAATGTCTTTTTCCAATTAGTAATTTGTTCTTTCATTGTAAGAGACTTTTTTTTTTTTTTTTTTTTTTTTTAAAGATTTTATTTTTTCCTTTTTCTCCCCAAAGCCCCCCCGGTACATAGTTGTGTATTCTTCGTTGTGGGTTCTTCTAGTTGTGGCATGTGGGACGCTGCCTCAGCGTGGTCTGATGAGCAGTGCCATGTCCGCGCCCAGGATTCGAACTAACGAAACACTGGGCCGCATGCAGCGGAGCGCGCGAACTTAACCACTCGGCCACGGGGCCAGCCCCTGTAAGAGACTTTTTAAAGACTTGATTATTAGATAACTTCCACTTATCTGAGGGGTAATTTATAATTTTGTCTAACAAAAGAAAAATATTTAATATATAGGCATGTGTGCTGTTTTTAAGGGCCCGTTCTTGCAAATTTAGTGATTAGAATAAAAGAATTTTGTTTTTATGGCTTAACTAGAGTATTTCTAACCCTCGTTCCTCTAGACAGGCTGGGCTCCAGGTTGATCTTCTATTCCTTATCAAATTCCCCTTCCGTTCCTCTTTTGCTCCTTCTCTCCTCAGCATGAACACAAAGCCTTTATTGTGTCCTGTTTGTCAAAGTTTCAAATAGGTGAAAGGACGGTCCGTCCCTGCTATTGTTGCTGTTTATCAAAAAAATCTAAAATGGGAGGGAAACTTAGTTTTATGCAGAATCACAAACTCAAGGAGGAAAGGGTGTGTGGAGTAGGAAGTAGAGGTGGGGGAGAGAGGGACTAGAGGAAGATTAGAGGGAATTTTTCACAGATTTAAGTAGAAACTTTGTGGGTTTTTTTGAGGATGATTAGCCCTGAGCTCAGATCTGCCACCAATCCTCTTCTTTTTGCTGAAGAAGATTGGCTCTGAGCTAACATCTGTGCCCATCTTCCTCTACTTTATATATGGGACACCTGCCACAGCATGGCTTGAAAAGCGGTGTGTAAGTCCATTCCTGGGATGTGAACCGGTGAACCCTGAACTGCCGAAGCGGAATGTGCAAACTTAACTGCTGCGCCACTGGGCCAGCCCTGAAACTTTGTTTTTAAAGATAGTTTTCTCCTTATCTGTTTTGTATATTAATCAGTGAATACACTTATATTCTTTAGTTTGGTCAGTTAGGAGTGTTTGAAGGAGAGGGAAATAAATGAATGTTACGTGAGGGAGAAGAAGCTGAGGGAAACGGGGACATTGGTTTAATTAATGTTGTCGTTACTCTGTATTATGCAAATGATATGAGGGTCACAGAGCCCTCAAGACTTGTTCCCTGTTGTTAAGGGAAAGCTTGGCCTGCTCAGCTTAGCTTGAGCAGAGGTTTGGAGGTAGGAATCTTACATTGTATCTTGGAAATGACACTTGAATCGTGTCTGCGCCCCTATTGGGGCACAATAGAAAAATACAGTTGGAAAATTGGGGCTAGATGGTAAAGCACTTTTTCCTCTACCTTTATGCCCTTGTTCATGAAGCTCTGTCTACTTGAAATTTCCTTAAACTTCTTACTTTCACCAACCGAAACACTGTATATCCTTCAAATTCTAGCTCAAAAGCTACTACTTCTACGGTAAATACCCGAACTTGAAATCATGTTCTCCCTACTTTATACTTCTAAGTACTTAGTTTATACCCTTAGAATATACTCTGTGTTTATTACAGAGTGTTTTTGTTCTGAATGAATCACCAAAATTCTTCTGGTGAACTTGTAGGGGGACTTAGGAATATTTTCATTGGCAATTTGACATCAAATGAATTGAATATCTTACCGTTGTTTATTAACTGAAATGTTTTTGAGGGCAATATATTAGGAATGCTATTCTGATATCAAAGTTGGGGATAATTTATAGTTTGGAGACAGTGAGACCAAGTACGAAGCTATTGTAACACTGTAGTGTTCTAAACTGAGGAACCAGGGGCTGGGAGGGGAAGGGCCTTACACCAGGTGCTTTATATACATACCCTTATTTACTTAAATTATTCCATTTTGTAAGAGTGATCTCTAACTGGTTTCATTTTGTTGTTGTTTTGCTTTATTGGTTGAAGCAAATTGGTTCATTTAATAACATGAAATGACTGTCAAGGTGACGGGTGTAGAAATATTGTTTGGAGCTATGAAATTTATTTGTTCTTTCACATGCTAATTCCTTTTTTCTTCCGGGTTTTTAGAAATAATTTTTAAAACAAATGAAAATCAGGAATCTCTCTTGTCATTTGTAGTTGGGTCTCATGTTCCAACCCAGTTGTCACTCATTGTCATTGGACTGTCTTCCTCTGATCTTTAAAAGTAAGAACACTGGACTAGCCATCTCCAGGGTCCCCGTCAGCTCTAACAGTCTGTGTCATAATTGTGTAGCTAACTTCAACTTTTGCTTCTAATTCACTATTTCCTGTTATGTAAAGAGAATGGGTAGCCTATAGGTCTTATTGGCTAACTCTTTCGGCTCCACAAAACTAGAGTTTTCAGATAAAATACAGTCTGTCTAGTTAAATTTGAATTTCAGATAAACAAATAGTTTTGTAGTCATCATGCAATATTTGAGACATATTTAGACTAAAAAACTTATTTGTTGTTTATCAAATTCAAATTTAACTGGGTGTCCTATATTTTTACTTGCTAAATCTGGCAACCTTCAAAGAACTCGCTGTAAAAATTTAGATACATAGATAGAGGAGGTCATATTAAGGAAGAGTGAAGAAAATTGTCAAGAACTAAGCAAGCTCTTTAGTCTGAAGGGAAGAGGGTGGTGGAGGTGATGACATTAGTGGGTTGAAATTAGAGGATTGAACTGATTGAATCTCTTAAAGTCACTTGTAGGTCTAAATGCTGTCTTAAGAAGTTTTAAGTGCTTAATTAAAAAAAAAATGTGCTAGTGGGGTAATACGTTGTGTGACCCTGAGTCATGGCCTTTTGAAATCCTTTGAATTGTGTTGTAGCAAGACTTAAAAGATCTTGGAACAGTCCAGAGGAGATTCAAGTGATTAAGTGCCAACTAATTTACATTAATAGATAAATTAGCTTTGTTTTAACATTGTGTTAGTTAAATTGTTTCTTTTAGTTGCAAATAACAGAAACCTACTTTGGTTTATTTAAGCGTAAAAAGAGATGTATTTGAAAAATATTAATATATCTCATAGAATTCTAGGAGAAGCTGAATACTCATGCTTTGGAAAGGGAAAGGATTTTAGTAGCAAGAGTTAAGATAGTTATGAAATTTTCAATTAATAAGATTTCCTGGGGCTGGCCCCATGGCTGAGTTGTTAGGTTCACGCGCTCTGCTTCAGCAGCCCAGGGTTTCGCTGGTTTGGATCCTGGGCGCGGACGTAGCACCGCTCTTCAGGCCATGCTGAGGCAGCGCCCCACATGCCACAACTGGAAGGGCCCACAACTAAAAATACACAACTGTGTACTGGGGGGCTTTGGGAGAAAAAGGAAAAATAAAATCTTTAAAAAAAAAAAGATTTCCTGTCAGTCTTTCTAAACTCAGAGTTTCAGATTTATGAGCGAGAGGATTGGATTTTGGCCAGAAGGGCGGGGCCATTTAGTACAGCCCTGTCCTGGAGACTGGGTGCCTGCTCTCACCTTTGAGGACAGTTTCCAGAGAAAAGGAAATATGTTGAAAAAAGAAAAGAGAGTGTCTTTACTCTCAATATTTGTAGAACTTTTATTAATGTATACAATTTTATAAAGAGAATGTTAGGTCTAATGTGAAAATTAAAGGGATGAAAAATTACTTTCTATTTCCACTTCTTAAAAATACATATTTGTCGCAACATGTTTTCTTTGCTTCTTATATAGTGTTGCAAGTATTTTTCACATCAATACCTTATGCTATTGCCCAACCATTAAATAAGCAAACTGTGATGAGTAAGACTCAGATGGCATGTCTGCAATGAGGACTTCTCTTCATGGTTTATTAGTCATTCGAGTAACCTCTTCTAAAATTTGATTTCTTGGCGGACTGCTGGAGAGATAAGTCTAAGTAATTTCTGTCCAGAAATTTTTTGATTGTTATATAAGGTGAGATTAGGTTGTGCTGTGATAGTAACACAAGAGGAACACAAGTAATTGTCTCTTAAACAAGATTAGAAGTATATTTCTCTCTCATGTTAGTGATCCAGAGTTGGGAAGTCCACAACTAGTATGGTGACTCCATGGGGCTCAGGGACCCTGTTCCTTTTACCTCCCTGTCTCATAGGCTGTGATCCTCCTTCTCATTGTCCCAGTGGCTCCAGCCATTTCATGAGTTCCAAGGAGTAGAACTGAGGTAGGGAAAGAAGGAGGTAAAGGAACAGATAGCAGCTATTTTTTAAGGAAGTTTTCTCGAGGTTTTATCAAGCTAATCCTGCCTGTATCTCATTGGCAAGCACTTAGTCACGTGGCCACATAGGTGCAAAAGGAGACTGGGAAATTTATTTATTCTGAGCAGTCATATACCCAGGACAAAGTCAGGGATTCTAGTACTAAGGAAGAGGGTGAGGGATGATAGGTTGACAACTAACACCTCTGCTACAACTGTCTGTTTTACTTTCCTGCCCCTGATTGTCTGGTCAAATCTTAGCTTCTTTTGGCTATGTAAGTGTGACTATATTGTTCTAATATTTC
This sequence comes from Equus caballus, assembly GCF_041296265.1. NCBI lineage: Eukaryota > Metazoa > Chordata > Mammalia > Perissodactyla > Equidae > Equus > Equus caballus. Next base: position 14,210,916 of record NC_091688.1, read on the forward strand.
ACTTTCTGCCTTTTCTCATTTACCTACCTTTGAAAGCTGTAAAATGATGTCAGTGTAAGTTGATATTTGTGATAAGAAATTACATGATTTTAGAGCTCTATCGAAGACCTTAGAGATGATAGTTACTCTCTATTTTACAGTTAATGAGAATCCAAAACGTCAAAACTAGTCACATTACCGGTAATATTCTGCATATCATTGGTTGAACACATTTTTTTCTATTATTTTAATATCTCTGAAAATGAGAAAACACTGTGCTATTTAGTGTAATTCACTTGGCAGCTTTTTTCTTTCTTAGTACCAAACAAAAATCAGTGGCATCTTAGATGAATACATTCTTTAAAAAAATATGGCCAAGGTTTGTTAACATTTTATTTTAATGTTGTGCTACCATATAGGATTGCTTTAAGAAGAGGAGGGATATATTTTCTTACATAAAGTAGCTTTTTTCTGATTATAGAAGTAGTACAGGCTCATTGCAGAAAATTTATAAGAGACAAGTATAAAAAGGAAACAGTCATCACCCATATGCCTGCCCCTTGGAGATAACATTTTGGTTTATTTTCTCCCAATAATTTGTTTTCCTTTTCCATCACACACAGATCCATGTAGACACATACGGGCATGTGCATCATAGATACATTAGCAAAATCAGCATCAGTTTATATGTTCAGTTTGTATATTTTTCTTAACATTATTTTGTGTTTTTTTGGTGTTGAAATATTCTTTGAAAATGTTGTTTAAAAAAGTGACTTCATGTTAGTCATTTGTATGGATGTATCATTTGTTAACTGTTAGGACTGTATTTTTACTACTTTCTGGTTTCTAGCATTTAACAGTGGCTAATAAAGAAGTGAAGGAGGGGGTCGGCCTAGTGACATAGTGATTAAGTTCACACGCTCTGCTTTGGCGGCCTGGGGTTTGCAGGTTCAGATCCTGGCTGCAGACCTACACACCGCTCATCAAGCCATGCTGTGGTGTCTCACATACAAAACAGAGGAAGATTGGCACAGGTGTTAGCTCAGGTACAATCTTCTCAAGCAAAAAGAAGATTGGCAACAGTTGTCAGCTCAGGGACAATCTTCCTTACCAAAAAAAAAAAAGAAGTCAAGGAAGTAGGTAAAGATGATGAGAAACGGTAAAATATACCATTTGGATAGTTAAGATGAGGGAGCTACCTAAGTAGATTAAAGTAAATAAATGTATTTCAGCTGATTAAAAATGTGATATCCAGAATATTATAATCTAGTTTAAATTGGGAGACAGCCCAGGATGAATTTTATTTTTAATAAAAAGGGATTATAATTCAGAGCTCTAATTTTATTAGTTACTGGTTTATCTTGAACCTTTGGCTTCCTATATTAAGGATTATGTAATAATTATGCTCAAGACTTAACTTCCCTACAAGTTCTGATTTTTAAATATGGAGGAGGAGTTTATTACAATGCACTGTTTAGGACTATAAACTTCTGCATTGCTGCTTTCAAATGCACTGTTTGCAGTAGAACTAAGCTAAACACCTTTTTATTAGATTACCTACCATTTTCAGGTTACATGTACCTCATTGACTTTTTTTTTTAAGGCTTTTCTCTTTTGGCTTGTGCTAATCAGATAGAAAATATTTCAGATAAAGTACAGTGGAAAGCAGTATAATGTCATGTGAACTCGGAGGTCGTGTAGACCTGATCCTGGTTCTACAGCTTACAAGTTCTGTGACTTTGGGCAAGCCACATCACTTTATTTGTTCAAGCCGAGATCTCCTAATATGTAAAATAGGAATTATATTGTCTACTTCAGAGATTATTTTAAGACTAGAAATAAAATAGAAAAGCCCCTAAGAGAGTATCTAGCATATAGCAGTCATACAATAAATAACAGCCATTACCAACAATAGCAACAATAGTGATTTGCAGTCTCTTTCCCTTCATGGCTTCTAGAAAGAAATCAGGGCTAGGTGGTTTTTTAAGATAATTACCTTCTGCTTTATCAGACATTGGATACAGCCAGTGGTGTTATGAGTAGGAGTTTTCATGCCAGAGGTTGGTTTCAAAAGCTGTTGGGAAATATATTTAACACCTGCAGTCTTGCCGGTTGCTTTGCTGAGAGCTGGATGTACAGTGGTTAACAAAAAGACATGGTGTTTAAAGTCAGATTGGGGAAGCAGATATTAAGAGACCAAAAAATTGAAATATATAGAATTTCAAATTGTATTAAGTGCAATGAAGGAAAAGGATAAGGTGCAGTAACTTTAGAGCGAATTGTCAGGGGAGACTCCTCTTTAGGAGTCAATTTAGTAGACCTAAACACTGTACACACGTGTCGCTTCATGATGGGCACAGGTTCTGAGAATTGCGCCCTTAGGTGATTTGGTCATTGTGCGAACATCATAGAGTGTACTTACACAAACCTAGATGATACAGCCTACTACACACCTAGGCTGTATGGTACTAATCTTAAGGGACCACCGTCGTATATGCAGTCCTTCATTGACTGAAATGTCATTATGCGGTGTATGGCTGGATTACCTATTCTCTTAGCTGTTTTGCTCAAAAAGGTCAGATTCCTGGTTCCATGCCACTGTGAGGTTAAAAGATTTCTCTGTGGAAAGCCAGGTAGTGAGTCAGAGAAACAAGTAATTCATGGACTGGCAATATGATCTTGTGTAGTCAGATTATAATTTTGTTTTTGAGGAAGATTAGCTCTGAACTAACATCTGCAGCCAATCCGCTTTTTTTTTTTTTGATGAGGAAGACTGGCGCTGAGCTAACATCCATGCTCATCTTCCTCTACTTTATATGTGGGACGCCTGCCACAGTGTGGCTTGACAAGCGGTGCGTAGGTCTGTGCCCAGGATCTGCACCGGTGAACCCTGGGCCACCAAAGTGGAAAGTGCGCACTTAACTGCTGTGCCACCTGGCTGGCCCCTCAGGATAATTTTTTATACTCTGTACTCAGTATACATTTTTACTTTGTGTTTCTTTCTCTGAGCCTGCTTTTTTTATTTTTTCATGCCTCTTTGCCTTTGAAAGGATTGTTTATCTATCAGTAAATGACCCTGCTCTTTTCTCGTTTTAAGACTGAGTCCAAAGTAACCTCTGCTTAGAAGCCTTTTTAGAAGAGTTACCTTTCGGGGCCGGCTCCGTGGCCGAGTGGTTAAGTTCGCGCGCTCCGCTGCGGCGGCCCAGGGTTCGGATCCTGGGCGCGCACATGGCACCGCTCGTCAGGCCCCATTGAGGCAGCGTCCCATGTCCCACAACTAGAAGGACCTGCAACTAAGATATACAACTGTGTACGGGGAGAGTTTGGGGAAATAAAGCAGGGAAAAAAAAAAAAAAAGATTGGCAACAGTTGTTAGCCCAGGTGCCAATCTTTAAAAAAAAAAGAAAAAAAGAGTTATCTTTCTAAAATGCAAATCTGAAAATGTTTACAAACCTTGTGCTTAAAACATTGGTTTCCAGTTGCCCTTAGGATAAAATGAAGAATTCTTACAATGGCTTGAAGGCCTGTCGTGATCTAGCCCGTTTGCTTCTCTAGCCTCATCTCTGATCACTCATGCGTGCCTTCAGTGTGTGTTCCAACTGTAGGGTCTCTGCTTCGTGGTTGTTGTTCCCCATTCTTAGAATCTTAAAGGTTGTGTAGGTCAGCTGCTTATTTAAAAAATGAGGTTTATTTGCGTGCTAAAATATCGTGATTCTGTTTAATGTATTATCTAAGCACCCAGCTTTTCTAGTTTCTAGTTAACTATCTGCCTCCTCCTTCCATCATCCTTCTTTCCATCTCTCATTGTGCTGTGACAATCATAGTCCATGGGCTGGATGAAATTAATAGAGACGAGATCGAGAAGATAAGCAAATTAGAAAACTTAATAACCTTCAACCTCCTTTTCAGGTTACTGATATTAGACATTATTCAGATTTATTGTGATCATATTTTGAAGTTCTAATTAATGCCAGTTTCAGGTTATAGAAGAACTCAGAAGAAGGTAGAAGTGGAGCACGTCTTGTACTATATTCTTCTATATTCCCTCTTAGAAAGGGAATGATAGTAATAAGCAGTCTTTTTTTTTGCTGAGGAAGATTCACCCTGAGCTAACATCTGTTGCCAGTCTTCCTCTTTTTTAGCTTGAGGAAGATTAGCCCTGAGCTAACATCTGTGCCAGTTTTCCTCTATTTTGTATGTGGGTTGCTGTCACAGCATGGCTGATGAGTGGTGCAGGTCCATGCCTGGGATGGAACCTGCAAACCTGGGCTGCCAAAGCAGAGTGCATGGAACTTTAACACTCAGCCATGGGGCCAGCGCAAAGCAGTAACTCTTTATTTTCCTCAGTCCTTGGATACATGAAAGAAGGCTGAGGAGACGGAGTGGTGTCAACAACAGAGTTCTTCCTTGTGTCCCAGTAGAGCAGCTTCTATCAACTTTAATTCCTCAGAGAAAGAAGAGAAGCCAATGAGAAATAAACATTAGGCATCTAGGTAGTATAATACTGTGTATAGGAATGTGGTAGGTTTAAATAGTTAACCTTCTAATAGTAATAGCACTAAATGATAGAATTTACTTAAATTGTAGTTTTTATTGTGCATTGTTTTATTGTTTTTTTCTTCATAGGTTAGCTCTGACAGTGGGCGGGGGCAGAGTAACAAATATCTGCAGTGATAACTGTGTTAGATACTGTGCTATGCGTTTTTGCAGGTTTTTTTGTTTTGGGGCCTTTTTTTAGAGTTGATAGAACAGTTTAGCAAGTTAGATGTTATTCATTTAAATTTTGCACATAAGTAACTGCTCAGAAAAGTGAAATAGCCTGCCTGAGGCCACACTCAAGTGGTAGAGGTAGAATTTGAACCCAGGTCTGCCTGGCTGGAAGCTTATATATTTCTTTTACTAGTTCTTATCAGCACTAAAGACGTCTTTTTCCTTAATATTGTACTAGCTCGAGTATGGATTCCTGAACTACCCACATATACAAGTTTTACTGCAGGAAAAGAAGACATGAATTAATCATTAAAATAGGGACCTTTTTGCTCAGCATGCCAAAGCAGTGTTCTGTTCTGTCTGAGGTGTCACAGTTTGGAGTCATAGATTGGGGGATGGGGAGGGAGTTGTGAAAGAAACTTTCGAGGAGACTTGACATCTGTCACCACCTTATACTGGCCCTCACACTATTGAGATGCCTGTGATATTTATTCTTAGACTTTCTCTTTTCTCTCTCTGTTCTCCTGTCACTCTGAACTGGTTTTTCCTTTTGGCATTCACTGCACCATTAATAACTAATGTCTTTCCTCACTGATGGACAGTGAGCTCAGTGAGAGCAAGGCTGCATGTGTCTTGTTCACCAGCACAGGTGCTGAATAGTAGAAGTACTGCTTGTTATCCAGATCTCTTTGGTCCCTGAGATCAGATAGCAGGTTGGGATAACAAGGGATCCCCTTAGTTCTGGAGTGAGTGTGCAAGCAGAGAAGGTAGGAGTTTTGGAGTATGGGAAGGAAAGGAAGGGAATAGGAGGAAGGGGGAAAAAGGGTACAATTGATAAGCAGGGTGAAGGTAAGGAGATTGTCGTAGAAGTTTCAAGTTCTTTGGAATGTACGGCAAAGCCTTGTCTGTGGGCAAGTAGTGAGTAAGGCACAAGAGCTTGTGCCGTGAGAAGTTGACTGCTCTATTTAACTTGAGCTGGGTGGATTAGGACCTGATTTCAGCAGCTTTTCTGACATTTGTATAGCGTTCATCATGGTTTTTTTCATGCTTCTGGTCTACTCGACCCAGTACTTAATTGGAAAGGGGACTGGTTCCAGAGTATGAGGAATCCTAGCTAAAAGAAATGGCTTGGTTCCCTTTGCCACATCTCAAGATTGCAGTCTTCCTTTTTAATGTTGAGTGAAATTTCCGTAGACTGATGTGAGTAGGGGTGAAGTGTTGGTTTAGCCCCCTCCCGCCATCCCTCGCTTCTTTTCTGACCTTAACTCTTATTACTCTTTTACTTCAGCTAGGACATCCTATTTCCTTGCTTTTTCTCAAATATATATATATATAGCTCTGCTTTACTCCCACGGGAATTGTAAGTTCCATAGAGACAAGGATTTGGTTTTGTTCATTGTATCTCCAGCGCCTAGAACTGTGCCCAGAACTGTACCTAGCACTTAGTGGAGTGAACAGATTCTTTCTTTTCTTGCCTTTTAGTATATTTCTATGTGGGACAACAGTTTTGTAACTGGAAAAAACCTTTACTGGTTATTCAGTCTAATTCTAGAGATGAAATGAGAAAAGAATCTTTTTTCTTTTTGTTATTTTTTTTTTTGGATTTGTTTTGTCTTTGGTTGGGGAAGCATCCTATTGAAGAATTTCAAAATGAAGATGGACATATAATTGAAATGGAACAAGGAAAAGGAACCAAAATAACATATAGATAACCTTAATATGAAAAAATAATTCTATAAAAACTCTTTATTTCTTCCAGGGAACATAGGTCCTCTACATTTTGTCCTTAAAACCAACCTCCCTCATTCACACTTTCTGTTGGCTAATCCTTTCCTGTCTTGCTGCTTTTCATCACTTTTTCTCCTTCTGCCACTTTTCATTTAATCTTAAATCCTACTGGTCCTTTGAGGTTTCAATTCCCAGCTCAAAAAATACATTTCCAATCATCTTATCCTTGCTTTCTTTGTTTGCTAAACTCTTATATGTTCTTTGAGTCTTTATCCATGGTTATATTGCTCAGATGATACTTAGGTACTCTAGTCTATATTTTTTATATGTATGTATCTTATATTTTCCATCTCCATCAGCTGTCTGGTGAGAGCTGGGAACTTATATTCTCACTGCCCAGGACCCAAAAGGCATTTAGGAATTGTGGGAAACAGAGCAGTTTGAAAAGCCTTCCTAAATTGCATTGATATTTTTAGGCTTTACTTTTTTTTTATTGTGGTCATAATAGTTTATAACGTTGTAAAATTTCAGTTGTTCATTATTATTTGTCAGTCACTATAGAAATGTGCCCACCCTCAACCCCCTTCCCCTCGTAAGCACTAAACTGTTCTCTTTGTCTGTATCTTAGTTTATCTTCCACATATGAGTGAAATTGTATGGTATTTGTCTTTGTCTGGCTTGTTTCACTTAACATAATACCATCAAGGTCCATCCATGTTGTTTCAAATGGGACGATTTTGTTTTTGTTTTTTTTTATGGCTGAGTAGTATTCCATTGTGTATATAGACCATATCTTTATCCAGTCATTACTCAATGGGCACTTGGGTTGCTTCCACTTCTTGGCTATTGTGAATAATGCTGCAGTGAACATAGGGGTGCATAAGTCTCTTTGAATTGTTGATTTCAGGTTCTTCGGCTGAATACTCAGTAGTGGAATTGCTGGGTTGTATGGTATTTCTATTTTTAATTTATTGAGAAATCTTCGTACTGCTTTTCCATAGTGGCTGCACCAGTTTGCATTCCCATCAGCACTGTATGAGGGTTCCCTTTTCTCCACATCCTCTCCAACATTTGTTATTTTTTGTCATTTTTTGTCTTGGTAATTATAGCCATTCTAACGGGTATAAGATGATATCTTATTGTAGTTTTGATTTACATTTCACTGATGATTAGTGATGTTGAACATCTTTTCATGTGCCTGCTGGCCATCTGTATATCTTTGGAAAAATGTCTGTTCATATCCTCTGCCCATTTTTTGATCAGGTTGTTTTGTTGTTGTTGTTGAGTTGCATGAAGGGACTTCCCTTTTGCCATTGTATGTTCTTGGCTCCTTTGTTGAAGATTGGCTGTCCCTAGATCTGTGGTTTTAATTCTGGGCTTTCAGTTCTGTTCCATTGATCTGTGTGTCTGTTTTTGTACTAGTACCATGCTGTTTTGTTTACTATAAAAAATAGTAGTATTTTTTGAAGTCAGAGATTGTAATGCCTCCAGCTTTGTTGTTTTTCCTCAGAATTGCTTTAGCTATTTAGGGTCTTTTGTTGCCCCATGTGAATTTTAGGATTCTTTGTTCTATTTCTGTGAAGATGTCATTGAGATTTTGATTGGGATTGCATTGAATCTGTAGATTGTTCTAGGTAATATGGACATTTTAGCTGTATTTATTCTTCCAATCCATGTGCATGGAATATCTTTCCATTGCTTTATGTCATCATCGATTTCTTTCAGTAATGTCTTATACTTTTCATTGTATAGGTCTTTCTCCTCCTTGGTTAAATTTAATCCTAGATATTTTATTCTTTTTGTTGTAATTGTAAATGGTATTGTATTGTTGAGTTCTCTTTCTGTTAGTTCGTTATTAGAGTATGAAAATGCAACTGATTTTGATAAGTTGATTTTGTACCCTGCAAGTTTGCTGTAGTTGTTGATTATTTCTAATAGTTTTCTGATGGATTCTTTAGGTTTTTTCTATATATAAAATCATGTCATCTACAAACAGCAAGATTTTTGCATCTATGCTCATCAGTGAAATTGGCCTGTAATTTTCCTGTTTTGTGTTGTCCTTGTCAGGCTTTGGGATCAGGGTGATGTTAGCCTCCTAAAATGTGTTAGGAAGTGTTCCATCTTTTTCAACTTTTTGGAATAGTTTGAGAAGGATAGGTACTAAATCTTCTTTGAATGTTTGGTAGAATTCTCCAGAGAAGCCATCTGGTCCTGGAATTTTATTTTATGAGAGGTTTTTTGATTACTGTTTCAATCCCTTTGTTTGTGATTAGTATGTTCAGCTTCTCTATTTGTCCTTGATTCAGTTTTGGAAGTTTGTATGAATCTTGAGAATTTACCATTTCTTCTAGATTGTCCAATTTGTTGGCATGTAGTTTTTCATAGCCTTCTCTTATAAGTCTTTATATTTTTGTGGTATCCTTTGTAATTTCTCCTCTTTCGTTTCTAATTTTATTTATTTGAGGCTTCTCTCTTTTTTTCTTAGTGAGTCTGGCTAGGGATTTGTCCATTTTGTTTATCTTCTCAAAGAACCAGCTCTTAGTTTCGTTGATCCTTTCTACTGTTTTTTGGCTTCAATTTCATTTATTTTTGCTCTAATTTTTATTTTTCTCCTTCTGCTGACTTCAGGCTTTGTTTTTTCTTCTTTTCCCAGTTCTGTTAGGTGTAGTTTAAGATTGCTTGTTTGAGGTTTTTCTTTTTTTAAGGTGGGCCTGTATTACTATGAATTTCCCTCTTAGGACAGCTTTTGCTGCATCCCATATGAATTGGTATGGTGTATTTTCATTTTCATGTGTCTCCAGATACTTTTTGAGTCTTCCTTTAATTTCCTCATTGAACTATTTGTTGTTCAGTAGCATGTTGTGTAGTCTCCACATGTTTGTCCCTTTCTCAGCTTTTTTCTTGTAGTTGATTCTAGTTTCATAGTATTATGGTTGGAAAAGATGCTTGATATGATTTCACTCTTTTTAAGTTTATTGAGGTTTACCTTGTTCCCCAACATATGGTCTATCTTTGAGAATGTTCCATGTGCACTTGAGAAGAATGTCTCTTCTACTGCTTTTGGATGCTGGCTTCTATAAATATATCTGTTAAGTCCGTCTGGTCTAGTTTTTCTTTTAAAGCCACTGTTTCCTTGTTGACTTTCTGTCTGGATGATCTATCCATTGATGTAAGTGGGGTGTTAAGGTCCCCTACTATTGTCTTGCTGTTAATATCTCCTTTAGTTCACTTAATAGTTGATTTATGTACTTTGGTGCTCCTCTGTTGGGTACATATATAAGTGTTATGTTCTCTTGGTGGAATGTCCCTTTTCTCCTTAGATACTGCCCCTCTTTGTCTCTCATTTCCTTTTTTATCTTGAAGTCTTTGTCTGATAATAAGTGTGGCAAAGCCTGCTCTCTTTTGTTTGCCATCAGCTTGGAGTATCTTCTTCAGTCCCTTCATTCTGAGCCTGTGTTTGTCTTTAGAGCTGAGATGTGTTTCCTCGAGGCAGCGTATTGTTGGATCTTGTTTTTTAACCCATCCCACCACTCCATGTCTTTTGATTGGAGAATTCAATCCATTTACATTTGGAGTGATTATTGATACATGGGGGCTTAATGTTGCCATTGTATGACTCATTTTTCCAGTTGTTTTTATTTCCTTTGTTTCTCATCCCATGTATTTCAGACTACCCATTCAGTTTGGTGGCTCTCTATGATGGTTTTCTCTTTATTTATTATTTGTGTCTCTTCTCTGACTATTTGCTTAGTGGTTACCATGAGGTTTGTTTTAAAATCTCGTAGGTGAGATAGTCTGTTTTCTGATAGCCTCTTATTTCCTTAGTCTAAGCCGATTCTATTCCTTTCCTCTTCCTCTTCTAAGTTGTTGTCACAACTTTTCCGTCTTGTCTTGTGAGTTTGTGGTTAAAATGATGAGATTATTTTTGATGTTTTCCTCCCCTTTATCTTTAATGTTATAATGATGTGTTTGCTAACCTGTTCTGATAGAGAGCTGTGCTTTTCTGATTTTGTCTGCCTATTTATCTCCTTGCTCCAGGCTTTGTAAACCCTTTCATTTTTTCTTCAGGTGTGATGATCTTGATCACTTCTTGGGGCGGGGGGTATCTTGTGGTGATGAACTCCCTCAGCTTTTGTTTATCTGGGAAAGTTTTTATTACTCCATCATATCTGAAGGATATTTTTGTTAGAGTATTCTTGGCTGAAAGTTTTTGTCTTTCAGAATTTTGAATATATCATTCCACTGTCTCAGCCTGTGAGGTTTCTGCTGAGAAATCCACCCAAAGCCTGATAGGGGTTCCTTGATAGGTTATTTTTTTCTGTCTTGCTGCCCTTTACATTTTTTCTCTGTCATTGACTTTGCTGGTTCTACCAATACATGCCTTGGATAAAGTCTTTTTACATTGGTATAATTAGGAGTTCTTTTAACTTCTTTTACTTGTATTTCCAGCTCCTTCCCCAGGTTTGGGAAGTTCTCAGCTGTTATTTCTTTGAGGAAGCTTTCTGCTCCATTTCCCTCTCTTCTCCTCTGGAATACGTATAATTCTTATGTTGCATTTCCTAATTGAGTTGGATATTTCTTCATTTCTCTCTCTCTCTCTTTTTTTTTTTTTTTAGGAAGATTAACCCTGAGCTAACTACTGCCAATCCTCCTCATTTTGCTGAGAAAGGCTGGCCCTGAGCTAACATCCGTGCCCATCTTCCTCCACTTTAAATGTGGGATACCTACCACAGCATGGCATGCTAAGTGGTGACACATCTGCCCCTGGGATCCGAACTGGTGAACCCCAGGCTGCCGAAGCGGAATGTGTGCACTTAACCGCTGCACCACCGGGCTGGCCCCTCTTCATTTCTTTTTAGTCTTAATTCTCTCTCGTCCTCCATCTATAGCTTTTCTATATTTCTGTCCTCCAGACTGCTAAGTCTATCCTCCACTATATCAGCTCTGTTATTCAGGGATTCTAGATTTTTCTTTATCTCATCCATTGTGTTTTTCCTTTCCAACATATCTGATTGGTTTTTTTGTATTGTTTCAATCTCTTTTGTGAAGAATTCCCTCTGTTCATTAATTTTGTTCCTGATTTCATTGAATGGTTTATCTGTGTTTTCTTGTAACTCACTGACTTTTTTTATGGTTGCTATTTTGAGTTCTCTGTCATTTAGATTGTAAATTTCTCTGCCTTCAGGATTGATTTCTGGGTGCTTGTCATTTTCCTTCTGGTTTGGAGTAGTAATGTATTTTTTCATACCGTTTGATGGCATGGAGTTGTGCCTTTGCATAGTCACAGATTCCACCTACTGTCACTGGGGGTGGGTCAGGAGCTGTGTATTCTGAGCTTGCCACAATCGCTGGCATCTGAGCCTGCTCTTAGAATCTACGCTGACAGCCTTGTCTGTAATTGCCGGCTAGCTCGCTCAATGCTGCTGCTTTTCTAATGTATTTATGGGCATTCTGGCTGACTGGCTGAACTGGAGCGATGGGCAGGGGGTATGGGTGCTTTCTTTCACGTGCATATTCCCAGGGGCTTTCTCACTCTGCCCTCACTCTCTGCTTTCTTGGGGTGCTGGCTTAATGAAGACACTCCCTCAATAGCTTAGCCACCTTTGTGTGGGCCTTTCCCACTGGCTGTGAGGGAATGTGGAGAGCGAAGGTGTTCCTGTGGAGAGCTGCTCCTCCCCTCTCTCTTCTCAGAGCCACGCACGTTCCCGTGCCCTGGTGTGCTGCTGTTCGGGAGGAAGAGGGGATCTTCTTACCTTCCCCCACTTCCTTTCAGGAGGTGCAGCATCTCCACCTTCAGATGTATGACTCCGTGGTTCTCTCAGATGTCTTTTGTGTTCTGTGAATGTTCTCTGTTAGTTTATGAATGTCATTTTCATTATATCTTAGGAGGAAGAGTCTAAGGAAAGAGCTCACTCTGCCATGATGCTGACCCACTCCTCTTTAGGCATTACTCTTTTTTCTTGGTGAGGAAGATTAGCCCTGAGCTAACATTTGTGTCAGTCTTCTATTTTTTTTATGTAGGATGCTGTCACAGTGTGGCTTGATGAGCAGTGCTATGTCTGCACCCAGGATCTGAACCTGCGAACCCTGGGCTGCTGAAGTGGAGAGCATGAGCTTAACCACTATGCAACTGGGCCGGCCCCTTTAGGCTTTACTTTTAAAGGACTTGGTGAAACTTGTGATAAAACAGAACCTGGAAAAATGCTACTTGAGATATTTTAGGTTCAATCTAAATAATTTAGTTGGAGCAAAAGGCACTTTTTTTTTTCCTTAAGGAATTTGTAAGTAACACTTGCTTTCTTTATATAGATGGGCCCTATCAGTTTAAAAATATCCAAATTTATAATTTGAGCATCCACAGTAGGTCATCTGTTATTATCTGAAGAAACTTTTTTTGCTTAATACTTCTCAAAAACTTGTGGATATGTAAGTTTTAAGATGTTGAAGATTGTCTGGGACCAAAATGTATAACAATTTTATATTATGAAATTATGTGTGTTTTGGTGAGATAAATATATGGCTATGGAGGTAGGAATAAACATTATTTTGTAAATGTTGGTGTCATACAGTAATGACATGATATAAAATATAAATATTTTTTTATATTGGGGGTCAAGGTATTGCTTGAGAAGAAAGGGGACTTAAAATTAATGGTGATATGATACTGGTTTTTACTTATTTTTTTTTAAAGATTTTATTATTTTTTCCTTTTTCTCCCCAAAGCCCCCCCGTACATAGTTGTATATTCTTCATTGTGGGCCCTTCTAGTTGTGGCATGTGGGACGCCACCTCAGCGTGGCTTGATGAGCAGTGCCATGTCTGCGCCCACGATCGAACCAATGAAACACTGGGCTGCCTGCAGCGGAACGCGTGAACTTAACTACCCGGCCACGGGGCCAACCCCCTGGTTTTTACTTTTTATTGTTTTCCAGATAAAACTTGATGAGAAAAAAAATAGACTATCATTTTTATCATTTCTGTTATTTTGCTTTTGTATATCATTCGTAGGAGTTCATTTAGTAGGTGATTGTTTTGATATCTTGATTTATGCTTAAAAGGTTATAAATCTTTAAAAATACATAAATCATCATGTTGCTTTTCCAGTAGCCATTTCTGAAACTAAGGTTAGCAATAGAAGTCATTTTTGTGTTTTTACTCTGAACTCACTTAACATGGATTTCTTTTGATCCAGCTCTGTTAAAGAGAACCCTTTAGAAAAATGGTAATAACTCATCAGCATTTGTTAGTTCCTAATATTTTCCTTTATTTGTTTTAAAATTCTAGGAATTAAAGCCATTTTTTATGAAGGAAGTTGGCAGTCACTTTGATGATTTTGTGACCAGTCTCATTGAAAAATCAGCATCATTAGACAATGGTGGATGTGCTGTCACAACCTTTTCTGTTCTTAAAGGAGAGAACAACCATAGAGCTAAGTAAGTATGAGTATTAGTTCTTTTAATGCAAACATCTACTCTTCTATAGCTCAGTGGACAGAATTGCCATAAAAATGACTAGATTCACCTCCTAGCACCACTTTTTCTTATCTGTGTGTTGACTTGGGCAAATTATTTAAATATTTGAAGGGCAAGCTTCTTCATCTTAATGTGTGCATTATAATAAACATGCATACCTCATTTAAGACTACACTAATAAAATAATAGAGCCCACACTTGTTGGATATTTTACATTTAAACCAAACAAGGACTCTGTGAGGTAGACACTGTAACTGTCTGCATATTACATATCAGGAACTGAAGCAGAGAGCAGTTAACTGTTGTCCAGGAATACACAGCTGGAATTTGAATTCAGAGTCTGTGCTTTGCAGCACATCATTATACTGACTCTGTATTGTGCTCTATACAATACTTGTAATAAAGTACAGTTCAATTAGTATATGTGTTTCCAATTCGTCAGTCATCCAGAGCAGTAGAGGGATGGCTGTCAAAGGCCAGTGTGTACTAATTTGCCATTCCGTGCTTTCCTTGGGTTTATGCCTCTGTGGTCTCTGTCAGTCTCTCCCATTCTGGAGGACAGTTTTAACCAGAAATAGTCGAAAGAAGTGCTGGCAGTAGTGCAAAAAGCCTTAAAGAAGATGATAATGCTAGATGTTAAGATGCGTGATTTTAGTAACTAGAGGCAACCTTTAAGATCAGTAGGCTTTTGAGGGTTGTTGGAAGTCTTTTGAAATTAGGGAGGGAATCTTAAACATCATGCAGATTTGGAGGACTGACCAATAACAGTATGTCAACTGAAGTAAAGTATGGCTGGGGGCCTGTCTGACCTCCTGGATATCTAGGAGAAGGTGGAATGGTGTTCAGTGTGTGTTGCCAGGAATGCATTTCCATAGGTGGGCTATGGGGCCCCTTTGAATGCTGCTCTAGTTAGGTGTGCCTCGTGTCTCTTCCAAACCAGATTTGCGTGTACCTATCTCATAGCATGTTCAGAAGGAGTAAATGAGGTAACACGCGTAAAAACCTTAACACAGTACCTGGATCACAGTGAGAAGGCTGTTGATGTTACATGCTATAGTTGGTAACATTCTTTCTCTTATCCTTAGGGTTAAATTTCTTATCATACTTGAGGTACTTATATTTTGTTTTAATTTTTTGCTCTTCTCAGAGATCTGAGAGCACCTCCAGAACATGGAAAGATTTTTGTTGTAAGGCAGTCTCTCTTAGAGTGAGTATTTTTTGTTGCTTTTGTTAATTATTAGCTTGAATTAAAAAAAAATAAAACTATTCTGATTGTTAGAATCACTGCTTAATCTGTGAATGTTTAATGAGTTTGTTCTATATTCATATAAATTATTAGTTTTGATACTTCTTTTTGTACATTTGTCTCTTGCTTCTTCTCTCTGATCTTCTGGTTCTGTATCTTGTTGCAAAGGAAGATTTAGAGATAAGAACAGTTATCTGTCCTCTGATAAATGCCTTGAAGTTGTGCTGCAGAGAATTGGTTACCCAAAGAACTAGAACAGAAGTTTTATAATTTGGTAAACCACTTTGAGAGAGTTTTGGTGTTGCTACCTTCTTGATATACAGGCATACCTTGGAGATATTGCAGGTTCAGTTCCAGAACACTGTTAACGAAGTGAGTATCACAATAAAGTGAGTCACACGAACTTTTTTGGTTTCCTGTAATATTAAATGTAATATAAAAGTTACATTTATACTATACTATAGTCTGTTAATCATATAACAGCATTATGTTTAAAAAAAATCTATGTACCTTAATTTAAAAATACTTTACTACTAAAAAATGCTAACCATCATCTGAGCCTTCAGTGAGTCATAATCTTTTTGCTGGTGGAGGGTCTTGCCTCCATGTTGATGGTCCCTGACTCAGCAGGGTGGTGGTTGCTGAAGGCTGGAGTGGCTGTGGCAGTTTCTTAAAATAGCACCACAGTGAAATTTGCCCTGTCCGTTGACTTTTCCTTTTATGAACGTTTTCTCTGTAGCATGTGATGCTGTTTCATAGTATTTTATGCACAATAGAACTTCTTTCAGAATTGGCGTCAGTCCTCTCAAACCCTGCTGCTGCTTTATCAACTAATTTGATGTCATATTCTAAACTCTTTGTTTCAACAGTCTTCACAGCATCTTCACCAGGAGAAGATTCCATCTTAAGAAACCACTTTCTTTGCTCATCCATTAAAGTTTTATCATGAGATGGCAACAATTCAGTCGTATCTTCAGGCTCTACTTCTGATTCTAGTTCTCTT
Source organism: Equus caballus (assembly GCF_041296265.1). Taxonomy (NCBI): domain Eukaryota; kingdom Metazoa; phylum Chordata; class Mammalia; order Perissodactyla; family Equidae; genus Equus; species Equus caballus. The sequence continues at coordinate 14,227,054 of NC_091688.1, forward strand.
GCTATTTCCACCACATCTGCAGTTACTTCCTCCACTGAAGTCTAGAACAACTCCAAGTCAACCTTGAGAGTTGGAATAAACTTCTTCCAAATTCCCGTTGATGTTGACATTTTGACCTCTTCCCAGGCATCACAAGTGTTCTTAATGGCATTTAGAATGGTGAATCCTTTTCAGAAGGTTTTCAATTTACCTTGCCCAGATCTGTCAGAGGAATCACTATCTATGGCAGCGCTGTAGTCTTATGAAGTTTATTTCTTAAATAATAAGACTTCGAAGTTGAAATTGCTCCATGATCCATGGGCAGCAGAACGGATGTTGTGTTAGCAGGCGTGAAAACAACACTGATCTCATTCTGCATCTCCATCAGAGCTCTTGAGGGACCAGGTGCATTGTCAATGAGCAGTAATATTTTGAAAGGAATCTTTTTTTTCTGAGCAGTAGGTCTCAATGGTGGGCTTAAAATATTCTGTAAACCATGTTGTAAACAGATGTGCTGTCATCCAGGCTTTGTTGTTCCATTTACAGAGCACAGGCAGAGTAGATTTAGTATAATTCTTATGGGCCTTAGGATTTTCAGAACAGTAGATGAGCACTGACTTCAGCTTTAAGTCACCAGCTGCATTAGCTGCTAACAAGAGAATCAACCTGTGGTTTGAAGCTTTGAAACCAGGCAGTGACTCATGAAAGTCCTAGATGACATCTTCCAATATCAGACTGTTTCGTCTGCATAAAAAATCTGTTGTTTAGCCCCTTCATTAGTTACCTTAGCTAGATCTTCTGGATAACTTGCTGCGGCTTCTACATGAGCACTTCGCTCTGAGCACTTCACCTTGCACTTTTATGTTTTGAAGATGGCTTCTTTCCTTAAACCTCATGAACCAACCTCTTCCAACTTCAGACTTTTCTTCTACAGCTTCCTCACTTCTCTCAGGCTTCACAGAATTGAAGAGAGTTAGGGCCTTGCTCTGGATTAGGCTTTGGTTGAGAGAATGTTGTGACTGGTGTGATCTTCTATCCAGACCACTAAAACTTTCTCCAGATCAGCAATAAGGCTGTTTCACTTTCTTATTTGTATGTTCAGTGGAGTAGCACTTTTAATTTTCTTCAAGAACCTTTCCTTTGCATTTACAACTTGGCTAACTGTTTGGTGCAAGAGGCCTAGTTTTTGTCTTATTTTGGCTTCAACATATCTTCCTCAGTCAGCTTTCTCATTTCTCGCTTTCGATTAAAAGTGTAAGACTGCAACTTTTCCTTTCACTTGAACACTGAGAGGCCATTGAATGCTTATCAGTTGGCCTAATTTCAATAGCATTGTGTCTCAGGGAATAGGGAGGCCTGGGACAGGGGGAGAGACAGGGAATGGCCGGTTGGTGGATCAGATCAGTCAGATCGGTCGATTACGTTTGTAATCTTCTATGGGCATGGTTCGTGGCATCCCAAGACGATTACAATAGTAACATCAAAGATCACTGATCTCAGATTACCATAACAAATATAATAATGATGAAAAAGTTTGCACTATTGTGAGAATTACCAAAATGTGACACAGAGACATGAAGTGAGCAAATGTTAGAAAAGTGTCAGTGAAAAATTTGCTTGCCACAAGGTTGCCACAAACCTTCAATTTGTAAAAAAACCCGCAATATATGTTAAGCACAATAAAGCAAAGCACAATAAAATGAGATATGCCTGTGTAAATTTTTGTTGTCTCTTCTTTGGCTAGCAGTTTAGAGACTTCATAGTTTTCTCAGATTTACTTATTTTAGACTGCTGATTGTATGGATTTCATGAAAAAATTAGTAGGCAATGAAAATTAATTTTGGTGACCTCATTTGTGAACTGAAAATTAAAGGTACACTTTGGGTGGGTAATGAATATTTGCTTTGCCATGCTTTGTGAGTAGATTATTTATTTACTCATTCATTCATTTATTAGAATATTGCTGTAATTTAACCTGTGTTAGTGTAGGTCATCTGAAATAGCTTTGTAAAAAATTATCTAAGTGTCTTAATATTCTTATCTTTAAAAATGCATCTTATGCTTGCTAGAGCTCACTTTCTGTGAGCCAATTCACCTGTATTACTTAACTTTGATGAGAAGGCCAAAGTTTTTTGAATATGTAACGTAGAATACCATTTCAGTATTTTGTGACATTATTGTTTGAAGAGATTTATATTTTAAAATCTGTATTTGGGGGGATATGTGGGCTTTTCACATAAAAGGTAATATAAAACAATTACTTGGAACACTATAAGTAAGATTTTAATGATAGAATTGTACTATATGAAAAATAAACAAAATTAAAATACCATTTAATTAGAAAATGTTTTTAACCAAGAAAATGAAACACATTCTATGGCTTAGGTGGGCTTTTAGTAGAATTTGAAGATCCTTAATCTAGAGATTTAATAGTATTTTAGATTCTTCAGAAAGTTATTTAGAAGATTAGCATATATTTTTCTAAAAACAAAGCTAAAAATCTTTAGTCAAATATAAAAACTTATTTAGAAAAAGTCATCTAGAAAGTCGTTGTTATACTTTAAAAGAAAAGTAGCTCAGTCTTAGTCAAATAAAAACATCTATGAGGATAGAAAGTAAAAGCATTTGTAAATGGTGAAGTTTATAGACACACAGGTGGTAGTTGGTTATCATCAACAATATAGAAATGCATATGTGAATACTTCTTGGAAATAGATATATTTCCTGTATATTAGTTAAGTGTAGAGAGTGGAATGTAAGAAGGATTTTTTCAAAACTTTTTAGCGTTTGAAATAGTTTCTGTGTTGCCTGTTTTCAGTGAATGGCCTTTTGTCTACCTTTGAAAGCTACTGTTCCTGGCAGGTTTTCAAGAATGCACACCATTTGTTTTAAGTGTTTGATATCCATGCTGTTTTCTAGGGGGCAGTATCATTTTATTGGAAAGAGCCTTGTTCTAAGCTCTTCCTTAAGTTTTTACATTGGTCATTTCATTTACTCTTTCTACCTCAGGTTTAATATTCTCTGATTACTGTTTGAGATGTTTTTGGAGGTTGGATTAAGCATCTTCTGAGCAGCTTTAAAGTAAAGTCTTTATGGTGTTTTAAGATTAAATATAGATTATTAATTTTATTTGTTTGGACTACATTTACAGTGAGCTGTTTGAGGTGGACCACATCAGAACAATATATCACATGTTTATTGCTCTCCTCATTCTCTTTATCCTCAGCACAGTTGTCGTAGATTACATTGATGAAGGAAGGTAAGACAAGAAAGAAAAAGGTGTTTGGACAGTTGATGCATGGGGTATTGGGAGTTTTCACTATATTTAAATTTTGGTAAAGGGTGATTTGGTTAAATTTGCTTCAGAAAACCCCAAAGCAGCTGATTTGAGGATGAGATTCCTCTCTCCTAAAAAATACAACTAATGAGAATATTAGAGGGCTGGCTCTGTGGCCTAGTGGTTAAGTTTGGTGCGCTTTACTTTGGCAGCCTGGGTTCAGTTCTCAGGCTCACACTACACCGCTCGTTGGTGGCCATGCTGTGGTGGCATCCCACATACAAAAAAAGATGAAGATTGGCACAGGTGTTAGCTCAGGGCAAATTTTTTCTTCAAGCAGAAAAAAAAAAGTTTCATTACTTTTGTTTTTTAAAATGGTCTATTTTAATAGACTGTAATTGGTAGTTACTAGGTCATTTTCCTAAATTGGAGAATTTTGTGTATATGATTTGCCAGTTTTTCTACTATGGTATGCATTTCAGGTTGTTAAAATAGCTTATTGGAATTTAACCTTTAAAATACAATATATTTCTTTTTAATATAAAAATCAAATTGTAACTTTAAAAATCTCAGTGTGGTAATCAGACATTGATTTATGTGCTTTATTAGAAAATTAAATTTTAAGATAATGGTATAATAGTATATTAATAAATTTTGGAATTTACCCATTTCCCTCTGAAAAATCGTCCTTTGTACATAACAGCAATTGCTGATTAAATACTTTAAGTATTAACTTTGCCATAGAATATTGTAGAGTTTAAAATTTATTAATACGAGAATCTAATCTTTGAGAAGTTCAAAGTCTTATTATTCTAGGTTATCTTAGGTATCTTTTCTTTTTGAGGAAGATCAGCCCTGAACTAACATCTGCTAATCCTCGTCTTTTTGTTGAGGAAGACTAGCCCTGAGCTAACATCTGTGCCCATCTTCCTCTACTTTATATGTGGGATGCCTGCCACAGCCTGGCTTGATGAGTGGTGCCATGTCCGCACCTGCGATCCAAACTGGTGAACCCCAGGCTGCCGAAGCAGAATGTGAGCGCTTAACCGCTGTGCCACCCGGCCGGCCCCTATCTTAGGTATCTTATGTTCAAAGGCCATATTATCTTAGCACTTTTAGAAAATTTATTGTTGAGATACGTTGTAAAGCCGAGACTTAGAAGTGGTTCTCTATCTAGGACAACTGTTACATCCATTACTTCAATGTATTAATGTTGTTGTATTTCCTAAGTTTGAGAGTTTTGGGTCTGAGTTGAATTCTGTGAATCAATGCATATAAAAAAATTTACTTATGTGTTCTCTCTGTGCTTTTTCTTCCTAGGCTGGTGCTTGAGTTCAGTCTCATATCTTATGCTTTTGGCAAACTTTCTATTGTTATGTGGACGTGGTGGACCATGTTCTTGTGCACACTTTCAATTCCCTATTTCCTCTTTCAACGTTGGGCCAGAGGCTATAGCAAGAGTTCTCATCCAGTGATCCATTCTCTCTTCCATTGCTTACTTTTCATGGTCTTCCAGATGGGGATTCTGGGTTTGGGACCAACATATGTCGTATTAGCATATACACTGCCACCAGCTTCCCGGTGCATCGTTATATTTGAACAGGTAAGGTTTTGAGTGTTGCCCAATGCAGTGCTATTATTAATTAAAATAATAGTAATACTAATATTCTGTTATTTTTAGTTGCATTAGTTGGATAAATTTTCATATCTGGTTCTTTGTGCTATTATCTGTAAAATTAAAGTGTTAAACTAGATCATCTCATCTCTTAAAATTTGTTCTAGCTTCAGTGTTATTTGATTCTTGATAATTGAAATAAATTATATTGAAATGTTCTGGATTAATTCAAATTTTATTCTTGAACACTTTTTGTAGAAGTCATCTAAATTATAAAATATTTTTGTAATTAAAAACTCTACTTTTGAAATGTCAGATTCATTTAAATAAAGGATTTATTTTGTTTATACACCCTTCAGAATTTTCTGACTGATATTGGCTGTCTGTAATGCTTTATTTGACTAATGGAAAGGAACGTTCCCAACTTTCTTTGAACCAGCTTTTAATTTCTTAATTTGTAATATACTTGTAATAGATAATGCTATTACATGCAAAATGATTTGAGTAATGACTTGTCCCTTAGAGTTTGTTTTTCATTTGCTTTACTTTATAAAAGTGACCTTGAGTTGGTGTATGCAAAATTAAGAAGTTCTTTATGTGACTGTAATCTAGTGTTGTTCTGGGGTTGCTTATAGGAGATGACAATAATACAAAATTAATCTTTTTTTCCCTCTCCTTTTGTAGATTCGCTTGATAATGAAGGCCCATTCATTTGTCAGAGAGAATGTGCCTCGGGTACTAAATTCAGCTAAGAAGAAATCAAGTATGTAATTCCATTAGGTTAAAGGATTATTCTTAGGGTATTTCAGCCTTTGGTGTGTACTGGGATGGCATATTACATTCTGTAGATGTTCTGTTTGATTTTAAATATATAGGATCCATACTGGTTTGGAAGACTATCTCACTATTTACTGATTGTTGCTGTTTTGCCTTTGTACCTACAATTTACCCAAAACATTGATCATTAGACTCTTGTAACGTTGCATTATTTTTTAGAATCTATAGACTCATCACACCCATGTATGCTTAACCTTTTTGAGTTGCTGCTTCAAACTTTAGAGGTTATCTCTGAGTCACAGCAATAACTTACTTTAGAGGGATTGGTAATATTCAATTAATATAAGAATGAGAAGCCCTCATGTTGGGAAGAAACAGGAGGAGTTAAGAGAGGTGGTTTTATGCTTCCTTATTCTGTGCTTCCTTATTTTTGCCTTTTCGTTTTGCTGAGAGAAATTGAAGTGCCTCTGATATAAGCCTAGTTTTCCTTTTCCAGGGACTGTTCCAGTACCCACAGTCAACCAGTATTTGTACTTCTTATTTGCTCCTACCCTCATCTACCGCGACAACTATCCCAGGTACTGGCACCATGAAGTGGACGTGTGGTGAGCACCAGAAGTGTGGTGTGAGTGAGGTGAGATAGGTAGGCAAGGGCCAGTTCATGGAGGGCTGCAGAGAATATAGAATGAGTTTTAATTTTCTTGCTGGCATGGGAAGCCCCAAATGGTGATTCTAGCAATCCAATTTGATTACACTAGTTCTTGACAGAATTCGATAAGGATTTCATATGTCAAAAATGATGTTCTGTCTGGGAAAAGATTGTGAGGATCTTTATTAAAGTTAAATTATTTACTTTATTTACAAAGCTTATTTTGTTTCTTTTTAGGACTCCCACTGTAAGATGGAGTTATGTTGCTATGCAGTTTGCACAGGTAAATTTTTTCTTATCTGCCTTAGGTTTGTAGAGTGGTGGGAAATAATAATATAATCTGTTTAAAGTGATGGTAAATTCATGTCTACTGGGATCTCTAGAACTCTTTCTGAAGTCTTTTAAACTATTTCCAGTGCAGTAAATGGTGTTTGCTTTGTCAACATCTAAAGTGATTTTCCTCAATGAAAGTATTTATTTGAATTAAAGTAATTCCATTTGGTTGCTTAAGCGTCTACATTAATTTCCCCCTCCCCTCCTGGTTTTTTAGTTTTGGATATTGTATTGTGTGGGTGTGGTCTGACACCCACCCCCCCCACTCCTTCCCCAACCCCTATCAGAATCATAAATTCTTATCTCAATCAAATACCCATTTATGAAGTAAATTCTTTTCTTATAGGTTTCATGCAGCCAGAAAAGCAGGTTCTAAGAGTCTGATCTTCTGAAAATGCCCTTTGATCAAGTGTTGGAAAAAGATATGGTAGAAATTAGGCTTGAGTAATATCTCTGAAGGACCACAGTTTGGCAGTCTTACAGACTAGTGTTAAATGGAATCTATATATAAACAATAGTTTAAGGGTCATATGTATTTTATTTTGAAGGAAAAAAATCACCTTCTGTCTTTCCTTATCAAGCCATCATTATTGTAATTATATCTTTGTTATGTTCCAGGTTTTGGGTTGCCTTTTTTATGTGTACTACATCTTCGAAAGGCTCTGCGTCCCCTTGTTTCGAAATATCAAACAGGAGCCCTTCAGCGCCCGTGTTCTGGTCCTTTGTGTATTTAATTCCATCTTGCCAGGTAACGTGAATACTGGTTAATTTGGCCATTCATAAAGTTGCAAGGAAAATGGAAAGCAATTGCATATGACCCCCTTTCATTTTCCTGCTTGTCACTATAAACTCACCTACATGTCTATACCCATCTTGACCTCTTTCCATCAATGTAATAAATGAGGTAAACTGTGGTCTCAGATCAGTCTTTTCATTTGTCCTCTGTCACTCAAGTTTTGCTTCCTCTGACTGTAGATAGTTCATGTTTATGCTTTATCTTCCTGTTTACTATTCATTTCACTGCAATCTTGCTCCTAATCCAGCCAGGCCACTGAAATGGCTCCCCCCCACCCCCCCAAGATTGGCACCTGAGCTAACAACTGTTGCCAATCTTTTTTTCTCCTTTTTTTCCTGCTTTTTCTCCCCAAATCCCCCCAGTGCATAGTTGTATATTTTTTTAATTGTGGGTCCTTCTAGTTATGGCATGTGGGATGCCACTTCAATATGGCCTGACGAGTGGTGCCATGTCCGTGCCCAGGATCTGAAAACTGTGGGCTGCCAAAGTGGAGCACATGAGCTTAACCACTTGGCCATTGGGCCAGCCCCTGAAATGGCCTTTTTTTAATCACTAGAATCTCCTGATTCTAAATCCAGTAGATGGTTTAGCCCTCATTTTGTTTGATCTCCATGAAGCATTGGATGTTGCTGACCACATTTGACATCTCTCTTGCTGCTATTTCTTATTCTCCGGTTTTTCCAGCCATACCTCAATATCCTAACTTCATTCATTCCACTTACGGGTTTTTTTTTGGCCTAAACAGTAAGGAAACTTTATTTCTCTTATAAGTAGAAGTCCAGAACTAGGGTGAGTAATTTATGCTCAGTGATGGCATCAAAGACCCAGGTTTTCTCCATCTTTCTGTTCTTTCATCCTTGTTCACCTCATGGTGGCAAAATGGCTGCAGTAGCTCCAGACACATGTTCAAACAACGTCTACAGGCCTCAAGAGAGTGGGCTCCTTCCTCCTGCTGCTCCATTTAAAAAATATTTCATTTATTAATTTTTTTATTGAGTTCATAATAGTTTACAACATTGTGAAACTTCATTTGTATGTTATTGCTTGTCTGTCACCATATAGGTGTTCCCCTTCATCCCCTGTGCCCTCACCCCACCCCCTTCCCCTCGTAACTACTTAACTGTTCTCTTTGTCCATGTGTTTTTTTTTATCTTCCACATATGACTGAAATCATCTGGTGTTTGTCTTTCTCCATCTGGCTTATTTTGCTTAACATAATACCCTCCAGGTCCATCTATGTTGTTGCAAATAGGAAGATTTTGTCTTTTGTTATGGTTGAGTAGTATTCCATTGTATATATAGACCACATCTTCTTTATCCAGTTATCAGTCGACGGGCACTTGGGTTGCTTGCATGTCTTGGCTATTGTAAATAATGCCGGAGTGAACATAGGGGTGCATAAGCCACTTTAAATTGTTGATTTCAAGTTCTTTGGATAGATACCCAGTAACGGGATACGTTGGTCATATAGTGTTTCTGTTTTGAGTTTTTTGAGAAATCTCCACACTGTTTTCCAAAGTGGCTGTACCAGTTTGCATTCCCACCAGCAGTGAATGAGGGTTCCCTCTTCTCCACATCCTCTCCAAAATTTGCTATTTTTTGTTTTAATGATTATAGCCATTTCAACGGGTGTAAGGTAGTATCTTAATGTAGTTTTGATTTGCGTTTCCCTGATGATTAGTGATGTCGAGCAACTTTTCATGTGCCTATTGGCCATCTGTATATCTTCTTTGGAGAAATGTCTCTTCATATTCTCTGACAATTTTTGATTAGGTGGTTTGTTTTTTTGTTGTTCAGTTGTGTGAGTTCTTTATATATAATGAAATATATATATGATTTTTATATATACCTTTATATATACCTTGTCAGATATATGATTTGCAAATATTTTCTCACAGTTTGTGGGTTGTCTTTTTGTTTTGATTCTGGTTTTCTTTGCCTAACAAAAGCTCCTTAGTCTGAAGATTTCCCACTTGTTTATTTTTTCTTTTATTTCCCTTATCCCAGAAGACATGGTATCCAATAAGACCGTTTTAAGATCGATGTCAGAGTGTAGTACCTATATTTTCTTCCGGAAGTTTTATGGTTTCAGATCTTACTGTCAAGTCTTCGATCCATTTTGAGTTAACTTTTGTCTGTGGCATAAAGTAGTGGTCTACTTTCATTCTTTTGTGTGTGGCTGCCTGATTTTCCCCAACACCATTTACTGAAGAGACTGTCTTTTCTCCATTGTATGTTCTTAGCCTCTTTGCTGAAGATTAGTTGTCCATAGATGTGTGGTTTTATTTCTGGGCTTTCAGTTCTTTTCCATTGATCTGTGTTGCCTGGTTTTGTACTAGTACCATGGTGTTTTGATTATTATGGCTTGTAGTACATTTTGAAGTCAGGGATTGTGATGCCTTCAGCATTATTCTTTTTTTCTCAGGATTGCTTTAGCTATTTGGAGTCTTTGGTTGCCCCATATGAATTTTAGGATTCTTTGTTCTATTTCTGTGAAGAAAGTCATTGGGATTCTGATTGGGATTGCACTGAATCTGTAGATTGCTTTGGGTAGCATGGACATTTTAACTATGTTTATTCTTCCAATCCATGTGCATGGAATATCTTTCCATTCCTCTATGTCATCATTGATTTCTTTTAATAATGTTTTATACTTTTCATTGTATAGGTCTTTCACCTCCTTGGTTAAATTTATTCCTAGATGGGGCCAGCCTGGTGGTGCAGTGGTTAAGTTCGCATGTTCCGCTTCTTGGCGGCCCGGGGTTTGCTGGTTCGCATCCTGGGTGCAGACATGGCATCGCTTGGCATGCCATGCTGTGGTAGGCGTTCCACATGTAAAGTAGAGGAAGATGGGCACAGATGTTAGCTCAGGGCCAGGCTTCCTCGGCAAAAAAGAGGAGGACTGGCAGTAGTTAGCTCAGGGCTAATCTTCCTCAAAAAAAAGATAAATAAAATAAATTTATTCCTAGATGTTTTGTTCTTTTTGTTGTAATTGTAGATGGTATTATATTGTTGAGTTCTCTTTCTGTTAGTTCGTTATTAAAGTATCAAAATGTAACTGATTTTTATAAGTTGAGTTTGTACCCTGCAACTTTACTGTAGTTGTTCATTATTTCTAATAGTTTTCCAGTGGATTCTTTTGGGTTTTCTATATACAAGATCATGTCGTCTGCAAACAGTGAGAGTTTCACTTCTTCATTTCCTATTTGGATTCTTTTTATTCCTTTCTCTAGCTTAATTGCTCTGGCCAAAACCTCCAGTACTATTTTGAATAAGAGTGGCGAGAGTGGGTGCTCTTGTCTTATTCCTGTTCTCAGAGGGATGGCTTTCAGTTTTTCCCTATTGAGTATGATGTTGGCTGTGGGTTTGTCATATATGACCTTTATTATGTTGAGGTAATTTCCTTTTATCCCCATTTTGTTAAGAGTTTTTTTTTCATAAATGGCTGTTGGATCTTGTCAGATGCTTTCTCTGTGTCTATTGAGATGGTGGTTTTTAGTCCTCATTCTGTTAATATGGTGTATTACATGGATTGATTTGTAAATGTTAAACCATCTCTGTGTCCCTGGTGTAAATCCCACTTGATCCTGGTATATGGTCTTTTTCATATATTGCTGTATTCAGGTTGCCAATATTTTGTTGAGGATTTTTGCATCTATGTCTATCAGCGATATTGGCCTGTAGTTCTCCTTTTTGTGTTGTCCTTGTCAGGCTTTGGTATCAGGGTGATGTTGGCTTTGTAGAATGTGTTAGGAAGTGTTCTGTCTTCCCTGATTTTTTTGAAATAGTTTGAGAAGGATAGGTATTAAGTCTTCTTTGAATGTTTGGTAGAATTCACCAGGTAAGCCGTCTGGTTCTGGACTTTTGTTTTTTGGGATGTTTTTGATTACTGTTTCAATCTTTTTACTTGTGATTGTTCTATTTAGATTATCTATTTCTTCTTGATTCAGCTTGGGAGGTTGTAAGAGTCTAAGAATTTATCTATTTTATCTAGATTGTCCAGTTTGTTGGCATATAGTTTTTCATAGTATTCTCTTATAATAATTTGTATTTCTGTGGTATCTGTTGTAATTTGTCCTCGTTTATTTCTAATTTTATCCAAGCTTTCTCCCTTTTTTTCTTTGCAAGTCTGGCTAGGAGTTTCTCAGTTTTGTTTATCTTGTCAAAGAATGAACTCGTGGTTTCTTTGATAATTTCTACTCTCCTTTTTGTTTCCGTTGCATTTATTTCTTCCTTGATTTTTATTATTTCCCTCTTTCTGCTGACTTTGGGCTTTGTTTGTTCTTTTTGTAATTCTGTTAGGTATAGTTTAAGATTGCTTATTTGAGATTTTTCTTGTTTGTTAAGATGGGCCTATATTGCTCTGAATTTCCCTCTTAGGACTGCTTTTTCTGCATCCCATATGAGTTGATATGGATGTTTTCATTTTCATTTGTGTCCAGGTATTTTTTTATTTCTCCTTTAATTTCTTCAGTGGTCCATTGGTTGTTCAGTAGCATGTTGTTTAGTCTCCACATCTTTCCTTTTCTCAGCTTTTTTCTTGTAGTTAATTTCTAGTTTCATAGCATTGTGTTTCAAAAGATGCTTGTTATTATTTCAATCTTCTTAAATTTATTGAGGCTTGCCTTGTTTCCCAACATATGGTCAGTCATTGAGAATGTTTCGTGTGTGCTTGAGAACAATGTGTATTCTGCTGTTTTTGGATGGAGTGTTCTATATATATCTATTAAGTCCATCTGGTGTAGCTTTTCATTTAATTCCACTGTTTCCTTGTTGACTTTTTGTCTGGATGATGAGTGTTGAGGTCCCCTACTATTATTGTTTGTTGTTAATATCTCCTTTTAGGTTTGTTAATAGTTGGTGTATGTACTTTGGTGCTCCTCTGTTGAGTGCGTAGATATTTATAAGTGTTATGTCTTGTTGGTAGAGTGTCCCTTTGATCATTATATACTGCCCATCTTTGTCTGTCTTTACCTGTCTTATCTTGAAGTCTACTCTAAGTATTGCAACACCTGCTTTCTTTTGTTTCCCATTAGCTTATCTCCCATCCCTTGACTCTGAGCCTGTGTTCGTTGTTGGAGCTGAGATGTATTTCCTGGAGGCAGCATATTGTTGGGTCTTGTTCTTTAATCCATCTTGCCACTCTGTGTCTTTTTATTGGAGGGTTCAGTATGTTTACATTTAGAGTGATTATTGATATATGAAGACTTAATGCTGCCATTTTATCACTCGTTTTCCAGTTGTCCTGTATTTTCTTTGTTTCTTGTCCCATGTATTTCAGACTACCAACTTGGTTAAGTAGTTTGCTTATGCTAGATTCCTTAGTTTTCTCCTTGTTTAGTATTTGTGATTCTGATCTACTTTTTGTTTAGTGGTTACCATGAAGTTTGTATGCAAAATCTTGTAGATGAAATAGTCTGTTTTCTCATGACCTCTAATTTCCTTAGATTAAGCTGATTCAGTCCCTTTCCTTTTTCTTGTCCTAAGTTATTTTTGTCACATCTTATTCCATCTTGTGTTGTGAGTTGGTGGTTAAAATGACAAGATTGTTTGTTTTTGGTGTTTTCCTTCGCTTTATCTCTAATGTTCTACATGAATATGTGCTAACCTGTTATTCTGGGTAGGTCCAATTTTCTGATTTTGTCTACCTACTTACCTCCTTATTCAGGGTTTTGTAACCGCTTTCTTCTTCTTCTTTTTTTTTTTTTTTTGGTATTTGGGCCTTCTTGAGGATTTCTTGCAGGGGTGATCTTGTGGCTGTGAACTCTGTTAGCTTTTGTTTATCTGGAAACATTTTTATTTCACCATCATAACTGAAGGATATTTTCCCTGGATAGAGTATTCTTGGCTGAAAGTTTCTGTCTTTCAAAGATTTGGGTGTAGCTTTCCACTCTCTCCTAGCCTATAAGGTTTCTGCAGAGAAATCTGCTGAAAGCCTTATAGGGGCTCCTTTGTAAGTTATTTTCTTCTGCCTTGCTGCCCTTATTATTTTTCCTTTGTCATTTATTTTTGACAGTTTCACTAGTATATGTCTTGCAGTAGGTCTTTTTGCATTGACAAAGTTAGGAGATCTGGTGGTCTATTTCACATAGATTTCCATCCCCTTCCCCAGGTTTAAGAAGTTCTCTGCTGTTATTTCTTTGAATAAGCCTTCTGTTCCATCCTCCTCTTCTCCTTCCCGTATACCTACTGTAATCCTTATGATGCATTTCCTTATTGAGTCAGATAATTCTCGGAGACTTTCTTCATTTCTTTTTAGTCTTAGTTCTTTCAACTGCTCCACCTGAAACATTTCTATATTTCTGTCCTTGATCATGCCGATTCATTCCTCGATGATATAACATCTACTGTTCAGGGAATCTGTATTCTGCTTTATCCTGTCTATTGCGTTTTTCATCTTCAGTGTTTCTCTTTGACTATTCTTTATAGTTTCAGTCTCTTTTGTGAAGTAGCTTCTGAACTTGTTGAATTGTCTATCTGCATTCTCTTTTAAGTCGTTGAGGTTTTAAGTGATAGCTATTTTGAATTCTGTGTCATTTAGGTTATAGATTTCTGTGTCTTCAGGATTGATTTCTTGGTAGTTGGCATTTTCCTTCTGGTCTGGAGATTTAATATATTTTTTCATGCTGCTAGATGGCGTAGATTTGTGCCTCCACATTGTGTTAGTATTTGATTGCCACTTCCACCTTTCACCATAGGTGGGCACCAAGAGCTGCAGTTTTTGAGCCTGCTGCAAACCAAGGGGACAGCTGCAAGGTGCTGGGCTATGCCACTGGGGCCACACTGGTGGGGGAGGGGCTCTTTCTTCTCCTGTGTGATCTCCGGGGCTTCTTGCTGTGCCCTCACTATCCGATCTCCTGGTGTGTTGGCTTGATGCTGACACCCCCGTAATAGCTAGTCCCCTCTGTGAGGGGCTTTTCCCTGGGCTGTGAGGGACTTCAGGGATCTATGGTGTTCCCTCAGAGGGCCACTGCTCCCTACTCACCTTCCTCCCTGAGTCTGTGCATAGTCCCCGAGTCACTGTCCTTCCATCAGGAAGAGAAGCATTCTCTTACCTCAGTCAACTTCCTGGGGTAGGGGTGGGGCTCCAGCACCCCTACCTTCTACTGTGTGGCTGCATGGGTCTCTCAGATGTCTTTTGTGTTGTGTGGATGTCCTCTGTTGGGGTATGAATGTCCTTTTTGTTGTATCTTTGCAGGGAGAGTTTACTGGGAGAGCTCACTCTGCCGTTATGCTGCATTCCACTTACTTTTTCTAGAGATATATGAGTACCTGTTCTATGCCAGGTACTGAGGATGTTGCAGGGAACAAGACAAGACGTATCTACTCTTTACTCTGTGGAAGCTTGCAGTTTCACTATGTTTATAGTTTCCCTTACGTACTCTTTCTCTTTGCTCTACCCATTAAAAGTTGATATTGTTTTCTGTTATCACCTTCTCTCTTCTTTAACCTCTCTCCCAGGCTTCTGCTAGTAACTCTTCCTGATATCCCCCAAGATTTACTCCAATAAACTGTTTTATCTGTCCCTCTAAAGGATATGTGGTTTCCTCATTTGGCTACAAATTCCTGGAGATGAGTGATTGTGTCTTATACTCAGTCAGCCAGTGTTAGTCTCTCCTATATTGTCTAATACATAATAGATGCTCTATAAATATTTTTTGAATAAACAAGTGAATGAAAGGCTTGGGGATGTAAATGGATATTTTACAGTATAGTGTAATATATACTGCATAGGTAGGATAAACAAAGTGCTGATGAATTTTGTTTCATATTGGAGATGACGTTTAACGTTGAATATTGAAAAATAGATAGGTGTTTGCCTGGCAAAGAAGTGGTGGAAAGGTGCTTCCAGGTAGTGCGATGGATACAAAAGCATGGAGTATTTACGACATCAGAAGTCCAGTCATGGATGAGGTTTATGACACTGGGAATAGAGTCAGAGATAAGTTAACCTTTTCACTATTGACAATTTGGGCTGGATAATTCTTTGTTTTGAGGGTCTGTGCGTCGTAGGATATTTAGCAACATCCTGGCCTCTCAGAACTAGATACCAGTAGCCCAACCCCTACCCTTTAAGTTGTGACAAACAAAAATGTCTCCAGAATTGCCAGATGTCCCCTGGGGGGCAAAACCTTCCCCAGTTTTAAACAACTGGTTTAGAGGAATGTGTAAGGGCCACATTTTAAAAGGCCATGGGTACCAAGTTGAGCCATACTTACAGGCATTTTTATTATAAACAGACTGGGTCCTTTGTCATCTGTAAAACCCATTTGGAAGGAAGTTAATGCTTTACCAAATTAAAATAAATAACTTTCAAAAGGATATTGTATCATCTCTGGGTAAGCTGGAATAATAACTTTTATTTTACAAAGTAATTCCAGCTAAGGAAATAATGACTATAATTAACTTCTTGGTATGTGAGCTATTTGGAAAGACTCTTAATATTGTTAATCTTATCTTTAGGTGTGCTGATACTGTTGCTTATTTTTTTTGCCTTTTTGCACTGCTGGCTTAATGCCTTTGCTGAGATGTTACGCTTTGGCGACAGGATGTTTTATAAGGTAATGTATACTTGGACTCATGTTTCTTTTCATAGTTATGTCCTCATTGTTAAGTATTTCAACCACGTTAGTTACTAGCTGTTTAACATAAACATTGTGAAATAATTTTTTTTCTGCAAGTTTTATCAACATCAAGTCCAAAATTCTGACATTGATATAATTAACATAGCTTTATCTTTTCTTCTACCTTTAATATTTGCTCTCTTAATACAGAATATGGTTTCTCTTGTATCCTGTATTGGGGACTACAGTAGGAAAGTATGTGTCCAGAGGACATTATGAGATTTTGCTGATGGTTCATTCATTTGAAATTGGCTGTCTGGTGCTGTGATCTGAGTTCTCCTCTCAGCAAATTACTCCATTTAAGATTGTTGAACAGTTTGTGAAGGAAATAAATTTTCCCTCCTTTATTTCGAAAGGCATTAATTCTGCTTACAATAGTATTATTACACTTCCAAAGTTGGAATTAAGTTCTAGACTAGAGCTAGAATGGATCATAGTATTCTATAATTCCACCTGAAGTCCTCTATCGAATTGTTTGTTGTCTTGGTAACACTCCAAGCCTTTCACTCATTTCTTAAAGTAGTTAATGTGGGTTGCAGGTTTTACATGTCTGATTCCATTGGTCTGATCTCAAAGTAGGGAGCAAGAGAGATATGAAGGAGTGTCAGGACTTGCAGGTAGCCACCATCCTACTCCTTGCACAACTTAAATATTGCCATTTATAATACCAGCTGACAGCTCTTTAGGTTTAGCATGCTATCTAAGTCTGTGTGACCTTACAATTCTCTCATTGTGTTTTAGAAAGATAAGGCAGATTTACCAATTGCTATTTAGCTGAATATTAAATTTAATGATTCTGTATGTTCTATATCTTCTATCATGACTTGTTTGATAATGAGACAAAATGCACCTAGGGATGTAATCATATGTAGAACTAGAATTAATGTCGTTGAACACAATAACCAAAATAGGTTTTAAGATTTTTCTGACATCTCTGTATGGACTAACAATTTATCATAACGCTCTAGGTATTATGTTATATGTGTATGTTCTTTGGGAATATTTGGGGGGTTGCTTTGACTTCTGTGTGTATGTGTGGTTTTATACTTTTACCTTTTTCCTCAGGATTGGTGGAACTCTACATCTTACTCCAACTATTACAGGACCTGGAATGTGGTAGTCCATGACTGGCTGTATTACTATGCTTACAAGGACTTTCTCTGGGTAAGCAGCGGGATTTAGTTGATGTTGTTCAAGAAATGGAGATTCTTTTCTAGAAAGTATTAGCGTTGTGCAGCTGGAAGAAGTTATACTTGGTTGTCTTCAATTCTCTTGTGAGACATTTATGTCTAAGAAACCTTCTGCTTTGAATAGTACTCCTTAGAGACCAGTATGTACAGTTACTAGGTCTAATGCCATCCTTTTGCTCTGGATTTTATTTTGCATGATTCCAAAGTAAGAATGCCTGGAGGTTTTTGGAAGAGTTGAAATGATCCACCAATAATGGGTGATTTCTTATGAATCTCATTGCTAACAAATAATCACCCTTTAGTTTTTTTCATTTGTTTTTTGTTTTTGTTTCTTTGTTAAAAGTGGAGAAACACTTGTGTTTGGATTTCTGTCTCTCCAATTCGTGATATCTGTCTGTGAGACATTCTTTAGAGCAGAATGTATTTAGACTGATGAAATGTAATCTTGAATTACGTGGTTGATAAATGCTGGTCTTTCTGGATTGCACGTTTTCATTGTTAAGTAAGGGCAGTATTTGGCTAACTGATAGCATGTTGTGGTGCAGATAGCACTGTACTGAGGGTTCTTCATTTATAAGTGTAGTTTCACTTATGGATGAGGCAAAGCCCTTCTTTCTAAAACTTAGTTTTGTGACCTGTAAAAATGAAGATGTCTGTCCTATCTACCATACCATCTTATTCCAAAGGTTGAGATTTGATGTGTGTGTTTATATATGAAAACAATAGGGTTTGTTTTGGTTTTTTTGTGAGGGAGATTATCCCTGAGCTAACGTCTGCTGCCAATCCTCCTCTTTTTGTTGAGGAAGACTGGCCCTGAGCTAACATCTATGCCCATCTTCCTCTACTTTATATGTGGGACGCCTACCACAGCATGGCTTGCTAAGCGGTGCCACGTCCGCACCTGCTGTCCGAACCGGCAAACCCTGGGCTGCCGAAGTGGAACGTGCAAACTTTACTGCTGTGCCACCAGGCCAGCCCCTGAAAACAATGTTTTTTCAGTCATAGTGACTTAACAAATGTTACTATTAATGTTTTTGAAAATATTCCCAGATCTTTCAACTAATGTTTTTGAAAATGCCTCATTTTAGTAAAATACAGATTTTTTTTTTTTTGAGGAAGATTAGCCCTGAGCTAACTACTACCAGTCTTCCTCTTTTTTGCTGAGGAAGCCTGGCCCTGAGCTAACCTCCATGCCCATCTTCCTCTACTTTTTATATGTGGGACGCCTACCACAGCGTCGTGTGCCAAGGGGTGCATTTCTGTACCTGGGATCCAAACCGGCGAACCCTGGGCAACTGAGAAGCAGAACGTGCGAACTTAACCGCTGCACCACCGGGCCGGCCCCAGAGACAGATTTTTAAGCATAGTTGTTTTTTGTAATTATTTTTATACATTTGGTTTAATCCAAGGGAATAGACTTGGAAAATCAAATATAAATAATTAAATAGGTGTCTTTAGTGTGTGATAATTATAAGTCGTATATAGTTCATGCTTAATTACTTACTTTTTTAAAATTACTTTTCAATATTTTCCTTTACGCTAGGTTTTCACGAAGAAGTTCAGAGCGGCTGCCATGTTAGCTGTCTTTGCTGTGTCTGCTGTAGTGCACGAATATGCCTTGGCTCTTTGCTTGAACTTTTTCTATCCAGTGCTCTTCGTGCTCTTCATGTTCTTTGGAAGTAAGTATTTCTTGGCACGCCATGAGTACTGAGTATTATGCTAAAAGAGAAAGTTAGAGAATAAAGTATAAAATCAACATAGAAAACTAGATAGTAAATAGTAATGCCATTTCATGGCAGTATTTGTTTATCAGATTTTGAGTAATTATACACAACTCTGTTTCAAGATGGTTACACCTTGAAGGAAGGAAATGAACTAAATAACCTCTTGACAACTTTGTAACTGTTCACAACATATTCATTTGGTAGGTCATGAAAACTATAAACAACTTCTTTATTCTTAAACTCTCAGTGTTCATTCCCTGAAGAAACTGACCATTTTTTAAAGTGGATGGAGAGGGACAAGTTAGAATATGAATGATTCCATGAAATATATTTTCGCCTGTCCAGAATACTCTCTGATTTCCAATTAATCACTGATTAACACATTTAAACACTGAAGCCTCATTTTTCTTTCTTTCTTTTTCTTTTTTTTTTTTTTTGAGAAAGATTAGCCCTGAGCTAACTACTGCCAGTCCTCCTCTTTTTGACTGAGGAAGAGTGGCCCTGAGCTAACACCTGGCCCATCTTCCTCTACTTTCTATGTGGGACACCTACTACAGCATGGCGTGCCAAGCGGTGCCATGTCTGCACCCGGGATCCGAATGGCGAACCCCAGGCTGCTGAGAAGCGGAAGGTGTGCACGTAACCGCTGTGCCACCGGCCGGCCCCAGAAGCCTCATTTTTATTTATACGACCAGTGGCCAGAATAGAACATGTATAGACACAGTTGATACTCATTGTGATAGTTAAATGATTACAGCAGATATCAGAGGCCCTTCATCTCCTGATAGATTATTTCGATAACTGTGTATTTTCTTTTATCTTCCTAACTTTAGTGGCTTTCAACTTCGTTGTCAATGATAGTCGGAAAAGGCCAATTTGGAATGTTATGATGTGGACTTCCCTTTTTGCGGGCAATGGAGTTATCCTGTGCTTTTATTCTCAAGAGTGGTATGCACGTCAGCACTGTCCTCTGAAAAATGTGAGTCATTAGCCAGCCTGGCGTGGAAAATAACCTATTTGTCCCTGATTGTGGGGGTTGGCGGGCAAAAGGGGAGGGAGAGTAGTGGAGATTATGATGAATTAGGGTTAAGGGGAGGGAAATAACGGAGTAAAAGCATTAACTTAGTATCTGATCTTATGCACTGTCCTTGAAATTTTTCTTTTCTTTGGTTTTCTTCACATTGTACTCTTCTAGTTCTTTTTTTCCTCCTCTTTTACTGCTTTTTCTTTAGCTCCTTCTAATTTTCTTCCTGTGTCTTGAAAATGTAGGTGTTCTCCAGGGTTTTCCCAATGACATGTGTATCCCCCCACCTAAACATATGTATTTTTTACCTATTTCTCCCCAAAGTAATAAACTCTTTGTAAAAATACCCACCTATGCTCATATGCCTAGGATCCCATTTCCCTTGATTCTTTGTTATTTTTCATTTCTTTTTTGTAATTATGTAAGAATCTCATTCTTACAGCTTTAGCTTTTAGCTGCATATGGGTAACTCCCAAATATTGAGGAGCTGCCTTCCTGAAATACCTGCCTGGGTATTTCTCACGGGCATCTATAACTGAAGATGCCCACACTCAAATTAATCAGTTTCTCTTCCAAAGCTTCTCCTACTGTCTCTCGTGTTTTTGTTACCCTGCCCTCCCTCCTGCTCCCACCTCACTTCCTGTTGATCCCCTTTGTGCGTCTGAACAAACTGCTCTGCTTTCTGGCCTCTATGCCTGGCCACGCTGCTCTTTACGCTCAGATTCCACCTTTCAGATTTTATTTGATCAGAATCCAGTTTGGATGCAGCGTCTCGCCTGAAATCTTTTCAGAGTCTCACTCTGTCTCTTTCCACTTTCCTTTCCCGCTGCTTTAGTAGTTCTTCATCTGTTCCCATTTAGGTAATTCAGTGATTTGAAACCTTGAATTATAGTAATTTGTGTATATATTTTATCATCCTTAACCTACCACCATTTAGATTTCAGGCTACTAAAAGTAGGGCTGTGCTAAAATAAAATGCAAGATCCAGAAAGAGGTAGTCACTATTTGGAATTTGGTGAGAAGTCCATTCAATTTTGTAGAGTTTACTGGCCTTTAAAAGCTTCATGTAGAGCTGCTAATTGAATAAATCTGTGCTGTAGATAAAAATAATGAACATCTTTTGAATTAGTGAGCTGTTTATAGCTTAAAGGTTACTGACATGCTGGGAGGCATTTTGGAGATGTACAATATATAACATTAACACCCCTGATCTGTCCCCACACCTCATACACACAAGTAAACTATTCTTTCATTCTTTTCTTTCCCTTGAAGCCCACATTTCTGGATTATATCCAGCCACGTTCCTGGACTTGTCGTTACATGTTTTAGAAGTTTGGACTTTGTTTCCTTCCTTGACACTGAAGATTGGATATTCTGCCTGATGTGGGGCCAACATCTGTTTCCAGCTGTTACTGAAGTTATCTGATTATTTGGACAACTCCAGGCTTACAGATGGCTCACTCCGTTCCTAGCTCACCTGAAGCCGAGCTGTTGGAAATTTACTGGAATCTTTTACACTTAAGCAGGACTTTGTTTTTTTTCCTATGTGGGAGAAGGGAGACTTGAGGCTGCCTTAATTACAGATTTTTGCTGGGTCATATCAGCTCAAGCCTCAGAAGTTATATCTTTTTTGTTTTGGACTCTATCTAATTAGACGCTAAACTTATGTTTTCTTGGCTACTAAATTAGCCAAAACACTTATGAAGAAATCATTTAAATTTCCTCTGGCTTAGAAATTTTTTCATGCACACAGTTGGAATATATGCTAATTGACCATGCAACTGGGAAAGAAAAGAAAATAATGTGGAACGGTTTGCTATTTCTAGAAGAAAGGAAATACTGTTTTCCAAAGATAATCTTGTTATACATCCTAATTTGTATTTTTTTGAAAAAAGTTCAGTTCTACTCAGTTTTTACCTTGTTTTTGCTATACACTGTAGGTCATGATTTCTGTGAGGCAAAATTGTACTTTTCACCTTGAATTCTTTAATTTGCATCCATAATATTATATATTGAGAGGAACAGAAGTAGGAAGGGAAAAAAGAAAGTGGCACAGGACAAAGAAAAATATTTCCTCTTATAACTTCCAAAGTAATTTTTTTTTTTAAAGATTTTATTTTTCCTTTTTCTCCCAAAGCCCCCCAGTGCATAGTTGTGTACTTTTAGTTGTGGGTCCTTCCAGTTGTGGCATGTGGCATGCCACCTTAGCATAGCTTGATGAGCGCTGCCATGTGCACACCCAGGACTCGAACTGGCAAAACCCTGGGCCACCAAAGCAGAGCACGCAAACTCAACCACTCAACCACAGGGCCGGCCCCCAAAGTAATTTTTTAACGTGACTTGCGGAATCAATCATGTATTTAAATTACTTTATCATGGAACTTATATGGAAAATAACTCTTTTTTGTTTAAACTTTAAGGTAATAACTTCTTTGAAGTTATTTAGAAGTATCCTTTGGTACAGTTATTTTATTGTCTAATTAATACTGACTTGAATTATTTTGCAGACTAGTAAGTCTGTAACATAAGTATTAATCACCTCCGTTAAAGTGATTATTAAAGATCCAGATGCTAGTTTCTGCATTTGCTCAATTATACTTTTCATGGTGATATACTTTAGGTGAAACTAATTAACATGTGATCATTTTCAAGAAAATGTACTCTATTAGGTGATGTTCCTGTGTTATTAGATGCCCATTGTTAATACAGTGTGGTGTGTAGGAATTATTTTATTTGTATGTATGCGGTGTGATGCTGGTCATAAAACTTGAGCATTGGAAGGGGTAGCAGAGACCATGGAGTTCAGCTTTCCACTCAAGGAAGTGAGACTTATGAATTACCCAAAAGACTGTTGTTATTTGGAGCAGCCAACTTGAGAGGCTATCTTGGTATTCTAACAGCCCTGCCACTATCCTAAAAAATTTTGGGGAATCTTTTTCAAATTATTTTAAAGTCAGTTTGAGTTTCACAAGAAGGTAAACAGAGTTTCTTCATAATCACAACTTAATTTGTACTCTGAGTACCCAGCGTAGTCACCGATTTTCTTCCCCATGCCTTTGATCCACATGAGTTTAGGCAGTTTTCAAACATCAGATCCAACTCCAGTGGACAAAAGTGCACCTCAAAGGAGGTGATTTTTTTAAAAGGTTTCCGCATGTTCCCAAGCAGGAATTATCTGTATGGTGGTATTGTAATTGTACTGGAACCATAACCTCTAAACAAGACTGCTTTAATATGGCTTGTAATTTCTGGCATTTTTATTAAAAATTAAAATGAGTCAATCACTTGAATTTATAACTACATTTTAAATATGATGAGGGAACTGACAAAAACAGATTGGTCTAAGACTTGGTTATGAATAAGCCAGTCTCTTGCAGTGTGAGAATGGAACTCTTAGGTCTGTATTTCTAAGTGCTGTAAATGTGCACCGTCATTGAGGGGATTTTGTTGCTCTGTACTGATTCCAAATACTGTATTTGTTGGACTGAACGAGGCTATTTAAAAAAAACAAACTCTCATCTTCTGTTTGTTTGTTAGTGATTTTTTTTCTGCCCAAGATTAAGTGACGACAAATAATATGTGTATAATTATAGACTCTTTTGAATGATAAAACTGTCCTAAGAAATTTTCAGAAACAAAAGAATAGCCACTTTCTCTGAAAGAAACCAGTTTGATAGCCATGGTCTTATTGCTAGCTGCTTTTAGCAAGTCTTTTCTTTAAACCACTATCTGCACTCTTTAAACAAATAGTTAAAACTAAAACTTCTTACTAATGTGTTTCAGGAAGATTTATTGATTCCCCCCCTCTTTTGCTAATAGGGATGAAAATTATTTTCAGTTACAGGATGACAGTGTTTTCCTTCTGAAAACTGAGTTTAAAATTTGTTTCCTGTAAGAAGTATTAATGATCGTAACCATTACTAAATTTATTAGATGCTTTTCACAATCTTGGATAGTGAAGGAAAACTGAGGTTTTTTTGGTTTTGATGGATTAATCTGCAATTGCCTAGGTAAAGTTGCTTGCTTTGTTAGAAATTAATTAGCCAGCTGAGGCTGCTTTTATTCTGTCCGTAACTACAACGTTTGGAAGCAAAAGGAGTGGGGGAAATGTTTTTTCCTTTTTTGGTAGTTGCAAGGTAAAAGAGGGTGATATTGGCGGGTCAAGAAAGTGTGGTGTGTAAGTATTCTATATTTGCAAATACAGATTATTGTTGTAGAAGGAATTCATTTAGTATAGGCAATTTTCATTGTGATTTTGAAACTATACTTCCCTGAAAAATGGAATCCTGAAGTCTGTAGAAAACAGAACATTGCGTGTTTAAAAGTTTGTCATGTGGGCTATGTAGCCTAAAAAGACAGAATTCATGAATTGTTGAAGTCTTTTATGCAAAAAGATATCTTTGCTTTGTATGGCCATAAGTAATTCAGAATAAAGTTCATTGTTTTGTCTGGGGAAAAACAGTGAAGGCAAACCGATAGAACTGTACTAAGCAGAGGGCCTGACGTAGGGCAGTAGTTTAAATGTTTGCTTTCGTTATGAAACCATTCTAAAAAATAAATTGTTACGCTTAAGCCCAGCATATAAAACAGATAAAATATAGCTGCTTCTGGTTGAGATAGGGATGGGGGGCTGGAGCCCTTCTTGTTTAGACCCATTTTCTCCTACTCCAAATACCCAGTTTGAAAACTACTGGTGCAGAAGAAAGAGCACGCATGGACTTTTGATTTAGATAGCTCCATACTTACTAGCAGTGTGACCTTGGGCAAAGTTTAGTTTATCAGAGCCACAGTTTTCCTCATCTGTAAAATGGGGATAATAATAACTACCTCATAGAGTTGTTGCAAAGCACTAGCCCTGGCAGAAACAGGGCCTCATTATGTCCTTACCCTCCGTAAATTCTAAACCTAAGTCATTATTTCGTTGGAATCCTTTAAAAATGTGAAATGTTTCAAATGCTGCACGCTTCCAAGAATATATGCTTTTCTGTTAAATAGACTCTCAGGATGATGGGAATGGCATTGCACCTTGATCAGGGGACGCTCCCATAATGGGATTGACAAGAACTGACTGCGATTGTTCAAGGCACTCACTCATGTCTCCACCTCTCCACAATCCCTTTCAGATTTATGTGTTTATTAGCATTAGGGTAGGGCAGCACTTCCTTTCTCCAAAAAGAAATGCACTTCTACTTTTACCAGGGTATTTAAGTCAAGGTTTAGAACTTGTGTGTATACTTTATACTTAAGTTTTAGAATTTGTGGAGATGAAGGAAACTAATGAGGGCTTACTTCTGCCAGTTTAAAGAGTAGTTATTTTAGAAGGCAGAATAAATTTCTTAATGGAAGATAGTTAATAAAGTTTAAGTGACTTTCCTACGAATCTTGTGCAAAATTTCATGTAACTTAGGTAGTTTATAATAGTTTTAATATACATATATGTGTGTATATATATTTTTACTATCAGAGAAAGATCTGTCTTGGACATTGTTTCACATATCCTATCTCTAGGCTTTATGTTTATGGCGAGGAAATAGAAGAAACTGGGACATAAATATTTTGAGGAACAAAATGAGTCTTATTAGTGGAGCTTATATAAGTATTTGGTTAGTTTCTAACATTACTAAAGTTTCTATCAGGTAGTCGAGTGTTGGAATCCAGTTTATAAAGGAGATAAAATATGGCTACTCTGGTTGAAACAGGAGTGGAGCCCTTCTTGCTTGGTCTGCCCATGCTCTTTCCATCCTAAATTTAATGCCCAGTTTGAAAATCAATAAATAATGATAAAATTGAGAAGTTTTAGGTTAGTAGAAAAGCTGTACAATTTATACAATTTACTAAATCCTTAATAAAGTTTCCTTCTTTTTTTTTGTAAAGTATGAAGACTTTAATAGCTGATTTGGATTTGAGAAAAAGAAAAGGTTAATTTCAGAAGTGGTATAGTTATTAAAAAATCTAAAAACTGCCTCTGTACTCCTTTTTTCCTACGTTTTCTTCCTTATTTCTACATTATTACATTTACATTTCTGCTGTCAGTGTGCCCTTCCTAACGGAGTGCTAGCCTTTAAGCCAGCAGATACTTCACCATGCTTTGTAGTGTTTGTTGTTTTTCTTAATGAAGTGGTGGGTGTACTTTCTCTTTGCTTTAAATAACTTGGAAACGTGAGGCAGGTCATGCACCAGCCGTTTAGAGATACAGTTTGAATTCCCATGTGCAGATGTGCCAATCCTCGGAGGGGAGGAGAGCTCAAGCCCCAGGCAAGCCCCTGCTGTGGGGCCCCGGCAGCTGCCTCCTCCCTGTGCCTGTACCGCTCCAGCTTGTGCGTTAAACCCGTAGCATTCTAGGAGCAGAAGGAGGATCGTGGAAATCTGAGGTTGGTTTAAAGGTTTTTCTCTAATTAAAGATGTCTTTTCTATTTCATTCTTATTTGCTCTTTTCTTAAATTCCTGTTTCCTTTTCTCCCCTAAATCCTTGGTTGTCTAATCACTGGTGCTGTCACTTTGTTTCATATGCATTGTATTTGCATTAACTTAAAAAATTTTAAACTTTATATGCAAACACAAAAAATGGCAAAATATTGTATATGTGAAGAATGTGGTAAATAAATATATTTGGAAAAAACTTAGTCTCTGTTGTTTTAAAAGTAACTTCTAGTTTATTTAATATTCTATATTTATTTCATATTCATAAATGCTTTTCATGTTAATATCAAGTAGCTTTATATGCTGAATATAGTCAAAGAGAAGGCAAATGACAGAACTTTCTTATGCAGGATAATGGAGGGGGAGCCATGTTATAGATTATAAAGAAAAAATAATGGGGCCTGGTTGTGACTACGTATTTGCATCAAGAAAAGCAGTGATGAATTCTTGAGCTTCCTCTTCATCGTGGTCATTGTTTGTTGCTTGATTCCTTTTGCTGTTGGCCTTTTAAAATTTGTGAATGAATATTTCTAAAAATGCCCAACCCCCTCGCCCCTAATGAGCAGAAATGGTCTTAGGTTTTTAGTGAAAGCTGAAAATCCATTGGCTAGGAAGTGGGCCTTTTCAGACAAGACGTGGGGAAACCAATTTTGGAGGAAGATAGTTTGCTTGCCTTCCCTCAAAGAATCTTATTCTTTCCATAGAAGCATGTGTCACAGTAAGAGTTAAGAAGTACTCTCTAGTTACCCTCTATGGTCTGGCTCTACCCACCAGCCTCTGCAGTGTCAAAGGAGTGGGAAGGGGGAAGGCCCTTCAGAAATTATACGTGCCCCTGTTTCTTGGACCAAGTGACTGTTTCTTGCTTCTAGGGACAAAGCCTCAGTGTGGCAATTTTCTTGATGAATTTATTAAACTTTAGGGTCCTGTCCTTTTAGGCTCAGCTTGTATTTGGACCCAAATTAAGTTCATGAATGTGATTTATAAAACTGAAATAGCAGTTTGTGAATACATCATAAGAAATCACACGTGAGTGGCATGCTCAGGTTGGCTTGGTTGCTGCATTCTCTGTAGGGGCTCAATTTACTGTATGATGAGAAAGGTGAATTTATCCTAGACTGCATCAACACCTGTGTCAGGTACTGTGCTGTGCACTGAAGATACACTTGTTAACGCAAAAGCATGTTTTTTCCTGTAGGCACACCCACGTGGAATCAGAACGAGGGTACTTAGATGAATAAGGATAAAACTAAGACAATCTGAGACATCATTTCAGTTTTAGGGATGCCCTTCTTGTGTGGAAGCAATTAATACCAGAAGCCACTCTTCCCCAGGGAACTGTTTGGCTGAGCAGCGCCTAGATTTCTTTCTTAGTGTCTCCTTTTAAACATTTCTGATTGATGCCTTCATTCTTTAGCTACATTAAATACAAATACTGGCCTGCTTCCCACTCAGACTCCTTCCAGGAGCTTTGCATCCTGTATTTAGGTGCCTACAGATGTGGCCCACACACTTAGAAGATGAGTGGGTAAAAAGGAGATTGGTGCAGAGGCACACCCACTGTTTATTGTTTGTTCCCACTTCAGGGCACGTTTGGTGATCACACTGACTGGCTCTTCTGAGATAATGTCTTGTCCACCTGAAGCCCTGGAGGACCCTACTGCTGCCTTGGTGTTAAGCAGCTGCCACAGACGTCAGCCACACCAGCAAGCACAATTAGCCCTGTTTACGACTGTCACTTTTTGTGTGTCTTGACATTTTCTATTTAGGAAAATTCTTACCTGCTCATTTTACATTTTGCTGTAGTATTTTCCATCAAAGACCACAATAATATTTTACCTTACTCCATTTTAGGGTTCCCTTGGTATAATTCAAAATTATGAGAGGAGTTTCCGAGGAGTAGCAATTGTCTTAAATAGCTGTGGTCTTCTTGTAATGTTCTTATGTTCTCATCCATTCTTGTGCTTACTGTTTCATATACTTCCACAACTTTAACCCGGACCTTTGCTCAGCAAATGGTGTGTATAATCACCACACCGTTGCACAGGATAGAGAATGAAAAGTAAACTTTGATGTGTTTTTCTTCTCACCACATATCCAATCACTTCCTAAATCCTCTAGATTTACTTTGTGTGTATCGAATCTGTTCACGTATCTCCATCTCTTTTATCTATGCCCTACTTAGATTTTTCTTTTAAACTAGGTTAAGAATATGAAAGATGAGTTACTTTGTTCTTCCAGTATCTAAATGTTTGATAAACCATGGATGCTGGAGTTTGGGACCTCTTAGGTTCAGTATCCTGGTTATGGTTCCACACTATAATGTGGAGTCACACCAGTCAGGAGGGAGGAAGAAGGCAAACAAGCTGGGGAAAAACTGCCTGCCACCTACTTGTGCATTGCTTCTGCCCATTACCTGTTTTGATGGTTGCCAGTCCTTAAGGAGAACTGTGTGTGCTGTATGAGGGCTATATGCGTGTATTTTAATTCTTGGGAAAATCCAGAGAAAAATTAGGGTGATGGGAGATAAGGCTAAAGGCTAACATGCTCAGACATCCAAGGTGTTTGACTAGGAGAGTTAAAAGAGGCCATAGAGATTGTATTTCTCTTTTCAACACTTTGCTCATATACCTCATTGGTATTATTGTAATGATGAGCCCTCTAGGACCAGTACAACTGACACCATCTTATCAACAGTAATTAAGAGTGGTTCTTTCAGCAACTGAGACTCCTTGTCCTGTTCAGGCCAGTTAAGACCACGAACCCATCAACTGGGCTTGCACAAATGCCCAATAAACGAACTTTTTGACCACAAAGGACTGAAAACTCCACCCTTAGATCACACTAACACCACCATTTTGTGAACATGGGTGTTATGAAGAGCCATGAAGCTTGATACACTTGCAGATCTTAAATTACTCACTTTTCCTTAACACTAATCATTTATCTCCACACTTCAGACGGCCCTGCCCTTCAGCCCATAAATTCTGCCTCAAGCCCTGGATCTGAGAGCCGATGCCTCCTGTCTCCTTGCAGATCCATCCAGCAATAATGCTGATTTCTTTTCCCAAAAGCTGATGCTGTAGTAATTGGCTTTTTTTATGCTCATTGGGTAGGAGAACCCCATTCTTGTGCAGTAACATTACCTAGGAAACCAGAAACCAGAGAGTTAAAGTCTATCAACACAGAAGCAATAGAACTGTCCAGCTGATTTTCAAAATCATGTATTGAAATTGTGCCAGGCACTGTGCTTGGGAGTATGACCACTGAACAAGATAAGGTTTCTTCCTTCCTGAAATTTATTTTCTATACTAGACGCATCTAGACGCTGGGATTCCACCAGCATTATTTGGCATTAAGGCTCCATCTTAATACAAAACGATCCCTGGTGGCGGTGAGGAGCGGGGTCTCACCTCCTCGGTGCTAATGCGTTTATCACATTCTATCCTGAGAACAGGTATTTAAGCAAGAAGACCAAATGGTTTTGCTTGGGTTGGCTCCGTCTAAAGTGCCAAAAAAAAGAGTCTCGACCCAGGAAGGCCTTCCGCATGCTCCGGGGGCGGTGCTTGGGTCCAAGGAAGACCATCAAAATGTCAAAGACGGGGCAGCATCCAAAATAAAGCCTCAACTGATGGGGGACGGGGAGAGAGACCCCGGCCACCACTAGCGCCTGCGCATAGGGCTCGGCCTGCGGGCGGGAGTCCAGGGATCAAGACACTTTCCGACTCCGTGAGAGGGGCCTCGTTACTCATTTTTATTCTCTGTTGCGACTGCACCTGTGCCGTTGGGATTGTTTCTTACGGTCTCCTTCCTTCGCCGGCACCTCCGAAGGCAGCCCCGGTCGCGGATTGCGAAGGCTCGGGGTCCTGGGTTTCCATGACGACACGCAGGCGTTCCAGGAAAAGGCGAGGCCACAAGGTACCTGGCGGGAAACACAATTTACGGGTATGGGTTGCGAGTGTCCGATTCCCATCGCTTGTGAGGCCGAAACGGCGGGAACTGTGCCCGGCCCCGAGTCCGCGGAGCTGGCGGGCGCGAGGGCGCTGCCTGTGGGCCAGGCCGGGAGCCGAGACGACCGGCCTGGAGCGAGGGCGCCGGCGGCTGGTGCCGGCGGTTGCGGGCTGGGCCGAGGGTGTCCTTCCCGGCCTGGGCCCCGGCCCTGACCACAGGCTTCTTGGGCGCCTCCGATGACCTGCGAGAAGACAGAGGTCTCCCCAAGGAAGGAAAACCCACGCTAGATGAATTGTCAACTCCGATCTTAACATAAGCATTTAACAAGTCTCATTTTTCTGTCTGCAGGACAATGTGGCAGCCCTGCCAAGTCCCGGCACCCCGCTGACTTGTTTCTAGGTTAGCTTTATGGAGAGAGATTTCAAATTACTAACGGGAGTGCTAGGAGACATTGTTTATTATGTCTCTCCCGAAAACGCCCTCCAAATTGCCGAACTCCGCCTCGACGCCTGAGGGCAAAAAGTTAAAAGTCTCTGCACCCAAGGAAGAGACAGGTAAAGTTCTTCAAGGATTCCCGCAAATAGTCATGGCCACAGGCGGAAATCACAGTCCGTTCACCGTTTTCCTTGATCTGAGATTTCAGGATACGTTAGCTTCGTTTCCCAATACACTTGTTTCAGTAAAATCAAAAGCTGTTCCTTTCATAGTATTTTGAGTCAGAGTCCTGTGTCGCTACTCCACCCAAGGGCTGTATTTCTAATTTTTTTTCAAATGCTGATGAGTTATATTGTTTTAAATTCGCTCTACTTTAAATACCAATACCACTTATATGAAACTACTTTTTTGGATACCTGGTCTCTGACTTTAAGGAACTAGTTTGTATCAGGTTTTAATAATTATTCTAAATGAAGATAATTCCTTGTTTATGATTTTTATTCATATACAGATAAGTGCAGATCTGTCCTAGAATAAGAATCAGTTAGACCCATTCCTACCCCTGCTAACGCTTCCTCCCGCTCATCTCATCTTGGTTTTACGGGAGATTGTGCTAAAGCCCCCACCGAACCATTTTGTGCTTCCGCTCCCCATCCCCGCGCCCCCGTCCTCTGATATTCTAAATCTATCCCAAACTCTCAAGAGAGAGAGATTTGGTTATGTGAACTTGGGAGGTCTTGATGGTGATCAAAGCATGAGACCTCATTATAGAAATTAACATAAGCCACACGGTGGGAGGGGCATAGATTAGTGGAGAGTTCTTTAAGAGCCCGACTCTCCTTGACTGACTTCAGAGATGACCTTTTCCTGTATAGCCCTCCCGCCTACGTTTATAACCCCATCGCCCTGGTCGAGCTGAGTAGAAGGCTCTTTCTAGTGTTCTTACTCTACCAATTTGCTCAGGTTCTTCTCTCTTCACTTCCAACAATCCCAACTCTACTTTTACATTTTAACCCAACTCAGATCCCTTCCGCTCTATGAATGCCCCGATTTAATGCAATTGTTCTCACCTTTGAACTTATACAGAAAAAATTACTCAATAATTTGACAGTTTTGAGGAGAGGAGATTTCTTTTGTGTTTTTCATATCAAAGGGAAATTAGACATTCATCTTAAGGCTATCCTAGTTAATTGAGTAAGTGAAGTGAGTTTTAATTTTCAACTTTGAATTTAGAATAACAGAGGTTCATCTTTGTATCTGAGTTTTTGAACCCGTGTCTGATGTGTGAACAGGGCAGGCAATATGAGTTTCTTTTTCTTGACTAGATGATATTCAGTGTTTTTAAAGTTGTTACTATTCTTGGCAACCGGAAGCAGTGTTTCCTGGTTAGAAACATTTTGATGGGATTGATCAAGCAGCCTGTGAATCTCCAATTAACTCTGCAGAAAACTAGTCAGCGTTTCTTTCTCATTACTTTCTTAGGACTTCCTGAACTAAGGGAGAAAAGAAATATGGTGGATCGTTCAAAACCCCTTCCTACTTCCCTTCAGAACGAGTTCATCCCTGAGGAAGTTCTTCTTTCTCTGACCTATGCAGCCAATGCCGGTCCTTGTCCTGAAAACTTATTGCCCCCTAAGAAAATTAAAACTGCAAAGGTGTGTATATACATATAAAAAGTACTTGGGAACATTTATCTTTTCAGTATCCAGTTCATTAAGTATTTATTAAACATATCTTATATATTCTAGATTGTCTTAAAAATGTTTTAAAATTAATTTCCTAGATTGAAACTAAAACTAAAATTGAAAACTAAAATGCTCACATATTTCCATTAACCTGTTTTTATGGGATTTACCTAAATGATCATTACTACTCTTAGTCTTGATATATTTCTCTCACTGTTGAATTGGTCTAGTTTCAGTCTTTCTCCACAGTATTGAATAAAAATTCTGCTCTTTTTTCCATAGAATATACAAATACTCAATATAAAACTCGAAACAATTAAGAATAGCTTTCATTTGTCTAGAGCGCCCTCTGCTGTGTATTTGTGTTTTTGCTTTTCCCCAGGGTACTCTTCTGCGCCCTGTTGACCCGGTCTGGCATCACCCTGTTCGAAGGAATAAGTTCAAATACCTGATTGACCATCCCGTTTCCCTTACTGGAGCTGGAAGGTAAAAAGGGAAGATAATGGGGTAGATGCAGATGAATGGAGTCATTTTCTCATTTTGTATGATTTCTTTGGGAGGGGCAGGGTTGGAAAAATCATAGAATCACAGATTTTAAAGCTTGAGTATATTTGATGAAGCAGAATACAATCTGAACAGGGCACAAGACCAGCTTTTTGTGTATGATTATTATCAGCAGGATGGCAATAGGGCTGGCGGTACCTACTTTTGGTTTAAGTTTACTTTTTTGCATGCTTGTCCCCTTACTCTCCGCTTCGTTGTACCCCAAAAAGGGACAAGATCAGACAGGCAGAATGCCGTCAGTGCTTCTTTTATTTGTACATCTGAAATGAGCTGGGTAATGTAGCTTCATGATGTGCAACCTTGAAAAAACAAGTGCTCAATCCCTGATTTTCTTCAAAGTGAACCCTTAGCTTTTACACGGTTTCAGATCAAATCAGCAAATACTATATGTGGTTTTTATATCATTCCTAAAAATATTCTAAATGTCAGAATTTTTCCTGTGAAGATTGTGACCTGCAATTTTCTATGTCAGGTCCATTTATCAGTTTACTCCCTGCATGTCCCTTACTGAAGTATCACTTCGTCTGAAAGAAATGTTTAAACTTATTAATCCTCAGGGAAATGATTTAGTCTTTCCGAGTTCCATTTTCTCACTCGTAAAAAGGCGATGATAGACTTGCTCCATTTCGTGTACCTTCAGGGATGTTGTAAAGCACAAATGAGATAATGGATACAAGAGCACTGGGAAAACTATATAGTACTATGTAAATATAAGGTGGTATTGCTCAGCTATGTCCCAGTGCTAGAAAACTGGCAGAAACTTGGCCTGTTGACTTTTGTGTCCTGGAGCTTTAGTGTCATCAAGTATCTGTACTGTATTTTACATCTTCAGATCGTGGCTATAATTATTAAGAGTAATTATCAGTAGTTATGAGATGTTTGAAGTACTCTGAAAAAATAATTAGCTATATCTGAATGTGGCAATAAACTGATATTAATGTTTTAATGTCAAATGACTTCTGACTTGGAATTTTTAAAATGTGAAGTTGTGTGTTGTGGCAGACAGGATAATGGCCTACCCCCAGAGTGTCTTCACTCTAATCCTCGGAACCTGTGAATACATATCTTATGTGGCAAAAGGGGCTTTGCAGATGTGATTAAGGTAAGGACCTTGAGATGGAGAGTGTCCTGGATCATCAGGAAGGGCCCAACCGAATCGCCCGAGTGTTAAAAGTGGAACAGGTAGGAAGTTGAATGGGTCAGAAAGATGAGACAAAAGACGGAGCAGCACAGATCCGAAACATGAGAGGGATTCACCCTGCTGTTGCTGGCTTGGAAGATGCAGGAAGGGAGGACACAAGCTAAGAACTGCCTTGGCCACTAGAAGCTGGGAATGGCCCTCGGCTGGCAACCAGCAAGGAAACAGGGATCTCAATCCAAGGACCGCGAGGAACTGAGTTCTATTTACAACCCAAACGGGCATGGAGGTGGATGGTCCCCTAGAGTATCCAGGAAGGAATGCAGCCCTGTCAACACCTTGATTTTAGCCCAGTGAGCCCTGTGTTGGACTTCTGACCTACAGAACTGTAAGATAATAAATCTGTGTTGTTTAAGCTGCTAAATTTCTGGTCACTTGTTATGGCACCAGTAGAAAATTGATAACATGTATGCACAATTAATAGAATTCATAACAAGAGGTAACTTTCTAGCAACCTTAAATATTCAGAGCACAGCAGTAAAATACAAAACGACCAAACAAATAGCCTCTGAGTAATATTTTTTGATAGCTCTCTCAGAGTTGAGTGCAGAAAATAAATACTCTAGACGTCTTAAGCAGGATATTGAGTATTTACCAAATTATTGGAAGGGCTAAAGGAGCGAGTGTGAAGCAATGCCTTTGGGAATAACTCCCAGAACAGAATGGAATTAACCCCTCATAGAGTCTACTGCCTCCAAGGCTGCCACAGAGTTCAGGAGTATGTTCCCTTGAATAGACGTTTGTCCAAGGAAGATAAAAATGGCCAATAGGCACATGAAAAGATGCTCAGCATCATTAGCCGTAAGGAAATGTAAATCAAATCACAATGAAATACTATTTCACACCCACTGGGATGACCAGAATCAAAAAGTGGATAATAACACATGTTAATGAGGATATAGGGGAATTGGAAGTGTCATGCATCGCTGGTGGGAATGTAAGATGGTGCAGCCTCTGTAGAAAGCAGTTTGGCAGTTCTTTAAAAAGTTAAACATAAGGGCTAGCCCCATGGTTTAGTGGCTAATTTTGGCACACTGCTTTGGCAGCCTGGGTTTGTGGGTTTGGATCCCAGGTGAGGACCTACACCACTCATCAGTCATGCTATGGCAGTGACCCACATAAAAAAAAGTTAAAGATAGAGTCACCATATGACCCAGTAATTCTCCTAGGTGTATACTCAAGACAATTGAAAACATATGTCTACACAAAAACTTTACATGAATATTCATGGCAGCGTTATTCATACGGCTAAAAAGTGGAAACAACCCAATTGTCCATTAATCGATGAAAGGATAAACAAAGTGTGGTATACAATGACATATTATTCAGCCATAAAAAGGAATGAAGTAGTGATACATGCTACAACATTGATGAACCTCGAAAACATGCTAAGTGAAAGAAGCCATTCACAAAAGGGCACATATTTGTATGTTTCTGGTTATATGAAATGTGCAGAATAGAGAAATCCATGGAGACAAAAAGTAGATTAGCAGTTGTTGGGGGCTAGCAGGACAGGAGAGTAGGGAATTACTGCTAACGGGTAAGGGGTTTCTTTTTGGGATGTTGAAAATATTCTGAAATTAGATACTGGTGATGGTTGTACAACTTCATGAATGTACTAGAAATTTATAAATTGGACTCTTTAAAAACTGGCCAGCCTGGTGGCATAGTGGTTAAGTTTGCATGCTCCACTTCAGCAGCCCAGGGTTCGTGGGTTCAGATCCCGAGTGCAGACCTACACACCGCTCATCAAGCCATGCTGTGGAGGCATCCCACATAAAATAGAGGAAGATTGGCACAGATGTTAGCTCAGTGACAATCTTTCTCGAGTAAAAAAGGGGAAAATTGGCAACAGATGTTAGCTCAGGGCCACTCTTCCTCATGAAAAAAAAAAAAGTGAATTTTATGATATGTGAATTATATTGCAATAAAAATATACCCCCTTAACTGTTATCCAAGGATCAGGAAGCTGACGTCAAGAAGCTGTCATTACTGCTGCTGTTGCTGCACTGCCTCTCTGGACCTGGGGAGCTGGAGGATGGACTCTGGAATGTCGCTTCAGGAAAACCACATTTTCATGATACTGCAGGCAGAATCAGCTAAAACATGGCAGGAAAATGGCTTCTGCCTCACTTCTACTTCCAAAATCTTGGAAAAGTACATCTACTGGTAGAACTTAGTTCACACCCAGAATCCTAGCTGCAGGAGTATCTAGGAAAGTGCTTTCCAACTTCTTCAATTCAAAGGGGGCGTCCAACACACCCCAGGGCCTGCTGTATTTCCGGACTGTCCTAGGCATTATAATTATACCCAGAGAGTCCTCAAGAAACTTCTAGCTTCTTAAGTCATAAGTTTTCTTAACAGCCACAAAGTTTTAAATACATTTTAAAAAGACTTAATGTTGCTTAAAAAGCATATGTCAGTTATTTGGAAAATTGATATCTCTGAAATATTTCATTCCCTGACAACTTCAGAGAAAAGACATGCTTATTTATGCTCATAACTCATCCAGTGAACATTGGAGAAAAATTTGAAGTATGAAATCAGTTTGATAATCTGGGGCCTGGAGAAAGGGATGAAGAATTTCTTAAAGTCTGATGAAGTTTAGTTTTTATGTTATAGCTAAGAATCAAAGTTCTGTTTTATTTCTTTGAATAAAAATAGATTTTCCAGAAAAGCGGAAGCAGGTGATTTGCCACAAAAGTTTTGTGAGAAATAAAACATATCTCTAATTATTTTTAAAAGAAAAATTATATTCCAACAAATAAGTAAAACATTTCCTCTAAAAATAAATTATATAAATAAAATACCCAATAGTTCAATAACAGAAACATAAAAGGCTCCTAAAATTACTCTTTGAGAAAATTTGTATGACAGTTACCAAACCAACATTTCCTTTAGAAAGATGTGTGTGTGTGTATGCATACGTATGAAACGTTCATTGTTCTGGCTAACAAAGTCATATTTGCCAACTTTTCTGTTATTGGTGTGATAAAAACTGATGTTCCATCATCCTGAGAGCAGCTTTTTTGTAAATAACTTTATTGAGATATCTTTGACACATAAAAATTGTTTATATTTAAGGTGTACAACTTGATAAATGTTTTGATAAATGTATACATTGTGAAAAGATCACCGCAATCAAGCTAAATAACTTATCCATCACCTCTGTATAGTTACCATTTGTGTGTGTGTATGTGTGGTGAGAGGATTAAATTTAAGATCTATTCTCAAAGCACATTCCAAGTAAACAATATAGTATCGTTAACTATCATCATGCTGTACATTACATCTCCAGAACTCATTCATCTTGCATAATGAAACTTTGTACCGTTTGACCAACATCTCATTTCCCTCTCCACCTCCATTCCCTCACCTTACAAATAAGTGAGATGATGCACCATTTGTCTTCCTCTCTCTGGCTTATTTCACTTAGTATAATGTTCTCCAGGTTCATCTATATTGTCACAAATGGCAGGATTTCCTTCTTTTTTTAAGGCTGAATAACATTCTGTTGTACATACACACCACGTTTTCTATATCCATTCTTTTGCTGACAGACATTTAGGTTGTTTCCATGTCTTGGTTGTTGTGAAGAATGCTGCAGTGAACATGGAAGTGCAGGTTTCTCCTCAAGATCCACACTTCATTTCGTTTGGATCTAAACCCAGAAGTGGGGCTGCTGGATCATACGGTCGTTCTATTTTTTTTTTTGTTTTTGAGGAAGATTAACCCTGAGCTAACTGCTGCCAATCCTCCTCTTTTTGCTGAGGAAGCCTGGCCCTGAGCTAACATCCGTGCCCATCTTCCTCTACTCTATATGTGGGACACCTACCACAGCATGGCGTGCCAAGTGGTGCCATGTCCACACCCGGGATCCAAACCAGCGAACCCTGGGCCTCCGAAGCAGAACATGCGCACTTAACTGCTGCGCCACCAGGCCGGCCCCTATTTTTTATTTTTTTTGACAAACATCTATACTGTTTTCCTTAAAGGCTGTACCCATTAAAACTGGGGAGAGGGGCAGAGACATCTGGAAATTATATGCAGTAAGTGGCATGATTATAACTGTGCTATAGGGAGATGAATCTGGCAGAAGTAGAATTTAGAATATGCTAGAGAGACTTGAGAATCCACAAAAAAGTAATGACAATTTAGACTAGTGATTTGGTATCGGCAAGAGACAAGAGGACCAACCACTAGAATGATATGAGGGTGGCTCTAAAAGTGAGTGATGGATGGATATTGAGGGCAAAGGATGGGAAGGAATCAGTTATGGATGCTGAGATTTTGCATAGTAGAGTGGTGGTGCTAGCTGAAAGAATTAGTGAATATAGGAGGGTGAAAAGTTAGAATGGTGGGAAGATCATTCACTTGTATCTAGAGGTAGCAAATGTGATCAGGAGAGATTTGATGGCATTGCCAAGGGAGAAAGTGTAAGGAAAGAAGAACAGAGAGATGAGGACAAAATATTGTGGAGCATTTTCTTTTAATAGGCAGGAGGTCACAGAGAAGTCCAAGAAGGAGTAGTTGGGATGAAAGAACCAGGAGAGTCCAGTGACACAGAAGATAGAGGAAAGGAGAGTGTTGTTAAAAAGAGAGGTGATCAACCCTGGAAAATATCCCAGGAAAATAGTGGAAGATAAACTTAGCAGCGGAAAGTTGTCATCAGCTTTCTGAGAATGGTTTCGGAAGAGAGAGAGGGGTAGAAATCAGATTGCAGAGAAATTTCAAGAAATCCGATGCTTAAAAGAAAGTGAGAGTTAGATTGATCGATTGGTTGATAGATAGATCATGATAACATGACCAAATGCATGGTCAAGGGAAGATTTTTAGGAGGGGGAAAGTCCTGAGTTATAGACAAAGGAATATTCCCAGAGAAGAGGAGATACACAGAAATTATGATTGGTGGAATGAGATCCCTGAGGATGTGGGCAAAGATGAAATCAAGGACCTAAGTGGAGGAAATAACCCTGGGGAAGAGAACACATATTAACCTGAGATTGAAGGAAAGGAAAGAATTTGTGAGGTGAATGAGAAATTTGAGGTGGAGAAGAGAAAGATGTGAGGGGAAACTCGCGTCTAATGTGTCAGCCTTCCTAGTAAAGGGTGAGGTAAGGAGACCAGGTTTCTACCCCTTTTTACCGCTAAAAGAATGTGTGTGGACCTTACCTACTCTTATCCAGTAGCCAGACAGGAATTTTATTTTTAATTATACTTTTCTTATTTTTTAGGGATATTTCTTTCCTGTATGATGTTAAATACGTTAAAGGAGAGACTAGGGAGTGTACAGTTTTCCCCCCACATTTGGACTGTTCATTACAGCCACATGATGGTGTCATTGTGCCTCATAAGGTAAATACAGTATTTGACAAATAATTTCCTCTCCTTCTTTCTACTTTAAAAACAAAATCATTTCCCCAAAAGATAAAGCAATGTCATACAATAATAACCTGCATTGCTTATAAGTTTTTGTAGCACTGTCTAATTATTTCTAGAAAAGAGTTTTTAGTGGGAAAAGATCAAAGATATTTTAAGCCATTTTCCAAACTACAGTTATCCACTTTAATCTAGACAATACAATATAGGAGACTAGTTTTTGTTTTTGTTTTTTTTTTTAGAAATCCACAGTTTAAAGTTGTGAAATTCTTATTTTTGGCATGTTGCTGAAGTGGATTTTAAATTCCTACTGAATTTTAATGCGTCATTAGATTTCTGAATATATGGGACATGTGCAACTAATACTAAAACCAAAGTTGCTCTTTAATTCATGGTTATTTTTTTAATGTATGCTCCGATAAAAGTTTTTTGCTACTTGTCATGACCCATATTCCTAATATTGTTACTTCTGTAATTAGAATCTCTTAACTTAATAAATAGTATCCCATTGCTGTAGGAATTAGGATTTGTGCAACTCTGTTTTTCTTGTCTATTAATGTTTCTTTTTGTCATTATTTCTTTTTTTTTCAGCCGAAGAAACTAACGGATACTTTGATTCCTGAAGAATTTCATATTGTGTCAAATACAGGAGTTTCTGGTTTGGAGTGTTACGATGAGTGAGTACTATTATATATACTGACTATCTGACAAGTTGCACTGTTTCTTCCTTCCCAGACATAGAGGCACCTGAGAATAGTTCACTCATGTTCCTAGGCATTATCTACACTAAAATGAGGAAGCATTTGGCCTACCATCCTAAGACAATTTAAGAAAAGTATCCAAAACTAATGAAAAACTCTTACTTGAACGAGTTTGGGATTTTAGTGATTAAATTGTTCTATGTGTTTTCCTACTGTGTAATATTGAATTTAAAAAAATAGATCTTTGATGGGCAAAAACTGAGCGCCATCCCATCCGAACAAGAACGAGACAAGGATGCCCTCTATCACCACTCTTATTTAACATAGTTCTGGAGGTCCTGGCCAGAGCAATCAGGCAAGAAAAAGGAATAAAAGGAATCCAAATGGGGGGGAAGAAGTGAAACTCTCGCTGTTCGCAGATGACATGATCTTATATATAGATAACCCCAAAGAATCCATTGGAAAACTTTTAGAAGTAATCAACAACTACAGCAAAGTTGCAGGGTATAAAATCAATTTACATAAATCAGTAGCATTTCTATACTCTAATAATGAACTAACAGAAAAAAACTCAAGAACACAATACCATTCACAATCGCAACAAAAAGAATAAAATACCTCGGGGTGAATTTAACTAAGGAAGTGAAAGACCTGTACAATGAAAATTACAAGGCTTTTCTGAAAGAAATAGATGACGACATAAAGAGATGGAAAGACATTCCATGCACATGGATTGGAAGAATAAACATAGTTAAAATGTCCATTCTACCTAAAGCAATCTACAGATTCAATGCCATCCCAATCAGAATCCCAATGACATTCTTTACAGAAATAGAACAAAGAATCCTAAAATTCATATGGGGCAAAAAAGGACCCGAATTGCTAAAGCAATCCTGAGAAAAAAGAACAAAGCTGGAGGCATCACAATCCCTGACTTCAAAACATACTACAAAGCTACAGTAATCAAAACAGCATGGAACTGGTACAAAAACAGGTGCACAGATCAATGGAACAGAATTGAAAGCCCAGAAATAAAACCACACATCTCTGGACAGCTAATCTTTGACAAAGGAGCTGAGGGCCTACAATAGAGAAAAGAAAGTCTTTTCAACAAATGGTGCTGGGAAAACTGGAAAGCCACATGTAAAAGAATGAAAATTGGCCATTCTTTTTCATCATTCACTAAAATAAACTCAAAATGGATCAAAGACCTAAAGCTGAGACCTGAAACCATAAGGCTTCTAGAAGAAAATGTAGGCAGTACACTCTTTGACATCAGTATTAAAAGAATCTTTTCGGACACCATGTCTTCTCAGACAAGGGAAACAATAGAAAGAATAAACAAATGGGACTTCATCAGACTAAAGAGCTTCTTCAAGGCAAAGGAAAACAGGATTGAAACGAAAAAACAACCCACTAACTGGGAGAAAATATTTGCAAGTAATACATCTGACAAAGGCTTAATATCCATCATATATAAAGAACTCACACAACTCAACAACAAAACATTAAATAACTCCATCAAAAAATGGGCAGGAGACATGAACAGATGTTTCTCCAAAGAAGATATACAGATGGCCAATA
Source organism: Equus caballus (assembly GCF_041296265.1). Lineage (NCBI taxonomy): Eukaryota > Metazoa > Chordata > Mammalia > Perissodactyla > Equidae > Equus > Equus caballus. Next base: position 14,268,956 of record NC_091688.1, read on the forward strand.
GGCACATGAAAAGATGTTCATCATCACTGTGCATCAGGGAAATGCAAATCAAAACTACACTAAGATATCACCTTACACCCATTAGAATGACAAAAATAACTAAAACAAATAGTAACAAATGTTGGAGAGGTTGTGGAGAAAAAGGAACCCTCATACACTGCTGGTGGGAATGCAAACTGGTGCAGCCACTATGGAAAACAGTAGGGAGATTCCTCAAAAAATTAAAAATAGAACTACCATATGATCCAACTATTCCACTACTGGGTAGCTATCCAAAGAGCTTGAAGTCAGCAATCCCAAAAGTCCTGTGCACCCCAATGTTTATTGCAGCATTATTTACAATCGCCAAGATGTGGAAGCAACCTAAGTGCCCATCAACAGATGACTGGATAAAGAAAATGTGGTACATATATACAGTGGAATACTACTCAGCCGTAAAAAAGAACAAAATCGTCCCATTTGAAACAACATGGATGGACCTTGAGGGAACTGTGTTAAGTGAAATAAGCCAGATAGAAAAGGACAATCTCTGTATGACTCCACTCATATGAGGACTTTAAACCTGTGGACCAAGAGAACAGATTAGTGGCTACCAGGGGAAATGTGGGGTGGGGGGTGGGCACAAAGGGTGAAGGGTTGCACCTACAACACAACTGACAGACAATAACATACAACTGAAATTTCACAAGATTGTAACCTATCATTAACTCAATAAAAAGTTAAAAAGAACAAAAATAGATCTTTGTTCTGAATGCTTGACTATGCCTCTTTAGGAATGGTTTTGAACAATGACTATGGAGACAAAGGAAAGTAGCCCTCTAAGCTGGAATCTCATAATACATGCTCTGGGGCTTAGGTCAAGACTGCAGACTAGTCATCTCAAGTTTTCTTTGATTCGTGTTTATGTGATTAAAAATGGGATCTTAACAAACTAGAACTTTGGACTAAGGTTATAATAAAATATCCAGAAGCTGTCACTCTTTTTGCCTTATCCAATACATATGTTACATGGCACTTCCTTATGATGGTGGGTTTCAGAACAATATTTTTCCAAAGAGAACTAAATGGAACTAATTTTTTGGGTAACTTTTTATTTTTATATAATTTCAAGATTATAAAAAAGTTACAAAAATATGACAAGGAACTCCTATGTACCCTTTATCCTGACTCACTGAGTGTTTACATTTTTCCTCTTTTGCTCTAATATACACGTGCATGCACACACACATATATTTTTAAACTATTCAAGAGTAAATTGGAGGACAAGAGTGACGTCAGCAACATGGCAGAGTGAGCTGTTCCCTTTATGTCTCCCCCTTCAAACTACCACTAAATGGATGTTCATTGATCAACTGAGGACACCCCACACAGCACAATAGGATTCCTGAGAGACATGTGCAGCTATACATCTGAACATGGATGGACTACCCCCAGAGAGGTAGTAGAGATAGGTGAGCACTCTCTGGCCCCTAGCAAACCTGTGCATGTGTCAGACTGCTCTCCCAGCTGGAGCACCCGTAGCACTGCTGCAGCCCTGAGGGTGGGAGTGCATCTCAGTGCAACTGTGGGAACAGGTAACAGCAACCCTGAACCCCTGCATGCTTGCTTTCCAACCTGGTGAGAGAGCCCACAGTGCTGCCCCAGTCCCCATGGAGTGGCCTAGGCTTGGACCCAGTGGGCAGGCCCCACCCACCAAGCACAACAGTTGGTGTGGTGGATATGTGCATCCAGGTGAACGAGTTCCCAGCAACTGCAAATGCCTATAGTACTCCTGTGGCCCCTAACTGGGGAATGCATCTTGGCAGGACTGTGGGAGCAGGTGGCAGCAGCCCTGAGTCCCTGTGTGATCAGTTTCCCATCTGGTGGGGGGGCCCACAGTGCTGCCCTCATCCCCAGGGAGTGGCCCAGACTCGGAACCAGTGGAGAGACCCCACCAACCAAGCACAAGAACTAGTGTGACCTAGGAGGACACAGTGGTGGATCTGTGCACCTGGTTGACTGGGTTCCTGGCTGCTGTGAAAGCCCATAGTACTGCTACAGCCCCAAAGTGGGGAACATGTCTCAGTAGGACTGTGGGAGCAGGTGGCAGCAGCCCTGAGCCCCCGCATGATCACTTTCCCATTCAGTGGGAGGGCCCACAGGGCCACTGTAGTCCCAAGGAGTGGCCCAGTCTCAGACAGGCACAGAAGACAGGGATCATGGTGGGCTCAGCATACACAGCTCCTGCTGCCTCCCCAGTGGTGGCAAATGGAATCTGCAGCTCGATACCATCATTATGCAAAGGCACAAATCCACCCCATCAAATACTATGAAGAGGTATATTAATACTCCAGATGAGAAGGAAACAGACAAACACCCAGAAATCAATCCTGAAGGAACAGAAATTTATAGTCTAAATGACAGAGAACTCAAAATAGCTATCATAAAAAACTCAAGTTACAAGAGAACTCAGAAAGACAGTTTGATGAAATCAGGAATAAAATTAATGAACAGAGGGAATTCTTCACAAAAGAAATTGGTTTTTAAGGAAAAACCAATCAGAAATGTTGGAGATGAAAAACACAATGAATGAAATAAAGAAAAATCTGGACTCCCTAAATAATAGAGCTGATATTATGGAGCACCGAATTAGCAATTTAGAGGACAGAAAATAGATGCTTCAGATGGAAGAGGAGAGAGAACTAAGACTAAAAAGAAATGAAGAAATTCTCTGAGAAATATCCAACTCAATAAGGAAATGCAACATAAAGATTATAGGTATTCAAGAGGGAGAAGAGGGTGAGAAAGAACAGAGAGATTGATCAAAGATATAGTAGCTGAAAACTTCCCAGACGTGGGGAAGGGGCTGGAATTACATGTAAAAGAAGCTAATAGAACTTCTAATTACATCAATGTAAAAAGACCTTATCCAAGGCATATATTAGTAAAACTGGAAAAAGTGAATGACAAAGAAAAAATATTAAGTGCAGCAAGGCAGAAGAAAATAACCTACAAAGGAACCCTCATTAGGCTTTTAGCAGATTTCTCAGCAGAAATCTTATGGGCTAAGAGAGAGTGGAACAATATATTCAAAATTCTGAAAGACAAAAGCTTTCAGTCAAGAATACTCTATCCACCAAAAATATCCTTCAGACATGATGGAGAAATAAAAACTTTCCCAGATAAACAAAAGCTGAGGGAGTTCATCACCACAAGAGCCCTGCTACAAGAAATGATCAAGAAGGCCCTCATCCCTGAAAAAAAAAAAAGAAAGGATTTTCAAAGCCTTAAGCAAGGAGATAAATAGACAGACAAAATCAGAAAATTTCAGCTCTCTATCAGAACAGATTAGCAAACACTTAATTATAACATTAAAGATAAAGGGAAGGAAAACATCAAGAATAACTATAATCACTTCATTTTAACCATGAACTCACAACACAAAACAGAATAAGTTGAGACAATAATAACTTAGATGGGGAAGAGGAAAGGGATGGAACCTGCTTAGACTAAGGAAATAAGATTCTATCAGAAAATGGACTATCTCATCTACAAGATATTTTATACAAACCTCATGGTAACCACTAAAAAAAATCAGAACAGACACAAATGATAAATAATGAGAAAACCATCATATAGAGCCAGAAAACTGAATTGGCAATCCCAAATACACAGGATGAGAAACAAGATAAATACAGAACAACTGGAAAACAAGTGATAAAATGGCAGCATTAAGCCCTCATATATCAATAATCACTCTAAATGTAAATGGATTGAATTCTCCAATCAAAAGACACAGAGTGGTGGGATGGATTGAAAAACAAGACCAAACAATATCCTGCCTCTAGGAAACACAGCTCTAAAGACAAACACAGGCTCAGAGTGAAGGGATGGAAGACGATACTCCAAGGTAATGGCAAATGAAGGCAGATTTTGCCATACTTATATCAGAGAAAGTAGACTTCAAGATAAAAAAGACAATCAGAGGCAAAGAGGAGAAGTATATAATGATAAAAGGGACACTCCACCAAGAGGACATAACACTTATAAATATATATGCACCTAACACAGGAGCACCAAAGTACATAAAGCACCTATTAATTGACCCAAATGGAGATATTAACAGCAACACAATAATTGTAGGGGACTGTAACACCCCACTTACATCAAAGGATAGATCATCCAGGCAGAAAGTCAACAAGGAAATAGTGGAACTAAACAAAAAACTTGACCAGATGGAGTTTATAGATATATATAGGACACTCCATCCAAAATCAGCAGAATACAAATTCTTCTCATGTGCACATGGAACATTCTTAAAGATAGGCCTTCTGTTGAGAAACAAGGCAAGCCTCAGTAAATTTAAGAAGTATTAAATCATAGAAAGCATCTTTTACAACCATAAGGCTATGAAACTAGAAATCAACTACAAAAAGAAAGCTGGGAAAGTGACAAACATGTGGAGACTAAACAACATGCTACTGAACAACCAATGAATCATGGAAGAAATTAAAGGAAGAGTCAAAAAATATCTGGAGACAAATGAAAATGAAAATACACCATACCAACTCATGTGGGATGCAACAAATCGGTCCTAAGAGGGAAATTCATAGCAATGCAGGCCCACCTTAACAAACAAGAAAAATGTCTAATAAGCAATCTTAAACTACAACTAACAGAACTAGAAAAAGAACAAACAAAGCCCAAAGTCAGCAGAAGGAGGGAAATAATAAAACTTAGAGCAGAATAAATGAAATTGAAACTGAAAAAACAGTAGAAAGGATCAATGAAACTAAGAGCTGGTTCTTTGAGAAGATAAACAAAATTGACAAACCCTTAGGCAGACTCACTAAGAAAAAAGAGAAAAGCTTCAAATAAATAAAATTAGAAATGACAGAGGAGAAATTACAATGGATACCACAGAAATACAAAGGATTCTAAGAGAATAATATGAAAAACTATATGCCAACAAATTGGACACTCTAGGAGAAATGGATAAATTCTTAGACTTATACAACCTCCCAAAACTGAAGCAATAAGAAATAGAGAATCTGAATAGACCAATCACAAGTAAAGAGATTGAAATAGTAAGCAAAAACCTCCCCCAAAAAAGTCCAGAACCAGAAGGCTTCTCTGGAGAATTCTACCAAACATTCAAAGAAGATTTAGTACCTCTCCTTCTCAAACTATGCCAAAAAATTGAGGAAGACAGAACACTTCCTAATACATTTTACAAGGCCAACATCACCCTGATCCCAAAGCCAGACAAGGACAACACAAAGAAGGAAAATTAGAGGTGTATACTGCTTCTGAACATAAATGCAAAAATCCTCAACAAAATATTGGGAAATTGAATACAGCAATACATTAAAAAAGATCATACACCACGATCAAGTGGGATTTGTACCAGGGACCCAGGGATGGCTCAACATCTGCAAATCAATCAATGTGATATACCACATTAAGAAAATGAGGAATAAAAACCAGATGATCATCACAATAGACACAGAGAAAGCATTTGAGATCCAACATCTATTTATGATAAAAACTCTCAATAAAATGGTTATAGAAGGAAAGTGCCTCAGCATAATAAAGGCCATATATGACAAACCCAGAGCCAACATCATACTCAATGGGGAAAAACTGAAAGCCATCCCTCTGAGAACAGGAACAAGACAAGGGTGCCCATTTTCACCACTCTTATTCAACATAGTACTGGGGGTTTTGGCCAGAGCACTTAGGCAAGAAAAAGGAATAAGAGGAATCCAAATTGGTAATGAAGAAGTGAAACTCTCACTGTTTGCATACGACATGATTTTATATATAGAAAACCCTAAAGAATCCATCAGAAAACTATTACAAATAATCAAAAACTACAGGAAAGTTGCAGGGTACAAAATTACCTTGCAAAAATCAGTTGCATTTCTATACTCTGATAACAAACTTACAAAGAGAACTCAAGAATACAATCCCATTTACAGTTGCAACAAAAATAAAATATGTAGGAATAAATTTTACCAAGGAAGTGAAAGACATATACAATGAAAACTATAAGACATTATTGAAAGAAATCGAGGATGACATAAAAAATGGAAAGACATTCCATACACATGGATTGGAAGAATAAACATAATTAAAATGTCCATACTACCTAGAGCAGTCTACAGATTCAACGCAATCCCATTCAGAATCCCAATCACATTCCTCACAGAAATAGAGTAAAGAATCCTAAAATTGATATGGGGCAACAAAAAACCCCAAATACTAAAACAATCCTGAGTAAAAAGGACAAAGTTGGAGGTATTACAGTCCCTGACTTCAAAATATACTGCAAAGCTGTAGCAATAAAACAGGAGGTACTGGCACAGAAACAGACACACAGGTCAATGGAACAGAACTGAAAGCCCAGAAATAAAACCACACATCTACAGACAGCTAATCTTCGACCAAGGAGCTAAGAACATACAAGGGAGAAAGGAGTCTATTCAATAAATGGTGTTGGGAAAACTGGACAGCCACATTGCAAAAGAATGAAAGTAGACCGTTATCTTTCACTATACACAAAAATAAACTCAAAATGGATCAAAGACTTGAAGGTAAGACATGAAATCATAAGACACCTAAAAGAAGATATAGGCAGTACACTCTTTAACATCAGTCTTAGAAGTACCTTTCCTAATACCATGTCTACTCAGCCAAGGGAAACAAAAGAAAAAATAAACAAGTGGGACTTCTTCAGACTAAAGAGCTTCTGCAAGGCAAAGGAAACCGTGAACAAAATCAAAAGACAACCTGCCAACTGGGAGAAAATATTTGTAAATCATGTATCTGACCAGGGGTTAATTTCCAAAATATACAAAGAACTCATACAACTCAACTACAAAAAAAACAAAAAACCTAGTCAAAAAGTGGACAGATCTGAACAGACATTTTTCCAAGGAAGATATACAGATGGCTAATGGGAAAATGAAAAGATGTTCAACATCACTAATCATTAGGGAAATGCAAATCAAAGCTACAATGTGATGTCACCTTACACGTGTTAGAATGACTCTAATTACCAAGATAGAAAAAAATATATTGGAGAGCATGTGGAGAAAAGGGAACCCTCATACACTGCTGGTGGGAATGCAAACTGGTGCAGCCACTATGGAAAACAGTATGGAGAATTCTCAAAAAATTGAAAATAGAAATACCGTATGACCCAGCTGTCCCACTACTGGGTATTTATCCAAAGAACTTGAAGTCAACAATTCAAAGAGACTTTGCAACCCTATGTTCATTGCAGTATTATTCACAATAGTCAAGATGTGGAAGCAACCCAAGTGCCATAGAATGATGGTGAACGAATGAATAAAGAAGATGTGGTGTGTGTGTGTATATATATATATATATACATATACATGATAGAGTAGTACTCAGCCATAAAAAAAGACAAAATCATCCCGTGCAACAACAAGGATGGAACTTGAGGGTATTATGTTAACCAAAATAAGGCAGATAGAGAAAGACAAACACTGCATGATTTCACTCATATGTGGAAGATAAACAAACACATGGACAAAAAGAACAGATTAGTGGTTACCAGAGGGGAGGGAGGGTGGGGGCTAGGCATGAAGGGTAAAGAGGCACATATTTATGGTGACTGACAAATAATGTACCACTGAAATTTCATAATGTTATAAACTATTATGACCTCAATTTTTAAAAAAAAGTAAATTGGAGACATCATGACCATTTATCACCAAATACTTTATTGTATATTTCCTAGCAACCCACTAGTTATAGATCTTTTTGATGACTTTTTTAAGCTCCATCATTTCTGCTATATTTATTAGTTGGCATTTTATCATATAGACTCATGGATTTCTATTTTATTCAGTGGTTTTTCTTTATTCTTATTTATTTTGGTGTTCACATTTTTCCAGATTTGGCCAATGCCAGCTCCTTTGAGCTGGCTCTTGTGTTCTTTGGACATGTCACTATCATTCTTTGAATGTTCCCTTATTTTCTGGCTCAACAAGTTTTCCAGGTTCGTCTTTCATTTCCCAACTCCAACTCTGGAATGAGCTCTGAGTCATTTCTACAAGGAGTACTGATTCCTTTTAGTGGTGATTGGTACTTAGGAAACAAGATCTGGATGTTAGATGTGCTCATTGCTCCTGGGGTATCATCACTTCTAGTGCCTCTCACCTACTCATTTTTGAAACTTTATTTTGAGTCTATATTCCCTGGAGATTCTTCACTGATCTAAATTCTGAAAATAGACCTTATTAACCAATGGTATTCCAACAAGGGGCAGAACAAAAGGAAATGCTTATTAACTAGGGGAAGAAAAAAAGATACATAAATAATAATGAATTTAAAGGATTACCATGTGGCTGTAATGGTGATACTCATTTAGGTGTAACAAGCACTACCAGAGGAGAGAGAGGCTGGGAGTCAGGAAAGCTCAGTTCTAGTTTCCGTCTCTGCTTCTTATTAATTGTATAACTTGTTTAGTCACTTAACTTTATTGACTTCAGTGTTCTCAGAACATCTTTCCACCTTTGAAAATTTATGTTTTTTTAAAATGAATCAAGGAAATGTTCATATTGTGACATATTGAGGAATGTGATTGAAGCTCCTTTACTAAAAAAATGTTCCACATATGATAGATATTATTACATCTGTGTCTATATATGTCTAAGGCTATTTAGGTGTGACCTTGTGTGCAAAATGATGGACTTTCTGATTGCCTCCAAGCTTCTCACTTCCACGAGGTCTTGAGTTTGTCATGTTGTGACATGTGATAAATGGGCCAGATAATTTTCTTATAATAACATTTACCTGTCTTATTTACTGCAGCAAATATACTACTCTCCTCACAGACAGTGAAAATAGGCTATTGCTCTTCCCATCCATGTAAGTACAGTTTATTTTTGAAAGTGTTTCTCAGAAAGAATAACTATATACATATATATTCCTCTTTCTTGATACTTTATTACATAAAAAATATTAAAGTTACAGCAGAACCCCAAGACAATAATTGCCTACAATTCTGTTATCTAATCAATGTTTTCATTTGTCCAATTGCAATTTATTCAATTTTTGCATATTTATAATATTTAAGTGCTATAAGATGCTTTTATTTTTACAGTTTCAAATTTCTTTTTTCTGTTTTTAAATTTTATTTTATTGTGGTAACAATACTTAACATGACATCTACCCTCTTAAGAAATTTTTAAGTGTTCAATACAGTATTGTTAACCATAGGCACAATGTCGTAGATAGGTAGAACTTATTCACCTTGCATGACTGAAACTTTATGCCCATTGGTTAGTAATTTCCCATTTCCCTCTCCCCCAGCCCCTGGAAACCACCATTCCACTCTCTGACTCCATGAGTTTGACTATTTTAGATCCCCCATGTAAGTGGAATCATGCAGTATTTGTCCTTCTGTTACTGGCTTATTTCACTTAGCATAATGTCCTCCAGGCTCATCCATGTTGTTGCATATTGCAGAATTTCCTTTTTTTAAGGCTGAATAATATTCCATTGTATGTGTATATATATGTGTGTATATATGTGTGTGTGTGTGTGTGTATATATATATACACACACTACACCTTCTTTATCCATTCGTCCATCGGTGGACACTGAGGTTGTTTCTATGTCTTGACTATTGTGAATAGTGCTGTAGTGATCATGGGAGTGCTAGTATCTCTTTAAGATCCTGATTTCAGTTCTTTTGGATAAATGCTGAGAAGTGGGATTGCTGGATCATATATAAAATACTTTTATATTCTACATTTAACCATTAGTATTTCTCCATTTTGCTGATTCTTTTTTTTTCTTATTATCTCTCCTTTGTTCCTCTTCTTCTCTTACGTTGTAAAGTAACCAATATTAACAGCGTGGTGTTTCTCTCTCCACAGTTTTTCTATGTTCTTACAATCCTATACCATAGGTGTATAGAATTTTTTGAGGGGGAGCATTATTTTATTTTATGAAAAAGAGGATCATACTACTTGCATTTTTCTTGTTTTTGTGTGTGTGTGTTTTTTTTGAGGAAGATTAGCCCTGAGCTAACATCTGCCAATCCTCCTCTTTTTGCTGAGGAAGACTTGCCCTGAGCTAACACCCGTGCCCATCTTCCTCTACTTTATATGTGGGACGCCACGCACAGCATGGCGTGCCGAGCGGTGCCATGTCCACACCTGGGATCCGAACTGGCGAACCCCGGGCCGCCGAAGCGGAACCTGAGCGCTTAACTGCTGCACCACCAGCCGGCCCCAACTTTTTTTTTTTTTTTTTTTCACTATATTACTGATATCCAACTAGATCAGTACATATAGGTCTAAGGCTTTAAAATACCATTAATGTTCCATGTTATGTACACTTTCTTTATACATATTATAATCTTTTTGCCATTTGAGGATGACCTATTTTTTGTAACACTAATCACATAAGTCTGCCACCTTTAATCTTTTAGGAAACCTAATAAAAGAATAGAAGTGGTCCAGCTGAATGGCGTGATGGATACTATGCTTGAGAGGGCTGGTGTGGAAAATCAGGAATACACAGGGCCCACCAAGGTAACTGCAAAGGTCACTGTAACCGAGCGCGGGAGAGCGTGCGCTCTGGAGGTGGAGTGGCTGGACTGGAGGCTGGCCCTGCCGCTTATTAGCTGATGACCTTGGGCAAGTCATTTAATGTATTTGCGCCTCAATTTCTTCATCTGTAAATTAGAGATAATCGTATCTACCTCATAGGGTTGTTGTAGATTTTAAATCACCTAATGAATGTAAAGGGCTTAGAACAGTGCTTGGCATGTGGTAAACACTGTATAATTAATTGTTAGTGTTAGTATTATTGTATTACATTGACTATAAGGTACCATTGATTATATGACCCTTGTTATTTTATGTACCACTAAAAACACTGCCAATTAAACCATGCTTTCTTACCACTTATAATTTTTATTTTGTACTTAGTGAAAGAACTCTTTCAGTCTTACATAGATATAGATTTTTTTTTCTTTATGAGGGCTATTTCTTTTTTGTTTTATAAATTTTTCTTTTTATAGAATTTGAAACTTGAAATAGACAAGTTTAGCATAAGGCACTCCTATGTAACCTTTACCCAGGTTCACCAATTTTTTACATTGTTTCCTATTTGCTTTATCATTCTCTCTCCCTCTCTGCATATCTCTATATGAATAGTTTTTTCTGAACCATTTTGAAGGAAGCTGGTGACATCATACCTCTTTATCACCAAACATTTCAGAGTACACTTCCTATGGATAAGGACAATCTCTTATATATCCATAATACAGTCATCAAAATCAGAAAAGTTAACACTGATATGATAGTATTATCTAATATAGTCCATATTCAAATTGCAAATTTTATCAATTGGCCTGGTAATGGCTTTTATAGCTATTTTCCCCTCTATTTCAGGATCTTAGGATCACACAGTGCTTTTAGTTGTCATGTTCCTTTAGACAACTATAAAACAGTTTTTTGGTTTTCTTAACCTTAATATTCAGAAGAGCACAAGCCCGTATTCTGTAGAATGTTCCTTAATTTTGGCTTGTCTGATGTGTAGTCATGATTAGATTCCGGTTTTGTATTTTTGGCAGGTATAACAGAAGTGATATTGTGACCTTCTCAGTGCATCACATAAAGAGGTGCATGATTAGACATAGGCTTTTAAAAATAATGTATTATTTTTGTATATATATTTAGTTATAAAGGAAAATGTAAGTGAAATAAATTAAAGTGTTTCTAAAACTTATTCACATTTAGAGTGCCTGCCACCTAAAATGGTTTTTACTGACAAAACTGTAATAAATACTGATTATCTTATTTATCATTTGCCAGATGCACAAACTACTACATTTATTGAAGAAGGAACAGACCATTTACAATACAGTATTTCACGAACTTATTCGACAAGTCACCGTGGACTGTGCAGATCGAGGAGAACTGCTGTCGAAAATCAGGTTCGAGCTGCTACTGGAGTATCCCATTTCCCAGTGGATTTTATGTAAGAATTAGGTTTGTGTCTGCTGTCAAGAAGATCACAAAGTACACTTCTCTATTCTGTTGATAGTAAGGAGCCTAAGAGTATTACTATTATATTTTCTATAGTAAACATATAATAGTGGCGAACTTCCTTAAGGTGATTTCTGTTGGATGTTTGATACCATATTCTTTTTATGATTGGGAGTGAAGTGCTATGTGACATAGTGGAAAGAGCGTAGATTCTGGAGACAGACCAATCTGGTTTCAAATCGTCATCTAGATGTGTGACCTTGGTAAAAGTCTGAGCCTTAGTTTTCTCATATGTAAATGAAGATAATAACTACTGCGAAAATTTTCATTTGTCTATTTTTTCATTCGTCAATAATGTTTATTGAGAGTCCACTCTGTGTCAAGCACTAAGATGCTTCACAGGCTTGTGGTGTTTAAATGAGAGCACAGCAGTAGGTGCTCACTATATATCATGGTTATAGATGATGATGATAAATACTGTTATTACTGTAATTCTTCTTATGACCATGGCACTTTCCAAAAAGCTGAAAGGAATAGTGGAATTATAAAAGTGGGTTCAAATTACATATCTGCAGTTTACTTGCCATGGGGCCATAGGCAAATTATTAGATCTCACTGAATATCTGTCTCTCCTGAAAGGGAATTAATAATAGAAATTTGCCCTATTTTCCCACTGTCTGATTTATGGCAGCCGAGTCCCCCTCTCTGATGGTGTTGACAAACTAGAAGCAAAACCATTGATAAGAGACTAGTCAAGATTAGATACTAAGGAGTACTAAGGAGTAAGTTGTTGGAATACTGTCAAGAGCTGGAGAATATCAAATCAGAATGAGGCTAGGCTAAAGTCTGCATTGTCAAGCTAAGAACAAAGCCAAGTGGGATAGATGAGGAAGCGGGGCAAAGGAACCAGATGACTGACAGTGTATCCAAACCTTCCTCTTATGAAGGGTAGGGATGCGTGGGACTCTTCCAGCTGATTTCAGGAGGTAGCTTCTAGGGCCCGAAATAGGGTGGGGTCCTATCCCAGGAAGTCTAAACAGAAAGAGACAGGCAGGCAAATCAAAGCCAAAATTCTTTAAGAAAAGTTGAGTCTGGGGCCAGCCCAGTGGCATAGTGGTTAAATTCATGTACTCTGCTTCAGCAGCCCGGGGTTCACAGGTTTGGATCCCGGGCATGGACCTACACATTGCTCACCAAGCCATGCTGTGGTGGTGTCCCACATACAACAGAGAGGAAGATTGGCATAGATGTTAGCTCAGGGTGAATCTTCCTCAAGCAGAAAGAGGAAAATTGGCAACAGATGTTAACTCTGGGCCAATCTTCCTCACACACACAAAAAAAGTTGAGTCAGACACTAGGGAGACAAAAATACTAACTCCAAAGTGCCAGAGATAGGATCAGAGTAGAGCTTCAAAGCCAAGGATTTAAAATAGGGTAAAGTTGGAGTTAAGAATACAAAGCAGGTGAGAATAAGCAATGAGGTTTCAGGATGATTGCCACAAACATTCATGATGTGTTTGTGGAATGGTGGACTCAGTAGGTCCAAAGTAATATAGTGGCCAGCATTTTGTTGTGGTAGGAGCTACCGTCCCTATATCGCCAATAGGGGAAGTCCTAAAGAAGATGTTTGTAAAGTTGATACTTCCCTGTGTATGAGCTGCATATTGAGTAATAAACTCCCTGCCACTTTAAGTGTTTAAGCAAGGGCTGGATAATCCTTTCTCTCAGTGGATGAGAGATTAAACTAAAGGATCATTCCAACTCAAAGACGTTATAATTCTGGGGTCTCAGGCTTAGGGTGTAATACCTAGATGACTTTTAATATAAATGAAGACCACTCAGTCATGGTCTTTGTAATTTATCATCTGTGATCATTTCCAAATATTTTGTTTGGATTTATTCAGAAGCAAAAGAAATGACTTCCTTGTATTTCAGGTCTTTGTTTATTTTTAAACAGTTGGTATCTTTTTACATTTCGGTCAATTCGAGAAAAGTAATTTTTCTTTTTTTTTTGAAGGTTGGCACCTGAGCTAACATTTGTTGCCAATCTTCTTTTATTTATTTTTTCTTCTCCCCAAAGCCCCCCAGAACATAGTTGTACATTTTAGTTGTGGGTCCTTCTAGTTGTGCTATGTGGGATGCCGCCTCAGCATGGCCTGATGAGTAGTGCCATGGCCGCGCCCAAGATCCGAACCAGCAAAACCCTGGGCCGCGGAAGTGGAGTGCGTGAACTTAACCACTTGGCCATGGGGCCAGCCCTGAGAAAAGTGATTTTATTCATGAATTCAACTATTTATAAAAATCTCACTATACTCAAGGCACTCTGTGACATGGTTCCTATCATTATAGAGTTTATAATTTAGAAGAAGAAATAAAAGAAGTCCTTATTTGGTTTTATATCTCAGACATTATATCCCAAATAATTATGACTCTGGCTAAAATTCTCCACAATTCGTTCACTTGTATGAGCATGGCAGGAATAGATCCCTTTCTTTTTCTATCTTGTTCTTCCCACATATCTTTTGTGAATGTCTGTTCACTGTTTCTTTCCTAGCATTACTTTCTCTCTCACGTATTTTCTGGCTCCTTTTCTTCTGCATGGTGTCTTGTTTTCCTTCTTCCTCATGCAGAGAGCGGTATGTACAAATGCTTGACCAAATTGCCCGGCAGATGATTGACTTCTACAAAGACTTGGTAACTCAGCGAATGATGGACCAGCGCATTTTAGAAGAATTGTACAATTTTAAGAATGTTATTGAGGAACTGACCAGGTAAAAACTGTGATTACCTTTAACACAAAACAAAAGGCAAAGCCGTGTCTCTAAAGAGAGTAAAAAATATTCAGGGAAAGTAGCATGGCTAATGGTGAGGACTCTTTTGTTCTCTTTTCACGTTTAGCAAGAGAACAAAAAGGACTGGATGCAGATGTCGATATAGATGTAGAGACATGGATTGCACAGGTTAACACAGAACCAGGGCTCTGTGTATGTACAGGGAAAAGACTCCTTTTCTTCCTTCCAAGGTAGAGATGTTTATCTTTTTTTTTTTTGAGGAAGACTAGCCCTGAGCTAACTACTGCCACTCCTCCTCTTTTTGCTGAGGAAGACTGGTCCTGAGCTCACATCCGTGCCCATCTTCCTCTACTTTATATGTGGGACGCCTACCACAGCATGGCGTGCCAAGTGGTGCCATGTCCGCACCTGGGATCCGAACCAGCAAACCCCGGACCGCTGAGAAGCGGAACGTGCGAACTTAACCGCTGCACCACCGGGCCGACTCCAGAGATGTTTATCTTAATCAGGTTTATAGAACAATGCCATGATTAGGGTGTTAAGGTTCAAATCCCTAAGAGAATAAGCATTGTATAGCAATCAAGGTTAGAGATCATCTAACCTTGTGGCAAGATATTTAGTGACAAGAACGACGAGGATAGGATAGGCATGACAGAGGGTCCAACGGAGCAGCCTGGAGGCCTTGCCTGTCAACATCCGCCTTTACTCCATTCTAGAGGATCCCGCTCATCTTCTTTCTACCTTTTCTAGCCAGACTGATTCCATTGCCAGACCTGGCAAGATTCCATCCAAATGTACACTAGATATCTTCATTTGTTTTATGAGGTAGAGAAACTAGGAAGAGATGTACACATGATAACTGAGAAGATTCCTGAGTATAAAATCTGATTTCCTGGGTAGAAACTTTTTGGAGGTCTTCAACTATGAGTATAAAATCTGTTTGCTCTATTTCAGGGAGCTGTGTCTGGTCCAGGCACACGATATGAAATTAACAAAGGAGGCAGAGAAGGCCCACAAGGATCTGGCGCAAGCTCTTTTAGATGCTGAAAAGAATGCCAAGTGAGTTACCAAACGTTAGCATTACGTCATACATGCTTCACATCTTGTGTTAAGAAACAAAATTTTATAGCAACATTTGAAGTTTTTTTTTATTGCAACAGTGCCCGGAGGAGTTAATCTATGTAATTTTCGTTACATATTAATGAATGCAGTTAAGGTACGTAAAGCTCATTACGTATGTGAACTCCTCCGGCACTGTTGTAATACACGTCTTGTAAATGTTTTGCTGTATGGGAGTTTTCCAGCGGGTATACCTAGAAGTGGAATTACAGGCTCATAGGATACGCACGGCCTTGCCTTGCTAGATATTGCCAAATGCTCCACAAAGCAGCTGTATTGTATATCCTCTCGTCTGTACATGAGAGTGCCCTTTAGCCTGTATCTTTTATCCGTATGGTGGGTGTGAAAAGATATTTAGTTTTTGTTGGCACTTTCCTATTTAGTAACATGAGTCTAGTTCTTTTTTAGATTTTAGTGAATCTACTGCAGTCTTAATGTTTTTATTCTATTTCAAGGGTAGCAAACTTTTTTCTTTTTTCTTTTTTGATGAGGAAGATTAGCCCTGAGCTAGCATCCATTTCCAATCCTCCTCTTTTTGCTGAGGAAGATTGGCCCTGAGCTCACATCTGTACCCGTCTTCCTCTATTTTATGTGTGGGACACCTGCCACAGCAGGGCTTGATACGTGGCGCTTAGATCTATGCCAGGATCCAAACCCTCAAAGCCCAGGCCACCAAAGCCAGTGCGCAAACTTAACCACTGTGCCACTGGTCAGGCCTGCAAACTTTTTCTTTAAAGGGCCAGATGGTGACATATGGTTTCTGATGCAACTACTCAGTCAGCTCTGCCTTTGTAATGTGTGCCATTGGACACAGCCAAGGACAACAGGCTGTGTTCCATTAAAACTTTATTTGTTGACACTGAAATGTGAATTTATAACATTTTCATGTGTCAAAAGCTGGTTATAATCAAATGACACTTTGAGTAGTCCTTAACTAGTTGGACTTTCATATTAATTTCATACTCTAGAACTGAGTTTATAGAGTGCACTCTGTTCCAGAGGTTGGTAAACATTTGGATTGTCCTTGTATCTGGAGAATTTTTCCCCATGTTCTCCGCTAGTATGCATCTGGATAGGAAATATGTGAGGGCATTACGTTTTTGAAAGAAGTATAAAATCTAACCAGTCACTAGACTTGATTAGTTACAAGTGTAACAAGGTGGCTTTATGAATTTAAGTTCACGTAATATAAAATCTGAATTGATGTAAACTATCTGTGCCTTCAAAATTTAAAAAAAGAAACATTCAAGCCTTTTGCTCTTCTGTAATATTTCTGCCCTTAGCACAGAACATTGGTTTCTCAGTGTTTTTGCTTCAAAGAATGCCTAGATCCAAGTGACCCCACTTTAAAGCCAAAAGAAAATTCCAAGAGCAGTTCTTAAAGGAGTCAGAGAAAACAGTAAGCAATCCTTCTGTTTTTCAGTGGTATACTAATGTGTCTGGTACTAGAATGGCCCCCCTGAATTTGAACAAAGATACTTTTCCCCTTGGATTTTCTCCTACCAAAAAATCTAAATTATTGACAATAAAAAAATTCTTCTTTTTTTTTAACCATTAAAAAATATAAAAAGTAAAATTATAGATGTGAAAAATTAAAAATGTAAAATTCTCAGCTGGTGGACTATACAAAAAACAAGTGTGGGCTGGATCTGACCCGCAAGCCGTGCTTTACTGACTTCTGTTCTATTTCATTTTCTGTTAGACTTCTGATTACTAGAAGCTCTTGGGTACATATCAAAAGATATATCTGAGTGCATTTAAATTTTTTTATTTAATTAATTAGAAATAATATTATTATATTATCATAGAAGCAGTACATGTGCCTTATAAGAAAATTAGAAAATACAAACAAGCAAAAGCGAATAAATAATATCACCATCTCACCACCCATAGATTACTGCTGTGAATACCTCGGTGTATGTGTATTCTTGTGGACCTTTTTTCTTTGTACATGTGCACACATGCATTTTTTAAACCGAAATTGTATTGTATATATAATTACACAGCCTGGTTTTTTTTTTTTAGTCAACAATCTCTACCTATTTCAGTAAATTTTCACTTCATAAATTGCCTGGGTCATATTCAGATTTTCTCAGTTATTCCTAATATGTACTTCACATTGGGTTGTCCAGACTAGTGTCCAATCTAGGACCACATATTGCATCTTGTTTTATTTCGCTTTGAATCCAGCATAGTCCTCTGCTTTTTTTTTTTTTAATTTGTTGAAGAATAACTATATTTTTTAAATGTCGAGAAAAACGCAATGTATATAAGATCTGAATTCAAAATATATTTACTTTTATTCTATTTTATTCCTTACTGGAATGAGAGAGGTAGCTTGATCGTTTTCTGCCCACTGAAGTACTCCTGTTTTCCGTAGTTGATTCACCTTCTTGTCTTAGTAGATAGCTGTTCTGTACTTTGTCTTCTATCCTCATGCCTCTAACATAGCTCTTCACCTTCTTTCAGAGCTGGTGAGCTTGCTTTTTAAAGGTAGAAGCAAACAGGAGAGAACTCAGTCTCTCACCCCTGCGTCTCCCCACCCACCTGCATCTGTGCGCACACCTTCTCTCTTCCTTCTCTTACTGGAGATGAACTGTCTCCTTTTTCAGGCCAGTCTCTCCGTGTGTATGCTGTTACATCTCCTCTTACCTAGTCAAGATATTTTCAGCAAATATTCCGCCTTTCTCCTGTATCATTGATGTTTCCCTCTCCACCTGATTAGTCCTATCAGTATGCAAATATACTATAAGTACTCCCATCTTAAAAACAACAACCCAAAAAAACCCCTAAAAAGGCTCCCAAGTCTGTTAGGACCACATATCCCCTGCTAGCTATGGCCCCATTTCTCTGCTCCCCTTACAGTAAACTTCTTCAAAAGTTTTACTTCTTCGTACTCATTATCTCCATTTCCTGTCCTCCCATTATCGCTTGAACCCACTCCAGTCAGGCTTTCACCTCGACCACTCCACCAAAAGGCACCTGTCATTGCATGCACCAGTGACTTTCATGTTGCTACATCCAAAGGTCACTTATCAATTCTCATTTAACTTGATTTACCAGCTGCATTTGTCATAATTGACCAGTTACCCTTACTTTCAGCATATTATACTCCTAGTTTTCCTTCTACTTTACTTTTGGCTCCTTCTTACTTGTATCCCTTGCAGGTTCCTTTTCATCTCACCAATTTCTGAATATTGGAGTGCTCACTCTTTGGATCTTTCCTCTATCTATATTCACTTCCTAAGTGAATCCATTCAGTTTCTAGGCTTTAAATACCATCATCTCTATACTCAACACACAAATTTATATCTCCAGGTTCAATCTTCTCCTTGAATTCCAGACTTGTATATTCAACAGGCTTAACATTTCTGCTTAGATGCCTAAGGTTCCCAAACTGAATTCCTGTTTTTACTCCTAAACCTACTCCTTCAACACTCTTTTCCCATTTCAATTAATGGCAACTCCATCTTTCCAGTTTCTCCAGCCAAAATCTTGGCATCGTCCGTGATCCCTTTCTTTCTCTCACATCTCACATCTCTCCATTAGCAAATTCTATCAACTCTTGTTTCATTACATATGCAGAATCTTCACGACTTTCACTACTGCCATCTTCATCTCTTGCCTGGGTATTACAATAACCTCAGAATGGCCTTTTTACTTCTGCCTTTACACTACTATAGTCTGTCTATTCTCCCCACACCAGCCAATGTGATCTATTAAAACTTGACTCAAATAATATCATTTCTCTGCTCAAAATTCTTCAATACCTCTCTCTCTTATGGTAAAAGGCCATGCTTTAAAAAAATGGTTTATAAGACTAATCCTACCAGAATTTCTCTGAGTTCTCCTACTTTATTGTAGACATGCTCACCTTTGTGCCTTCCTTGAACGCACCAGCCAGGCTCCCACTTCAGGGCCTGGAATCCTCTCCCCCAGAGAGCTGTGGAGCTTCTTCCCTCCTTCCTTCAGACCTTGGCTCAAATCTTCTGAGCAAGGTCCTTCCTGATCCCCCTGTTTAAAATGGCAATATACTTCATACTCTTGATCCCTTTCCCTAGACTTATTTTTATCCATAGCACTATCACTACTTAATATATTGTTTAACTTTTTTATTTGTTTATTATCTCTTCTGAATAAACTTTATAAGGAAAAGTTTTTTTGGTTTATTTAGTTTTGAACACTACCTGGCATATGGTAGGCACTAAACAGATATTTGTTCAATGAATTAAAAAAATAAACTAGGACTTCTTTTGTGCTAATGTCCACTATAAGAACAAAATATCTTCTAAATCCAGAGAGAAGGGGAAGGAAGGAGAGAAAGAAATCTTATTTTCTTTAAAAATTGATGGTTCTGAAAGGGGATGGTTCATTTTTGTGTGTGATGAGAAATTTTTAGTAATACTTTATTCTGATTATTATTATTAAATAATACTGATTATTTTATTGAAAATTTAGAAAATACAGAAACGTAAATAAGGAAATAAGGAGCATCCATTATTCTGTCTCTTAGAGTTAACTACTATTAATATTTTGGTATATTTTTCTTTTTTCTATGTATTTTTTATGAAAATGAGATCAAACTGAAGATATAATTTTATCATTTGGGTTTTCTCGTTTTATGTTATAACACAAAAAATTTTCCCATGTACCAAAGTATTGAGAACATGATCTTGAATTCACTTGAGCGTGTTTTCATCATAGAGCTTCATCATGTATTTTATTTGGCCAATCCCTGGTTGTTGCACATTGAGGTTGTTTCTGAATTTTTTTCTTTTGCTATTACAAAGCAGGGTCATTAATTCCCTTTTTAAAATCGAGGTCTAATTTTCAGATGGTAAAATGCACATATCTTAAGGGTATAGCTTGTTGAATTTTTATATGTGTATTTACCTGTGTGACATGTAACACGTAGGGTGATTAATTTTGTCTCAGTTGCTTTGAACAAGTGGGAGCCTCCAAACAGAAGGAGGCTTCAGAAGCCAGTGCTGGTAGTTCCTGGCTCTCACCAAAATTAGGAGAATTTTACATCACTGGCCTTTAATTCTTAAAGCAAAGTTAATATTCTGTAGGAGAAAGTGTTCCAAAAGGTTTGTGAGATTCTGCCAGTCACTTTAGAAATTCCGTGTATGTGTTTAATCTTAGAAGGACTTTTAATTCTAAGAGAAGCTTCAGCGTAAGTTAGAAGGAAAAGGCATGTTCTGGTAAACATGAAGAAAAACTAGATAATAAAAAGGTACTTAATTATACTCAAGCTTTTGGTTGGTTGGTAGAGAATTTCTTTAAATCTTATTATATATAATTTAAAAATATAGTGGCTCACAATTATTGGGCTTTGTGCCTTTAATAGAGAATCCTAATTCTATGGGAAAAAAGCTTAACAATAAAACTACTATATTACTGCCACTTGCATTCTGAATTTTTCACTAGATATAGTATTGTTATACCATTGGAATACCATTTTGTAAAAATTCTAGTGAATAAAGAGTATGATGAAAAGTGTTTAGAGCAGGGAACAATATATTGAACTTTTTACTTTAAGACTTTTGTGAGATTTAAAAATGAAATGCGAATATTTTTACTTCCACTTTGCTGTATATTAGTGTTGCTGATCTATCCAGCAATTTTATCGTAATTACTTTATGGTGAGTTTTAAAGGAAAAAATTGCCTGTTTTAGAACAAAACTTCTTAAAAAACAATATGTCTCTATATAGCTGTTTCTTAATTTTTCTTCTAGAATTGTAGAAGAATACCATGACTTATATACATTACAAAGAGGAAGGATGGAGAGCGATATTAAACAGCTAATGGCAGAAAGAGATATCTGGAGCTCAGCCACATATGATTTGGCCCTAAAGGTTGGTTAATCTGGAATCATATCTCAGACTTCTTTTTTGGCTCAAGTTTCGTTTTACAATTTTCTTTCTTTCTTTTTATTGAAGTATAATTGACATACAATATTATATTAGTTTCAGGTGTACAACATAGTGATTTGATATTTTTATATGTTATGAAGATATCACTGCCAGATATAATATATATATGTTATATGCCAGATATATATAACCAGATATAAGTCTGGTTACCATCTGTTACCATACAATGTTATTACCGTATTATTAACTATATTCCCGATGCTGTACATTATGTCTCTGTGATTTATTTATTTTATAACTGGAAATCTTTACTTCTTGATTCCCTTCTCCTTTTTTGCCCATCCGCTTACCCCCAGCCCCTCTGGCAGCCACTGGTTTGTTCTCTGCATCTATGAGTCTGTTTCTGTTTTATTGTATTTGTTTGTTTTGGTTTTTAGATTCCACATGTAAGTGAAATCATACAGTGTCATTCTCTGTCTGATTTATTTCACTTAGCATAATACCCTCTAGGTCTATCCATATTGTTGCAAATGGCAAGATTTTATTCTTTTTTATGGCTGAGTAATATTTCATTGTATATGTGTACCACATCTTCTTTATCCATTTATCTATATTTTTTTTTGAGGAAGATTAGCCCTGAGCTAACTGCTGCCAATCCTCCTCTTTTTGCTGAGGAAGCCTGGCCCTGAGCTAACATCCGTGCCCATCTTCCTCTACTTTGTATGTGGGACACCTACCACAGCATGGCGTGCCAAGCGGTGCCATGTCCGCACCTGGGATCCCAACCGGCGACCCCCGGGCCACTGAAGCGGAATGTGCGAACTTAACTGCTGCAGCACGGTGCCGCCCCTCCATTTATCTATTGACGGACACTTCGGTTGCTACCATATCTTGGCTATTTTCAATAATCTAGACAAAAATTTTAAAAATGAAGATGTATGTTTAATTGATGAATAATGTAGCCATTATGGGCCTTGAAAAGGAAAAGTTATATATTTTTCCTTTGATTCTTTTCTGTTGGGGACCTGGCTATTGCCCAATTAAAGGCTATTTTTTTCAACAGAACCTGTGAAGTATGAACAAGAGTTATTTCTCTGTTGTTTGTGAACACGTTAAAATTTTTTACTTTGAATTATACTAATAATAAACTCAGAAAAGTGGTTCTTATTTTTTCAACTAATCTAACTGTATTAGGATCACTAGATATCTCTCTTTGGTTCTATTAGGTTGGTATCCAAGATGACAAATGAATTGAAATATGGCAGCCTGTGGACCATCATAGTAATGCTTTAGAGAACTAGCAAAATCCCACAGTATTCTATTTTTCTGAAATGTTTGCTAGTTGGTTGCCTATTCTCACACCTGGGACTTATAGTATTATCAGCAAATTATGACCCTCAACAGATTCAAATTTTTGTACCATTTTCCTCTGGAATGGTCAGACCTCATCTAGGATCCAATATTCCATCCTGGTGCAGATTTTAAAAGGGACATTGGCTTGTCCAGAGGCAACAATCACGACAGTAAATATGTAAGAAGCAAATCTGGGAGTTAGGTATGCTCAGTAGAAGAAAAAAAGAAGACAAGTGAGTTCCCTCGCTCGAGAAGTAAACAGGAGAGAACTGATGCCTGGTAGAGGTTTCTGAACAAGCAAAGCTTGAATCGATGGGGCTCTGTGTTAGGCCATCCCTAATGTCCCTTCCCACAAGAAATGACAGCTAGAATGTCAACTCCCTGAAAATAAGGACTTTGTTTCTTTTGTTCACGGCTATATGTACAGTGTCTAGAACACATTCATTGAATGACTATGTAGTTGATTCAATACATCAGTGGTTCTCAAAGTATGGTCCAAAGACCCCCTGGGTGTCCATGAGATCCTTGCATGAGATCGAAACTAGTTGCATCGTAATACTAAGATGTTGTTTGCCCTTTTCACTCTCATTCTCACATGAGTGCACAGTGGATTTTTCTTGAAGTTACATGATAATGGGATATTGCAACAGATTGAAGGCAGAAGCAAATATGAGACTCCAGCTCTATTCTATTAAGGCAAACATTAAAAAGATTTGTAAAAAATGTCAAACAATGGTGCTCTTTTTACTAATTATTTTTTGTTTTGGAAAATATAGTTATTTTTTCATAATAATACTATTTATGTTAACATATCCTGGGTTTATTAATGTTATGTTTAAGTGAACTAACAAAAACATATTTTAAATAATTTCGGTTTTAATTTCCAATACAGTAAATATCAATAGATACAATGCATATAAACAAAAGCTCTTTGGAGTCCACAATAATTTTTAAAAGTGTAAAGGGGTTTGAGATCGAATTGTTTGAGACCCTCTGCTGTGTACTACACTTCACTGTGGTTCTAATTCAGTAGTTTTAGAAACACGAATTTACAATTCAGGTTAGTTCATGATTTAAATAAGAAATTGTGATTGAGTTAATGATTGAATGAAAAATTGATATGTGAAATTGGTTTGGGTTTAATAAATTACAGTGGTTTGATAATGTTTTAGGTTCCTAATTTTAGTAATTTTTTAAAATAGGTAATTGAAAGAAATAGAGTCATATTGGCTAAAAGACTTTACCTCAATGAAAAAGGCTGGAATAAATATGCTAAGCATTTCATCATACTGCTGTCAACCAAGGTAAAGCTCAGTTCATTTAAGTTATGGGAAAAGAGACTCCAGTTTTTGAGGGTTAAGACTATAGGAAGCCTTTGCTAAATTTATAGATTAAATTTTAAATATAGTTTTACATTTGTGCTTTATTGTGGGCAGAATGAAAAATCTAGGGAAATGTGAATAAAGGCTCTCACTTCTTGGGACCAGTGCAGTGGCGTAGTGGTCAAGTTTGCGCGCTACACTTTGGTGGCCCAGGGTTTGCAGGTTCGGATCCTGGGTGAGGACCTACACACCATTCATCAGGCCATGCTGTGGCAGCATCCTATATTCACAATAGAGGAAGACTGGCACAGATGTTAGCGCAGCAACAATCTTTCTCAAGCAAAAAGAGGAAGATTGGCAACAGATGTTAGCCCAGGACCAATCTTCCTCACACACACACAAATACACACACACACACACACACACACACACACACAAAGCCTTACTTTTTTGTGTTTGTCTTCTATCCTAATTAAACCAGTTTAAGCAATTTATCTAAGTTAATAATACTGCGAATGTTATTTATAGTTATCCTTCTGTTTATTAGTGCTTAAACTAAAAAAATGTAAGTAGCTGTGCTCATTGAAATAGTTGCATTATTGGTGCATTCTATGCAATTTTATGGGAAAATTCAGTGAGCACACTAGATTGAAAAGGAGGGAAGTGGCATTTAGTGTGTTTCTAGAGTCAAACCATTTACACTAATCTTTCCATTTAATTTTTATAACAATCCTGTGGGATATATATTAGGGTATTTATTTCATGGATAAGAAAAATTAATCTCAGGTTAAATAACATCCCCCAAGGTTTCACAGCCTGTAAATGGCTACGATTCACATTTGGTTCTTTCTGGCTTTGAAACTCCTGTTTTTTTCCAGTGTACTGCATTCCCTCACATGAAAGTCCTATGGGGAAGTTAGGCTCAAGCTGCAAAGGAAAAATCTTGTTCCTAGTACTTTATGTACCATGGAAAAATCCACCACCAGAGGGACCATGTAGTAGGGTCACTGATGATATTTTGAAAGAGGAATAAATCTTTTCGATTTTTTGATCCATTTTCTGTGGATGTCTCTAGTATTACAATATTAAGAACGGTCTGGTATATGCTAATAAGTATTTGTTACATGATTAAATGAATAAATGGTTTGATTCCATCTCTTTTATCTAGGACACTGCAGACCTTGCACTGTTGCATAAGTTGACACAGAAATGGAGAAACTCAGTGAATAAATTTAAACAGGAATTGGAACAAAATGAAGACTCTACAAGGGAGACACTGCAATTTGTTAAGGATGGCCTTGTCAAATGGCAGCAATTCTTCAGAAATAAGTGGGTCTCTGGGAATCTTGTTTTTCTGATTATACTGTGTCATGCCTGATAACTCGGTCTGATTCTTCTTCATTAACATTGATTTTGGTGAGATAACCAGCAGCCCTTACAAGGGCACCACAAGACCAATCCTACTAAGACCTTGAATGGTCTTGTGGTTTCTAGTGCTAATTATCTCTTAGTCCGTCCTGCTCCCTATACCCAGCTGCTGCTGCCTCCATTTAACTCCAGCTGTTTTTCTTTTCTTTCGTCTCTTTGTAAAATCGTCAACTTATGTCATTACTGTTGGCAAACTTGAATATCTGGATCCATTTGCAAATTCTGTAGCATGGTACACATGCAGAGAAGTGGAATCGCTGGGTGGCAGTTATAAGGAGACTGATTTGGATTGGATATCATACTTTGTAACAATTAGACAAATCTGACAATGGAAGAGGCTGCCTATAAAATAGTTAAGTCGAGGCCAGGTGACTGAGTGAAAGGCAAGCTTAGTGGGAATCTGTACTTTGAATGCAGGCTGGACACAATAATTTCTAAGGTTTTTAAAAACTTTAAGATGCTCTGTCTGGTGCAGAAACACATTTAGGTATCATTTCCGTTTCAGATTGAGAACAATGCTTTCAGTTTTTCATATCTTCTAAGAATTTTCCCAATTAGTAGATTTGGAAGTTCTGAAGGCTGAAGCTGGTACACATCCGAGCTGGTTGCTGCTGCCGTCGCCCGTTTCTACTGTTTGTTGCCTCTTAGCTGGGAGGGAGCACAGGTGGTAGAGGTTCTCTTCTCCCTTTCTCTACAGGCCCTTCTTTATCAAGAGCTTTCTCCTTCTGAACTTCAGACATAACAAAGGAAACTCTCTCTTACCAGAAATTGGGGCTCCTGACCTAAATATTGAGACTTAATTATTCATTAGGCTTCCTTTCTATTTATATATTGTTTTGGCAACAGTATTCAACAGGAATTATTCTTATGATGATCTAGTTTTGGAAGCTGAAGACCAGAGACCACCTTTTGTAATACTGTCATGGCCTCTGACCCAGTAACTTGGTTAGTCAGGTCTGATAAGAGTCTGAATTTATATTTATATTTGTAAATTTAAAAATGAATGCCTATGAGGAGAGGGGCTGAACCTGGAAGGCATTCTTGCGAATCATTAAAGAGAAACATAATATTAATTGTTACATAGTGTATGGATTCATGATTTTCTTTGGTTATACCTTGTTCTGAGACCCAGCTCTTGCTCTTTTTCCTTCTTTCAGTGCAACAGACATTTTATCCCCTCGTAAAGGAAGTATACACGGATCAGTCATTCCAGACTTCAAGCAATGGCAAAAGGTGAGACTTTCTAATAAACAGCTTGGCAATCAAAATGCTGATTTGTCAACTTGCCGCTCCTCACCTATAACTGAGTCACCTCTCATCCTTTAAAAATGCCGTGCTAAGCATATGAAAGACAAGGAAAACGGCAAGGGCTTTAAAAATATGTTTAAATATTTTATTTTCAGTTCTATTTTAGATTTTGGGTCAAATAAAGTTAGGCTGCCAGAAAACAATTGGGAAAAGACACTTGGGTGGCAGTGAGGGTAGTTCTGATTCTCTCATCTCCTTATCAGATATAAGGATCCTTTGTGCCTCTCCTGTACCCGGCTTTTGTCTTAGGACCAATCGGACTTTTAAAATTAATAACAACTTTTAAAAAAATTATGGTATAATATATGCAAGATAAAATTGATCATTTTAACCCTTTTTAAGTGTGCAGTTCAGTGGCATTAAGTACAGTCACATTGCGTTGCAGGCGTCATCACTATCCATGTCCAGAGCTTTTTCATCTTGTTGAACAGAAACTCTGTCCCCGTTAAATAATAACTTCCCAGTCCCTGCCCTGGCCCCTGGCGACCACCGTTCTGCTTTCTGTCTCTGTGAATTTGGCTGCTCTAGGCACCTCATGTAAATGGAATGGTATAGAATTTGTCCTTCTGTTACTTATTTCCTTCAGCATAACGTCCTCAAGTTTCACCCATGGTATAGCATGTGTCAGAATTTCCTTCCTTTTTAAGGCTGAATAATATTCCATTCTATGTATTTACCACATTTTGTTTGTTTATTAATAACATCTTTTTAAAGGGTTAGAGCTTTGAAAATAGGTTTCATTAATCAAATTGCTATCACGTTATACAAAGGAAAATATATAAGATATTGAAATACCTCCAAAGTGAGTATCAAATTCATGACCTGATGAAATCTCATCCAGATCCCAGGAAGCCGCTGCTTTGCTTTCAGAATGACTCGAGCAGAATATTCTCAAGATTGAAGGTGTTTGTTGTCCTATATACAATATGGCTAGTTTAGTGACTTTTTACTGTTTATCTGGCAATTCTGACACTGCATAGATAAAACTGAAAAAAAAGTCATGCTTCTGTATTTAGTAGGAATAATAATAACTCTTATTCATTAAGCACTTACTCCGTCAGGCTGAAGGTGCTGTGTGTACATTATCTTACTTAGTCCTCGTGGCAGCCACTTGATGCAGGTTTTATAATCCTCATCTTACAGATGCGGAAATTGAAGCTCAGAAATGTTAAGTAACTTGCCTAAGTTATCAATAAATGGTAAGTGACTGAGTCGGAATTTGAGTCCAGGTCTCTCCATCTCCAAAATCCTTACTCTTAGCTGCTCTGCTGCGTCACTTCCCTGTACTGATTACTCTTGCTGAAGAGTGCGCGATTGGTTCCATTATCTGAGTCACAAATAACGGCAAGTTTTATGTATAACTGCACCTTATTTTTTCCACAAATGTTTATTGATATGTATAGGACTTGGGCTTGGGGTTAGACAGACAAGTAAAACGTTAATAAAACACAACCTATGCATTCTAGGAACTTTCCCCGTCTAGTGGGGATGATGTAAACAGATATATTATATCCCTACCAAAGCAAGTAGTAATTAAACTTGCTCAGCTCTCTGGGACTTAATTGCCTCTCCCTAATTTTTTACCCACATACAATTTAATATAATGATTTTCATCCTGGTAAACCGTAGGTTATCTTATAGAGTATCAAAATTAACTTAAATTCACTTTAATTTTAAAAATGTATGTCACATATTTCAAGAAGAAATGGTCTTAACAAATAATAATAGGATATACAACTCTAAAATGATCGGGAGTCCCTGGGGAATAAAGATCGGTAGACTTTGATGAAGTCAGTAGTGAATAACGTGCTGATCTCCTTACCCCCCTTTACCCTCTAGATGCTGCATGAAGATAAAGACAAGTTTACTGGGGATCATCTAGTGTCAAAATACGATTCTCTCAAGATTATTAAACACTTACAGGAAAACTGGATGGATATTGGGCTTGGGATATTTGGTCGCCATAAAAGTATGGAGGGGGAGATGCCACCAGAGCGACAGTACATGGAGGAAATTGCGAAAAGCATAGAAAGACTCTACAAAGAATTTAAAATAAGAATAAATGGGGATAACGGTAAGAAAAAAACACTAATGAGTAGATTGCTTGACGTAAAGAATTTCAACAGTAATTATTATTTTTAATACAATTAATATTTAAAATCAAAATAACACATGCATATAGTTTTAAAAATCAAGAAAAATAAAGCATTGAGCATCAATTTATTGAGATATAATTCAAGCGCAATATATTTCACCTACTTAAAGTGTACAATTCGATCATTTTTATTATATTCACAGATGTGGGCAACCATCACCACAGTCAGTTTTAGAATATTTTCATCAAAAGAAACCTTGTACCTTTTAGCTGTCACTCTTTTATCCCCCCTGTCCCCACCCCAGTCTTAAGTCTACTCTTTTCTCTATAGATTTCTCTATTCTGGACTTTCATATGAATAGAATCATATAGTATCTGATCTTTTGTGACTGACCTTTCACTTAGCATAATGTTTAAAAGGTTCATCTATGTTTCAGCACGTATCAGTACTTGCTTCATTTTTATGGCAGATAATATTCCATTGTATGTATATATCACATTTTGTTTATCATTTTATCTGTTGATGGACGTTTGGGTTGTTTCCACTTTTTGGCTATTGTGAATAATGCTGATATAAACATTTGCTTACACATTTCTGTGTGGACATAAATTTTCATTTCTCTTAGGTATATACCCAGAATTAGAATTGCTGATCATGTGGTAGCTCTGTATTTAATTTCTTGAGGACTGTCACACTGTTTTCAAAGAGGCTGCATCATTTTATATACCCACCAGCAGTGTATGAGGGTTCTGATTTCTCCACATTTTTGCCAATCCTTGTTATCTGACTTTTTAATTCTAGCTATACTTGTGGGTGTGAAATAGTATCTCATTGTGGTTTTGATTTATTTGTGTTTTCCTGATCACTAATGATGTTGAGCATCTTTTTAAGCCTTATTAGGCATTTGTATTTAATCTTTTGGAGAAATGTCTATACAGACCCTTGTCCATGTTTTATTTTTATTTTTTTATTTTTGTAAAGATTGGCACCTGAGCTAACAACTGTTGCCAATCTTCTTCTTTTTTCTTTTCCTTTTTCTCCCCAAATCCCCCCAGTACATAGTTGTATATCTTAGTTGTGGGTCCCTCTAGTTGTGGCATTTGGGATGCTGCCTCAACATGGCCTGATGAGTGACGCCATGTCGGCACCCAGGATCTGAACCATGGAAACCCTGGGCCGCTGAAGCAGAGCATGCGAACTTAACCACTCGGCCACGGGGCAACCCCTGTCCATGTTTTGATTGCATTATTTGTCTTTCTATTATTGGGTTGTAAGAGTTCTTTATATATTCTAGATTCAAGTACCTTTTCAGATATATGAATTGTAAATGTTTTCTCTGATTCTGTGGATTGCCTTTTCATTTTCTTGGTGGTTTCCTTTGAGATGCAAAAATTTTTAATTTTGATGAAGTCCAGATTACCTATTTTTTTCTTTTTTTTGTTTTTGCTTTTGGTGTCATGTCTATGAATCTTTTTCCAAATTCAAAGTCATGAAGTTTCCTCTATATAGTCCTCTAAGACTTTTATAGTTTTTGCTCTCAGATTACGGTGTTTGATCCATTTTGAGTTAATTTTTTTATATGGTGTGAGGTAAGGGTCCAACTTCATTCTTTTGCATGTGGATATCCCATTATTCCAGCAGCATTTGTTGAAAAGACCATATTTTCCACATTTAGTGGTCTTGGCACCCTTGTCAAAAATCAGCTGACCATAGATGTATGGGTGTAATTCTGGACTCTCAATTCTATTCCATTGGTCTATATGTCTGTCCTTGTGCTAGTACCACACTGTCTTGATTACTGTTGCTTTGCAGTAAATTTCAAAATTAAGTATGAGTCCTCCTACTTTATTCTTTTTCATGATTGTTTTGGCTATTCTGGATCACTTGCAATTCCATATTAATTTTAGAAACAGCTTATTAATTTCTACAAGGACATAAGCTTGGATTTTGATAGGGATTGTGTTGCATCTATGGATCTGTTTGGGGAAGATTGGCATCTTAACAATGTTAAATCTTTCAATCCATGAACGTGGGATTCCCCCAATTATTTAGATTTTCTTTAGTTTCTTTCAACAATGTTTTGTAGTGTTCTGAGAATAAGTTTTGCACTTCTTTTGTTAAATATTTTCCTTTGTATTATATTCTTTTCAACACCATTATGACTGCAATTGTTTTCTTAATTTTATTTTCGGGTGCTTCATTGCATGTGTATAGAAATACAATTGATTTTGTATCCTGACAACTTGTTGAACTCATTTATTAGTTCTAATAGGTTTTTAGTGGATTCCTTAAGATTTTCTGTTTACGAGATCATGCCATCTGTTTATAGAGATTGTTTTACTTGTTCTTTTCCAATCTGGATTCCCTTTATTTATTTTTCTGGCCTAATTTCCCTGGCTAGAACCTCTAGTACAATGTTGGAAATTATGATGTTAGCTGTGAGTTTTTCATAGATGCTCTGTATCAATGTCTTAATCTGTTTGAGCTGCTGTGACAAACTACCATAGACTGGTGGCTTATAAACAACATAAATTTATTTTTCACAGTTTTGAAGGCTAGGAAATCCAAAATCAAGGCAATGGTAGATTAGGCCCTCTGGTGAGGCCCCTTCCTGGCTCGTAGATGGCGGCTTCACATGGTTGCAAGAGTTAAAGGAGCTCTCTGGGGTCTCTTTTATAAGGGCATTAATCCTGTTCATGAGGGCTCCACGTTCATGACATAGTCACTTTCCAAAGGCCCCACCTTCAAATACCATCACATTGGAGGTTAAGATTCAACAAATGAATTTGAGGAAAACACAAACATTCAGTCTCTAGCAATCAAGTTTAGAAAGTTCCTTTCTATTTCTTTTTAAAATCCCCCCCAGCTTTATTGAGATATAATTGATGTATAATATTTTATAAGTTTAAGGTGTATAATTTGATATATGCATATATTGTGAAATAATTACCACAATAACTTTAGTTAACACATCCATCACCTCACACAGTCACCAATTTTTTTGTGTGACGAAAACTTTTAAGATTTACTCTTTCAGCAACTTTCAAGTATACAGTACAGTATTGTTCACTACAGTCATGCTGTGCATCACGTCCCCAGAACTTATTTATCTTGTAACTGGAAGTTAGTACCCTTTGTTAACCTTGACTCATTTCCCCCGCACTCACCCTCCCCCTGCCCCGGCAACCACCACTCTACTCTCTGTCCTTATGAGTTCAGTTTTTTTAGATTCCACATATAAATGAGATCACATAGTACTTGTGTTTCTCTATTTGACTTATTTCACTTAGCACAATGCCCTCAGGGTCCATCTATGTTGTTGCAAATAGCAGAATTTTCTTTTTTACGGCTAAATAATATTCCATTGTACATATTTACCGTATCTTTTTTATCCATTCATCTGTCTGTAGACACTTCGGTTGTCTTGGCTATTGTAAGTAATGCTGCAATGAATGGGGGAGTGTGTAGATATCTTTTTGAGATAGTGATTTCGTCTCCTCTAAATGAATACCCAGAAGGAGAATTGCTGGATCCTCTGGTAGTTCTATTTTTAATTTTTTGAGGAACTTCCATACAGTTTTTCATAGTGGCTGTACCAATTTACATTACCAACACTGCACACAGGGTACCTTTTCTTCCAAGTCCTCACCAACACTTATCTCTTGTCTTTCTGATAGTAGCCATTCTAACAGGTGTGAGATGATATCTCATTGTGGTTTTGATTTGCATTTCCCTGAGATTAGTGATGTTGAACACCTTTTTATGTACCTGTTGACCATCTGTATGTCTCCTTTGGAAAAATGTCCACTCAGATCCTCTGTCCATTTTTTAATCAGATTGGTTTTTTAAGATTGTTTGTTCTATTTCTGTGAAAAATGCTATTGGAATTTTAATAGAGATTGCATTGAATCTATAGATTGCTTTGGGTAATATGGACATTTTAACAATATTAATTCTTCCAATCCATGAGCATGGAATATCTTTCCATTTATTTCTGTCTGCTTCAATTTCTTTCATCATTGTCTTATAGTTTTCAGTGTACAGGTCTTTCACCATCTTGGTTGAATTTGTTCCTAGGTCTTTTATTCTTTTTGATGTGATTGTAAATGGGATTGTTTTCTTAACTTCTCTTTCTGATAGTTCATTATTAGTGTACAGAAATACAACAGATTTTTGTATGTTGATTTTGTATCCTCCGATTTTACTGAATTGGTTTATTAGTTCCAAGAGTTTTTTGGTGGAGTCTTTAGGGTTTTCTAAATGCAATATCATGTCATCTGCAAACAGTGACAGTTTTACTTCTTCCTTTCTGATTTGGATGCCTTTTATTTCTTTTTCTTGCCTAATTGCTGTGGCTAGGACTTCCAATACTCTGTTGAATAAAACTAGCGAGAGTGGGCATCTTTGTCTTGTTCCTGATCATAGAGGAAAAGTTTTCAGCTTTTTATCATTGAATATGATGTTAGCTGTGGGCTTGTCGTATATGACCTTTATTATGTTAAAGTATGTTCCCTGTATACCCGCTTTGTCAAATGTATAATCCAGTGACATTCATGTAAAATCAGACGTGTATGCATAGAAAAGTAAATAAAATTATGACTTAACAGTAATGAAGTAATAAAACAAGAAAAATTGGGGTCCAAAGGACAGTTCAAAAGAAAATGCAAGCGATTTGAAGAGGACTTGGATGGGTTGATGTTCAGAGGCCAGGTACTCATGAGAGGCTGTTCCTGATGAGTGGAAGAAAGTTTAAGCTGATTTTGTGATTATTTGCTTATGGCTTGAGTCTATTGTCAAAGAACAAGCAGTCTTTCCCTTTTGTGAATTTGGAGATTAAGACCTTTTTATTCATATATGACCACGTTCCTACATTTGCATTTGTCTATCTGACACAATTTTCTTTCTCCCTGGAGAACTCTCTTTAGCATTTCCTATAATTTGGATCTGCTGGTGATTTCTCTTTGTTTTTATTTTCCTTTTTTTGTTTAAATGATCTTTTATCTGTGTTGTATAGAATTCTGATTTGGCAGCAATTTTCTTTCAGTACTTTACATGGTCTAATCCAATATTAAACATGCACTGAATTTTTAATTTCAATTATTGCTTTTCTCAGTTCTAGAATTTTATGAACTTTTAGAGTTTCTAGTTCTCTGCTGAAATTCTCCATCTTGTCACTTAATAACTTAAAAATTTTAATCACAGTTAATCTTAAAGTCTTGTGTCTGGTTCAATAATATCTGGTTCTCCTGTAGGTCTTTTTTTATTATCTGTATTTTGTCTTGGTTTTGAGTCAATTCTTTTCCTATCCCTGACTGTTTCTGATTGATACTGGACATTGTGTGTGAGAATTTCTAGAGATAATTTGAGACTCTGAATGGTGCTATATTTCACAAGAATGACTTTACTTTTTTCTTCTGGCAGGTCATTTAGGGTAAGGGCAGATCGTTTTAATCCAAACAGGGACTGAGCTGAAGTGAAGTATGGCTTCAGGCTTTGTGAGGGCTGGTCTATTTCTGCTCCACCCTTATTTCTAAGATGCAGCCCTCAAGGGTTCAGGAGTCCCAAGTGAAAGTCTGATGTGTTTACCTCTACTCCTTAGCAGATTTTGAACTTCAATATTATCCCTCCAGTAGGGTGACCAGATATCTCAGTTTGCCATGGGAGATATTGAAAATCCATCCTCCCAAACCTGTGGGAGACATTAAAAACCCGTCCAAGCACTTTCACTCACTGTGTCACGTGTTACGTAAGAATCCTTCCCAGTAAAGTGTTCCAGGCAACCCGATCCATTAACTGGCACTGTTGTTCAACATGAAACTACTGTAGATGGGAAAACACAATCTTAATTATCTGCAGCAGCAGTAGTGTAGATATAGATAAAATGTCAATACTTACCCATGAGAATATATAGTGGGCAGAGAAAAAAGAAAGTAGTAAATGGTTTAAAATAAATGAGAAAGTCAAAATGATGAATGATAGTGATATGAACAGACCATTTTGAGTACTCCTAAGATATCAGAGTTTACTGATGAAGGCAGTGAAAATATTTTCATTAAGGACAAGAAAAAGTTTGCTTTTTAATTATTTCTCTTTATATATCTCTGAGATGGGAGCATTTTCATTTCTTCTTTTGCAAATGAGATAAGACAAAGGTATAGAGACGGTATTTTGCCATGATCTTACAGTGAATCAGTCAAAGAGTAGGATCCAGACTTAATCTTGTTCAGACTAAAACTATAAACTTTGTGAAAACCTGAACAATGACCTGAAAAATGGCTCAAGAACTATGTCTGTTGTCAGTTCTGTTATTTACTATCCTATAATCATGAAGAAGCTTTTTATTGTCATTGTCTTCTTAACAGAATGACAAAGTGAATTAATGCCTTTTACAGAAAACTGTAGCTTATAGTTTCTGGGTTTAATGCATTTGGTTCTCAGCTGAGAAGACATAAAACTTCGAGTATAAACTCTTATCAAAGAAATAGTCCATCAGTCAGAAAAGCATGAATGATACGGTGTTTATTCACTACACATTTATTTAGGAACTCCTCTTTTCAAGATTCTCTGCTAGGCAAGCTATAGGATAATAAAAAGATGAAAAAATATATGCCCCTGCTCATTAATATTTTATAATTTATTATTGAAATAGACTTACAAATACTTCTAGAAGTTAATACTTTTCTCACTTTCCTAGGTATCTCAAAAATTCTTCCAAGTTTGATTAGCTCTCTTGAATCCTGTTCTTTCAAGTTGGAAAACCTCCTGGTGTTTCCTGAAATGCTTCTTGAAGAATGGGAGGGAATTAATGGAAAAATTAATGAAATGAAATCTCAGTTGGATGCACTGTTGAACATTATTGGTACTGTTCCACAGTACATAGACATGGATTCTGGCTCGTAAGTTCCCTTAGCACTCTGCCGGGTAGAAGAAGGGAATCCCCACTTCTCAACTGCATTTTCCCAGTGCCTAGACTCAGCAACAGGTAGCTGGGGTCAGACAGGAAACCTTGCCATCCTGTTCCTCTCCGGAAGGAAGCCATCTGACTGGGGGCTGAGGGAACCCTATGTTCTTGGCTGCAGCGGTCTAGACTGGAGTTTCTGCCTCGCTGAGCGGAGGGGAGAGCAGGAGGAGTCTTGGTTCAGATACTGCAGACTCTTGACTTTCTTACCGAATCTTCATAGATTGTCTTGAATAGATGTTTCTTCAGTTGCTGTTTGTCCTTTGGACCATTTCCAGAGGCTTTCAGTGTTTTTTTAAGAAATAATTTTCACCAGTTTCACTGGGGAGTAGGTCAGCTTTGCTCTTCATACTGTCATGTTGGAAGCTGATCTCTTGAGAGAACTTTAAAATTCCTTCTTCTCACTTTGTGGTCTCACCAGTCCAGAAGTGAACGTAAGGGGTGTGAGTGTGAGTTTTTATGGTGGAGAGCCAACACTGAAGGTGAGATCCGTGTTGTCCAAAGTGCGTCATGCCAGTTGCCTCCTACCTGCGGTTAGGAAGGCTATGTCAGTGAGTAAGCCATTATACCGGATCATTCAAGGCTTTGACTCACCTTTCCCTGAGTTCTCAAACAATTGTCCACACCTAAATTTACTAGGCCCAGACAAATGAAACCCTTTCTTTTAGCCGATAGTTACTTTCATACTCTAAGTAAGTGACTGATCTTTATTTTACTTGACTTTTCCTTCAGGGTACTCCAAGAAAATATCTATAACATGATTCAACAGTGGCTTTTGAAGATAGGCAATGAGATTAACAATGGTAACATTGAACTTCAGCGCCACGTATGTACACGTAGGGACTTGTGAGGTTATATTTTGCCTTGGCTGGGCGTTTTGTTCGGGGAAAAACCAGGTCATGCCTATTCAATTGAAGCAGGAAGTTGGGAGGGCAAAATTGGAACTTGTATCATATAATGACTCAAATGATTTGCAGTGGACTTTTAAACGCAGTATGTTTCTGCCTCTGGGATGAAGTTTCAGAGATGATCAAAGTTTTTGAGTTCTAATTATCTTGACTCAGTATACTGATTTTTTTTCCCTTAATTGCATTAATCTGAGATGTGACCATTTTAAGGATTTATGTTGGTGCCCTGACTAGCCAAAGGATGACAGAAACATGTTACTAGGAGGAAAGATAAGATGCCACAATACTACTGGTCTATAATTATTAGAACAAATAGAATTGTTCCGCATTTCTGAAGAACTGAACCTGTGGACTTTTAACCAGCATAACATGAAATAATGATTTCCAAAGGATGTCTTAGTTTATTAGTTTGTCATGTTTACTCCCACCTCCTTGTCTTAATTAATTTACGCAGGAATCTCTTATTATAAGTAAAGTTAATATGCAAATTCTTGATCTTACAAAATTGATAAAGTGAATTTAATTAATTTCAATATTGCTTAGATTAGGCATTTGAAAGGCAGAGAGCATCACGTTATATGAAAATACTACTTATGAAGCATTGGATTCTATCAGTCTATGAGCATGTTGTAAGCAAATAGGCACCAAGAGTTGAGGAGCAAATATATTAAGAAGTCTGGATCCAGGGGATCCTCAGGCTTAGGAGAAATTTCTATGACTTGGAAGACAGCCAAAATTAAGAAGAAAAAGGGTAGCAGAGTGCCCGTCACATAGGGAGACTCAACACACACGTGTTGAATGAAGTAAGGAAGAACATCGCAGCATTGTTGGTGTCTTACAGTATTGCTACATTAGCCCCTTCTTTGGGAAAATACTCAGTTTACCATTGGGCATGTATCTCCATGGAATCATATACTCAATTTTTGTATTATGGAATTCAATTTTTATAATATAGGATTATTTTGAAATTGCCTTTGTATACTTCTATTTTAACACTACATTATTATAATATAATTAAACTGTGTAGAAAATTTGCAAGATTATAAATTCCTTGAGGAACTCTGTATATCCATCCATCTTAACTGGTACAAGTATTTAAAAATGGAGAAGTTTGCCCCTTTTTCACCCACTCTTCATTTTCCTTTCTGATTCATCTTTTTCCCTCTAGTTTTGCTTTGTTTTCCCTTTATACCCTTCCTCCATCTGATCTGTGCTGCCTGGCAGTCTAAAACAGCCATCTGCAAACATTTTTTTTTATCATGTACCTCTATCAGCAAAAAATGTTTGAGCAAGTCATTTCTAAGTTACTATTTCTAACTTACATGCAAGAATTACTCTATTGACCTGTTTTTTACTTTATTAAACATATACAGGGGCTTGCCCGGAGGCGTAGTGGTTAAGTTCGCATACTCCACTTCAGTGGCCTGGGGTTCGCAGTTTCGGATCTTGGGTGTGGACCATGCTGTGGCAGCATCCCTCACAAAACAGAGAAAGATTGGCAACAGATATTAGCTCAGGGCCAATCTTCCTGACCAAAAAAAAAAAAGTGACATAGTGCATCTAGTGTTGAAACTGTGAACTATGTCAAGCTCATGCTGACTCTGACAGGTGTTGCATATCACTCTTATTTCCCTCAAGAGTTTAAAATCCCATGGCCTCCTTAACTGCAGAACCTTGGAGTGCCTTGCTGCACAATATGAGAACTGTGGCTTTAATGGGTTAATACCCTTGATCAAGCTGAAAAAGAGGAAGTGGATAGTTTAATATAGTATAGTGACCAAAAGAAAATAAGGTTACACTAGCTGAGTAGTGATGATTTGATTTCATTAAGCATGATAGTGTTGGGGCCGGCCTGTGGCCTAGTGGTTAAGTTTGGCACACTCACGGGTCAGCCTGGTAGTGCAGCGGGTAAGTGCTCATGTTCCGCTTCTTGGTGGCCCGGAGTTCGCCGGTTGGGATCCTGGGTGCGGACATGGCACTGCTTGGCACGCCATGCTGTGCTAGGCATCCCACATATAAAGTAGAGGAAGATGGGCACAGATGTTAGCTCAGGGCCAGACTTCCTCAGCAAAAAAAGAGGAGGACTGGCAGTAGTTAGCTCAGGGCTAATCTTCCTCAAAAAAAAAAAAAAAAATGTTTGGCGTGCTCTGCTCTGGCGGCCCAGGTTTGGACCTATACCGCTCGTTGGTGGCCATGCTGCACCGGTGACCCACATACAAAATAGAGGAAGATTGGCACAGGTGTTAGCTCAGGGCAAAACTTCATCAGCCAAAAAAAAGAAAAAAGAAAAAAGAATGATAGTGTTGTCGAAAATTGGACACAGGTATGATAATTTCTATTTTTAAATTTGCTATGGTTTTTATGGTTCAATTTATTTAAAATGGGTCATTTGTATTACAATCATTTTTTAACAGATGGATGAATTGCATATATCTATGATCCAGTGGATGGTAAATTTTCTGATTTTAATGGTACCTGACTTTACTGACCAAGACACTCTCCCAAATGTGGAGGAGGAATGTGCTGAAAAACGTGATATAGGAGTTGCAGAGTTGGAGCTAGATGCGATTGCACTGGCAAGAAAGTTGTCCCAATACTCCAGCTATTTGAGCAGGTGAAACTATCTGGTTATTTTATTACTTCCTTTCGAAGATTAAATGTGACATAAAGCAGAGGTGAGAAGGGCAGTTAAGTAGCAGCAATAAGAGATTATTTTAAAACCTTGGAAGAAATACTAGTTCAGTTTTTCAACTGGCTTTAACACTGTCCAGTTGGAATATGAGATTTTGGTGTTTTCCCAATGGCTTTAGAATTCTTTTGAAAACAATGTTAGTATGGGCAGGATGGGAAGTGAGTACAGGTGTGGGAGTGAGAATTAGTAAGAAACAAAAAGACTCTTTTACTTGCATCAATAAGGTACATCTTGTACTTTTGCCCATACTGGGGGGCATTTATAAAGAAGCTTGTAGTTTCCTGTGTAATTCCGTGCAAAGCTGAATGTATATTTTTGTATGTTTCACTAAACACCAACCAAAACATCCCTTAAAAAAAAAAGAAAAATCCCTTATATCTGAAAAGCTAAGAGATTCCCATCAAATAAAGATAAGTTCCAAAAAATTGTAATTTTTTAACTAGGAAGCATACTGTCACTATGATTACTGCAAATTCAGGAAGCAGTTTTTACAATCCAGCCAACTTTCCCCTTCATCTCCATTCAATGTTACCAGTGGTCAAAAGTAAGAGGAATGGAGGGCAGGAAGAAGGCAAGGGTGAGAAACTGAGAAAGAGTCAAATTATTCTCCTTGGTGAGTCATTAGCTTAATTATTATGATAAACTTTCACTGTATCTGGATTTAAAACACCTAGAAGAGGAACCACCGATAAATGGGTCATGCTGTATATGTGTGTGTCCGCG
Source organism: Equus caballus (assembly GCF_041296265.1). Lineage (NCBI taxonomy): Eukaryota > Metazoa > Chordata > Mammalia > Perissodactyla > Equidae > Equus > Equus caballus. The sequence continues at coordinate 14,309,549 of NC_091688.1, forward strand.
CTTTTTCCCCCAGTTGTTGCAGAGGGATGGTAACAGCCATGGCTCTGAGTATCGCAAGTCGCTCTAAAAAAAATCCTAGGAAGGAACTCCGTGAGCTGCAGAAGATGAAGGTAATGACTCTGTCTTCCCCTTAGTTTGTTTTGTCTTATTTTTTTTAAGCAACTTTTTAGGTTTAATTGATTTACAAGAAACAGCACATATTTCAAGTGCACAATTTGATAATTTCTAAAATATGCTTACACCTGTAAAATGATCACTATGGTAAAAAAGGAACGTACTCAACACTCAAAGTTTCCTTGTACCCCTTTGTAATCTCTCCTTCCAGCCTCATGCTGTCCCCAGGCAATGCCTGGTCCGCTTTCTAACAGTGAAGATTATTTTTCATTTTCAAGAATTGATATACAGAATGTACACTTTTGTGTCTAACTAAGCATAATTCTTTCAAGATTCACGCATATTATTGCTTTTATCCAAAGTCTGTGCTTTTTAGTGTTCAATAGTACTTCATTGTGTGGACACACACCATTTATCTATCCATTCTCTGTTAATGGGCATTTGAATTGTTTCTAGTTTTCAATTATTACAAATAAAGCGTCCATGCATATTCATGTACATATGCATTGCTTTCCTTTCTCTTAAGTAAATATCTAGGAATGAAATGGCTGAGTAATATGGTAAGTGTGTGTTTAACTTTTTAAGAAACTGTCAAACTGTCTTCCAAAGTGGTTAAACCATTTGACACTTATGCCAGCAGTGTATGAGAGTTCCCCTTGCTTCATGTCCTCACCAACACTTGATATGGTCAGTCTTTTCAATTTTAGACCTTCTAATAGGTAGGTGGTGGTATGCCATTGTGGTTTTAATTTGCATTTCCTAATGACCGACGATGTTGAACATCTTTTCATGGGCTTATTTGTCACCCATATATCTCCTTTGGTGAAATGTATATTTGAAAGTTGCTAAGAGAGTAGATCTTAAAAGTTCTCTTCACAAGAAAAAAAAAAAGTAACCGTGTGAGGTGATGGATGTTAACTAAATTTATTGTGGTATTCATTTTGCAATATGTATATATATCACATCACATTATGTTGTACACCTTAAATTTATACAATATTATATGTCAATTATATCTCAATAAAATGGAAAACAATGCAAAAATATTTTTCAATTGTCTTGTAATTTGGTTAGTAGATAATTGAGATATTTGAACAGTTACAAGTGAAATAAAATTAATAAACTATTTATGAAAAAATGTGAAATGTCTGTTCAAATCTTTGACCCATTTATTATTGGTTTGTTTGTTTTCTCATTATTGAGTTTGAGACGTCTTGGTCTGGCTACAAGTCCTTTATCAGATATATGATTTACAAATATTTTCTCTCAGTTTGTGGCTTGTCTTTCCTTCTCTTAACAATATTTTTCAAAGAGAGGGAATTCTGAATTTTGATGAAGTTCAATCTATCATTGTTTTTTGTTGTCTAGAGCTTGCTTTTGGTGTTGTGTCTAAGGAAATCTTGGTTTAATAACATCACAAAGATTCTCTCTCAGAAATTTTATAGTTTTAGGCTTTATATTCAGGTCTGTGATTCATTTTGAGTTAATTTTTTCCATGTATGGTGCCAGGTGTGGATTGAAATTTATTTCTTGGCATTTGGATAGCCAATCGTTTTAGCACCATTTGCTGAAGAGGCTATCCTTTTTCTATTAAGATGCCTTTGCATCTTTGTTGAAAATCCATTGACAGTGTATGTGTGGGTATTATTCTGGACATTCTATTGTGTTCTGTTGATCTGTTTGTCAACATTGTCACCATTATCAAACTGTCTTGATTTCTGTAGTTTTATAATAAGTTTTGGAATCAGGTAGTATAAATCCTCCAAATTTGTTCTTCTTTTTCAAGATTGCTCAGGCTCTTCTAGCTCTTTTGCTTTCCATATGTGAAATTTTTAGAGTTACCTTATCAATTTCTCCACAAAAGCCTGCTGGGATTTGATTATTATTACATTTTATCTATTGATTAATTTGTGAAGAATTGACATCTTAACAATATTGAATCTTTGGATCTGTGAACATAATATATGTCTTAATTTATGTAAGTCCTTCTTTATTTCTTTCAACAAAGTTTAATCCATCTTTTGTCAGGTTTATCCCTAAGGATTTCATATTTTGGTACTCTTAGAAATGATATTCTTTTCTTATTTCAATTTCTGATTACTCATTGCTAATATATAATTATAATACATTTTTAAAAATATATTGATCTTATATCCTGTACCTAGCTGAATTCACTTATTCCTCTAAGAAGTTTGTTTTGTTTTGTTTTCAGTTTCCTTAGAATTTTCTCTGTGCACAATCATGTCATCTGCAGATAGGGACAATTTTATTTCTTCCTTTCCAATGTGTATGTCTTTATTTCTTTCTCTTGCCTTATTGCATTGACTAGACTCTCTAGTACCAGGTTGAATAAAAGTGGTAAGAGCAGACATCCTTGCCTTGATCCGTCTTAGGGGAAAAGTATTTTTTCTGTCATCTTTAAGTATGATGCTAGCTGTAGGTTTTCCAAAGTTGCCCTTTGTCAATTTGAAGAAGTTCATTTTTATTCCATTTGCTTAAAAAATATTTTTAAGTCAGAAATGAATGTTGGATTTTATCAAATCCTTTTTTTTTTTTGGCATCTACTGAGTTGGTCGTATAAGTTTTCTTTTTTAGTCTTTCAATATGGTGAATTACACTGATTAATTTTTGAATTGAATGTTAAACTAACCTTGCATTCCCAGGATAAACCCCACTTCATCATGATATATTATCTCTTTCATGTATTGCTCAATTCAATTGGTTAAATTTTTGTTTAGAATTTTTGCATTGATGTTCATGAGGCATATTGATTATGTAGTTTTGTTTTGTTTTGTAATATCTTTGGTTTTGATATTGGGGTAATACTGGCCTCTTAGAATGAGTTGAGAAGTGTTTCTTACTCTTCTGTTTTCTGGAACGATTTGTATAGAATTGTGTATTATTTCTTCCTTAAATGTTTGGTAGAGTTCACCAGTGAAGCCATCTGGGATTTGTGGGAAAGTTTTAAATTACGAATATAGAGCTACTCAGATATAGGGCTATTCAATTTCTTTAATGGATTTAAGGAAGTTTCTTTACTGGATATAGGGGTTTTGTCTCTTTCTTCTTTAGTGAGCTCAGTAGCTTTGGTCTTGTAAGGAATTTGTGATTTCATCTAAGTTGTCTAATTTATTGACATAGATTTGCTCATATTCCCCTATTATTCTTTTAATAATTATAGGAGGTCTGCTCTCTCATTCCTGTTTTTGAAAGTTTGTCTCTTCTCCTTTTTTGTCCTCATCAGTATACAAAAAGATTTATCAATTTTCTTGATCTCAAAAACCAGCTTTGGTTTCACTGATTTTCTCTATTTTTCTGTTTTCTGTTTCCTAAATTTCCACTCTGGTCTTCATTATTTTTTTCCTACTTACTTTGGGTTTAATTTTCTCTTCCTTTTCTAACTTCATAAGGTATACCTGAGATCATAATTTAAGACCTATCTATAAACAGTAGAGTGGGTAAATATATTATGGTATATAGGGACTGGCGTAAAGGCTGCAGGCAATTTTCTCTTCTTTGGCCTGTGTGATGTTTAAATGACTGCTCTCATTAGACTCTACATATATATATTTTTTTATGCTCTTCTATATGTATGGTAGATCTCACAGTTTTAAAAAGTGGGTTATAAAAAATTCTATGTGCAAAATCTTACTAATAAATGTTAAAATCTCTAGGAGATGGAGACTTTTCTAGGAAAATAAAGTAAGTAACGTTAACTTCAGAAGGATAAAACTGGCCAATTTTCAGGGAAGAAACAGATGCATTTGTGAAAAAAAACCTAAAACTTTTTCTCTGGACTTGAGTATTTTCAGACTTTCAAGGAGCAGGTAGTCCCCATGCCATATAAAAAATTTAAGAGCATAGATAATGACTGCAAGTTTTCCCAGTTAATTTCAAATAACTGACAAAGTTCTAAAAAAAAATCCCAATAAATATAGGAGAAATAAACCTCATAAATACAGATGCTGAATCCAAATGTAAAAAGAGCAAATTTCATTCAGTAGAAATTTAAAATAATAAAACACTGTGAATAATTAGGGTACGTGTCAGGGGAGTAAGAATATTTTACTGTTTGAAAATGTGTTATTATAGGTATATTTCACTTCTCCTCATCTAACAGCTGGAATATCTCAGTTTTAGTTTTGATTCTGGGAAGGCCTCAAAGTGTTCTTCATGTGCCTCTGAACCGAACAGTCTCTGGGAGCTTGCAGCCCTCACTGTGCATCTAGAAATGTGCTCCCATCTTCTCAGGCCTGCTGCAAGCAGACCCTGCTGCTACCCACTCCCAGATGTGGTAGAGATCCTGAATGTGGCAGGCTGGTGGTGGGGACCAACTGGCCCGTGGCACAATACACCTTAGTCTTCATTCACTACTTAAATGGGGGTAGAGCTCCATGTGGTAAGACCGTGTTTCCAGGTAAAGGCAATTTTAGAATAAGGATTTTAGGATGCTTTGAGGTATACCTCCTCGTTAAATTTAAGGCTACAGCAATATGGAGGGACATTATTGTGAGAGGCTCTTCATGAGGGGACCTTAGGGAACTATATAAAACCATCCTTATTAGGAGATTTTTGTGAGAGCTTTGTACAATGGGCCATTCATTGCCTGTCCCACCCAGGCCCTCACTGGAGGCCCATGATCTGACTCTCTCTTTGAGAACCGACACTTTCCACCAGGCTACTTAGGTCTTCTGTTAAGCTCTTTCCCATTTACTAACCCTTTGCTAGCAATTTCAGATCAATAAACCGGGAAGTGTTGTCAGAGGAGGCTGAGAATCTGCTCTCGTGCCAGAAGTAAGACTATAACTCATCCCATCCTTGGGCCTTTTTTCTACCCAATGTGTAAGGCCCCTCTCTAAGTCTGAGGCTGAGGCCTTTCAAGGGTACATCAGACTAGTTTATGGCTCAGCAGGACCCCCTGCCCACTGCCCTGGGAGTGCCTCAGGACTCTTTATAAAGAAAACAAATGGTTCGTTCCCCCTTCATTAGGGTTGTCTTAATTCCAAATTCATCCCTGTCCTTGACTGCTACCGTCTTCCCCTGATCTCCTAGACAACTCTGTGGTACATGAACCTTTATGACATCAGACTCTGGGACTCCTATGGCCTCATCCATATCCCACAAAGTGAAGAGTGGAAGATGGTCCTCCGGAGAAGCCTTGTCAAATGTGGTTATACTGAGATGCTGTGTGGCTTGTCCCACACTCCAGCCACATTCTAGCACTTGAAGAAGAACATCTTGCCAACCTACTAGACTGATACTTGGATGACATTAGTGACAGTTTCCCACAGTATAATATTTCTTGGGCTCCTTTCCAGTGAATGAGAGTTGCATGATGCTGTACAGGATTCTGGAGTGGGAAGCCTCTTAAGTAAGTATCTTTTGAAGTTTGATCACTCTTACTGATGGTTCTTACTCTTCCACCATAACTACCTGGATAAATTACTTCTTCAAGAAGACTTGGGAATTATCTAGTTCCCCAAGACCATTGAGGTAGTCTGGTGGCTAATGACCCTGTTTACCTCCCACCTGATCCTGGCTTATCCTGACGCAGTTTGACTTCACACAGCTGAGCTACAGTTAAGCTGGAAGCCATTCTTCAAGAGGATTCAGCTCTAGCGATCCTTGCCCCTGTGACTATTTCTGAAAGAAACTGGTGTCAGTGCATATCAACTGCTCAACTTGGGAATACTAATTGCTTATCATTAAGGCTTCATTTGAGGCTTGGAAGCACTGTATCAAAGAGGCCTGGCATCCAGTGAGAGTATATTGGGACCACTGCAGTCTAGACTAGCTACTGAAAACCCAGAAACTTAGCCCTCAATAAGCTAGATAGATGTCTTTTTTCACGTGCCTTCAGTTGACCATCTATAATGTTCCCAGGCATCTAGAATTAGAGTCACTGATGCCCTGGAGTTTAATCATAAACTGAGCAAATGGCGGATGACCTGGAAGGATCTCTGAGATAACCTTCAGCAGGCCAAGACTGGTAAAAGATACACATTGACCAACACCTGATAGTGCTGAGAATATATGGGAGGGAACTATCTCCTCTCAAGAACAAAGGAATACTGACCCTGGTGGAAATGAGAGGATTTCTAGCTGGGGCCCTTCAAACTGACTTCTGGCTGCAGTTGACTCCCCCCCCACGCCATTCTTTCCCATCTCTGCCCTGTGTAATTTATCAAGACCCTGCCATCCACCATGGGCTGCAATAACTTCCTGTCATCCAAGTACTATTGCCAGTTCCAGGATTTGGCCCTCCAAAAGGAGTATGACTTTGAAGAGTGGTGCTGGGGACCTGCCTCTTGTGGTGTTGCAGTAGGTAAACTCAGGGAAGTCCCAGATTTCCCAACTTTTTGTGGGGACCTGGGGATGATGGATTCTTAATAATTCCATTACCACCATAGTCTCACCACTTTTATAAAGACTATCTGCTGTAGCCTTCTCTTTCTCCAGCTTTTGACCCACTACAATAGGCTTAACAGTTAGGACCATCTCTTGCTTTTTAAATCCTCCTTCACCACAGACAAGAATTTCAGCCCTTTACTTCACACCAGAAATATTTATTAACACAACCCTGATTCAGACTTTATTAGAATTAAGTAACAGTGTAGATGGAAGGAGAGCCACATGTACTGGTTAGCAACCAAGCTATCTGGGTCTAGAGCTAGTCAAATGTGATGTTGAAGATTTTGAAGGAAAACTTGCTTAACTCTATAATTACTGTAAAACTTTCATCAAAAAACTCCTAGTGATGTTTTTCCCCTGTCAGGAGTCTTATGATAGTATTTTCGGTGTCTCAGAAGTTTATAAGAAAATGACTAAGATCTATTTCACAGTATGCAAATTCAGCTGGAGAATAGTTTATTTCTCATGAATAATGAATTAACTCTGAAGAAATAAAATTTCAAAAATATCATACTATTTTCAAAATTAACTAATGCTTTGTTCTCAGTACAATAAAGAAAGTTAAATAATATGTGCATCAAATTTTGTAGCTGGAAGGATCCTTGGGGGCAGTGTTGTGATGGAGACTCACAATGGCTCACAGGAGCTGACTGTGACACGCCTTCCCAATTCCACATTCAGCGATAATGGACTGAATTGATAAATACCATTGAAATAGCCATAGTGGGAATACATATATCATGGAAATCAGCAAATGCTACAAATTAGGGCTCCCCCCAACCCGAGATGGTGTTTACTAGTTCCATGTTGCATAGGGGTCATTAGTGTAAACCAACAACCTCATTTGTTTTTATTAGATGAAGACTATTTAAGAGTTTACTCAAGGGGCTGGCCTGGTGGCGCAGCGGTTAAATGCGCACGTTCCACTTCGGCAGCCCAGGGTTCGTGATTCGCATCCCAGGTGCAGACATGGCACCACTTGGCAAGCCATGCTGTGGTAGGCATCCTGCACATAAAGTAGAGGAAGATGGGCACAGATGTTAGCTCAGGGCCAATCTTCCTCAGCAAAAAGAGGAGGATTCGCGGCAGTTAGCTCAGGTCTAATCTTCCTCAAAAAAAAAAGTTTACTCAAGAAGTCACAGCTAACTAGGTGAACTTAGGACTAGAACCCAATACTTTCATATCCCTTGTTTGATCCTCTTTTCAATATGCAGTAAGACATCATCCCAACCCTTTGAATCCAGAATTTAAACTTATCAGTGAAATTACAAAGCTGTGGTAAACTTACCTCTACTGGCTTTAGCTTCCTTATCTTTAACATAACAGTTTGGATTTGATTTCTAAAATTTTTTGGCTCTGATATTTCATAGTAATTCCACAATTAAAGACAAGTTTAATAATGAGAAAAATATAAGACATCTTACTGCTCTTTATGGTTGATTTCAGGGACCTGAAGCAGGTCATTATTTCACCACACGGTACAGTTTTTTGATGGTTAAAGTGACCAGATTCTTCCCCAGAGAAGATAATGTTTCCCAATTCCCTCTGCTTTTACTCACTAATAAGGAATAATGGATCTTTTAAACGTTGAAGCCAGATCTTAGCTGTCAGGAGATCTTGGTAAAGTAAACGTAGGTTTGCTATTCACTCTAGGTAGACGAGACCTGCTGTAGACCCGGCTTGTATCTCAATAGATAAGGTGTGAGCGTCTTTTCTGGAACGGTGCCTCAAATCTTTATTCATTCACTCTATGGGGGCAGGGGCAGTAATATTTTTGTAGTGGTTTAGAGCCCAGGCCACCTAGATTAGAATCCAAGCACCATGCTTAACTGTGTCTGTGACCTTGAGCAAGCTATTTAACTGCTCTCTTCCTCAATTTCCTCATCTTAAAATATAAGGATAATAATAGAACGTATCTCAGGTCTCATCATAAGAAAAAAAAATTGTGACTATGTATGGTGATGCTTGTTAACTGGACTTATTGCAGTGATCATTTTGCAAGATGTACACATTTTGAATCATTACGTTGTGTACCTGAAACTAGTACAATGTTATTTCAATTATACATCAATAAAAAAATAATAGTATATGTCTTACATTGAGGATCAAATGAATTCATATATGCACAATACATGCTTATCACAAGAGTCTGGCATATAATTAAATGCCATGTAAGTGTTTGCTATCGTTATTGTTATGCAATCACAGTTGACCTGGCCAGTTACATAACGTTTGTTGGGACAGACCATTTGCCCATAGTAAATTCAGCAATCTTTCTGCATCTGGTTTTATGGCACTTCACCGCTCCTTAGTCCCATTCCAACCCAGGTTCCAAACCCCATTGATAAGACGTGATATTTAGGTCTACAGTCATAAAAAATCACATCTGCACAAATCTTGGAACCGAAGTGATCCAAAGCTAATTGAATGGCGCTATCTTTAGAGGCACTGTACTTAGAAGCTCCTCAACAGGAATGGGTGAATAAATTAGCTGGTGTAATCGGATTTTTCCTGCTTAGTAATGATCTTTTCTCTCTTCTCAGAAAGAATGTTATGAGTGGATCACCACGTGCTCTCACCTCCTGTCTGGGATCAAAGGCAGAGAAATAAATTTATTGACACATGAAGAAAAAGCGCACCTATTTGAAGAAGAGGTATTGTCCGTGTGTTAGCTCTGTTCGTTATTCAGCTTCTTCCTGCATTTCAGTGGATAAGGCTTCAGCAGCCTTTTCCAATCAGTGTTTTGAATCCTCATTTATTTACTCTATCAGAAGAGAATTTTGGCTCTGACCGAGAGCATTGGCAGTTCTTCCCGCTTTTAAGAGAGGATTATTGCCCAAACTTCTCTCCTCACTTTCGTAGCAGATGATTTTGTCGTCTGCTTCATAAAGGACGGGGTGGCTTTCAGAGGGGAGCTGCCTGCCGCTTCCTCAGCGTACGCTCAGATGACCTGCTTCTGCACACACCCTTCCTCCTCAGTCTCAGTCTTCCTGTCCAAGGTTATTTCTTCCTTTGAGAACTTAATCCCATGTCCATTGTCCTCTCTCTTTTGTATCTTTAACACCCTCCTCTCTAATGGTTCCATTTTACCAACATATAAACATGGTCCTTTCTCTCACTCTAAAAGACAGGTGCCTTGTTCTTGTCTCCTTCTCTCCTACTTCTTTCTCTTTCCTGTAACAATCACTTTTCGTAAAACTCTGAAGCTACTGTAAGGTCACCAATGATTCCTTATTGCCAGATCCAAGGAACTCCAATCCCATATTTAACCTGACTTCTCTGTAGCATGTGACCCTGTTAACCGTTCACTCTTTTTTTTTTAAAGATTGGCACCTGAGCTAACAACTGTTGCCAATCTTCTTTTTCTTTTTTTTTTTTTCCTGCCTTTTCTCCCCAAGTCTCCCCAGTACATAGTTGCATATTTCAGTTGTGGGTCCTTCTGGTTGTGGCATGTGGGACGCCGCCTCAGCATTGATGAGCCATGCCATGTCCATGCCCAGGATCTGAACCAGCGAAACCCTGGGCCACCGAAGCGGAGCACATGAACTTAACCACTCGGCCACGGGCCCAGCTGCCAATCATTCACTCTTTTAGTAATCTCTTCTCACAAGACAAAAATTCTGTGTTTTTTTTCCTACTTATTATTTCTTTTCATTCTACTTTTAGTCTTCCACCTCTACATACCTCTTAAACGTTGCCATTTTGCCTTGCCTTGCTTTCACTTCTTATTCTACCCCCTACACATTACTATTAATCCTGTGGTTTTAACTACCACCTGTTTACCGAGGATCTCAAATCAATGAATATCGTATACTTAATGGGAGTCACAAATGTTTATTTTTACTTCCATCTCTTTGAGGGAATTCACCTCCAGTAAATTCTGAAGAAGCTCCCATTACTATCAGAGCCATAAACTATACTGGTATGATCTGATGGCGCTGTAGGGGAGGAAGAAATTTTCCTCTACCCTTCTAGGTTCTTCTGGCTGGTCTAAGAATTAAATTGACAATAACAGGAGGAAATCAAAGAAAGTTTAATAACATGTACGCATGGGAGAAACCCAGGAAAACTGAGTAACTCACCAAAATAGCCAAAGCCACCACCTTAAATACCATCTCGAGCTAAAGACAAAAGAGGATGTTGGGGGTAGTGGTTTGGGACTTGAAAGGGGAGGAAGGCAATTCACATGGAGATGGGAAAGCAAATGGTTGATAAACAAATGTTTGCCATGCCAGGCAGAGACAATGGGACATGGAGAGGACTTTGATCAAATGGGCCTTGCTAGGTTCCTCCCTGTCTACCACACCTGGTTGATGTTGCACTATAGTTATCGATGGTGATAGCTCCTTCCTGGAAGAAGCTTTCCATATTAAATTCTTTTAGGCAATTAGGGGAAAGTCAAAGTTTCTTCCTGAGTCTTTTTTTCTTAAAAATAATCAAGCCAGAGAGACACATTTTGTGGTGGCAAATTCTGCTCCCCTACGGCATGTATGTCAGTGCTCTTGAGTCTGAGAGGGAAGTTTCTGTCTACATATTTGTAGGACTTTAATTTTACATTTAAACACTGAAGAAACACTACCTTTCTAAATTATACACCTTTAACAAAAGCATTTTCCTTTGCTGTCCAGATCTTGACCAGAATTATTTTGAACTTAACCACTAAATGATTTCATAAACATTATAAATCTTAAGTTACCGTATAGTTTTAGAAACTTAATAAAGTTCCAAAAACATAATGTTGGCTACACATCAGATCCAGGAAAAAATTCAAGAACTATACAGAATCATAGAATCTTAAGAACAGAAAGGATTTTAAAGGTGATTGAATTCAGTCAACCATTGACACATAGATCTTAGTGTAACACCCACACTTGATCATTGTGCCTATGTTTGAATATCTTAAGTGACAAAGAACTACTTTCAGAGATAGCCCATTCATTTTTGGTGAGCACTGACTATTAGAACATGATTCATTCTATTGAACTAAATGAAATGTCTACTTGTAGCTTTTTCTACCCACTGGTTAGGACCCACTGCTACATCTTTTTGGGTTGATATGAATGAGGCTGATTTGTCTTCCACATTATAGTATTTCCAACATTTGAAAATAGTCATATTCACCCAAGCCTATTTCTGGATCTTCTATTGATCTACTCATCTATTGCCTGTTCATGGGTCATTACCACATATTTTAATTATTGAGGCTTTATGATACAGTCTCATATTTGGTAGGGCCAGCCGTCCTCACTGATCTGTTTCAGGTGCTGCATTGCTATTCTTGCTTATTTTTATTCTACATAACTTTATAAGCTAACTCTAGAAAAAATATGATTGTTTAAAACTGGGATAATATTAAATTTATATATTAACTGAGAGAGGACAGACATGTTTATGATGTTGAGTTGTCCTAGCCAAGAATAGGGGATATAGGATGTCTAATTTTAGGCCTTTTGAAAATTTTTTATAGTTTGCTTATTTTGCACATTTCTTGTAAGTTTTGTGCCTGAGTATTTTATTTTCTGCTATTTTAAATGGGATCTTCTTTTCCATTATATCTTCTAACTGGTAAATGTTTGTATATATTTTGTTGATGCCTGTATTTTAATTTTATGTGCTGTGACTTTACTAAATTGTCCTGTTGTTTTTAGTAGTTTTTCAGTTGATTCTTTTGGGTTCTCCAGATATTTAATCAAATCGTCTACAAATACAGATAGTTTTATCTCTTTCTGTTCAATTATGATGCCTCTAGTTGCTTTTCCTTGTCTAATTGCATTGAATAATTCTTCCAATTCAATGTTAGATAGTAGTGAAGATAGCAAGCATCCTTTTATTGTTTCTGACTTTAATGTACCTTTAAGAAATATTCTGGCATTGCAGGTGATTGTTTAATTTCTTTATTGTTCCTTTAGACATCTCAGGCCATCCACCCGGCGTCACTTTCCTTCTGCCTTAACCTTTAGAGTTTTCTTTAGTCAGGATCTACTGGAAGATAACTCACTTTTTGTGTGTCTGAAAATGTCTTTATTTCACCCTTATTCTTAAAATTTTTTGCTGGGTGCACTATACTAGGATGATGTTCTTTTCTCTCAGCACAGTGATGATACTATTTCCACTGTTTTCTGGATTTTATGGTTACCAAACTCACAATTGAGAATTCAGTCGTCAGTTCCTTTCAAGTTGATCCATCCCTGTTCTTTGGCTACTTTTAAGATGTTCTTTTTGTCTTTGGCATTTTGCAATTTCACTCTGATGCATGGGGGGTGGATTTTCTTTTCTTTTCTTTTTAAATTTTCACTTGGGATTCTCTTGGTTTCCTGAAACTTTGGCTTGGTTTCTTTCAATAGATCTGGAAATTTTTCAGTTGTTATCTCCTCAAATATTGTCTCTACCATATTTACTGTGTTCTTTCCTTCTGGAACTCTGAAGGGATATGTACTGGCATCTGTCCCCCACATCTCTTGATCCTCTTTCATATTTTCTGTCTCTTTGCCTCTGCATTGCATCCTGGATAATTTCTTCTGCCTTTCTTTCTTTTTTTAAAGATTGGCACCTGAGCTAACATCTGTTGCCAATCTTCTTTTTTTTTTTTTAAAGATTTTATTTTTTTCCTTTTTCTCCCCAAAACCCCCTGGTACATAGTTGTATATTCTTCATTGTGGGTCCTTCTAGTTGTGGCATGTGGGACGCTGCCTCAGCATGGTTTGATGAGCAGTGCCATGTCCGCGCCCAGGATTTGAACCAATGAAACACTGGGCTGCCTGCAGCAGAGCACGCGATCTTAACCACTCGGCCACGGGGCCAGCCCTGCCAATCTTCTTTTTTATTTGTCTTCTTCTTCTCCCCAAAGTCCCCTAGTACACAGTTGTAGATTCTAGTTGTAGGTCCTTCTAGTTGTGCTATATGGGACACTGCCTCAGCATGGCCTGATGAGTGGTGCCATGTCCACACCCAGGATCCAAACCTGCAAAACCCTGGGCTGCTGAAGCGGAGCACATGAACTGAACCACTCGGCCATGGGGCCTGCCCCCTGGCTTACTTTCTAGTTCACTAATTTGCTCTTCAACTGAGTTTAATCTGCTATTAACCATTTCTGTTGAGTTTTTAAATTTAATTGTTGAAGTTCTGTTTGGTTGTTTTTCAGATTTGATCATTTTTGCAGTCTTTCTCTCTTTACTCATATTTTCAATCTCTTATTTCCTTAAACAGGTTAAATGTAACTTTGTAGTCTATCTGATAATTCCAATATATGATATATCTGTATAAGGATGTTAATTACAACATTATTTATAATAGCAAAATACTAGAAAATATAAATGTTGGTCAATAAGGGATTAGTTTAATAAATTCTGATACATTCATATAATGGGATTCTGTGCAGATAAAGTAGATGTTTACGTAGCGAAATAAAAATCATTCCTGATATGTTATTGAGAGAAGCAGATTATAGAACGTAATATATTATAATATTGTATTATCATAACGTAACATATATAATATTATTTCATTTGTATTCAAATATTTATATGTGTATAAATAAAGCAGTCTAGAAGAATATTCAGCAAACTGATAGAAGTTGTTACTGAGAGTTGAGATTCTTAATTTATTTGTATTCTTCAAATATTTTGCGGCAATAGTATATGTATTATCAGAGAAAAAGAGTATTTTCATTTTGGAAAAATATCCTAACATATTGTGAATATTTTTCTATACCATGTACATATTTCTACAATATAATTTAAAATTGCTATAAACTATCTTATTGTATGGTTTACATCATAATTTATTTACGCATTTTCCTATTGTGGGCACTGAGCTAATTTCTAGCTTTTGTTTTATAAACATTACTGCAATAAACATCTGAAGGACAGTCGTTAGTCAAGATTCGTGTAGGCTCCTTTGAAGTATCCAACACTACTGACTCCTTCTTTCTTCTCTTTTGGCTTTCCTGGTGGCCCTCTCATACTTCTGAGGCAACTTTGGGCCTCCTTTGTGGCTCCTCTTTCTTCTCTAGCCCTTTAGGTGACTAGGTTCCTGTCCTAAGGCCTCGTCCTCTAGTCTCTTCACAAGTTCTCCTTTAGTGATGTAATTTACTTTCTCGGCTCTAACTAAAGGCAGGTAACTGTTAAATCCCTATCTTTAGCCCAAATCCCTCCATCTAAACTCCGGGTCCATATATTCAGCTACTTCCTGGATATTTGCACTTGGATATCTTAGTGGTACCTTAGATTCACACAGCCTAATCTGAACTTGTCTATTTTCCCAAGCTTGCTTAACCATCTTTGTTCATTATCTCTGTGAATGGCATTATCATCTACGTAGTGTCCTAAACCATATACCAGGTATCATGCAAGATGCTCTGTTTCTGTGACCATCCCATGTCCATCCAGTCAATCAATCACTGAGTTACCTTCTAAATATCTCTTGAATCCTCATCCTCTTCATTCCTGCAACTCTGTGTTGTTCATTCAGTCCTCTTGTCAATTTCTTCTCCCTCCTCTTCCTCTCTCTCTTTCTCTTCTTTCCTCCCTTCCTTCCTCCTCTTTAAATCTACTCTCCTGTTGCTACAGTGATTGTTTTCAAATGCAAAACAGATCAATCAATTTATTGCTACTTCAGCGCTTTCAGGATGAAATCCAATCTCCGTGGCATGACGGTCTAGCTCTTCCTCTGTGCTTGTGCCCCTGTCCATCTTTCCCCAAGTTTCTGACCCACTGAACTACTTTTATTCTTAGAGCCAATCATATGCAAACAGCATCCTCTACCTAGAACTGCCTTGTACCGTCTTTTTTCTCTTGCTCATCCTTTGAAGAAAAAACTTAGGCATTAGCTGCTTCAGGAAATCTTCCTGACCAACCAGCTCTTTCACCCCCGTCCACTACCAGATCTAGATTAGGTGCTCCTCCTATGTGACTATATGTGTCCATAGCATTTTCTTGTTCACTAAATTGTAAGCTTTTTAAGGGCAGGGACCTTTCTTGTTAATCTTTGTATCCTTATCACTAGCACAATGCCCAAGTGCAGGATTAGTGCTCATTAAATGTTTTTGAATGCATAATTGCTAATACAGTACTAAAATATTAGTATACCCTAAGTTATAATTGTAATTGTTTTATCTCACAGGACATTTTAAAAGAATTCCTTGAGCCTGAAAGAGACAAGCCTTCTAAAGAGAATGAAGAAGAAAGTAAGGAGGATAAGAAACTTGGGGAGGAAAAGGAAGAAAAGAAAGCGGAAGAAGTAAGATTACTTAGTATTATTTTTTCTTTCTCTTTATATTTTTAAGGTATAGAGAGAGAGAGGTACTGTTGAAAATGGAACTAGATCATCTGGAGTAAACTCTTCAACTTCCTTCTTTTCCTCACGTAGACTTAGCTAGACTTACAGACACAGATCTCTTTATTGCTCCTCTCCAAATCCAGCTGTCTCCCATTAGCCTCGTTTACACCTGCACTCCTATTAACCATATGACCTACCTCTCGTCCTGATGCTGTTTCTTTATCCCTTCATTGCCATTTTTCAATTAGTAGTTTAACTACTAATTTTTCAATAGTAGTTTGATTTTTCAAATAGTAGTTTAAACTCTGTTTCCACTTCTTGGGCTCCCATTCTGAGCTGCCTCTTTCCCTCCTCCCAGGCCCATCTCCACACTTCCCTTCTCCTACGCTGTCTCCATCCCTGCTATTAGTATTAGTAGTAATTAGGGTAATTAGGGCATTAGTAGTAATAACAACCCTTCCTGGGGCATTTACAATAATAATAATGAAAATACAATGAAAACTACCAATGATTAGTGCCCCATTAGTTATCTCTTATCTACAGAAAACAACTTCAAGGTAAATATTATTGCCCCCATTGTACGGATAAGAAAACTGATGCTCAGAAAGGTTGACTGACTTACCCAAAATCATACAGCTATAAGTGGCAGAATGCACATTCAAACCCAGATAAGTCTGGCATAAGAGCCCTTGCTAATTCCTGGATTAACTATTGTCTTCAGCTTTCAGAACTCATGATCACCTAACATTTTCTATACTGTCTTAATTTACTTCCCTGATGTTTCTTCCCTGTGAATAGTTTAAATATTGGCATGACCCCAGGCTCTGACCTAGGTCCTCTACTCATGTACGTGCCGGACAACAGAAGAAAAATATCGTACAACACTCAAGCCTCTTTTGACCAGCATTTTCTGTTTTATTTCTGGTACAGTGCTTGGTATAAAGAAGGTACAAAATAAATGGAAAGCAGTATTATTTGGTCACTAAATTCTACCATATCTTTCAAGTATGTAATGTATCCCCTCCTTTCCTCCTTCTGTGGCTTTATCAGGCCCTTTGCTCTGTATTTTACAAAATTCTATTCAACCTTCAAATATAATTTTTCTCTGAAAAAATTTCCGTGGGTGTCTAGGCAGAATGCAGGGCCCTTTTCTGGGTGCACACAGCTCTTGGAACACAGCTCTGTGCTAAGAGTAATCATGCATACCATAATTATTTTATTGCTATCTCTCCTAATGTACTGTGAGTTCCTGAGATCTGGAAGAAATCTTTGGTTTTTTGAGTTATCTCCCCTTATCCCCATTTCCCCATCCCCATTAATTTCTCACACAGTGTTTGCTGTAAGTCTTCAAAAATGCTTGTTAAATGATTAAAGCAAAGGAAAATTCAAGCTTCAGACATGGCACCAGGCAACTTGCCATGCCACTGTGTCACACACCAGCTCACTAACAGGTCCTTGGTATTTCTGTGCCCTAGAAACTTTCAACATCTACAGAGAAGGAAAAACTCATTCGATTCATTGGAGAAGACGAAAATGTTCATACCAAACCTCTGTTTGAAACAGATGTGTTGTCTTCCTGGGTATGTATCTGAAACCCAACCAGAAAGTTCAAAACTAGAGAAAAAAGCTGGGAAATTTAACATTATGTAAAAATGGTGTGGATCTAACATAACCTTTAGCTTCTCCAAAAGGATCAAGGGCTCCTAAGTAATATATTTTCCAGATTTTTTTTCTCCCAGCATCATCCCTGGAAAACTCTCATTTTTTCTGGGCTGGCCTCATGGTGTAGTGGTAAAGTTCACACAGTCCACTTCAGCAGCCTGGGGTTCGTGGGTTTGGATCCCTGGCGTGGACCAACACGCCAGTCATCAAGCCATGCTGTGGCAGAAGATTGGCACAGATTTTAGCTCAGGGCCAATCTTCTCCACCAAAAACAACTCTTGTTTATTTACCTTAACTCTACAAACCTTCTCATTCTCTTCTTTAAAGCTCATTTTAAAATCAGCATCTCATCCTTTTTCTTAATTTAACAATATTTTGGTCAATATTTGAATTTATATTCATTCAGCAGACTCTACTGAGAATTGTGATAAGCACATACCTCCAACTACAGGGATTACTGGAAAATTAGAAAACTTTAGACAGCAGCTGTGGAAACTCAGCAGGAAAACAAATTTAAAATTCCTCCACAGAAAGTTCTAGAACCACGGTAGATTTAAATAAGCTCTAGATTGGTATCTCTCTCTATGCAGGATGCCATGACTGTAGGACTCTATGGGAGGGCTTCATCCCATTAATCTCCTGAAATGGTATGAAACATTTTGTGTGTAGGTTCATACCCTGCATCTTCTTTGGGGGCGGAGAGAAAAATCCATAGGTTTCATCAAATTTCCCAACCCCAAAGTTAAGAATCATTTCACTGTTAGGGTTTTGATCTATCTGAGTAGACAGTGGTGTGTGTGGGGGTGGGGAGCTGTGCTGAGGGCAGTGGTGGATGGCAGCTAGATCACTAAGGTGAAGGTGTGGCCCAAAGTAGAGGCAGATTGCAGGGATATATGTCCAGGAAGGTTGTAGGAAATATGCTCCAACTCTAGTAGGAAAAACTGGGAGAAACCATGTGGAGAGTCAGACAGGAGCTACAAAACTGGGGTGAGAGTGGTTCATGGGTGTGGGGGGGTTGCAATCACATTCTCCCAAATAGTGCCTTTTTAACAAATTTTTGAAATAATATGTTCACCACCAATAGTCTAGTTTTTATCCATCACCATACATATTATGCCCCTTTACCCCTTTGCCCTCCCCCACCCCCCTCCCCTCTGGTAACCATTAATCTGTTCCCCTTATCCACATGTTTGTTTATCTGCCACATATGAGTGAAATCATACAGTGTTTGTCTTTCTCTTTCTGGCTTATTTCACTTGGCATAATACCCTCAGGGTTCATCCATGTTGTCACAAATGGCACAATTTTGTCTTTTTTATGGCTGAGTAGTATTCCATTGTATATTTATACCACATTTTCTTTATGCAATCATCAGTTGATGGGCACTTAGGTTGCTTCTACATCTTGGCTATTGTGAATAATGCTGTGATGAACATAGGGGTCCATAAATCTCTTGGAATTGTTGATTTCATGTTCTTTGGACAAATACCCAGTGGTGGGATAGCTGGGTCATGTGATATCTCTGTTTTTAATTTTTTGAGGAATCTCCATACTGTTTTCATAGTGGCTGCACCAGTTTGCATTCCCACCAGCAGTCTATGAGGGTTCCCTTTCCTCCACATCCTCTTCAACACTTGTTTCTTCCTTGTTAATTCTAGCCATTCTGATGGATGTAAGATGATATCTCATTGTAGTTTTGATTTGCATTTCCCTAATAATTAGTGATATTGAACATCTTTTCATGTGCCTGTTGGCCATCTGTATATCTTCTTTGGAAAAATGTCTATTCAGATCCTATGCCGTTTTTTAGATCAGGTTGTTTTTTTGTTGTTGAGTTGTATGAATTCTTTATGTATAATGGAGATTAACCCCTTGTCAGATATATGATTTGCAAATATTTTCTCCCAGTTAGTGGGTTGTATTTTTGTTTTGTTGATGGTTTCTTTTTGCCTTGCAGAAGCTTTTTAGCCTGATGTAATTCCATTTGTTTATTTTTTCTTTTGTTTCCCTTGCCTGAGTAGGCATAGTATTCTACAAGATACTTCTAAGACCAATGTCGAAAAGGGTACTGCCTATATTTTCTTCTAGAAATTTTATGGTTTCAGGTCTTACATTCGAGTCTTTAATCCATTTTGAGTTAATTTTTGTGTATGGTATAAGATAATGGTCTACTTTCATTCTTTTGCATGTGTGTGTCCAGTTTTCCCAACACCGTTTATTGAAGAGACTTTCCTTTCTCCATTGTTAGTTCTTGGTTCCTTTGGTGAAGGTTGGCTGTACATAGATGTGTGGTTTTATTTCTGGGCTTTCGATTCTGTTCCATTGATCTGTGTGTCTGTTTTTGTGCCAGTACCATGCTGTTTTGATTACTATCACTTTGTAGTATATTTTGAAGTCAGGGATTGTGATGCCTCCAGCTTTATTCTTTTTTCTCAGGATTGCTTTGGTTATTCAGGATCTTTACAGAAACTGACATATAGTGATATACACCTGAGATTTACACAATGTTATAAGCCAATATGACCTCAATAAAATAATTAAATAAAAAATAATATGTTAATATATCAGTCAAGACAATGAAGCAAAGATGTAAGAGGAAGCAGTGTGAACACAGTGTCCTTAGACATGTACAAAAAAGAGAGATAAAGGGTAACACCGTTTTATCTGCTACCTGCAACCAGTCCCCCCCCAAAGCCCTCTTGCCTCAGATTTGCTCCCCTGAGGTAAGAACGCTGCTCTGCCATCCAGGTTGGGCTGCAGGGTCAGGCCCTAGAGCTAGGCAGGAAGCAGACAGGAAAACAAGAGCCTATAGCCTGGGGCAAAACTGAGGGTGTGGTACATGTCTTTGATGATGTGGGGCTCCTGCTCTGGGATGCCACCATTCCATCTGACATAGTGTGGTGCCACACTAGCCCACCCAAGGACGATGTGGCCCAGAAAGTCCATCTCCAGGCCTTGAAAAGTTGTTGTTGCTGCTACTATAGATCTCCGAAGACTAAACTGTCTATGTTCTCACTGACCATACGGTCTGGGGAGTGGACCCAAATGCCTTTCAGGTATACTATTACCTGCAAGCTCCTGGAGGTAAAGAAGAATCAGGTTCATCCTATGGCGTGGTGGCTGGAGCACTGCACTTGTGGAACGGGATCCCCAGGTGCTCAAACAAAAAGGGCCTAATTGTGCTAGGTGAGTGAAGACAAGGCTGATATTGGGGGATGTTGGTACCCAGAGAATGAAGATTCTATGAACCAGATTGTGAGGTCAGAGATCTGGGGCAGGAGGTGGAGCTGGGGGAAGCGCTCTCCTGATTCAGACTACACTGCGGGCTCGGGGGAGCAGGCTCCGTGCTCCTTCCATTTCCAAAATACTGGGGCTCCCTAAGGGTGCTTTAAGGTTTCAAAACTTTCACTGTAAGTTTTTCGTTTGCTTTTGTTTGCTTGTTTGTCTTCCTTTATTCTTTTTGATAGACACTCAGCCTTTGGTCCTAAGAACAAAAACAACCATTTAGGAGGAATATAGGTCCAAGGCATCAGACCCATCGGGCAGCTGCACTCTCTCTTCCTGGTCTAGAAATACAACTCCTAGGAGGCAGCACATTTGATTGATACTGGAGAAGGAAGGAAGGGAGGGAGGGAGGGATAGGGAAGCAGAGACCTTGTGGTCTGCAGTATAACTTGTCGTGTCCCTGGGAGTTGAGTGGTACAACAGGAGAGCTCAAGAGATAGCTGGATCCCGGGTTTCTGGTGAGACATAGCTCCAGACCACTGGGAAGCCAGGCACCTGAGCGTGGAAAATTCCAGCTACTCCTAGTATCCCCTCCTGCAAGTGACTCCAGTATAGGATTTTCTGGGGGTTGAGACATGAGTGATATCTCAACAGGAGTGGTAGTAAGTCACCACCAGCCCGGGCAGGCTAAACCAGGGCCTTATTCATATTGTTACCTGATGCCCTAGTGTCCACCATAATGGGGTCTGGACCATCCATTATTCAAAACTCTCCTCAGTTAGCTGGGAGTTAGGGCTTTGTGGGAATTCCTGAGGCTTGTACTCAAAGCTGGAACCACGTACAAAATGCCACCTGCTGTGCCTGATACAGGCACAGCTACCCAATTCAGCACTGAGCCTGATTCACTGGTGAACTGAGTGATCCCATTAAGCAGCATTGACTTTGCCTCTGCCCTTCCTGGGGGAAGGCTGCTCTGCCTTCAAGTGCAGCTCAGTTTAGTCAGTTCTGAGAACTCGTTGCACAGCACCCTTTGTGGCCCTCTCAGAGTCAGAATTATTCCAACATTGTCTCTGTAGGACAGGCAACCCGAGTGGTACCACATTTCAGCTGACTGGTGGAGATATGGGATGACTAAATTCAGCAAGCTCTCCCCGAGGCCACCAAAAGTGCTCAGAGCTGTAGTGGACGCTGGGCACTGCTACTTGGCCGTATGAGTAGGGTTGCCTATAGCTCAGCTACCCTAATAAGCAAGACATTAGAAACAATCTCTGTCAGGCTCATCTTCAAACCATAGGTCCTGGCTATCTATAAAGAGTTGTAAGTGTATGAGGAAGATAGGAGAGTTTGCTGGGTCAGCCATGAACTCCTTTGGAAGAGTGAGCAGGGGCCAGTCTTGGGAGATCAGCAGTATTTTTAACATAAGATTACATATTCTGCCCTTACCTCTGTCATTGGGCTGAAGGAGGCCCTTAGAGATCTGAGTTTTCCTCCCACAATACCATGTACCCCAGGCATAGGTATTAAGAGCAGTGATTAATTTACCAAGCAGTGATTAATTTATAACAGCAACAGGGGAGGGCCCTTGGAATTGATGGCTCCAGAAAATAAGTCCAAAGCTGACAGGGGCAGTATGTCCAGCTAGGAGTTCAGTGCTGAGAGTTGGATCCCAAGGAGCTAGGCCTGGAGCTCGATCCCCGCTGAGACAGTCCCAAACCAGAGATGTTAGTCCAATCCAAAGCCCATTGGTAGAGTCAGACCTCAGGAAGACCAAGCCAAAAATGCCAAAGGCAGAATTGGATTCGGACAGAGACTAGCTTGAAGCTACAGCAGATTGTCACAAACATGGAAGGTTCAATGCGACGCTTCCAAGAGCCATGTGGCCCATGTTTGTCTCTATGATACAGTGGGCGAAAGAGCATAAAAGCTGAAGGGAGGTTAGGAATATGAGAAGAGGGCCCAGTGCAGTCCTTGTGCTTAGCCTTGAGGCATCTGTATCAGCACACGGGTGACGCAGGGGAGGTTGCCCCCAGCATACATAGAGGATGCCATAATGCTGGGAGCCCAGCGTCCAGCCCTTTAGGCCCTACTGGAGGGTTTGAAATGGGCCACACAACATTAACCTATACTTGCCAGTGTCAAAAGAGAAGGACATTTGCTTCGCACATTTTAACTGAATATATATATCTATTGAATGAATGAGGAGAGAGTCAGAAGGCTCAAATGCTAACTATGCAGTACAGTCCTGGTTTACTTTGGTTCCTGCCCATAGTTAAAGTTATTTCGTACAGTTATAAACCATGTGTGGAATTCCATTCCAGAAGCCTCTGCTCTGAAAACCTTTCTTTCGGATTCAAAGAACAAATAAGTTAGTAGCGTGTGCTGTATAGACACAGCCGCATCACATGCTGCTGATGCGGGCTGAACAATGATAGCATTTGCTTTCCAAAGAAACTGTCCAAGAAGGAGAAGCAAAGCAGAAAGAGAAGTATGTGACTGGGAAAATAGAAAGAGAGTAAAAGAGCGAGAGTAAAGGTGAAAATGTTTAACACAGTTTCTTTTCTCTGGTTTTCTTTTAGAAAAAGCTAGCATAATGCAATGGAGCGTGTGATTGAGAATGAAGAGGCCTAGGAAAGGGTTTTGCTTTAAGCCGCGAGATCGTTCTGTGACTGTGGCAGGCTGCCTTCCCTCCTACAGCTCCCTTTCCGACTGTAATGGGGGGCTTACCTTTTACTTACCTCTGGTTGGGAAACAGGAAAAATGAGATTTTCAAAAGCATACAGTTCTGTGAAAATGTCATAATATTCATTTTTAAATATGCTTATAATTTTGTCTTGTAAGTTTCCTCTTTTACCTTCCTCTTATTTTGTTTTCTTGAATATAGGTTGAGTGAAAATAAATGAAAGAGGGTATTTTTTTTTCATATCTTCATTGCCTTGATATTTATTAAGTTTCCTAAAGACCTGAAAGTTCTTATTGGATTTTGCAATGTTTTATGCTTAGTGAAGTAAATTATTAATAAGATAAGTATAGTTGATTTCCTCGATCTTTAACTACATTTATTAGAGAAACATCTTTGCCCTTCTACTTATTTTTTAAACCTTTTCTTCTTTCCCTGTTTCTTTTTGTTGATATTGTTTTCCCTGCTTCTTTACAACTCTAATCAAATTTATGTCCACGTGTACCATGAATAATTTGGAAGCTGGTATGCTATTTGGCCACGGGCAATCTCTATTATTTTTGGTGTTAAGAATGTGCTTAATCACCTACTATATAAATATGGGTAGTAGAAAAAAATATTCTGAACAGCTTGGTCTAGAACATGCTGAAGAGGAAGAATGTTAGCTGTTGGGACTCTCAGTTCATTCATAGCGCATATTTCCTTTGTCAGAGAGAATCAGCTAATCAAGGTACATTGGCCCAAAAGTATATTGAAGCAATGGCTATAATTGAACGCACGCAGGAGAAGTTAATGTAAGTATGAGGCACCACAATGGTTAGAAGATGAAGATTTCTGGCCAGGAGGTTTGGCTGAGAAATCCACGCTTCTTGGCTGAGCTTTGGTTCTCCTCCTTCCTTCGTCCTCACTAGAGGGATGGGTATCTCCAAATCTTTCACTAGAGGCAGTGAACTACACTGCTCGAGTAGGAACATCCGTCTTCACCCACAGTGGAGGTGGAGGAAGTCAAAGTGTGTGTGTGTGTAGGGGGATGGGGTGTTGGGAGTGATCCCATTCAGTATGTGTCTGAGAGATGAACTAGAGAAATAAATGGAGCTGGGAGAAACAACTGTGTGCACGAAAGAATGTTATTACATTACCCAAAGAGTGGGAAGGACGATGTAGTTAAAATGGCTGAGAATGCCAAGAGAAGAGCATAGCATATGGACATGAAATACGTGCTCTAGTGATTAAGAAGCACATCTCAGACTGGTTTTCTTGATCGCAAAATCCCGTTTTAAAGGGCGCTGGGAAAGAAGGGACACTATTGGATTGAGTTTGTTGGTCACATCAACGAAGAGAAGCCAAAATTAACTACTGAAAAGAGGTTCCTTGGCTATTGATGGAGAGTTCCATATCCTCAAACGTCAGATTTCACTAAGAAATGATAATATGTTGTATTCTTAAGTCAATTAATTAAAAATAAATCAATTCTTAAAGCATAACTGCAACTCTGACATTACCATCCAGAGTAGCTCCCAGGCCTCCAATTTTTGGTTAATCATTGATGCTGCTGCTTCCCTTATTTGAACCCTTGAGACACATTCATCGAATCCCACTGCCTTTTTTAGACAATGAGTTTCTATATATGAAAGATACTTTTTTGAACCTTTCCATTTTGTTGTGTTTCTCTGGACTTTGTCCACATCAGAGAGGTTGAAAGCAGAGCCAGACAAGCAGAGGAGAAGTTTGAGGACGTAAATGAGACACTTCATTATACCCTCATAAGAAATAAAGAACTGGAGAAAGAACTAGAAGAAATGTTGATAAAGTCTAGAGAGAAGGAGTCTGAAAGAGGAGAAGAAGAAGAAAATGAAGGAGAAAGAGAAGAAGAAGAAGAAAAAGAAGAAGAAGAAGAAATGAGACCACTAGAAAGTTCCTCAAAATCTTTGAAGAAAAGTGAGCCTTGCTTTCTCATTTTGCTTTATTTAGGTTGTATTTATGAAAGAAAACTTGATCGGGTCACAAATATTTTAGAAGAGTATCAAGATCTTTAGTGTTGGTCTACTAATTCATCCTTCTCACAGGAATGCATATACACTTAACTACATAACTATCTTATTCACATAACTCACAAAAAGGAAAAGCAAATGACTAACAACTGTAGACTAGTAAACTAATATACAATTTTTACTTATAAAACTGGCAAAGATTTTTAAAAACAAAAGAATACAATGCTGGTCAGAAGGAGCAAAGTAGTTAGTTTTACAGATAATATTTGTGGATGGACAGACAGATAGCCCTTTCAAAAAATAATTTGAGAGTACAAATGGATATGCCTTAAGAATATGCATATACTTTGACCTAATAATTTCACTCTTGAGAATCTAGTCTAAGGAAATAATACTACATACAGAAAAAAAATTAATGCACAAAGATGTTCAGTGTATCACTGTATATAATAGGAAAAAATAGAAACAACCTACCTCTCCAATCCTGGAAGAAAGATTAAATAAATTACGCTATATTAATATACCTGAATATCATGCAACTATGGAAATGGGGTTTATAAGAAATTTGTAATGACATGGGAAATTCTTATGTTAAAGTATCAAATGCAAGAAACAGGATGTGAAACAATTTTTTAAAGCTGGAAAAAAAGACCAGAAAGAAATACGCCTAAATATTGGCATTGTCTCTGGTTATGGAGGTTCATGGGGGAATTTTGTCCTTATTTTTTGGTACTTGTTGGGTTTTTCTATGATGAAAACAATGTCCTTTATTCTACAGGAAAAGGAATGTAACTGTCTGTTTTCTTATCTCCAATTACTGCTGTAATATGCCCGCAAGCGGTTGTCAGTATCCCCAGAACTGGAGGCTATTTTTTGATTTTTGCTTTCATCTTCAACCTGGGGTCTGTTCCCAGGACAACTCCTGGTGCAAAGGATAGTACTGGGAAGATATCTACTCTCTGTCTTTCTTTGTCACCCCTATCTCTACCTGTGGCCCCAGCAAAGGCAGTAAGTTAGCCAGTCCCTCACAGTCTCTGGGCCCAGGTTTGGTATACCAACACTGTTTAGAGGAAGAGTCTGAGCCCATTTTCTCTCCTTCTGTTAACTCTGAACTGGTAAAATATTAATTATTCCAAGTGTGACGATCTCTTAGCTTTAGGTTTGAATATGTGTGAGATAGTTTTCATGAGTTAAAAAATTTCAGGGCCAGCCCAGTGGCGCAGCGGTTAAGTGCGCATGTTCCACTTCAGCGGCCCGGAGTTAGCTGGTCCGGATCCTAGGTGTGGACCTACACACCTCTTGTCAAGCCATGCTGTGGCAGGCCTCCCACATATAAAGTAGAGGAAGAGGGGTACGGATGGCTCAGGGCCAGTCTTCCTCAGCAAAAAGAGGAGGATTTGTGGCAGATGTTAGCTCAGGGCTGATCTTCCTCAAAAAAAAAAAAAAGAAAAAAATTCATCTTCTCATATTGTGGTGCAATTTTATCCTGATCATTTGAAAACTGGACTTTTTCCAGATTACAGAAAAATAAATATGCAAACCATACAAAAGGCCTATGTGTTAAACCTGAAGGCTACCTGAATATGGAATGAGTGAGTTTAGTTTCATCCATTTCCATCAAGGTCTTGAGGATTAGATTAAATCCAGAATAAAAAAGTTTTAATAGTTTTAGGTAGAGGATAACTATACACAGTTAGTCCCTCACCTGCAAATCATAACCTACACAAACAGAGTCATCCTCCCCCCTCCTGGTAGGCCCGTCAGTGTCATTGCAGGGCCCTCAAAGGTGGAGGATGAGAAGCTTTGCAAAGCGTAGGGGAATTGGCTCCTAAGTGAGGCAATCCCCATGGCATGGAGGTGACTGGACTTTTTTCTCTGGAAAATCCATAAGTTAGACATTCCTTAGGGTTAGCAGGCAGTTTTAAAACGTGCAGATGCCTCTGGAACCGTGTGACGCTCATAAGGCATATACAGTGTCATGTGTGGATGAGTTAGTGCAGTGAGATGACTTTTCCCCTGAGAGCTGTGCAGTGAAGGGCTGGGAAAACATACATGGTAAACAAAGGAGCCTTGTAAACGCTGAGTAAACAGAAGATCTGGAGGAGTAAGGAGATGTTTATTTTTGTTTTATGTCAATATTTTTAATAATTAGCAAATCATCACGCTCTAAGCTGTGAATAAAGAAAGGAATCGAGAGGGGAGTTTACAAAGATGAATATGACTGAGTCTCTGATCTCAGCGAGGCCCGTGATTAGGACTGGGGAGATACACTAATAGCAAGACAAGGTGTGAACAAGGTGACCAAAGGTGGGATGGAGGTGGCAGTAGCCAGTCGGAAGGATTCAAATTGAGAAGCTTGGTGTCATGGAGCAGCCCAGGAGAGCAGACTGGATGGCAGAAGGGCTCCTGCACCCATCCCAAAGGTGGGCTTGATGGGGTCTATGCACCGGCGACTGGAGAGAGGGACCAGGAGACAGACAGGGTTGTAGGCATGGATGTGGGAGGATCCCGGATACCAGCTCTATTTGAATTTTTTTTCACCAAGCTTGGGGGTATATATAAGAAAGAAGCAGGAAATGTTCTTCTTTTTCTTCTCCCCTTCACTACATATCCCTGTTTTACAGGACCCAGAACTCAGGCACTTAACTGACTACACTTAAACTTTGGGAAAATGTGTTCTGAATCCCAATAACCAATTTAGAGTCAAATTTTGGGCACATAGTCTGTTTGTAGCTTGGGGATTACTCAGGCGGAACAAAATTTTAAAAATGCTTTGTAAGGTTAAAAGTCCTTAGTAAATGTAAGATGTTGTTCCTACAATAATTGCTTTTGTCTCTTCAGAGTCACAGAACAAAGAGGGTGCTCCCAACACTAAATCCAGAACCCGGACTAAATCCAGCCAGAAGAGCAAACCCAAGCAGCAGCCATAGGGCGCTGGGCTTCCCCGTGGCTCCTTGCTGAACCCACCCCAGATACCTCTGTGCTGTTGAGCTGACCACGTGGCTCGACTGGAGGGAGTCCCTTTGCAACAGCTACTGGAAAAGCCACGACATACACCCCAAGAACATTTTCTCTTTAAAAGTCACGTAATGGCTGTAGGGAATCAGCACATTATATTTCCCAGATTAAAAATAGCTTGTGCGGAAGTTGGCTGGCCTCTTCAATTGGTTTCCTAACAGAGATCTGTGAAAAGTGTCAATTTCTGTCAAGAAAATAATTCTTTTTGAAGACTTTGAACTCTGCAGAGAAGAGTGGCAAATAAAAAGCAGTATTTTTTCAGTTTAAAAGAGAGGATCCTGATAATGTACTTAGATTTCTGCAGCATTTTTAGATTTCTTATGATTTCAGGCATCCTTATGATTAATTTGATCTTCACAATAATCATACAAAGTAGGTGGAGGAGATACTGTTATCCCCATTGCTCAGAAGATGAAACTGAGGCCCAAAATGGTTATAAGGCTCCCCAAGGTCATAGAGCTGATGGGCATCAGAGCCCCCAGCTTGCTGGACCCATGTCTGGATTGTTTGCCAGGAGCGATGAGCCACCAGGCCATTGCTCAGATGGTTTCCTTCACAGGGGCCAGTGTTGCTGAAGATTCACCCAAAATGTCCATTCTTTGCTTTTATTGCCTCGTTTGTCTGCTCCATTCACAACCCTGGATCCATCTAGGCACTAGAGATGACCTAACCTGCAAAAATAAGTTTCAAATGACAAATGGACGTTCCAGGCAGTCGCCCAGCAAAGTCTCCCTCCTGCCTCACTGCTCCTGGCTCGCTTACTTTTGCCCTTATCTGTCCGGCTCCAAACACCTATGGAGAGATTTCTGCACCTGCTTTGGCTCCACATGTTTGGTGTTCCTTTGGATTTATCTCTTGGAATTTTAGACCTCTGCCTGCTCCTTAAGCCTCAGAAACCCCCTGACTCCAGAGCCGCCAGCCTTATTTAAGCAAAATCCCTGGCTAGGCCTACCCCTGGCCATCATCAAAGTGTGTGTGGGATGGGTTTCAAAAATGCTTAGAGTCTCCCCAAGCCTGCTGGATGACTCTAATTCTGGGGGAAGAAAACATGAAATTCTTCATAAAGCTGGCCGTGCTCGTGGCCCAGCTGAAAGCCAAAGCTGAGGCTATTGGCTCCCTTACGGTTCCCACCTGCTGGGGCATAGCTAGCCCTACTCTTTCGCCTTCCCCAAGAGATCCTTGGATGATCCTAGCAAATTTGGGGAACTTTTGGTGGGACTTCATAATACTTTTTTATTAATTTCCCACTTCGCTGGAATGAGTGGTCATTTCCATATAAATCAGCAGCCCTCATCTCTGAAAATGAGAGCCTTGCCCCTCAGAATTTGTCGAAGGCCATGTCCATTCCATTGGGTGGAAGATTTGGTCTCTAAATGCCGGAGTTATGCCTGCTGCCACTACAATTAGAACGAGATGTTTGGTACCATGAACCCACCAAACATTAGTTTGGGTGGTTTGGTTGTGAGCCACAGAAACCCACTCTTGCAAACACAAGTGAAAGGATAATTTATTGAAAGCATGTTGGGGAGTTAAGGAGATTGAAGGGAAGTCTTAAAGAACCAGGCTAGGAACAGACAGGACTAGGCAGTTTTAGATTTCAGGAGCAAGAAGTGCTTCACCATCTCATTCAGTTGCTACTGTCAAACAAACTCCAATCATTTCTTCCATCCTTACATTATTTTGCCAGAGTCTTAAAGCCTCAAGAGGGAGAGAGACTACCCTGTGGTCACATACCACCCCGTGGATGTACATGGGATGGTAAAAGGACTTCAGGGATCTCTCTAGCATCCTTAAAGGGAAGGAAGGACACCTTGCTCTACTGTTCCACTAGGATGAATCAGTATAGGGAAAGGAAGTGCCCAAAGAAAATCAGGGTTGTGGTAGGAGGCATAATGAGTGTTAGGTGGTTAAAAAAAAGTGCACTACAGGGAAGGCAACTGCACTGCTGCTCCCTGGAAACGTGGGCAGCTCCACGTTCCCAAATAGCTGATTTGTTTAGATAGTCCTTGAGACCCTGGTACACCTTCTCAGGGTGATCCTGAGGTACTCTCCCAAGTAGAGTGGAGGGAGGAGCTCTTGCTGCTCATCTCTGGCAGTCATGCTGCCCGGTGAGGCTGTTGTGTTTGAACTAAAGGAGACCAGCTACTCTGTGCTCAGCTGTCCAGACAAAGCCATGCTGACCTCATCTCCAGAAAGCTGGTCTGGCCTTGTAGTAGAGGAAACTGGATGGGCCCCATCATACTCCTCTATGTCCCAACCCCCAATCACAGTGGTGATGTGTTCCTTGTCCCTGGGGAGCTGAGGTGGTAGTGTTTCAAGGTGCATACCATAGTGTGCTCAAGGACCTTAGGAAGTCTGGTCAGCAAGCCCTCGTCCACCAGGCCTGGCTCTTCACCACACACCCAGACCTACTCCATGCATGTGGGCACCATGCAATTCTCTTCCAAGAGATCTAGTTCCAGACTATAGTCCTACTGATTTGACTGTGATCAGGTCACCTGTCAGGTATTCTCTACACATTGACTGGGCTTTCCTCTTGTTCTTGGCCTTTCCTAGCTGGAGAATGACTCAGACATTACCCGAGTAGTCTGCACTTTGCATTTCACTTTCAAATACTGCTAGGAATTCTGCCTGTAGACCCCAAAGCTCTAGAGCACTGTCTGCCCCCTTTTGGAATTCCAGATAAGTGAGCCACCTACCAGCAAGTATTCTCCTACAGGAAGGAGGGGAGTTTCTCTAAAATTAGGAGTATAACTGCTGTAGCCCTGCTGCCTAGGAACTGCATGCCTGCAAAATGGGAGTGCTTGCTCTCTGAGCCCGAGGCTGAGGCCCTCCATAGCCATGTTGATATGAAGCAGTGCCTAGAGGTCATCAGGACTTCCATCTCTGCCTCAGAAAAATGGAGAGTTCATTTTAGCCAAGTCTACCACAGCCTCAAGACAATCTGCTATTCGGGATTGCTGAGCAAGTCCACTAATCCCCCTGACCTCAAAGACAGACTGTAGAGTGCCAGGTTTCAAGAAGCGGGACTTCCTGCTCGGTGCAACTTGTCTAAGCTGGTGCATCTAAGAGCAAGACTGACGAAGGCCGGCGTCCAGGGCTTCCTTGCAATCCCAGTATACAGTGGTGCTGTTTGGCCTGGGAAGTGTCCCTGTTGTTCTCGAATGGCTGGTGAAAGGACTCCTGAACAACTTTCTGGATTGCAGTGGCTTCTGTTTGTTTGGAGAGCATCCTCTTGCATTTGCAGGGCTTGGGCCCCATGAGCCCCTGATCTGGCAGAGGTGTACTTTAGGCTACCCTTAGCCAGCTGTGAGAAACACTTTCAGAAATCTGAAGATAAAATTAATCCTTCCTATGATCTGTCTCGCCAAGGTACACTGCTTTTTCGTAGACAAGATATCCCCAAATCAGATGTCCAACAGATCCTGGAGTTTACAAGGTACCACTGTCTAGTTTCAGCATAGCAGCCAGAGCAAGCCTGGTACAACATAACGTTACACTCGCTAATCCATCCCCCATTTTCCACTCTGGCCACCCAAATAGTCAAACCTGGGCAGGAAAGAAAGAGGAGCTTGTCTGATTTCTGGCTGTAACTATTGCTCACCAGGAGAAGAAATTCGTCTGTCTTGCTTTTGCTTTATTATCATCCAAAGAGCTGTACACCTTTAAGACAAATGCTTGAAATATCGTCATGGGGTTCTAACACAGGAGACCCCATGTGCAAATTCTTCAGCTGGTTCTGTCCAAGGACAACCACCCTGGGGGCAGGAACTACTGGCCATCAGGGCTATCTTTGAAGGATGGGGGCAACCTGTGTAGGGGGCCAGGCTCCTATGTGGATGCAGCCTGATCACTGTCATTTAGAACTTCTGGGGTAAAACCAGAGAAACAATAATAGTCACCATTTATTGAGCATTTACCTTGTGTAAGCATTGTGCTAAGCACTTCACATGCTATCCATTTAATCACAACAACTATTTGAGGTGGGTTCTATTTTATCCCCATTCATATTGGGGTAAGTAGCATGTCCGAGGTTAAACATCTAGTGAGCGATGGAGTCTGGATCAAATCTGGCATGTCTGACAGCAGAGCCTAAGCACTCAGTTACAGTACTAGATAGCCTCTCCAAGCTCAGAAGAAGCTGAAAGTGCAGTTGATACCTCTTTCAAAGAATTTGACTTCCACATTGTCTACTTATTGCTCAGCTCAACTACTGAGCAAATGCACTGACACACAAGTCAAAATTCGAGAGGATATCAGAACCTTATAGTCCCCATAGACTCTACCAAAGAACACAGTAGCAGCCAGGAGCAATCTACTGGGGAGGAGCATGCTTAGCCATCCAGACGTGACCCCCAAGGATATGGAATGCAGAGGCATTGGCAGAATGACCTGCTGGGCCTCCCACACATAGCACAGTCCAAACTGCAGAGCTCCGGCCCTACCCTGATACTTCTGATGAGCCAGAGTGGCCCTTGAAGTTCTAAGGTGGGCCTGCAAAGCCTCCTTAGGATGACCTCTTTCTGGTTATTTCAGGTCCAACAACCTGCAGTACACCAGCCCTTAAGTGACATGCCTGCACAATAAATGCAGGTCTAGACAGACCAAAGAGTCAATGTCATTCCCCAAGTGCCCTGGAATACCATTGTCATAGAATTTGTCATAGACTTGTCCCACTCTCCTGCCATGTTGTTTTGGTCATGGTGGACTCCAACATCAAATTGGAACATGTTTTATCAGCTTACTGCCTGCAATAGGCTGACTGTATCTCCCCAAAATTCATATGTTGAAACCCTTACCTCTAATGTGATGGCATTAGGATGTGGGGCCTTTGGTAGGTGATTAGGTTATGAGGAGGAGCCCCATGAATGGGATTAGTGCCCTTATAGAAGAGACCCCAGAGAGCTCCCTTCCCCCTTATCCCATGTGAGGACACAGCGAGAAGATGGCTGTCTCTGAATCAGGAAGTGCAGCCTTACCAGATGCCAAATCTGCTGGCATCTTGATCTTGGACTTCCCAGCCTCCAGCACCGTGAGAAGTAAGTTTCTGTTGTTTATAAGCCACCCAGTCTATGGTATGCTGTTATAGCAGCCCAAACTGACTAGGATACTGCTCCTCTATTAATATTAAAATAAATTTCCAGAGAAAAACTGTTCCCTAGTATGTATCTTAGCTTTGGATTACACGGTCCAGCTTGTCCTCTACCCATCATTTCAAGGTCAGTTCCCAGGTGGAATGCAGCACCTGGGTCTCAAGAGACTTCTGCTGCTGGGACCTTGCAAACAGCACTATCAGCTTACTTAGCTAGTCTCTGAAGAATTTGCCTTCGACTATTCACTATACTTTTTCACCCAGAACACAGTTTCATAGCAACTTCTCCCCATTATTTCCTTCCCATCAAGCCCTCTCACCCCAACAGCTGGTTAGTGCCTGAAGATACCATAGGCCACTCAAGCAGACCTGGAAGGTACCCCCCGACAAGCTAATGAGAAATTTAAATGTTGACTAGAGCTAGACAACAGAGGAGAATAACCAGTGGGTAATATCATAGGCACTCCCCAGATATATAGGCACATCTGCCTTTGACAAAAACAAAAAAACAACAAAACCATGCAACGTGGAATTATTAAGGGTCATAAAAACCATCATTACATTATGACCCTGGCATTCACTTCTAATTGTTCTATTCCTGACTCTGGTTATGCCTGAACTAGCATGACCTACCTCCTTCTTCATTACTCAAGCCGACATTTGCCAAAGTGAGATCAGGAACCACCCACACTGGTGAAAAGTGACCAACAACTCTTGATGTCATCTTAACTCCAGTAAGCAGTGCCCTGGGATGGGTATGGACCAAGACAATGGTAATGAGAAATACTTCCCCCTTCAGGGATGTTCTAATTGCCATTGGCCCTTTAAATGGGCTAGACTATCTATGACTGTGCCCTGGCTGGTCCACAAAAGCAAACTAGAAACCCTAAGAGATTAGACATTCTAGGAAATCACCCAGGAGTGCCCCCTAACTCTCATTTCATCCACTGCTGCCTTGTCAGTGCTTGCTTTCCTCTCTGGCACCACACTGCTGGCTCTGGCAGATGTTGTAACCTGCCTGTGGCTTACTTGGATTTGACAGCCTTTTGGATTCCACGTGTTGTATTTTGACACTTCTGCACAGTTTAGAGCTTTGTCTGCTCCTTTGGCTTCAGAGTCTCCCATTGCCCGCAGCAGAGATTACTCAATCTATGGCTTTCAACATTGCCACTCCCCCACAAGCAAGTATGGTCCTTGGGAGTAGGGACTGGGGATATTTTTCTTTTAATAAGATATGGAAATATTTCTCAAAGCTGGATGAAGCAGCCTTTTGAAACAAAATTCAAAGTTATCATCTCAGTACATAATAACCGTATAAGCTGATTGTTATAACAATAAATGAATTTGACATGGTTGTCATGAATACGTAGGTTTTGAAGTCATCTAACAGTCCTGCATAATCTTGGGAAGACACATTGCTTGGCTAAAGTTCTAGGGCATAGCAGGGTTGGGCTAGAATGTTTGGTTTTCCCAGGTGTGGATGGAGGTGAGGAGGTGGCCTAGAGATGTGACAGAGATGACCCTAAGGCTGGCATCACTATATACTGCTAGGGAGTTTTTGTTCTTTCTTTTTTTAGAGGTCAGGAAGGATGGCAGAGAGGGAAGGAATGAAGTGATTGAGAGACAACAGGTTAGGCAAAGCATCCTTGATCTTGGGCCTTATTTCTGTCACTTAAACATAGTGAGAAAACAGCCTCTCTCCAATGGACAAAATGCTACACAAGTTTCTAGGTCCACTGCAAGGAGCTCAGAATACATTTTTCTCTCTGAAATAACGTTCAGTAGAGTTTTATGGGCTAACATTCATGAACAAAACCACCTTATAGGTGTTTTTATGCAAAATGTTTAAAGTTCCGATGAGGGACAGCAGGAAGATATCCCCAATATAAAATAATAACATTGGATAACACAAAGAGTAAAGAGAGAGCTGAAGGACAGAGAAATCACCCAATAGTGAGGCACTGGGGATGGTTACCACCATTTCTCTCGGTACCAGCACCATGGAAATTCCCATTTTAAGTAGCACTTTGTTAGCATGACAATTTTAGTTATATTTTTGTAATGTCTTATGTATTATTGATTTTTTCTAAGATTACAGAGCATTTGCTATATACCTGAGTATGCTTTCTTATTTACTTGGCTAATTTTTTTCTGTAGATATGTATTTCCAATTGTATTAGGCAAGTTAATGGAAAATAAGATTTAAATAATATTATAGGAATGTATTCCTACTAGGGAATATCTGTACAAGAAAAGAATACTTCAGGGCATGTATAGATCACATAACATTATTATTGTTTGAAAAATAAGCAAGCTGGTAAATTCCATACTGAAAATACATCAGCTCCATATTTACAGTGACGCTTCCTCAGATTTTAAGCAACATGTATGAGATAAATGTTTCTGTCCTTTCATTGCTCTATATAGAAAAGGAGTGCCCACAAAAAGAATTCCTTTTAAATTCTTTAATTAAGTATAAATTTTATATCCAACCCAAGTACATCTCTTTTTCTTTCATTCACTCAGGAACGTTTAAGTGTCACCGTGGCGCGACTCCCAGGGTTAGGTGCGAGGAATCTGGGGTAGAGTGTACAAGGGTGAGCGTGGTCGGGGAAAATGACTAAGACGTGCCTCTGAGGAGCGCATGGTACAGTTGGAGAGAAGCCTGCATCTAAAGTCCAGGATTACAATAGAGTGTGATAAGCACAATGATGGAGGTGTGGAAAGGGCTGTGGGAGCAGCAAAGAACTTGCCAAAGGGGCCAGAGGGCATACAGCAAAAGGACATTTGACCTAGATTTTCAGAAGTCAGAATTTAGCCACATATAGACTCTAAATTCTTTCTGAAGAGGAGTGTCGGCTAAAGCTCTTTCCCACAGTTACTCTGATTAGATGATCCACCTAAACTTGTTGCATGGCTTCTTTGTCATTCCGTCATCTCACCGTCTTCTCAGGTATGTTGCTGCACTGTGACTGCATGCACTACAGGGACATTCCATATGGCAACCAAAGAAAGGCAGGCAGTGAGGTCAGAGAAGCCGGCTCAGGGACGTGGCTGGTATATGGCAGGCCCCATTCCAGCACACTATCCTCGGCTCCTCCTATAACATGGGAGAGTCTTTCTTTTTAGGATTCAGTGGCTCAACAGGTTTGGGAGGATTTGGGAAGGGGATGCTTCCTTGAGTTCTGTTGCTAGGAGAAGACAGGAAATTTAGCAAGTCACACGGCAAAGGTAAAACCACCGTGGGAGGTTTCTCCGTGGACAAGGACTGAAGGGTGTGGAGGTATCGAAGCTGAACAGCAGCCGGAGAGCCTGAGAGAATCTCAGCTGCCATCCTCAGGGACTCCGAGGCAGCCTTCTCCCCTTCCGCAGCGATCATCTAGAGAAAAGATGTCCGGAAAAGCAAAGTGATTTTTCTTCTTTGCTCCATGAAGGTTTTAATCACTATTCAGTGTGACACAACCAACAAGCACGGAGTATCTACTGTGCACAGGCGCTATTAAGCACCGGAGAACAGACTGTATTTCTCAAGATCTTGGTCTAGGGAGACAGATTATACTATTAATTGTAACTTAGGGCCAAATTTGTTAAGGGCCACGGCAGGCATAGATGCAGTGTTAAGGGGAGTTATTAATTCTGTCTAGAGGGTCTTGAAAGATCAGTAGGATTTTGCCATATAGAGAAAAGGTTGGTCAGCATTCCAGGTGAAGACACGGAATCCTGCAAGGATGACTGCCAACTCAGGTAAGCACTGCAGAAGAAACACGCCAAGCTCACCACCCAGATGCCAGCTGAAAGTGGGCAAAGAGGGCTAGATTCAGAGATCTAGAAGCAACTCTGCCCAGAGGACCACTGTCCTCCTCCCCACTGCTCCAAAGTTATTGACTTTCTTATGTGTGGGAGTTTTGTCTTCACCTACTTTCTGTTCTTTAAAAGAAATTTGCCTCTTTTTGGTCCTCATTTTCTTCTTCCCAACACCCCTCCCACCCACACCTCAATCCTTAGGAGCTGCTGGCAGCCACATCTTTGCTTCTCACTGGCATGCCTGAGTAGAGGCTATGAGTAGCACAGACTTCTGTCGGCTCTGGTGTTGAGGGAATGGGCCCTGCTCATGGTTATCCCTCCAGAGCTTGTGCAAGGTTAGGGATACAGGTCTGGGTGTCATTTACCTAAAGGTGACAGGTGACTGATATCCAGGGAAAGATGCCTGCACGATAGAAGAGGGATGAAGTGTGAGGAGATGCCTTTAAGGAGAGACAGTGAAGGTAAGACTCAAGAAGGAGGAGGTAAGACTCAAGAAGGAGGAGAGCCTCAGAGAGGGGGTGTAACAGGTAAAGAGATGTTGCATTAGACAGGCAGCTATTAACACACTTTAAGAGAACAATAGAGTTGGCAGGAGAGACAGAAGCCCCATTTCCTCCCAGTGCCTGGATGAATGAGAGGTGGGAAGGCAGAGGGGAAATGCTCTCTATAAGCGGGCCTTTTGGATCCTCCAGCGCTCCTCAAAGAGCAGCCTCAGTGGGAGGACAGCCTGCTCAGTGCTGGCTCACCCGCACTTTGGCCTGTCTCTGTGCTTCGGCTTCCACAGCCAGTGAGTGCTGAAGCCCGGCTGGCAGCCTCACATCCTTGCTGAAAAAGAAAGAACACGTGGGTAGGTAGATACGCAGCACTGCTTTTAGCAGCCAGGGCTTTCACGCAGACCTGCCACCTTCTCTACTGTTGTCTCCTGATGTGTAGCAAGTTCTGATTCAGCAGAGCGTGCCGTCCCTGGACCTCTGGACGGACGGTGGGCAGAGGGGAGTGTCTCAAGGGTCAGGGCTTCAAAGGCAGACTTTTACCATCACTGATGCTACAGTAGAACTGTGGTTTTCTCTTTACAAGTAAAACAAATTTTGTGGATGTATTATGATTATTTTTTTCCCACGTAAAGTTTCTAAATCCCAATTATTAAATTTGAATACTGAAAAACAGCCTTGAAGAGCCATACTATTAATAATAAGGGAAGAAATTTAATTCATAAAAGAGAACTGATTTTCAAAAGGATAGAACTAACCAAATAAGAACAATACTTAGTATATTGCATAAAAGATACAAAACTGTATTTTTATCCTTTTATCTATGAAAAATACACAGACAAAAACCAATTGACAGTTCTTCACAAAGTTAAACAGAGTTACCATATGATCCAGTAATTCCACTCCTAGGTATATACTCCAGAGAACTGAAAACATGTTCACACGCAGACCTGCACACGCGTGTTCGCTGCAGCATTATTCATAATAGCCTCAAAGTGGAAACAACCCAAATGTCTGTCAACTGATGAGCAGATAAACAAAAAGTGGTATAGCCACACAATAGAAGGTTATTCAACCATAAAAAGGAATGAAGTACTGATTCGTGCTACACCATACATGAACCTTGAAAACATTATGTTAAGTGAAAGAAGCCAGACACCAAAGGCCACATATTGTATGATTACATTTATATGAAATGTCCAGAAGAACAAATCCAGAGAGACAGAAAGCAGTTAGTGGGTGTCAAGGGCTGGGGGTGAGGGGGCAATTAGGAGCTCCTGCTTAATGGGTTCAGGCTTTCTTTTTGGGGTGATGAAAATGTTCTGGAATTAGATGGTAGTGATGGTTGCACCACTCTATGAATATACTAAAACCACTGAGTTGTACTTTATTATTATTATTTTTTTAAATTTTAATTTACTTATTTATTTTGGTGAGGAAGATTGGCCCTGAGCTAACATCTGTTGCCAATCTTCCTCTTTTTGCTTGAGGAAGATGTCACTGAGCTAACACCTGTGCCAATCTTCCTCTATTTTATGTGGATGCTGCTACAGCATGGCTTGACAAGCGTTGTGTAGGTCCGTGCCCAGGATCTGAACCCACGAATGCCAGGCCACCAAAGTGGAATGCGCAAACTTAACCACTATGCCACTGGCTGGCCCTTGAGTTGTATGTTAAGATAGTTAAAATGATGAGTTTTATGTTATGTGAATTTTATCTTAAAAAAATATATTTTAAAATCTATAGAGACAAAATGCGAAAGTAATTTGCCCAAATGTTACAATAGTTGTGTTATGGCTATGAGGTAATAAATGATTTTTTCCTCTTTTTTCCAAATTTATGCTAATATGGCTATGGTGCTCATTCCATGAAAATAATTTTCAAATAAAAAATGTTAAATGAAACCAAAATATTTTCCTTTATCATATCGTTCTACCTGGTTAATTTCCTACCCACATTTCTGTTCTCTCCACTTTGATTCCCCAAATACAAGTCACTGAATCCAGGGCGACCTGTGGAGGGAAGAGTTAAGATGTCAGTGAGAACGTCCAGGTGGGAGTAGAGCCCCCTGTGCACTGATGGCCACCGTTCTGTATTGAGAAAGCACATTTCTTCTGAAACAACATTGTTCCCCTCTTTTGTTTTAACATCACGGTGCTTTGCAAAAAGTTGTTTAATTTGCACAGTGCCACTTGATAAATATTTGTGGAATTAAAGATGATGTGGTAGGCTGAATAATGACTTCCAAAGACATCCATGTCCTAATCCCAAGGACCTGTGAATGTTACCCAAAAGGGCCTTTGTGGATGTGATTAAAGTAAAGGATTTGAAAGTGGGGAGATTATCCTAGATCTTCCCAGAGAGCCCTGAATGCAATCACAAGAGTGCTTGTAAGAGGGAAGCAGAGGGAGATCTGAGGACAGAAGAGAAGGCGACGTGATGATGGAGGCAGAGACTGGGGGGACGTGCTGTGCAGATGGAGGAAGGGGCCACAAGCTGAAGAATGCAGGCTGTTTCTAGAAGCTGAAAAAGGCCAGGAAACAGATTCTGCTCTCAGAACCTCCAGAGGAAACCAGCCCTGCTGACGCCTTGACTTTGGCCCAGTGAAACTGATCTTGGACTTCTGGCCTTCAAAACTGTAAGAGATTAAATGGGTGCTGTTTTAGCCACCAAGTTTGTGGTAATTTGTTACAGAAGCAATAGAAAATAATGCAGATGGTGTGTTTGTTAAATTTGTTTTAAAACGCTCTCATTAGAGAACCAGAGTCTCTCCTGTCTCTCCCAGACGGCTTTCATTTACGGGTGATTCCTCTCCCTTCCTGTTGGTGGCATCTGTTTCCCCTGCTTCTCGGTCCCAGGACGGGGAAGAAAATGAACTGTGGGTTCTGGAAAGGAGAGGCAAGGCTTGGAGCTCGGCAT
Source organism: Equus caballus (assembly GCF_041296265.1). NCBI lineage: Eukaryota > Metazoa > Chordata > Mammalia > Perissodactyla > Equidae > Equus > Equus caballus. The sequence continues at coordinate 14,350,229 of NC_091688.1, forward strand.
GTGGGATCACACTCTTTCCTTTTTAACTTATTTCTGATGATTTCTTTGTGGCCAGATAAATAGCTAGCTTAGTGCATTGAGAACCCTAGAAGACTAATTTGGGGTTGGTGAGAGGAAGGAATGTTGAAAAAGATGCCACAGAGGAGGTGGCATCTTAAAGAACAAATACAATTTTGCCTGTGGGGAAAAGGGAAGTATTCCAAGGAGAGGAAACAGCTTAAGAGGAGGCATTTGGAAGCATCACAGTGCTGGACGCTGGAGTAAGGTAAGTAGGCTGGAGTGTCAGATAGGGTGGGAGAAGGACAGCGAGAGGTGAGGCTACCAAAGTTGGGTCATTTATTCACTCATCCAAAAAACATTATCTGGCTGCTGTTCAACAAGCCCTTTGCCAGGTGCTAAGGACAGAGATGAATAAAATATGACCTCTGCCAATGTGGAGTTCATAATCGGGGAAGAGAAACGTATAAATACATAAATTATAATCCAATGTAACAAAGGCAAGCTTGAATGTCAAGAGTCTGGACCCTGTCCTTTATCCTTTAGAGGGGAAGGATGACCAGGAGGAGAGGCTGAAGGGAAAAGAGGGGGAGCACACTTGAGTGGTTTGTTTTTTGTTTTTGTTTTTGTTTTTTTGAGGAAGTTTAGCCCTGAGCTAACTACTGCCAGTTCTCCTCTTTTTGCTGAGGAAGACTGGCCCTGAGCTAACATCCATGCCCACCTTCCTCTACTTTATACATGGGACACCTACCACAGCATGGCTTTTGCCAAGCGGTGCCATATCTGCACCCAGGATCCGAACCGGCGAACCCCAGGCCAATGAGAAGTGGAACATGCGCACTTAACTGCTGCGCCACTAGGCCAGCCCCACTTGAGTGGTTTTAAATTCCAGAGCAACAACTCCTGAGTGTGCTTATTTTTCCTTTCCAGCTTCTCTTATTTCCTAAGTTCTTCCCTTTTCCATCAGGATACTAATCGCGGTTTTATCTGTATCAAGTTGGACAAGTCACAAACATTTGGAAACCTCATTTTCTCAGTTTAATCACTGCCCAGGCTTCATCAAGCACAATCGTTATCAATGTCTTTGATTCTTAGATCCTTCTATTGGAGGTTCTCCTTTCAGCTAGACGTGATTTGTAACCTCCTAACTCAATTCCGGGCCTGGGTGCCCCATGGCCTCAATGACAGGCTCCATCATGGTCACTGCTACTTGACTAGCCAGCTGCCTGGAATCCTGTTTTGTTTTCACCTCTCTTCTGAATATCTTTGCCAGCTTGTCTCGGGGAGAATCAAAGATGCCTGCCCTGGCGTGGGCGAGGTTGCTGAGCTTGCTGCCTGCGGGCTAGCGGAGGCTGCTCGTGAGGCAGTTCTTGCTCTTCTCTGCCTCCTCTCATTGAAATCAATTAAATCTACATGATTGATTGGGTAATTAATCATGTAAAGGTCAATGACATCTTACCTCTTGTTCTCTGAAAGTCTTATTTGAATTTATCATTATTTAACTTTGCTTGTTTCCCCTACTAGACTGTAAGCTGCCGGGAACCATTCCTCATCATCTTCGTGGACCACCATCCCCTCCTGCACAGCCCCCCCACCACTGCCAGCTCCCACTCCCACCACTTTGTGCCATGTGGGCCCTTTACAATTAGTCTAAAGCCACTGGGTAGGGTTGAGAGCAAAAACTGTGTCAATGACTGAGTAATCAGCACCAGATTGGTGACTATGATAGGCTCAGGGTCCATTTGGCAACCTCTGACTTAGTTATCAGCTCCTTAAGGGATGACCTCTTCAGCAGTGGGTGCCTGGTACATGGAAGACTCAACAATGGCCAATGAAGAAATGAAAAAGAGATAAAGCGATATTTCGACCTATTTGATGTTAAGTTTATCGAAGTACCTTTACATCTTGGGCAATGCTTTTCCTCTCCAGAAGAATTTCGGTGAGGGATCGATGTGCCAGGAGACGCTTCATGGTGGTTTGCACAAGGAATTGGACAGCTTTGGACACATGAGCGAGACTGCTCAGGAGAAGAGACGCATTTTCCATTCGGTAGTAGCAGATGGCATCTATCTCCATTATGAACATGTCTTTGGTCACAATCTGGGCAGAAAAAAACGTTTGCATGACGGGCCTGATTTTGGGGCTCCTTTCCCATGTGGGTGGAGAGGAGCTAAACGTGTTCAAAGGGCATTTTCTCAGAGTAAGATTATAGCGAGAAGGAAAAAAAGAGTAGCTGGCTCACCCTTCATTCAAAATAGATGTGGTTTTGAAGATTATGGAGTTTTTATTAAATACACTAAAGAACTCCCAGTTTAATCCTGTTGTAAATCCTTCTGTAAAAAAATCATGAATAATTTCCTGATATGAAGACATTCAGTTAATTGTATATCCGGTCTTTTTAAACTGATGCCAAAAACTGTGCCAAGAGAGAGGCCCATTCTGGGAAACAAGCACTTTCCTGTTTGGCTTGCTGGGCGTACGCTAGAGGGCAGACTGGTGACACACACCCAAAGCCCTAAAGATGCACGTTCTCAGCATTTCCATTTTAAGCACTTAGCACAAGGACATATTTTAAGCATTTAGTTGCAAGGTTGTTATTCATAGTGTTGCAATAATAAATTGGAAATAACTTAATATCAACCATAGGGAATTATAACTTGTGGTACGTCCATACAATGAAATGCTATGTGTCCACTTAAAATAAAAGGGGAGGAACGTAGCTAATATATGAAAAGATGATCACAATAGATTGTTGAGTGTAAAAAGGCATGTTACAAAATACTGTGTATGGTATGCTATATATACCCGTGTGTAAATAGAACCACACATATAGAAAAATCTGAGAGGATATACTCCAAAATATCAACATTTATCTATAGGTAATAGGATTAGGGGCAAATTTTATTTCTTCCTTTTTTACATTTTATTATCTAAAACAAGACTTTTAAAAAATATATAATTTCATTTACATTTCTACTTAGTAAAAGAAAGAATGAGAAAGAACTTCAAACTGAAAGTAGGAGACAATATAGGAAAGGCTTATAAATCTGAATTACTAACAGAAAAATCTAGATGCTACCCTACTTTTCCTTTAATTTTTAATTGTGATAATCAAATTTATCATCTTAATCATTTTTGATGTCCAATTCAGTAGTGTTAAGTACATTCAAATTGTGGTGCAACTGGTCTCCAGCATTATTTTCATCTTGCAACACTGAAACTCATTAAACAACAACTCCTCATTCCCCTCTCCAACTACCATTCTACTTTCTGTCTCTGAGTCTGACTACTCTAGGTACCTTATTTAAGTGGAATCATACAGCATTTGTCTTTTTGTGACTAGCTTATTTCACTTAGCATACTATTCAAGGTTCATCCATGATGTAGCATATGTCAGAATTTCTTTACTTTTTAAGGCTGAATAATATTCCATTGTAGGTATATACCACATTTTCTTTATCCATTCAGTCATTGATGAACACTTGGGTTGCTTTCATATTTTGGCTTTTGTGAATAATGCTGCTATGAACATAGGTACACAAATATCTCTTCAAAACCTTGCTTTCAATTCTTTGGGGTGTACGTGCAGAAGTGGAATTGCTGGATCAAATGGTAACTCTATTTTTAATTTTTTGAGGAACCACGGTGCTGTTTTCTACAGCAGCTGCACCATTTTACATTCCCACCAATGGTATACAGGGGTTCCAATTTCTCTGCATCTTCGCCAACACTTGCTATTTTTTGGTTCTTTTTTTTCCTTTATAGTAGCCATCATGGTGGTTTTGATTTGCATTTCTTTAATGATTAGTGATGCTGAACATCTCTTTGTGGGTTTTTTGGCCATTTGTATATCTTCTTTAGAGAAATGTCTATTCAAGTCTGTATTAGTCAGAGCTCCCCAGAGAAATAGAATCATTGGGGGGTGTGTGTGGAGAGAAAGAGAGAGAGAGATTTTAAGAAATTGGCTCACACAATTGTAGAGGCTGACAAATCCAAAAGCCTCAGGATAGGCCAAAAGGCTGAAGACCCAAGGAAGAGGTGATGTCGCAGCTAGAGTCTGAGAGCAGTCTGCTGGCAGAATTGCCTCCTTCTCCAGGGGAGGTTAGGTTAGTCTTTTTCTTTACCTTTTTTTTTTAAAGATTTTATTTTTCCTTTCTCTCTGAAAGCCCCTAGTACATAGTTGTATATTTTTAGTTGTGGGTCCTTCTAGTTGTGGCATGTGGGACGCTGCCTCAGCATGGCCTGATGAGTGGTGCCATGTCTGCGCCCAGAATTTGAACTGGCGAAACCCTGGGCTGCCGAAGTGGAGTGTGCGAACTTAACCACTTGGCCACGGGGCTGGCCCCGGTTAGTCTTTTACTTAAGGCCTTCAACTTACTAGATGAGGCCCACCCACATTACGGAGGGTAATCTGCTTTAATCAAAGCCTACCAATTTAAATATTAATCTGATCTAAAAAATACCTTCACAGCAACATCCACATGCATTTGACAAAATATCTGGGTACCATATCTTATCCAAGTTGATACATAAAATTAACTATCACAAAGTCCTTTGCCCACTTTTAATTGGGTTGTTTGCTTTTTTGTTGTTGAGTTATAAGATATCTTTACATATTCTGGATATTAACCTCTTGTGAGATATATTATTTTCAAATATCTTCTCCCATTCCATAGGTTGCCTGTGCTTTCTGTTGATTGTGTCGTTTGAGGCACGGGAGTCTTTAATTTTGATGTAGTCTATACCTCTACTTGCCTTTTCTACTTTTGAGCTTAAATAATCATTTTGTTTTAGATGAGAATTGGTGGCTCAGCCACACGTAGAGAGAAAGCAAAATCCATCATTTGGCTTACCTCATGAAAAGGTATCTCCAAGGTTTGGAGACGAAGGTCAACCTTGTGGTAGGTGTCCAGGCAAGGCAAAAAGAAGAAAAGGCCTAGAAGAGGGGGAGAGAGAAGTGACAGGTGAATGGCTAGCATGGATACTGTTTTGGGTTCACCTTTTTGGGGTCAGGTTGCCCATGCATTGCTTTTTTTAGCCTCTAACTACACACAGACCATTGGGCACCACCTCCTCCGCATAGTGTGTTTGTTGTTGCTAAGGTTACCAGATAATCTGGTGTTTAATCTGGCACACTTTTGAGGGTAAAAGGAGAACACTGTTACCACTTACTCCAGGAAAATAGGCATAAACAGGGATTATCCCCAGTTAAATGGGCTGTATGGTCACCTTGGTTACGGTGCTGACCCCTCTAGATCTTGTGTCCCATGACTGTCTCCTTCACTAGATTTGAACTCCCTCACAAGAATATCTTATACACTATTGTTAGCTTTATTGCCTGACTTAGTGCCTTTTAGGTGCTCTGTAAAATTATTTTTTAATTCATTTATGTACCAAGGTGATAAACTTTAGAGCCAGCAACCTCCATATGGTGTTTCTTAAAATGTGAGCCCCAGAGGTAATCAGAATAGCAATATCCTGATACCACAGCCTTCTGGTTGGCTAGTTATTCCTCATCCATCCAACGTAATGTACAGGGTAAATGTGAAATAAACATTTTAGATTGATTTGAGATTTCTGAGAGCCCACGGACACTGCAGGCTCCTGCAAGAGCCAAAGCTTTGTTGAAACAAGCAGCATCTACAGAGCCCAGGATCTCTCTGAGGAGCAGCCCAACTACCAGCCCTTTCTAGCCCCAGTCAAGAAGGATGCTGAAAACTAGAATCAGAACAGGACAGTCCCCATCCTAGAACTCAGGGTCTGGTTCTACTTTTGTGTGAACCCATCTGTTGATTCTGAATCTTCAAACTCTGACTTGTGTCTTTTACTCTGGTCTATTCTCTGCCTGTTTCTGTAGAAGTGGCCTGGAACTTGGACCCTTTCCAGTATATGCACAGTGGGACTATGCCCCTCTCACGCCTTCCTGATTAGCTGGCATCGCCAAACCCCAACTACTAGAATTTCAGACTAACTATACTTCTATCTGTGCCCCATGATCAGATTGGACCTCTGGACATCAACACCACTAGCCTTTAAGGTCCTAGAGATCGGAAACTATGTCTCATTCATCCATCTTCATCTCCCTGGGAGTTACACAGCATCTGAAACACAAGAAGTGCTCAGTTTATGTTTCTTAAATTCCACTAACTGAAGGCCAATTTGTTATGTGGATGCTGAACTTTACCCATCTCCCATAGTTTGGTCTGACCCTCTGGACTCTGAACTAGCTCAGCTTTGCTCTGAGAATTCACAAATTCTCGCAGAGAATTTGCTCTGAGAATTAACTGAGCATGTACACATTCTGCTCAAACGGGTGCCTGGCCCTGGGTCCTAAGCCTTCTTGTTACTCCAGCCAGCCTGGTCCTGGCACTTGGCTCTCGGCACCCATCCTCTCTCTGGGTCACTGTGACCTGGTAGTAATGCTCTCTGAAGAATTTCTTAATAAACTGTGTTACAAGTAACGGACTGGAAAATGAAGATATCATGAATCTAGTTGCTTCATGTAATCTGAGGTCCATACTACAAATATGCGTGGATTGAAGAAACCAGCAAGTCTATAGGGGGTAAAAAAGGTATTTCTTACCAGGGCCTTTGGCCCTTCCAGGAAGCAGATGTCCCAGCCGGAATATAATTACTCTCTCATACTCCTGTACAACCTAAAAAGAAATGTAATACTTTTGAATCACTCCAAGAAAGAAAAAGAAAGTCTTCAAAAGGCCTTGGCATGAGGGGCTGGCCCCGTGGCTGAGTGGTTAAGTTCGCGCGCTCCGCTGCAGGCGGCCCAGTGTTTCGTTGGTTCGAATCCTGGGCGCGGACATGGCACTGCTCGTCAGACCACGCTGAGGCAGCGTCCCACATGCCACAACTAGAAGAACCCACAACGAAGAATACACAACTATGTACTGGGGGGCTTTGGGGAGAAAAAGGAAAAAATAAAATCTTAAAAAAAAAAAAAAAGGCCTTGGCATGAGAGTGATCCTAGGTATCAGAAATCTTGTGTTTTGAGAACTAAGAAAAAAATTTGTTAATACTTATATTTCCAAAATCTATATTTAGTAAGTGTAGAATTTCTGAAACCAGTGAAAAAGTATATTGGCCATGTTAATTTTTGAGCCCATGGACAGAATTTTGATTAAAGAGTCATGATTATCTAAAAAATAATGCTTCCACAATGTTCCCTAAATCAAAGAAATTACAGCATATTTATCACAGCGTGTTTAATTTTGTATTTTTCTGTGAGTTCTGCATTATTATCTTTTATATATATCAATCATTACTCTTTAACAAAAAGAGGGAGTGTGTATATATATATATTTGTTTTTTTGAGGAAGATTAGCCCTGAGCTAACTGCTGCCAATCCTCCTCTTTTTGCTGAGGAAGACTGGCCCTGACCTAACATCCATGCCCATCTTCCTCTACTTTATATGTGGGACGCCTACCACAGCATGGCTTGACAAGCGGTGCCATGTCCACACCCGGGATCCGAACCAGCAAACCCCAGGCCGCCAAAGCAGAATGCACGAACCTAACCGCTGTGCCACCAGGCTGGCCTCCAAAGATGGAGTATATTTTAATATCACTTCTTATATTTTGTTTCAAACTAAATTTCTTCTGAGGTCAGTTAAACAGGATTAAGTTGGATTTTACTTGCCAGTTTTCACTGGTGATGTATTTAGAAAAATTCAGGGCCAGCCCAGTGACGCAGTGGTTAAGTTTGCATGTTCTGCTTTGGCGGCATGGGGTTCGCTGGTTCGGATCCCAGGTGTGGACCTACACACTGGTTGTCAAGCCATGCTGTAGCCGGCGTCCCACATATAAAGTAGAGGAAGATGGGCATGGATGTTAGCTCAGGGCCAGTCTTCCTCAGCAAAAAAGAGGAGGATTGGTGGCATATGTTAGCTCAGGGCTAATCTTCCAAAAAAGAAAAAGTTCAGTGTTCCCTGAAAATGTGTAGTGCTATTTTTAAGTGACAAAAAAGGAGATTCTCTGTGTAGAAATGTCTGTCTTTTAGAAGAGAGATGGGAAAGTTACTGCACACTACTTTAAAAATGAACTTCACTTTCTGGCCCAGTATCAGAAGCTGGGTTCTACTGCTTGCTTATCAGTAGCTTAGTTGGTCATATTTATATATATGCCCCACCAGGTTGTGAACTCCCTAATGATATGGAGTTAAGCATTTTTCTAAGTGCCTAAAAAATGCCTGATGCATAGTAAGTGTCCAATAAATATTTGTTTAATGAATGAAGAATTTACTTGTGACTGTAGACAAGTCTGTTTTCCTTCTTCATTCTCCCTCCACTTTAGAAAGCTCCATTGAATATAATTAGTCAAGTATGAAAACGCAATGGAGAAACCAGAAGTAACACATTTTGAATGGGTTCAGGTAACAGGTTCTACTACCTACTGATAAGTCCCTTGAGGCCAAGAACCATGTCTTGTTCATCCTTGTGAGATTTAGAACTCCTGTGCCTGAACACTACCTTGCTTGTTGAAACAATGATTGCCCCAGACAGTCCCAGTTTCTTGATTCCCTAGCATTTCTTGTTTCTTTTCGGCTTTTATTGGAAGAAATAAATTCTTCTCAGAGATGAAGAGGAGTCTTACTCCTTCAAGACCTTGCTCAAATGTAACTGTCTAGTTCTACTTTCATGTCTACTTAATTGGCTTCTTAGGGCTTGCTCTTAAGTGATCAGACCTGAGAGCCTTCTCCACAAATTGTGGCTGAGTCAGTGTTGCAGCTCATGGCAGCCATGCAGGTGCTCAGATCACCCTTTAAGAAGAACCTGATGTCAACTATATGCTGTCTATAGGAGACACATTTTATTTTTATGCTGAGGAAGATTCACCCCGAGCTAACATCTGTTGCCAATCTTTCTCTTTTTGTATGTGAGCCGCTGTAACAGCATGGCAACTGACAGATGAGTGGTACAGGTCAGCGCCTGGGAATCAAACCCGGGCTGCTGAAGCAGAGAGCACTGAACTTAACCACTAGGCCACTGGGGCTGGCCCAGAGACACACTTCAGATTCAAAAATACAAATAGGGTGAGAGTAAAAGGAGGGAAAAAAGATATACCACACAAAGAGCAACCAAAAGAGCAAGAGTGGCATATTGCTATCAGACAAAATGGAGTTTAAAACAAACACACAAAAATGTTACTAGTGATAAAGAAGGACATTGTATAATGATAAAGGGGTCAGTGCATTAGGAAAGTATAACACTGATAAACATATACGCACCTGAAAATAGAGCAAAAATCCAGAGAAAAGAATATAGAAATAGACAATTCAACAATAGTTGGAGACTTTAATATCCCATTTTCAATCATTTATAGAACAAGACGACAGAAGATCAACAAGGAAACAGAAGACTTGAACAACACCGTAAACAAACTCAACCTAATAGACATCTACACATAACTCCATCCAACGACAGCAGAATACACATTCTTCTCAAGCACAGACAAAACATCTCCAGGACAGACTGCATGCTAGGCCATAAAGCAAACCTCAATGAATTCAAAAGGATTTAAATCACACAAAATATATTCTCTGATTACAACGGAAAGAAATTAGAAGTCAATAACAGAAGGAAATTTGGGAAATTCACAAATACATAGAAATTAAACAACACACTCTAAAATAACCAATGAGTCAAAGAGGAAATTACCCCCAAAAAATTATATACTTTGAGATGAATGAAAACAAAACCACAAGATACCAAAACATATGGGATGCAACTAAAGCAATGTTTAGAGGAAAATTTCTAGCTGTAAATGCCTATAAGAAAAAAAAAGAAATATCTCAAAATAATACCCTAATCTTCTACCTTAAGATACTGGAAATAGAAGAGCAAACTAAATCTAAGACAAGCAGAAATAAGAAAATAATAAAGATTAGAGTGGAAATAAATGCAATAGAAAATAGAAAAATAATAGAGAAAATCAAGGAACCAAAAGTTGATTCTTTAAAAAGATTAACAAAATTGACAAATATTTTGCTAGTCTGATCAAGAAAAGAGAGAATACTCAAATTGCCAAAATCAGGAATGAAAGAGGAATGATAGGGACATCACCATTGTTCTTACAGAAATAAAAAACATTATAAGAGAAAATACTATGAACCATATGCCAACACATTAGATAACTTAGATGAAATGGACAAATTCCTATAGAGACACAAACTACCAAAACTGACACAAGAAGAGAAGGAAAAACTGAAAAGATCTAGAAGTAAAAGATTGAGTTAGTAGTATTAAAATTTCCCACAAATAGGTGGCCAACCCAGTGGTGCAGTGGTTAAGTTCGCACATTCTGCTTTGGCAGCCTGGGGTTCGCCGGTTCAGATCCTGGGTGTGGACCTATGCTCTGCTTGTCAGGCCATGCTGCGGCAGGCATCCCACATATAAAGTAGAGGAAGATGGGCATGGATGTTAGCTCAGGGCCAGTCTTCCTCAGCAAAAAAAAAGAGGAGGATTGGTGGCAGATGTTAGCTCAGGGCTAATCTTCCTCAAAAAAAAAAAAAGTTTCCCACAAATAAAAGTCTAGGACCAGATAGTTTCACTGGTGAATTCTGCCAAACATTTAAAGAGGAAGTAATACCAGTTCTTCACAAATTCTCCCAAAAAATAGAAGAGGAGGGGAATCTTCCCAACTCATTCTCTGAGGCCAGTATTACCCTGATACCAAAACAAAACAGAGACATCACAACATAAGAAAACTATAGACTAATATCTCTTATGAATATAGATGCAAAAATCCTCAACAAATTACCAGCAACCCGAATCCAGTAACATATAAAAGGATTATGCACCATAACCAAGTGGGACTTACCCTAGGAATACACAGTTGGTTTAATTCAATGAATGTAATACACCATATCAATAGAATAAAAGGCAAATACCACATGATCATCTCAATAGATGTAAAAAAGGCATTTGACAAAATCCAATACCCTTTCATGAAGAAGGGGAAGAAGGAAGGGAAGGAAGGGAAGGAAGATAAGGACGAAGAGGAGGAGGAGGAGAGGAAGAAGAGCCTGCACGAGGAGTGCAATCAGCGATGGCCCCAGCAACATTTGTAGGGTTCCAGCCATAGACATGCTCTTCTCTGGCAGCTTCAGCCAATGACCAAGAATGGTGAGGGTACTAGGGCCTGGCCATTTCTGCCCATAGTGAAACTCCTCTATGAAGCAAACTTTGCTCTGGAGTTCCCTTTCAGGCTAGCCAAGACTTTCTTCGAGCTGCACCACAGTCTGAGGCTCTTTCTGTTCAATCCTTCCTTCCCCTTCTCGTAGCACAGGTGTCAGACCTGCATCATCGTCTGAAGGTTTTCCTTGCTTTCTCTTGCTCTCTCTCCCCTTAATCTGTCACAGACAATGGCTCCCAATAAGCTCCTTGTACTTCTAATTCCTTCTAATGTGCTTCCTGAACTGACATAGGTCTTCATTTACTCCAAGGGCAGGCAAGTGTAACCACCTGTGGGCCAAAGATAAGTGTCATTCATGGTCTACAGAAGCTGTCTAACAAGTTTCCTTGAAGTGTCACCAGTGGAAGTAGACATCATGATCTCTTTTGGGCTCGTCCTTGTGTTACAGAGTACAGATGACCTAGACATAGCCCCTGTCCTGATGGGGCTCTCAGTCTAACGGGAGAGATCAGCTGTCAACAAATACTATACATGGGGTAAGTGCTAGAATAGATGTGAAAGCAGAGTACACAAGAGTACAAGGAAGGGAATGATAGTACGGGAAAGTGAAGGAAGGCTTCACAGTTACATTTGGGAAAGGTCTTCAAGGAGTAAGAAGTCTCCTGGAAGGTGAGTGGTGGTGAGGGCATTCCACGCAGAGCAGACAGCATGTACCAAAATAAAGAAGTAGGGGTGGACACGTTGAGGTCAGTGAGAGGCACCAGGAAATTACTTACTGGGTCCTCATGGAATCTCACCTTTATGCAGAACCAGATAGAAAAAGGGAAGGTCACTATGATGAAGAGCAGGGATGTGAGGACAAGAAGCCACTCACAGGCCCCTAAACTGGAAGACTTGGTACCTTAAAAAAAAAAAAGCAGAAGAATAATTATATAGGAACTTCACCATATTCACTGACTAGTACTTGTTGGTCCACTCCTTGGTCTCAAGGTCAGAGCAGTTTGTAGACACTGCTGGAAATATTAGCATGAGCTGGATATCAGAGTGGTCAGTTCACAGGACCTGGGGCATTGTCTGTGGGAAGGGCTAATTGGGCCTATGGAAGGCGGAGCAGTATGAGTTCCAATTCTGATTCTACCATTTTCTGTCAGAGCAAGGCATATGACCTCTTCGAACCTCAGTTTCCTCTTTCTAGTGCTGATGTTAGTTTTGCAGTGGCGCAGCTTGCATATCTGCCCCCTTCAAGAGATATGCACATCAATTTGATGATGACCTTTCCAGTTGTTTCAGACATGGAGATAAAATTTTCAGGCCGATGAGTTATCCTCTTTCTTCCCAGCCCTTCAAGATAGACTCTTCACCCTTCCAAATCTTTACTCACCTTCTAGTCCTCTCTGAGGTTTTTAAACTGACAAATAGAATTCCTTTGACCAGTTTTCTAGTACCCGGAGATTAAAATTCTTGAGATTTACAAAACTATTACATTTTAATCATTTTCTCTATCCACTTGTCCTTCCTTCTTACGTTCAACAAATATTTATTGAGGACCTATATTGCCTCGGGCACTATCCCAGGCCCTGACGACACAACATAAACAAGACAAGGCCCCGGGAAGCTTGTGTTCTTGAGATCGGCTTTCCCAGACACTGTTTCATTTATCACCCAAGCAACCTGGATGTTGTGCACTCCAGTTCCTTATCACTTTTTTACAGACACTGATGGACTAATGTTAATCCCAGAAAGGCGATTTTCAAAGACTGTCTGGGAAGCCACACCCTAATCCAAAGAAAGAGCTCAGTCCCATAAGATTAGTGCCATACAGCCTAGGTGTGTCGTAGGCTAGACCACTTAGGTTTGTGTAAGAACATTCCATGATGTTGGCACAACGATGAAATCACCCAACAATGCATTTCTCAGAGTGTCTCCTGTTGTTAAGCGAAGCATGAATGTATTGCGGACTGTATCCCACCCCTGGAGTTCCCCAGTGTTCATCAGCATACTGGAGCCAGGAGAATCCCTGCAACGAAGCATTCTCAGCTTCCTTTAACCCAGTATTTCCCAAACATTTAACCAGGCATGTTTCTTTAAGGAATTCATGTGCTATAGACTTTATTTCTCATGCAACCTACTTTGGGAAATGCTCTATCAATATCATGTTAGTTTTTACAATATTCTTCCCTGAGGGCAATAACAGTGTTATTGCATGTTTAATTAGTTTATAAATGTATTTCATTTGCCAGAGGTAAACATGGTAAGTAAAAATAAATAAATGTACATACAGGCAAAATTACATTTTATAAGTGAAGAAAGTCCTCAAAATTCTTTCATACAGTAGTTAGGGAGCTGAAGAGAAAATAATATCTATACCCAAAACCTAACTTGAAGCTTTATTCACAAAAGACTATTCTCCTGGAAGAAGTTCCTTGAATATCCAATTGGTTTGGGTTAAGTAAATAGCGAAACATTAGAAACATTAAATGTTAAAGAGCCTTTAGATTCCACACAGGCCAAGAATGCCCAACATTTTGGTAAAATGAAGCTCCTTTTTGTTTCTCCCAAGTCTTAAGTAGCCTGGCTGTGGGAGTGTGGAGTTAAGTGAGGAGGAGGAGGAGGGGATGTTGTTGCCTTTTCCTCCTGGAGCCACAAGAAACCTTCCCAGACAAGGGCTCTGCAAGGCTGCCTTGTCCTTAATGGGACTTCTCATCCATTGCTTGGGGTCTTGGGCTCTAGTCACTTTATAGCTGGAGAAATTGAGTGAAGCCCACCAAGGTGAAGCTACTTGCCCAAGGCCACAGCTGGCTGGTGGCAGTGCTGGGACCCTGACCAGAAATCAGGAGCGGCACCATGCAAGGATGGGCTTTTCAGTCAGACTGTCTGTCTTTGGAATTCTGGCTTCTTCACTTCCCAGCTGTAGGTCTTGGGCAAGTTACTTAATTTCTCAGCATTTTTCCTCATCTGTGATATGAGAATGATACCACTCAGTAAAACACCTACTGTGTGCCTGGCACATAGTAGGGGCTCCATAAATGGGGGCTCCCTTCCTTGCCCACCCCCACCAATGTGGTCTGAAACACAATCTTTACAAGACCTCCAACCTCCGCATTACTGTAACATTGAACCCAACAACCTTTTAATGACCAGAAGTTTCTGACCGAAGAAAGGGCATCAGTTAGGCAAACCAGAATTACCATGGGCCACAAAAACTATACCCCAACTGCAGGAATCTTTCTCAAGTCATAGCTTTCAAAGCTCCAGCACATACTGCATTGCTAGCAGCCAGGAAATGTTAAAATTTCATAGCCAGCAGAAAGCAATAAAACACACTATTCTTTATTTACTTTCCTTTAAATCTCCCTCATCCTACACTTAAGGTGTAATGAGTTTTCTTCTTCCATTCATTATAAAAGGTAATAAAAGCAGATAAATTTGTTCCTAAGAGTTGCTTCACCTGCAGAAGCCAAAGAGATACCTTTCCCGGTGACTCTCTCCTTTGGTCCAACTTTCCTCTCATTGAGCTTGCAAGGCTTCTGCTCTCATTGAGTATGTTCCTTGCTCCAGGCTCTGTGCAAAGTGCTTTGGATGTCTTATCTCATTTTATCCTCACAACCACCCTCTGAGGTCGGTGCCCTTGTTATCCCCATTAGACAGATGGTTAAGGCCCTGACTGTGATCATGTGGCTAGCTGAGATTTCAGCTTGGGTCTGCCTTTTCTCTACTTGCCTCTGCTGCCTCTACTTTTTAGAAAGAATGATCATCCCAAAGAAAGTCTAAAATGCTTTTAGGTAAAACTGAGGCGTGAGGATGAGGAGAGAAGAATAAGCTACATAGTTACCCAGAACCACCAGCTCATGCATGTCTTTACTTAAATTAGGTGCCTATATACTCTTCCACGGCCACAGAAACCAGCTGCATGGTTCCTTTTTTACGCTGATTGGTCCCCAACCTGGACCACACTCCTACCTCTCATCCATGGCTGGCCCCTGAGACCAACGGTACAGTATTTAGTTTATTTGTATTTCTTCTGATGTATTGTGGTCTCCACCCCTGGGGGGTCGGTGGGTCTTAACTCGTGCCTTTTATTCCTTAGGAATCCGAGCAGGTCCAGCAGGCTGCTCTCGGTGGCTCTGGGTGCACCTTATCTGACATCCTTTGGGTACCACTTGGAAAGGTCGCTCACCCTCCCTGGTCCCTGACCTGCCGCCTGGTACCTTCCTCTGGCCGCTCGCTCTCCAGCAGCGCCACCACCTCGGTGCCCTCCTCGCCGGAGCCCCGGACTTCATCGACGTCCACCACGGTGGCTGCTGGCGCTCGGGGCTCCTCTGGGCTCGCTGCCCTCCCAGAGCCTGGCCGCTCGCGCCCGGCATCCCGGCGCCCGCGGCCTCCGCTGCCCCTCTCGGCCTTTGCTCTCTTGTTCTCCTTGTGGGGGGACCCGCCGCCTCTCCCATGGGCCTCCCTGGAGGAGCTCCGAGCCCTCTTCTCCATCCTCAGAGCGGCCGGTCCGGGAGCGCGGTCCCTGCAGAGTCACAGGCTGCGCTGTGGGGCGCGTCCGGAGCAGGACCTTAAGGACCGTGGGCGGGGGCGGGCCCCGGGGCGGGGCTCGGCTCGCCGTGAAGCCCCACAGCAGGTGCCCAGGAGGGCTGTAGGCGGGGCCCGCCAACCCGGAGACTGGGTGCCGCTTTCGACGATGAGTTCGTCTGAGAGCCGGTGTCCCAGTTCATGAGGTTTAAATGTGTTTCTACAGACGGAGATTTGAGCTGTAAAGAGCATTCAGTTACCTGAAATACCACGGAGGCTTGCAAATCGCTGAAGGTGTGATGGCGCTTTATGATTTGTAAACAGCGTGTGAAATAGGGTATGTCTCCTCGTGTAATGCTAGAGCGCCTAAGGGGACACAAAAGGTCATCGAATTAGGGTAACTTCCAGGCAAAATTAGAAACAGCTGCCCAAACCTCCCCCACAACCTCGTTACTCCCTTAGAGTCTTCCCAAGTGTGCCTTTCCCCTCGCCCACTAATTTATTTTATATCCTGCCCCTTCTCTTTCTGCTAATGCTATAAGGGCTAATGGTGTTGGCCGACTACTCCTGGCAGGATTTGCATTTTAAAACGGGGAAGGAAAACTCTTTTAGACCTCTTTCCCTTCTCTCTCACACACATGCACTCTCTCTTATTATTTGTATATCTTTGCTTTTATTAATTTATTATTATTTTAAGTAATGCTTTAGCCTGTCGCTGATGTCATGCTTCTTGAAAATCATGGAAGGGAAGGGATCTGGTTTAACTTTTCCTTTTAGGAAAGAGACGTTTTGTCCTTGGCTAGCCCTGTTCCCGTGCTTCCTTGATGAAGGCAGGAGTTTTGCTTTTTCAGGGTTCACTGGTCATGCTCCATCCAGCAGGAAACTGGCGGACCTGCCCCACTCGCTTCTGACCACTTAAAACACTGAATAGATTTCTTTTACTCCCTATAAATGTTTCTCACTGAATGGGAAGTTGGTCTAGGTAACCCTTCAAACTCAAGATTCATGATTCTGCTCAAATAGCTCAGAGCACATGATGTTAGAAATAATGTTCATTTATTTTTTTTATTTTTCAGTATTTAGTGAGTTCATACAGTGATAGCTTTTTCCTCCTCTCAAAAACCTTCTTAACGCATGAGGATCTAAAGTAACTCAAATGGGTCTGGAGAAACCATTCCACTCCTTTCTTCCATATATTCCAAGTTAGGCCATTGTGAATGAAGTAATTAGAAGATTAGCAATAAAGTAATTTAAATAAATTTATTTTTTATTCTCTAAACCTGATTATTGTGAGGGCTACGTAAGGGAGGGCAAATGTTCCCCCCGCCAGGTGCTGCCCTCAATTAATGGCTCCTGCCTAGAGCATGACACGGAGGAAAATTCTGAAGCTGCATTTGGCGCATAAAGGGAAAAGTATCATGATTACTTACTATTCACTCAAGTTAATATTTGCTATTAAACATAGCTAGTTTCTTTATCATCCTGTAAATATTTTCCTGCTAGTGAAAGCATAAAACTATAGCACTTATTGATTTTTTTCTCGGCCTTTGATTCTGTTACAGATTAATTTGATCTAGAGTCCTAGCTATCGACTCTTAAATTAAAATTGCACCTCAGTTTTTACTCCAAGAATCAGCAGGTTATCTGGCTAAGTGATAGTCTCAGAAATGGACCCTGTCTCCCAATAAGACAGAGGGATTTCTTGTGGGACAAAAACTGATGAGAAAGACTCTGCCTGGTGTTAGAGTCCACAGTGGACTTTTGTTCTCCGTCTCCTTTGCTGTGGGACCACTGACAAGTTACATGATTGTGACTTCATTTTCCTTGTCTGTATAGAACCGTAATACAAGCACCTGCTTATAACGTAAGTCTATTGGAATTATGAATGACATTGACAATACCCGAGAAAGTGCATCACGTTCTGTGGTAAAAAGGTTAGCGCAGCATCTCTGAATGGTGGAGGGGCTGGGGAGTGCTGAGGCAGCAGCGTGAGTCTGGCTGGCTGGCCTCGTTGGCTCTTGTAATGATGCGGCTGTTTTCTTTTAAATTCCTTTTTAATTGAAACTGTTGGTCATCCCTTTGTTGAAAATATTATATGTACACATTTTTAAACCCTTAATACTTTCCTCCTTGTTTGGATATGTTATGAGACTGACATCTGTGGGAACAGGGTTACTGGAAGAATGGGAGGACCAATTAAAGTTGTTGACTTTTGAGTTTGTCTCCAAGAAAAAAGGTCATGAAAGATTTCAAGGCTTTCTAAATTATTATACTTATTCCCATTTAGTGTTTTGAAATTTTATATCCATATGGGTAAATGAAGGAGTGAATATTGATTTAAATGAATGATTTCATGGAAAACCTGAAATTCATTGGCACCAGATAAAATTGCAAATTTTATCATTTTAGAGCTGGAAGAAACTACCGGGAGCTATTAAATTTTACTTTCTCCATTTGCAGATGGCAGAAAGACCAACCAGGAGGACACAGCAGTGGTCTAGGAAAGAGATGCTGATGAGATCTGGGTCTGAAGCTTAGGCAGTGGGGATGGCCTGGATTCAGGAAGCCTTTCTGAGGCAGAGAATCAACCGAATTTGGTAACAGGGGGTTATAGAGGGGGAGCAGTGAGGGGATAGCAGACTTGAGAAGGATGGAGATTTCAGCCTCTGTAGGCTGAGCAATTGGTCCTTATTGCAGGGATCTCTGGCAGACCCACTTCCTCTAACTAAACTGACCTTAAGCATCTTGTGTTCCTACCTTCTTGGCCGGGAGATGCAGTTGCCAGCTTGTTAGGCGCTGTGGTAAGATAAGACTGCCTTGACTTTTTTCTCATTAATTCACTCCGTAGATACTTAGTGAGCATCTACTGTATATTTAGCATCACTCCCTTCTGAGGATGTAAAGGGAAGACATAGTGTATGCCCTGGAGGAAGTTATAGTCTAACAGGGAGAAACAGATATGTAAACAGACAGACAGGTGCGATAAGTGTATATGACAGAAGGCTCTACATCAGGGTTTCTCCACCTCAGCACTGTTGACATTTTGGAGTGGATACTTTTTTGTTGCTGGGGGCTGTCCTCTGCATTCTAAGATTGAACTCGGTTACCTGAGGGGTACTCTAGATATTAAACCAATTTGCTATTTTTCCTCTTTAATTTGAGGGGTGACTCAGGGGTCTCGAGGATTTGTGAGCTTGTTTTGCAGGAGAAAGACAATGCCTTCCGGGAGGTTGTGATCACCAAATGGCCGGCCCTTAGCAGCGTTGAAGCCCAGAGGTCAGATTGCCCAGGAGCTTACTGGGAGTGACCCCTTTGTTTCCCTGAAGCTCCTTCTGAGAAGCACCTTAGCTCTATAAACACCCCCGCTTTCTGTTCTTGGGGAGGTGGATTTGAGCGAACCCAGGCTCCCACCTACTCATTTGGCCAATTCAAATAAATCTTTCTCTATCTTCAAGCACAGAAGTCTCAGTGTTTGACTTGCTGGGCATTGGGCACACACACTTGAGATTAAGAGGTTTGGTATCAGGATCTTTAGCAGCATCCCTGGCCTTTACCCACTAGATACCAGTAGCACCCTACCCCCACTTTTTTGGGGTTTTTTTGCTGAGGAAGATTAACCCTGAGCTAACATCTATGCCAATCCTCCTCTACTTTGTGTGTGGGACACCACCACAGCATGGCTGGTGAGTGGAGTAGGTCCACACCCAGGATCTGAACCCATGAACCCGGGCCGCTGAAGCAGAGTGCGCAGAACTTTAACCACTGGGCCATGGGGCTGGGCCCCCCACCCCCAATTTTGATGACCAAAAGTGTCTTCAGACATTGTCAAGTATCCCATGGGGGCAAAATCCGTCCTGGTTGAGAATATGAGCAATACCACTAATCAATATGGTACCATGAGGACACAGAGGAGAAGGTAAGTCATTCTACCTGGGTGGAGTCAGAGGAGACCCAGTTTGGGCCAGATTAAGAAAAGGGTGGGTGATCCTCAGGTGATCAGGTGAGCTTTAAGAACTGGGTCTTCCAGAAGAGGGAGCTTTTCAGAAGATAGCACCTCATCTATGGCAGGTCATTTGGTGGCTTGAAAGACTGGCAAAAGAAGAGACCAGAGAGATAGGCAGCCCAAGAAATGAAAAGCCTTTTATATCATATAAGATGTAAAAATCTGGATTTTATCTTATAGGCAGAAGAAGCCATTGAAGCATTTTAAGCAAGGAATCATATAGTCAGACTTGCAATTTAGAAAAGTGCCTTCGTGGACAGGGTGGAAGGTTAATTGAAAAGGGAAGAGGATGGAGGCAGAGTGACTAGCAAGGAGACTTGCAATAATGCAGGTGGAGGTGGGGAATATGAGTTATGTTCAGAGGAAAAGGTGAACTCTCAGTACTCTGGTCAAAGTGACTGGGTGCATGGGGCTGACATCCAGCTGAGGGAATATAAGAGAAGAAACAGATTTTGTTTAAAGGCAGGTGGGCACAGTAAAGTCAGGGTTAGACATACTGAGCTAGCAGTGTCTATAGGGTATCTGTCTGGAAATGCACAGTAGACAGTTGAATATTTACATTTGACGCTCAGGACAAATGGTGCTTCTGTGATCAAGAGCTTGATCTTTCACCAGCTGCCAACATGGCCTCAGCTTTCTCGGTGGGGTCCTCAGGAGACACGAGCACAGACTCTCCACCACCGTGCTTGTTGCTGGGTTGAGCTTTGGACCCTCCCCTAACTGGCCCTCCACCCTTGCCAGTTGGGTTAGATGCTTTGTAGGCTTTGAGGCCTCTCTTGGCTCTTTCCTTTAGGACTTAAAAAGCTGATCAGGAAAAAAGTCAGGGGGCTTGATCTTAGGCCCAGTTTCCTTAGGCCTGCACTCTGGTTTTGACATTATAATCAAGTGCAGAGCTGGCCTAAGCCAGCCACTCCATAGTTCCTTTACCCCAAGCCCCATCCTAGTGCCCACTCAGCCTTTCAGGTATAGGGCTGTTCCTTGATTTTTAGGTAATCTTTCTCTTCAGATCAGGAGGTATCCCTGATTGCCACATGGAAGGGAAGACAAGGAACCACTGACAGAGAACACAGCGCACGGAAAAGTGACCGCTGGTAGCTTTGGCTCCATTATACTTCCATCTGGAATCTCTCTGTTCCCATCACTAAAGAAACATTTCCTGCTTCTGGTGACATGTGTGACCCTGAGGACTTATTTTGTACGTTGTCCAGTTCAGTGTTGTGTTATGGAGGGAATGGGGCCTGTCAGGGGTGGGGGGGTGAGGGGTTGGGGGGGTGGAGATCCTAGAACAGTGCTTCCAACCTTTTCCCATTATGGCAAACATGGAAAATGATACTCTTCGAATGGCATACTGGGGCAAAGTTGAGGGGATTTGAGGGTATCTGTATTGGGCTTGGTGAGAAAGTGATATTTTTTATATATAATCATGGTAAGAAAAATAAAATGCAAAGTATTAGTGATTCAATATCAGTAAATTAAATTTGTATACTAATATTTTCAAAACGTAAGATAGAATCTTGAGTTTGCTTCCACAGATACAAATTTTATGTTTGAAATGGTTACATGAAATTCCTAATCAAGACTTTTTAATAAGCCCTTTAAATTTTTGTTACTGATTAGAAAAGTGTTCACACAATTTAAAAAGTTTCGTGTATTTATATATTTTCCAGCTTTCTTGAGGTATACTGACAAATACAAATTGTATATATTTAAGGCATACGAGGTGATGATTTGATATACGTATACATTGTGAAATGATTAAAAGTTTTGAAAACCATTTTTACAACCACTTAAAAATTTACGTCTTAAAGGATCGAATGTCTTTCATCGACAAGGGTAATTTTGATATTTATTGTGATGATGTAGCTGGATTTCAAGTCTAATCAAACTTTTTCATAACGAGTATCTCAAGACAACGATGAGACGTCCGGGATCCCAGCAGGTGCAGGAGCCGCGGGGCTGGAGTGGAAGCTGCAGTGAGCGCAGGAGCGCGCGCCCAGCGGGAACCCCGCCCCGCGCCCCGGCCGCGCTGTGCGCTGCGCAGCCGCCTTGCGCACTGGAGCCGAAACTTCGCTCGCGGATCCGAGTGGGTGGACGGAGATCCTAGCAGAGCCCAGCGGCTTGCAGGTCAGTGAGTGTTGAATGGCTCTTATGTTACTAGCTGGAGGCCTGTGGGCGTGCCAGCTGACCCCACTTGGTTGCCTTCTGCAAAGCCTGGGTGGAGGCTACTTTGGGCTGGAGGGCTGCCAGCGCCTCCCTTCCCCTCAACCCTCAAGCTGCCCCGTGGGCTGAGAAAATCGGTGTTAGACTGCACAAGTGTGCTCTATTCACGGCACAAGAGGCGAGGAGCTGCTCTAGAGCGGTGATTCCCACTTTAGCACGCGTCAGAATCACCTGGAGGGCTTGTTAAACGACGGATTGCCGGACTTCCCTCCCCTCCACCCTCGTCCCCTGTTTTGATTCAGCAGGTCAGGGTGGGGCCTGAGAATTTGCATTTCTAACAAGTTTCCAGTTTATGCCGTAATCACACATTGAGAACCACTGTCACAGAGGTTAAACAAAAGTGTTTTCTAAATACTCCACTTCAAGCACCCCCTTCTCACTCCCTTAACCTGGTTTATTTTTCTTAAGAGCACTTACCATTCCTTGACATTATATATAATGTATTTATCTGCTTTTCCTTTGTCCTTGGTGAGGTCCAGGGGAGCAGGAGCTTTGTTTTGCACTCTCTCGTAGTCCCATCGTCTAGAACAGTGCCTGGTACTTAGTCGGAGCTAAAAGATATTTGTTGCTTGAGTGAGCATGCCTTTTGGAAGGCATCAGCCAAAGCTGAAACCATGAGAGTGAAAAGGTCAGGAAGAGGGGGTAAGAGGAAAAAGGAGAAGGGCTGAGGACAGACCCAGGAGTACATGGACATTTAATGGAATAACAGAAATGAGAAGTAGAGCCGAAAGCTAGGAGCCAAGCCGAGTGCAGCAGCAGCGTGGAAACCCACAGAGCAGAGATTTTCAGAAAGGGAGGAGATACCAAGAATAAACAGCAGAGATCATCCAAGATGAAAGGAGTGAAAAGTCCTTAAGACTTGTCAATTAGAAGATTTCTCAATGATTTTGCTAAAAATAACTTAAGATGTGCAGAATATCGGGGGCAGATTGCTTTGGGTTGATTAGTGAATGGTGGATGAAAAAGAGGGAAAAAATGAGTGTGGATTATTTATTCAAGGATTTGGCCATGAAGGAATGGCGAGAGGGGGATGCAGTTCAAAAGAGAGTGTTTTTTTCTCTCTCTCCCTCTGTATTTGGTGTGCGTGTGTATAACATAAAAAGGATTAGAGCATAATTTTATGTTATAGGAAAGGAGTCTGTACAGACTTGTTGAATATACAGGACTGTGTAACAATAACCAAAGGTCAAAGTCATGGTCCTAGAGGAGTCGAGGGGATAGACTCAAGAATGGGATGGATGGCTAGGATGGATGGCCCCTCACCCTCTGAGACCATTAGGAAAGATTGAGCGGGGCCAGTTTTGAGGCCTGGGCTGGAAGTGGAGGGGGTTCATGTATGAGAGCCTCCATTTTCTCCGGGAGCTGGTACAAAGTCATTTTCTAATGGCGAGGCAGGAGTGGGTAAGAAGTGTAAGAAGGATGGCAAATGCTTGAAGTAATTGCAGTGGGAAATAGAATCAACCAGTGGCATCAGATGGCCCCAGATTGGGCATAATGTTAAAAAAACTTTGGCAAGCAGGAATGCTGTATTGGTTCTGTCACCAGCTTCTAACTCACCCACTCCCTCACTGTTTTTTTTTTTTCCAAAAGATTCATTCTTGTCATGAGGCATATGTTAAAGCTTCAGAAGCTTGAAAAAACACAGACAAAACCTCTTTACTGGTGTTTTCTAAGGCAGGAATGCTGGTAGGAGCAGCTGCAATTGAAATATACTCCCAGATGCAAGCAGGGATGGGAGGAGAGCAGGTGGAGACAGTTAATTACCAGGAGAAAAGTGGACTTGGTCATTATTATAGGCAGCAGGGTGGAAAACACATTGGTTTGACTCACAGAGCTTTCTGTTGTGGTTAATTAAGTGTAGGATCCCAGGGAATGAACTCAACAAACCCACTATTCCTTTTTTATTTGTGTAACAACAAAAGGAAGCAAACCCAGAAAACACAATTCTAGGTCTGGGGAACAGAGGCCTCTCATGAGCAAAAGAGACATGACTTGTCACCCTATTCACCGGAACTAAATCAGATCCCAGACACAGGCCCTCTTAAGAGTAGCCTAAATATTCTTACGGAAGGATGCTGCTGAAACGCTGTAGCTAAGCACTGAAAACTTTCATCCCAGCCTTTCCCCTGAGGCCTTGTGATCCTTTATAGATAACTGATCTGGAGAAAAGTACCCAAACTTTCCCATGACTATCACTTACTAATTACAAACTAACACTAATTTTTGGGACCCAAAATATCACTGTTTGCCCTCAACATTTTGAGCTTATGGGGGTTAGGTGATAAATGAACTGAATTCTGGTCCAAGTTCACCTTTGGGCAGGTCTAGTGGGACTGTGAATTCATCCTATGGTTATGTACCCTGCCTGCCACGTGAGTAGGTAGAGTAAGTGATCTTAGCAACTGACAGAATTCCTACGTTGGTGCATTCGCTCACTGAGTAAGGGCTATTCTGGTACGAAGCGCCCAGTGGAGGGCCAGAATTGTACATCGGAAGCATGACCACATACCTGGAGAATCGCAGCGGTGAGTGTCACCATCCGAGGCGTGAAGGATGTGGGTGTGATGGTTCCTACCTCACTCCCATTCACTTCCCAGGTTAGCCACCACAAAACACTGACAGGTCTTGGAGAATGACAATGCGTTACTGTAAACCCAACCGAGTGATGACGACTCCTTGTAGCTCCTCTTCCAAATGGGGTCTTCTTCTGTTTGTTTTTTTTTTTTAAGATTTTATCTTTCCTTTTTCTCCCGAAGCCCCTCCGGTACATAGTTGTGTATTTTTAGTTGTGGGTCCTTCTAGTTGTGGCATGTGGGATGCCATCCCAGCATGGCTTGATGAGCAGTGCCACATGCGAGCCCAGGATCCGAACCGACGGAACCCTGGGCTGCCAAAGCGGAGCGAGAACTTAACCACTCGGCCCCGGGGTCAGCCCCCAAATGGGATCTTCTTATTGAAGCGACTCAAACAGCCCCTGACACTCAGTTTGCAGTTACTGATCTGGGATTTAGCTTCAGTATATCTTTTTAAAACTCTATTTTCACCATGTACACCAATAACTTTCTAGATGCAATCATTAGTTTTATATTTTTATTGCCTGTCACTCTTTTTATATCCTTGTCCGTGTCTGTTTATCAGTTTCTTCACTTTAAAATAGGGATAATTGTAACTTTCTCAGAGTAATTGGGAAGAAAATCAAATAATCTTTGTAAATCGCATGTAGTTAAGTGCTCAATGTGTTACCTGTTAGCTCAGATAATTGGGGATGAGCATCTGGGATCATGTGTTTTTCACCTCATTGTTTATTTTGCAGGAATCATTTTCAAGTTATTTAGTGAGATGATAAACTTTCTGAATCCTTGCATGAGTCTTCTTTTCCTCCACTTGAATGCTGATTTTGCTGGGTAACGGATTCCAGGTTCAGCTTTGTCCCATTGGGAAATCGAATGGCAATCTAATTTCCATTGCTTTATAGGTAACATATTTCTGTATAAGAACTCTTGATTCCCTTTGTCCTAGGCTTTGTCTAGGATGGGATCTTTTTTCATTAGTTAGTCTAGGGACTCAGTGGGCCCTTTTAATCTGAAAATCTGGGGCATTTTCATCGTTCTAACCCTCACCACCATTCTTTCTGTTGTTTCTGTAACATCTGTCATTCAGATGTTGGACTATCTGGATCCATTCTTCATGTCTTATCATTTTCCTTTTTGTTAATTTGCTAATTAGTACTGTCCATTCTGCTATAAACCAGCCCATAAATCTTTTCTATTTTCTGTCTTTTAGGGATTCCTCAATATTCCTGGCTCATTGATGGAAGGTTTTGTTCCCCAGAGCTTGTTTTTGGATTTAATAGGTCATGGGAGGTAAGGTAGATGTGTGTGCTCAGGTTTCCTTCTTGATTCACATTCCTTGGTTCTCTTTTGGTTTGTCTGTTCCTTTAATTAGACTGTACATTTTAAGGTGGAAGTCTTTATACTATGCCTCTCTATTCTATACTTCTTAAACTACTGTTTCCTGGTTTTCAAAGACCTTACATCCCCAGGTTATTTCTCCCCGTACAGCCTCTTCTTTAGTTTCCCACCTCTTTTATCTCCAGTGGCACCTGGAATGGTCTCCGCTCATTCCAAAAGCTCTCCACGGCCCACATTCCTCTCTTCAGGGAGCCTAGATTGCATCTAGCTCTGCAGTGATTCTCCACCAAGCATGAGAATTGCCTGTAATTGCCCCCCAAAGAGATCTAGACCTGCTGAATCAGAATCTCTGCTCATCAGACCTGGGCATCTTCTTTTCCCCCTTGAATAAGCTCCACAGGTGATTCTGAGGCACACCCGGGTTAAGAACCTCGCGGCCGCCTTCTCCTCCCCGCTGGCTGCGGGTCCCTAAGGCGGGACGGCCCCCTGCCCAGGAGGTGGTTGGAGAGGTTCTCGCGCGGCAGCCCCACCTCACGTCTTCCAAGGACGTCGGAGGAGGTAGGCGCCGGCGATCCCGCTGCCCGAGAGTCCCGCCAAGCGGCCCAGCAACTGGGACGGCCCCCAGACTAGACCCTCGAGCTGCCACTCATGCCCAACCGTCGCCCTGGCCGCGCGCCGCGGGGCTGGCCTGTGGGCCCGGGCGCACCCCGCCGGCCCCCGGGCACTGGTGCGCAGGCGCGCGGGCCGCCCCCGCCGCTGCTCGGTCCGGGCCGCTAGTCCAGGCAGCGCCTTCGACTCTCCCGGGCCCGCAACGGCAGCGCCGGCGCCGGGGGCGAGACGGTGAGGGCGGCCTGGCAGGGCGGGCCCGCTGAGGGGTCTCGTCTGGGGGCCGCCCCAGTTGCGGGGCCGCACTCCGCCAGGGGCAGTGAGAGACGTTGGGGGCCGGGCGGGGAAGGGGACCCCGGCCTGGGCAGAATGGGGAGGGGCTGGCGAGGGCAGGGCGTTGACTCCGGCGAGGGCAAGCGGGGAGGCTGCCCGCGGGTTTGGGCTGAGGAAGGAGGCTGGTGCGAGCGCCCTTATGGGGCGCCCCGCCTGCGCTGGGGAATGTGGGCTTGCGTTGCCCTCCATCCCAGTCCTGGTTCCCAGAGAGTCCACGAGAGATTCTATCTGATACGATGTTTGCGGTGTAGACTCACCCCAAACGAACCCCAGTGAACGCTTCCGCGAAAACGAGACGGGAACTTGGACTTCTCACACCTTAGCCAATGGCAGGGACTCCTTGAGACGCACGTGGGTTAATCAACACAGGTTGAGCTTTACAGTTTGAATTGGGGACTTGGGGGATGGGCTTCACAAGTTTGAGAAAACCCTCACCATATTGCTTCTGCCTTAACCACTTTTAAAACTCTCATCTCCGTTTTATATTCCGCTCTTGGTCGTTTTATTTTTTACGTTTTTGGTGGGGGGTTGTCTGCCTTTCCTCGTGAGCACTGTTTCTGTCTTAAATCCCGTAGGGTGCAATGTCTGAACAAGAGCGTATGCAGGAATGCCTGAGGAAAGAAATAAGGTCACTTCTCATTTCCACCAAAGATGGTTTGACCCCGCAGCAGTTGGAAAAGGAGTACCTTTCCATGGTTGGCAACCATTTACCACTCCGAATCCTTGGGTATCGGTCCACTATGGAACTCGTGTTGGACATGCCTGATGTTGTCAGTGTCTGCCCCTGTGGGGATGGTACTGTAATACTGAAAGGTAGGTTTAAGATTTGAAGGTCTAGAAACTTTGTAATAATAACTCACTTAGTAAAGAATTGTTCTACCAATTATCCTGCCTCCCAGGCAGGGGATTTTAATTCTTTGAAGGGGAGGGGATCATAGGCACCTTTGAGGTTTTGGGCAGAATTAGAGCTTTAGCAAAATCAAGAAACCTTTCCTCAGAAAGATGTGCATTCATAAAAACTACATCTTGCATATGATTTCAGATTATTGCACCATTAGGAGGAACATAACAGTGGGACTTTTTAGTTATGAAATCATGCTTTAAGTTTCATGAAGCACAAAAAAATTCATAGGGAAGTTTATTATTTATCTTCAGAGTTTCAGATCTTTAAGGAGTCAATTAGTAGTAGTAAGAATATATTGGGCTTTATCTTTCTCCATCCTCTGGTACAGGAGCTAACAAGCCCATTTCTTGCTAAACTGCAAGAAATAGAGGAACCGAGGGTTCCTGTTTATCATGCTACCTAGATGCACAGTTCCTTGGAGAGTTAAAAATTGTCTGTATTACCATAAATGCAAAGGATCAAGAAGGGAGTGAATTTTCACCTAAATAAGATTTCTTTTTTCACACCTCCTTAGCCATTCCAGATGAATCCACCAAAGGAATAGCAAGCTTAGTTGCAAAACAGAGGAGCAGCCATAAGGTTCGAAACTCCGTGCAGAAGGGAAGGGCCAGTGTTTGCTCTGGGCCAAGCTCTCGTCCGCGAGTACCTTACCGAGGAAGGGTGCCCCCTATTCTTCCAGCTGTTGTGAAGAGTGAGTTGAAAGACCTCTTGGCATTTTCTCCTGTTCTCCTCTCTGATTTTGAAAAGGCGTTTGCCAAGCGATTTGGACGATCTTTCCAGTATGTGCAGTATGGATTCCTCTCTATGTTTGAAGTGCTGAATGCTGCTTCAGATGTAATTTCTGTAGAGCAGACCCGAGGAGGTTCTTTGTTGATGCTAAAGAAGAGCGTATCAGAGGAAAAGCAGAGAGGATGGCCAGCAGGTAAGCATCTTAGCATTCGTAACTATTGTGGTCGGCAAATTCTGGAGCAGTCGTGGCACAGATAGAGGTATGTGAGCTCCAAGAGTTGGTTGAAGTTGAATCCTGGCTCTACCTCTTGCTGAGTGATCTCAGGCAAGTTACTTAAAATGTCTAAACCTTAGTTTCCTCATCTGTATAATAGGAATAATAATACTTGCCTCTTGGAGTTGTGCTGAAGATTAAATGAGATGAGGTCTGTAAAGTGCCTGGCATTTAGTAAGCTCGTAATAAGTGGCAGCTGTTATTATAAAAACACAAGATCAGTGCTCTCTAGGGCACTGAAAATGAACATTAGTTGTATGTGTTCATGTAAAGAAACATGGAAAATGAAAAGTTTTAAAAATAATAGCATTTGCTATCTGATCTTTGCTGTCACTGATTTTTGGTATCATGGCAGGCACTGCAGTAATTTATATGGTGTAATGATAACCACCTTTTTTGTATAGCATTTTGCCTTGGATTCTCATTGCCGTACCATAGACAGGTAGGGTGGGTAACCTCATCTTATAGATAAGGAAACCAAAGCTCAGGAAAGTCAAATGACTTTTTCAGAGTTACAGGGCTAGAAAAGTAGTACAGCTCTTATTACTGCTCGTGTGGTGCATTTACTCCCCCATCAGACCAATGTGATCATTTGTATAGTGTCTCTCTAGACCCTAGACAGTGTAGAATCTATACACTGAGCCTATTTGGGGAATTCTGTGCCTATTTCAGTGATTTTTCTTTTTCTCCAAAATCTGTATTTAGATTAATATGGGTGAACCATGAGAATGTCATGAGTTTACAAACCGGTATTTACACTCTGGTGTGTAATGTAATTTGAGGATGGGGGGGGGGTTATATACTCTGGTCAGGGAAAGCTGGGGGGGCACTGAGTGTTTTGAGTCTAGCCCTCACCCGTATCAGTATTCTTGAGGTGCTCGAATTTAGGGAGACAACTCATGCTATTAAGCTTATAAGAGATTGAGTTGTATACAGCAGTCTGCCAACTTATTGAATAGTGCAGGTGGATATTCCTTTCTAGTGATTGGATTGTTCGTGTTGCCCGTCCGTGGTCTCTTGTTCCTATCATCAGGAGATCTTGGAAGTAATGGTTTTTTTTGGTGACTTTGATCTTAGAGTAAATAAAGAGCTAGGCTATGGTGAGGTCCAGTGATACACCTTCCATGTTGTACAACAGAGTACACCTCTCCACTGGTAGTCCCCTCCCTACAAATCTTGAACAAAAAAATTCTAGCTCTAGAATAATATCCTTTATTCTGTAGCTCCCCCCCCCCCCCCCCCGCCACGCATCCCGCTAGGTAGTTATCCAGTTTGAGAAGCATAGTTCTAAGCAGACTCCTTGTTGAGACACCTTTTAGTCTCCTAAACAGCTTTTTAGGTTTTTATCTATTGAAGCCTGCCTTTCTGTAGTTATCTTCAGGTGACCTTAAGTGGAGTTTCAGGTAGCCCCAGCCTTTTCAGTAACACACTTAGGGTCTCTTGGTTTTCTTCTATAGATAACTAATCACTTCCATTATATGTAAATTTTATCACCTTATTATGAAAATATTAAGCTTACTTACTTTAACTTTTAGTTCTGAGTTGAGGGTAGTTAGCTCACAGTAGCCTCTATATATAACTGCCAGAAAATAAAGTAGAAATTGCTAGTGACCGTTTTTCTCTCTTCTTCTTTTATTCACAAAAGGTAAAATTTTTACCCAGCCTTTTAGAGTGAAAAAACAAGGGTCATACCCCACAGGCTCCCCAGTAGCAAAGACACGCTTTTCACAACCCACTTCAAACGTGGAACCACCGAAGCAAGTACTGAATGTGGAAAAGGCTTCTAAGTCAAATGTAGTGGAGACCTCAAGGCTGAATCACACTGAAAAATTAAACCAGGTGAGATATCTGAGTTTGGAGATATAAATACACCAAAAATGGGTTTAAGTTAGATCTAATGGAAAAGCTGACCTTTAAAAATTCCAGTCATTTACTTATTTCAGATTTAACTCAAGTATTTTCTATGGCTCTGTGGATTAGGAAGAAGTGCGAGGTGGCAGTGAGAAAAGAGTACAATTTTATCAACTCTGTGGTTTCTACTATTTTCTGCAAATGACTCCCAAATCAGTATTTCTAGTTCCAGCTTCTCACCAAAGTTATAGAAGCATATTTACAACTTACCTCATGAGCATCTTCGCCTGAATGGCTGGCCCTGAGCACTGCAGTTCTGCTGTTTTTCTGTGACTGTAGTGCTGAAGGGCTTTGAATAAAAACTACTAGAATTTAACCAACAAAGGCTTGGTTAAGATAGCAAGATAACAACTTAAGTAGAGCTCAGAATAAGCATATGGAAATTAAATTCAAGACATAAAAGTGCCTTATTTCTATAACTTAAAAAAATTAGCTTTAGTAACAATTTACATTTAGTAAAATTTATCCATTTTAAATGTATAGTTTGAGTTTTGACAAATGTTTCTAGTCATGTAATCACCATAAAATCAAGAAACAGAACGTTTCCATCATCCCTCAGAAAGTTCCTTCATGCCACTTGGTAGTTAATCTCTTTCTCTAGCTGCAGCCATAGACAGCCACTGCTTTCTATAATTTTGACTTTCCAAGAGTGTCATATAAATGGAATTAAATAACATCTAGCCTTTTGTGTCTAGCTTCTTTAATTTAGCATGGTGCTTTTGAAATTCATCTAGTGTCTATCAATAATTTGTTCTTTTCTCTTGTTGAGTATCATTCTACTGTATTAATAAACCTAAAATTATCATCCATTTCCCATTAGATGATATTTGGGTGGCTTCCTGTATGGGATATTACGAATAAAGCCACTATGAACAAAGTATGCACACTTTGTATGAACATAGACGTCATTTTTCTTGGGTAAATACCCAGAAGTAGGACTGCTGGGTCATACAGAAAATGTATGCTTAGCTTTGGAAAACAGTTTGGCATTTTTTTATAAAGTGGCTGTATGAGTTTTATATAATATATAATTTATATATAATACATAATTTTATCTATCTAATTATATTAATATATGTTAATTATTATTAATACTGTATTAACTATAGTTTCCATGCTGTACATTACATCCCCAGGACTTACTTATTTTCTAACTGGAAGTTTGTTCTTTTGACCACCTCACACATTTTGCCCACCCCCAGCTCCCTGCCTCTGGCAACATTCGTCTGTTATTTGTATCTGTGAGTTTGGGTTTTTGTTGTTGTTTGTTTGTTTAGGTTATATAAGTGAGATCGTATGGTATTTGTCTTTCTTTGACTTATTTCACTTAGCTTAATGCCCTCAAGCTTCATCCATCTTGTTGCAAATGGCAAGATTTTCTTTTTTTTCCGGCTGAATAATAATCCGTTGTGTATATATGTATACACACATTCCACATTTTCTTTACCCGTTCATCCATCAGTGGACACTTGCTTTGTCTCCATGTCTTGGCTGTTGTGAATAATGCTGCAGTGAACATGGGGGTGCAGATATCCTTTTGAGTTAGTGTTTTTGTTTCCTTGGGATAAATACCCAGAAGTGGAGTTGCTGGATCATATGGTAGTTTTACTTTTAGTTTTTTGAGGCTGCACCAGTTCACATTCCCACCAGCAGTGCACCAGGGTTCCCTTTTCTCCACACCCTTACCAACGCTTGTTATTTCTTGTCTTTTTGATAAAAGTCCTTCTAACAGATGTGAGGTGATATCTCATTGTGGCTTTGATTTGCATTTCGTGTACCTGTTGACTGTCTGTATGTCTTCTTTGGAAAAATATCTATTCAGATTCTCTGCCCATTTTTTAATTGGAGTGTTTGCTTTTTGCTATTGTATGAGTTCTTTACACATTTTGGGTATTAACTCCTCATCAAATATATGATCTGCAAATATTTTCTCCCATTTGGTAGGTTGCCTTTTCATTTTGTTGTTGGTTTCCTTTGCTGTGCTGAAGCTTTTTAGTTTAATGTAGTCCCACTTGGTTTTCCTTTTTGCTTTTGTCGCCTTTACTTTGAGTGACAAATCCAGAAAATCATTGCCAAGACCGATGTCAAGGAGCTTACCATCTATGTTTTCTTCTAGGAGTTTTATGGTTTCAGGTCTTATGTTCAAGTCTTTAGTTCATTTTGAGTTAATTTTTGTATATAGTGTAGAGTTATATCCTTTTTGTAAAAAGTTTCTGAGTTCTGTGAGCTGCTCTAGCAAATTAAATGAACCCAAGGAGGAGGTCATGGGAACCTCTGATATAGGCACTTGGTCAGAAACACAAGTAATAGCCTGGACTTGTGATTGGCATCTGAAGTGGGGGATAGGGGCCGCACACAGCCTTGTGGGACTTGGCCCTTAACCTGTAGAATCTTGCCTATCTCCAGGTAGATAGCATCAGAATGAGTTGAATTGTAGGATACCCAGCTGCTGTTGGAGAATTGCTTAGATGTGGGGGGAAACCCACACATACCTTGTAATTGGAATCAGAATCTTATAGGTTTTAAACACAAATCTGTTTATATCATAAGTTACATTGTTTTTTTGTTAATGTTAAGCCAACCTGATATTGCTGGATGGCTCCCACTTGGTCATTATGTATTATCCTTTGTGTATATTGCTGGACTTAAATTGCTAATATCTTAAGGATTTTTGTGTTTATGTGCATAAGGTATATTGCTCTGTAGTTCTTGTAATGTTTTATCTGATTTTGGAATCATGGTAATACAGTCCTCTTGAAATGAGTTGGTAAGTTTTTCTTTTTTATTCTGAAAGAGTCTGTATTAATTTTTCTGAAACATTTCTTGGAATTCATCAGTGAAGCAAACTGGGCCTGGGGTTTTCTTTTGAAAAGATTTTCAACTATGGACTCAGTTTCTTTAACAGATAATGAGCTATTCAGATTATCTATTTCTACTTGAATGAGGTTTGGTACTTTATGTCTTTCAAGAAGTTGTCCATTTCATCTAAGTTGTCAAATGTGTTGAAGTAAAGTTATTTATAATATCCACTCAGTATCTTTTTAAGGTCTGTAGGATCTGTGGTGAAGCTCCTTCTCTCATTCCTAATATTGATAATCAGTGTCTATTCTCTCTCTCTTTTATGATCAGTCTGACTAAAGATTGATCCATTTATTTTTCAAAGAACCAGCTTTTGGTTTTATTGATTTTTCTGTTTTATATTTCATTTATTTCTGTGCTTATCTTTATTATTTCCTTTGTGTTAATTTTCTCCTCTTGCTCTTAAGGTAGACGTTTGATCTTTGATTTTGGTCCCTCTTTTTCTAATATAAACATGTAAGGCTATGAATTTCCTTTAAGTATTTCTTTAGTTGCATCTCAAAAATTTTGATATGTTGTGTTTTCATTTTCATTGAGTTCAAAATATTTTCTAGTTCCCGTTGTGATTTCTTCTCTCGTATGGATTATTTGTAAGTATGGTGTTTAATTTTCAAATATTTTGTGATTTTTCAGAGATGTTGTTGAGTTCTAATTTAATTGCATTGTGTTCAGAGACATAGTCTGATTTCATCTCTTATAAATGTATTAGTGCTTGCTGTATGGCCCAGAATGTTTGTCTTGGTGACTGTTTCATATGCACTTCAAAGTAATGTGCTTCCTGCTGTATTTGATTAGAGTGTTCTATAAATGTCAATTAGTAAAGTTAGTTATGATGTCCTTCAGGAGTTCTGTATTTTTACTGATGTTTTCCTGCTTTTCCCATTAATTACTGAGGGGGCAGTGTTGAAATCTTCAAATGTAATTGGGGATTTGTCTATTCTACGTTTTAGCTTCAGATATTTTTGAATCTCTCTTAGATGCATACACATTTAGGATTGATATGTGTTCCTGATGAGTTGCCCTATTTATCGTTATGAAATGTCTCTTTTTATTGCTCATAATATTCCTTGTTCTGAAGTCTACTTTGTTTGGTATTACCAAAGTCATACCAGCTTTCTTTAGGTGTAATGTTAACATTGTGTATCTTTTTACATCCTTTTATTTTATTTTTTAAAATTATCCTTATTTTATTTTTTGCTGAGAAAGATTCACCCTGAGCTAACATCTCTGTCAATCTTCCTTTATTTTGTATGTGGGTTGCCACCACAGCATGACTGACAAGTGGTGTAGGTCCGTACCCAGAATCCGAAACTGCAGACCTGGGCTACTGAAGTGGAGTGTGCTGAACTTAACCACTGTGCCACA